>NC_137468.1:166410913-167083628 GCF_964235325.1 Thermobia domestica
GTGTTGTCTCACGGGGAACTCTTATAACAATAGTGTCTATGATACTCTTTCCAGTTGGCAACGCTAGTAACAGCTAAATAACAAGAGGTCCGTTCATCAGTGCAAATACTTACTGTAACTCAATATAAAGTCAAAACTATATTATTGTGTACGGTGGCATACGCAGAAGTTCCTCAAGGATAGGGGGGTTCAACCTTCCAAGTTCATATCATTTCAGATGCTTGTATACGCCTATACGAGTATGTGTATCTTGATATGATAAATGCTGACTTTTAGCACAATATCTCGCTGAAGGCGGGTTAAAACCACGAACCCACTCTCCTTGCGTACGCCACTGGTTATGTGCAAAAGTGATAAAGAGAAATGAGTAATTTGCAACGTAGATTCGAGAAATGACACACAACATAACCAGAGAATGACTAGTCCTCCCCCCGAAGAAATTTTACAAAAGTTGCGTAACAAATTTCGTTCAATACGAAGACGATTCAGCTCTTTTAACTGAACACAGTTTGTAACTAAAATCATTTTCGAAACAGTTTCCACTTGATTCATGGCGTAATTCCTTATCTAGATTTCGACACTGTTTTTTTTTGTAAGTTACAAAATCGGAAGAAATTCCGTCACTCAACGCAATATGTGCATCGTAAACAAAATTACATAATGAATACTAGGAGACGTATTTATTTTATCCAAAATTTAAGGACTCAATGGCATTGCACGGTATACTAACATATTCAGACGAAGAAGAAACCAGCGCTGAACATCAATAAATAAAAGTGCATGGGAGATCCAAACGTTTCAAGAATAAAATAATGTTTATGTACAGTGGAGACATCTCTGAAAAAAGAATTTATTCGGTTTTCTTATATGTTTGTACTTAAATGCCTTTGGCTTCCTTTACAGCTAACACACCTCAAGCGAAATTTTAATTCATGATTAGTATTTCTTACAAGACGGGAGCTGAGAGAAGTGCCTTTTTAAATTGAGGACGATGCAAGAAGCCCGACCTGTCCTAGTCCTGTTTGCGAGACAAAACGAGAAATTTCACGAGTGTCCTGTGGGCAACACTAGTTCACCCAAATCTTACTATTTTCGTGTCACATGATTAATGAAAAACATTTATCAACGTTTAAAGAGTGGTCCCGCGTAGCGTAGTTGCTAATGCTATCACTTCTGGTGCGTGAGCTCCCTCGTGGCTAAGCGGTTAGCGTACGCGCCTTTGGCGTGAGAGACCCGGGTTCGATTCCCGGCGGGAGCTCATGTGGTTCGGATTCCACGTTAATCAGTAGGTCCACGTCTCATATAGCCTCGCTGCTGAAAGGTACGATAAACTAAAATCAACTCAACTCAACTCACCTTTGGTGCGAGCGGTCCCGGGTTCGATTCCCGGTGAGGATATTCGGTTGAAAAGGTCGACAAGCTTTTTTTTTCAGGTCAATCATCATGAGTAAAGTTTTCCTCGGTTTTCCTCATTCACACCAGGCAAATGTCGGAATGGTACCTCACATATAGGTCCTAAGCCGCTTCCTTCCTTCCCCAATCCTTTCTTCCTTCCCTTTCCTCAGATAGTGTACACACCAACGGACATCATCCCTCATACGTGACGGGTTAATATGGTCATAGATGCCGAAAGCCCATAACTCAAATTCCTAATCTTAATCCTAGTGACGGGCTAATATGGCCATAGATGCCGAAAGCCCAGAAATCTAATTCCTAATCCTAGTGACGGGTTAATATGGTCATAGATGCCGAAAGCCCAGAAATCTAATTCCTAATTTTAATCCTAGTGATGGGCTAATATGGCCATAGATGCTGAAAGCCCATAACTCAAATTCCTAATCTTAATCCTAGTGATGGGCTAATATGGCCATAAATGCCGAAAGCCCAGAAATCTAATTCCTAATCCTAGTGACGGGCTAATATGGCCATAGATGCCGAAAGCCCAGAAATCTAATTCCTAATCATAGTGACGGGTTAATATGGTCATAGATGCCGAAAGCCCAGAAATCTAATTCCTAATTTTAATCCTAGTGACGGGCTAATATGGCCATAGATGCCGAAAGCCCATAACTCTCATTCCTAATCCTAATCCTAGTGTCGGGCTAATATGGGCATCGATGCCGAAAGCCCATAACTCTAATTCCTAGTCCTAGTGACGGGCTAATATGGCCATAGATGCCGAAAGCCCAGAAATCTAATTCCTCATCATAGTGACGGGTTAATATGGTCATAGATGCCGAAAGCCCAGAAATCTAATTCCTAATTTTAATCCTAGTGACGGGCTAATATGGCCATAGATGCCGAAAGCCCAGAAATCTAATTCCTAATTTTAATCCTAGTGACGGGCTAATATGGCTATAGATGCCGAAAGCCCATAACTCTAATTCCTAACCCTAATCAACGTTTAAAAGATACGCAAGTCACTATACATTATACTTCAATAATAAATATGGTTTATGTCGTTACGTTACACCTCTCGTGACGCGGAGGGATTATGATAAATTCTAGATGAAACTAAGAATAAACTTAAAAGCATACTGTAAATTTTGGACATGAATTTACAAAACGAGGCGAGATACGATTTCCGAGAATCGAGACGAAAATATGTCAAAAATTTATGAAACGAGACGAGACGAGACGAGACGAGACAACCTTATTTCTCATCTCGGCTCGTAGGCAGCACTATGCGCATCTGTGGTCAGATTCATATTGAATATCAAATTGAAGATAATCAATGCACAGTTGGCAATCCTGAAACATTATTTTTTTTTTCTGGACAAGGAAGACAGGCTGTTGTGTTCCCTTCATTCTCCAGAAGAGAAAGGAAGAAGCCAAAGAAGTAATCCTCTCTTGATCGCCAATGGTGGTCAGCAGTGACGCTGTTCTTCTACTGCAGCAGTCGGAACATCAAGGCCATGGACCGGTTCCATCACATGACCTATAGTCGGGACAAGACAAGCATTCCCAACATAGAAGGTAGGATAGGATAATACAACAAGATTTCTTCACCGAATTCCTCTGGAAATGGGAGACTGTTGAAGGCACGAACAAACTGTTGCTTCCATCCAGCAGAGCAAGGAAGATGATTTTCCACTATATGATACGTGAATCACGAAAAACAACGGTGATTAATTCTGGCGAGCTATCGTCTGCAATAACGCTTAGTTAATGACCAATATCCAGCACAAACAAACCGTCATTAGGTGAAAAATAGATGGGAGGCTCAACGCACATACAACGCGCCAAACAACTTTCACATCATCATTTTTTCCCTCCTCTCAGTCAAATAGGCCATATTTTATTAACACGTACTGCCACAAAACACCTGAAGAATACTGAAGAATTAATATTATTAGTAATATTTTCATCACAATAATCATCTTTCTTTTCTGCTGTTCATTCTAGTATACCTTCATTTACATTCCTATTCTCCTTCGATCACATTTCTATTCTTAACAATTTCTTCTCAAATATGTGGACGAGCTGTGAAGTATGTGGGATGAAAATAAATGTTAGAAAGACAAAAGCCATAGTGATTGGAAGAAGGGGTCGGTGTAGAAGGAGAGAAAACAGAACAGGGACTAGTTTTCGATATCTGGGAAATATTATTAGTGACAATATGAAGTCTAAACGTGAATTAAAAGCAAGGATAGGAATGGCGAAGGAAGGAAATACTAGAAGAAAATACTATTTTGTGGAGTCTTCAATAAAGAGTTGAGAAAAAGACTCATAAAATGTTTCATATGGAATGTTTTACTGTATGGGTCAGAAACATTGACGTTACACAAAAATGATAAAAAAACGTCTAAAAGCTTGCAAAATGTGTATGTGGAGAAGAATGAAAAAAATAGCTGGGTCGGGCGGAAAATGAATGAGAGGGCGTTAGAAATGGTGGAGGAGAAAAGAATACTGTTAGATATTATTGAGAAAAGGATGAGAAACTGATTGGGACTGCGTGAGAAGAAATTGTATCATGAGGAACGTGCTAGAGGGTATGGAGGCAAGAAAGAGAGGGAGAGGGCGAAGGAGGCTACAATTAATGGACGATATGAAAACGGAAAGATCATACGTGAAGATGAAAAGGTTAGCGAAAGACCGTGGAGCATGGAAGCTTCTCAGTTGCGGCAAGTGACCTGCTAATAATGGCAGAATATCTGTGATGATGATGATGATGTAACATTTTATTAAGCTTGCTTTACTTCACTTCCAAATTATGCTATGCATAAGCATCGGAAGTCTACAGAACGGCCATGCCCGTTTGTCAATAGGTATGAGATCAAAAACGGTCAAATGTATCGAGAATACCGAAATTGATTCAGCGCTCCAAGAATAAGTTCCAATTCAACGTTGGCCTCAATGGCGGATCTAGAAGATAAAAACTGGGGGGCCCAACCAGAAACCAGACTATGATAGGTTTAATGAGTTTATTATAAACTTCAAAATATATAAATAATAGCTTAAATTATTTTTTTCACTCAAAAAAACTTGGGGGGACTAGGCTCCTCGGCCCTGGGCTAGATCCGCCGCTGGTTGGACTTCTATTCAAACTGGAAGTGGTCGAAATTAGCCATTTTAGGTATGTACAAAAACGTGGTAGATAGCGTCGAACTTTTTTTTAAAAAAAAATCGATCTAGGAACTGTATATACACCACATCACTTCATTATAAATTTAGAAAAAAAATCTCATATGTAACAATACAGCTTGAGTTAATCTCAATCTTAATTTTTTTCTTCTTCTCGACATTTCCTCTGCTGTTCCGAATCAAGAGGCATCTTGATACAGTATTCTTATTCTGGGGTGAGCTTCTTCCTGCCCCGACTTTGGCGTTGAAAATCCGAGTTCGGTTGCCAGCAGGATTGTTCGGATTCCACGTTAAGCTGTAGCTCCACGTCTCATATAGCCTGGCTGCAGAAAGAGACATTAAACTAAAAACCAAATCAAAAAGCAATCTCTGATATTTGTAATATAAATGTTTTAAGCATTACGTACAGTTTGAACTTAGGTTTTGAAATACTATTTGCAAGAATTAATTTATCCATTTCAGTTTTTTTTTCTTTTTTTGACAAAAGAATTTTCACTCTGTAATGATCTAGCACATAAATGGGACTTAATAACGAGCTACATGTGCTGTATAGCTCATACGCATTTGCAATCAGTCTATGCCACATCCAAAAGGAAATGGTCAACCTCTGTTGACATGTGATAATTGGTGCATTCATCAAGTGAACCCTCTGTTAATGAGGCGCATCACATTCACATTCAAGGCGACTACGATTTCAGTGACTAAATGCCAGCAGGTATTGGAATTCCAAATCAGCAGGAGGAAATACAGTCAATTAGGTAGCAAAACAGAAAAACGGGAATGCCTTTCCTATAGAAATGACCACATAAATTGTTAAGAAAAATGGGTGGGGAAAACGAAATAAGATCTAAGAATGTATTTAGAAAAGATTCTGGTAAATATAAACCGACTAATCACCCTTTTTATTTACCAGTCCGAGAAGAGAATTCTTACAAATTTTGATACTTAAATTATGAAGTATCTTATCGCAATAGGTACGTACTGAGAGAGACGCTATTATAGGGGTAAAATCTTTATTTACAGAAAGTTTGCAGGCTAAAGTACAAATATTGATTTTGTAACACTTTTTCTTTCAATCCTGAACCGGTACAATTGGAGTTGTCCCGTTTTTGCACCGAGGCCTTTAATTGTAAACCATCTATTTCTACAGACTTTAATCTCCACTGTTTTGTATCATTACTCAGCGGACTTGGGCTATAGCCCCGGACTTTTGATACACAATCTACTTAGGGTAATATACATAACACAAAAATAAATACTTGGGTATTTCACAATACTGTGAGAATCTTGGCAGACCACTAGAACATGTTTTTGGTTAGATACTGTGCTGTTTATCAACTTTCTTCATTGATTATACTAATTGTAGATCCTATATCATCATCGGTATGAAACCCTAAAGGAGCCGTGATGGCTCAGTCATAGAGCGCTCACATCTGGTCCTTGGTTCGATCCCAGTTCGCGTCAAGTGAACCATGTGGTGGATAAACACTGTGTGCATGGGTTTTCTCGGGGTTCCTTCGTTTCCTCCCACTTTCTTGATTTCATTATTTCCTTCATTTCTCATCATCGCCGTCTCCTTCTGCCTAGCCAGCATAACTGTGCGACGTGAAACTGAAAAAAATTTAATTTCATTTCATTTTGAAACCCTAAACTTTTATCCTGGACTGTAGGTTAAATAATATTGAAAGGAACTACAAAAGGATCAACGCAGAAAGTTTTATTACATGAGATTAGTGACAGTACCTTTGAGTATCTTCTATTGTAGTCACCCACATAGAACATTTCCCTTTCAATGCTATTTAGTAAACACTGGAAAAGCTTTTATTTGTGTGTGTGTGTGTGTGTTACCATTACAAATGCTATTACAATCTTTTGTCTTCCAACCTAATGATTTTAGTTTCTGGCATAACTTCCATTATTTATTTATTTATTTATCTTCTGCTGACATACATATTTTTCATCACACATCCATAAATAATAACCACCACACTTAATGTATCCAATAACCTAAACTATACCCACACCTAATGCACGTGCGTTTATGAAATACAAATATATAAGAATATATTGTTTTCCAAACTTTTAGAGAATACATTACTAAGAATTCTGCACTCTAGTTGTCAAAGGGACAAGTGAGGTGAGAAATAACCACATTTTGCTACAAGGATTTGCTAACCTAACTGGGAATAACAAGAAAAATATAACACAAACTGTTAACACACTTTAAATTTTCCACCATGAATGTATTAATCACCTACCACTATTTTATTCCCTTTCCTTGTGGTGCAATTACTTGCTACACTAAGCGAAAATCTTTTCATTACAGGAGAATGGCTTTTGAGAAGTACACAATACAAAGGATTCTTTGAGAAAAATCACAACGACACAAGCATTGCTTATAATAAAATAATTTTAACACAATCTTTTGATGATGAAGAGCAGTATACTTGTTAAAATGATGAAAGTAAGTGAAAAGAATACCAGGAAAAAACAAATGTTCAAGTATAATTGCCGCCATTGACCTAGAAACCTGAATTCTCATTAATTTTACCCAAGCAATGAACGAACACTTTATTTCTTCATCTGTCACACATGAGCAACATCGAAAATATGTTGACATCACGATTGTATTTCTGCCACCGTGTCGAGTAAAACTTCTTATGGGAATAGATATAAAACTAACGCAAGAAATTACTCGCTGAATTCAAATCTATTTTCAACGAACTTAAAAAATTCGTTACTGAATTCTCTATGTCTGTGTGTGTGCGATTTTTTTTCTTTTTTTAATTTTGAGCCCCCCGTTCGATAGAGCATCAAACACTATCTGAAAGAAGTGATGGAATTTTTTCGCGTCATTCTTACCGTTCCCGACATATTGGCCAGAAAAAGTTCCGATTTCGGGAGATTTAAGGAGCCATACCTCGGAAACCGTAGGTCATAGTTGCGAATTTTTCAATTTTGAGCCCTACATTTTGAGCATGTGTCTCCGTGAAACAATATATTGTAGAACGTTTTAACAGAACATGTGAGAGAAATTGAGTACTCAAGGAAATTATAAATGGCTAGATATATATATTACAAAAACTGTTTAATGAGAATAATAATAGAGTACGTAGAACAATTGGTATAAAGAAGTTAATAAGAAAAATTAATTCTGTTTTTAAGTTTATAATGGCAATTCTCTTGGAGCATTCTTAACTGCTTTTCTACTGACTGTTTAAGATACTAATAACTTTCAATAACTGTTGTGGATAATACTGAACCAAATTATACTTTGTATGACGATGTATTTAAGTATAAAGATTTAAGTAGCATTAACAAGGAAAAATCTACTGCAAAACTTATATCGATGTTGAAATGCAACGAGTTATTCAGCATTTCTACGGAAATCTCAAATCAATATTCAAATGCAGTATGTTGTCCAGCATCTCTGAAGAAAATATTAATGTTCAAGTAAAGAGGGTTGTCTAACATTTGTGATGAAATTATATATAAACCAGTTGAGAACACTCCAAGAGCACTGACAGAATGAACTTAAAAAGATCTAATTTTTCTTATTAATTTCTACACGCTTTGTACCAATTGTTCTATGTATTTTATTATTATACTTATTAAACAATTTTTGTAATATGTATAGCTATCCATTTATAATATCCTTGAGTAATACATTTTTTCCACATATTTTGTTTAAGAGTTCTGTTAAAACGTTCTACAATATGCTGTTTTACGAAGACATATGCTCAAAATTGAAAAAATACGCAACAGAGACAGACAGACAGACACACACACACACACACACAGAGAGAGAGAGAGAGAGAGAGAGACAGGCAGACAGACACAGACATAGAGAATTCAATAAAATTTAAGTTTGTTGAAAAATGCATGTCTCGTACATTGCATGTCCCACGAGCAGCCATCGAACGTTCCTTTGCACATATCGAACTTGGCTCGTTACAGTCGGTAGTTCGTGCAGCAGTTCGGCGGCATTGCTAGTATTTTCTACTCAGCGTTAGAAACAATAATATAACTATGATTTTGCCATCAACCACTAGGTAAGTTGAATACTATTGCATTACACATACTACGTTATACAAGCAATAACTGATTTTTTCCCAACAATCAATTTTTTACTCGTAGAAAAAAAATGAATTTCTCCTGCCCAGTCACAATTCTTAATTTCGAAATTTAACTATGACGCTACTCTAAGGATTAGTTGAAATAACCTAAACCCACTGGCGTATTTAAGGGGGTCTTCCGGGCTGAAATCCTGCATGAAATTATATTTACTATTTTAAAGTAAATGGAATATCTTGCAGAATTTTCAGATTTCCAGGAATAAAGTTAGTAACCCCCCCCGAAACAAAATTGTAAATACGCCACTGCCTAAACCAAATGAAATGTTGGCCCTCAATTTTTTAAATTAAGCATTAAAGTGAAATACAAGCATTCCTCTAAATTCCATTTAGCCTAATATGTTTGTAACTGAAGTGCTCCCCATTTGAAGTTGAGAAAAAGTATGCGGAGTAAGATATCAAAATATTTGAAGACCACATAAAGCAATTAACTTCAAATTTACTGAATCTTTGCGCTTACCTAATGATAGACACTTTATTCTAAAATTCACTAGACATTGTATGCAGTAAATTAAGAGGTGTCGTGTTTATCAAATTCAATTAAATTTTTTCTTATGGAATGCACCTAATTTGAAAATGAGATGAAATCTTTCAGTTTTACGTCCCACGGTTATGCCAGCTAGGTTAAAGGAGACAGTGATGATGAGAAATGAATGCAATGATAGAATGAATAAAGTGGGAGGAAACGGGAGAACCCCGAGAAAACCCACGCACAAGGTGTTTGTCCGCCACAAAGTCCACGCGACGCGAGTTGGAATCGAACTAGGAATCCTACGCATCAGAGAAGAACACAACGCAACTGAACCACCGCGCCCCCTACACCAAATCTGAATGAATTCAGTTGACTTTGTGCTAATCTAGTACAAGTAATCTGAGTGTTCACCGAATTCAACAGACCTCATATTCATGAAATTCAATAGGTCGCGAAACATTATCAAATCTTGAATTCATTAGAACTAAACATAACTGGAAATACCATTAGATATTTGAGACATTATTTCCATACAAAGCAAGGAATCTAAATTCGCTTACCGAAAACTATCTCTGTGTGATAACTCCCTTTCCTTCGAGAAAATTTATGCTAATAATAATGCAGCGACCTTCTCAAATTCTGTGTCTTCAAATAAGTACTCTCTTAAAACTACTTAGCAGAATATGAGTGCCCCAATCTTTTTCTTCTTTTTTTAACTTGAAGGGAGACACGCCAAGCCAAGAAACATTCATTTTTTCTTTGTACAGAACTTATAAAAGATAAGTTCCATCTGACTCTTCCTGTATTTTAAAAGGTGTTCCTTGCCATACTCATATACACATATGCATGCATGCATATGGCAGTCAAACAATTAACTCTTTCCCTCCAACCAGTTCCTCTGTTCCCCCCCTCTTGTTCCCTCTTCCCTTAAGCCCCGTTTGCACTTCCTGCTATGACATCTGCAAACTTTCCACAGCTTTTGCATATGATATTAGCTTACATATTTCAACGAAATATTTTTTTCAAGGAAAAAAACAGAAAAAATAGGAAGACAATAGTAATGTAAAACGCACTACGTTCCATGAATTATTTTTACAAAATAGTCACTACAAAAGTATAAAATCAATTTATTATTATTATTAAATATCGTTAACAAGAATCTTTCTGTATTTCTCATTCGATGCCTTCAGGACTAATAATACGGAAGGTTTTGGAAAAATTCTACGAAATTCACACTTATGCGACTCTTCCTTAACATACATGGTGGTACATATGTCTATGTTGGCTCATTACTTTTAGTTCCACATGTGTGGCATTTCAATTTACTTTAACAATCTTACTTCTTATACAGGAAACTATTCACTAATATGAGATTTTCCCAGAATTCTGCACACTAGATAACCACTGAATATATTTTAATATAGGTTTCATCATAGTAATAGATTGGAATATCAATCATATTGCAAATTCCTAGCTTCCTTTCTAATAGTACGTATCATAAAACATGTACGTTTCGTTCATTGTTATACAGTACAACGAGGTATATATAATGTATCTGTGGCTTGGGTCTAAGAGAGCCAATGTCACTTTTTGGCAAAAATGAGATACTCTTCAAATTTAACGTCTATAAGTGAATGTTTTCTTGTGCAAGCAGAGCAAATGTCAACACGAAATAGTTTGGAATATATACCATTCATATTAACATTTGCTTTTCTTGCACAAGAAAATATCCATTTAAAGGCGTTAAAATTTGACGAACAACTGATTTTTGCCAAAAAGTGACATTGGCCCTTTTAGATTCAAGCCACCACACACACACAACACACACACACACACACACACATATATATATATATATATATATATATATATATATATATATATATATATATATATATATATATATATATATATATATATATATATATATATATATATATATATATATATATATAGTATTTGATTATAATAAAATCAATATTTTATCCTGATACAATAACATTTTAGGGTCACAGTGTTGATTACAGAACCACATGAGAAACAAAGTTCTGTTCAGCGGACCCCAAGGTATGAGTTCAATGTATTATGTTACACAGAATACAAATTTCGAAACCCCAGGACGATTGACAGTGTCAATTTTTTTATGAGCGAAAAATTTAAATGATTTCGGATAGGAAGGACACACATTTTTCGCCCATGAAACAAAATTGACACGGTCAATCGCCCTAGGCTTTCGAAATTTAGATTTTGTGTAACAAAATACATCGAATCCGTTACCAAAACTTATGGTAAATAACCATCCTTGCCGTAAACACAAAATATTACTGAAAACTTTCTAAAATTTGAAGATAGCGTGGATCAATAGATTAAATTGTCATCATTTTTCAATATATCTATGTCGTTCATGTAATATTTGACGGAAAATGGGGATCTTTTTACTATCACAAGTTTTTGCCAAACCACTTGGCTTAACAGCCCTTTTTGTTGGCCTAAGCCCTCTCCAACGCCATCTGTTAGCGACCAGCTGAACTATGTTCAACCTAGCAACAAACATGTGGTCAGCACGCTGCGTCACCCTATCTCTAACTTAGAGATAGGGTGACGCAGCGCGCTACAGCCGTATCAGAAGCTTTCTAGACCTAGTTCATAAGTTTAACTATTAAAAAAGAAAGTAGATGAATTTAACGTTACAGATTTTGCTATTCTGGGTACTACTAGTTCCTAACGATTTTCGCTACGCTCACTCCCTAGATTTTTCAGGTTTAGAGAATAACTAAAAAAATAACGAATAAGTAGCAGTGTCACATGTACACCACGTGAAGGAGTTTGGTTTATGCGGCATGATATTTTCTCAATCAATATCAAAACCGGAAGTGATGGTAGGTTTCTACAGCTTTCGGTTTCAGTAGATATAATGATGGAAATAAAATATATTCTGGGATGCTTAATTGGTTGCGGAACTGTTTTTTGCTATCAATTACCGTTTTACTCTATAGTGATCAACATAAAATCGGAAGTGGAAACTGTTTTTCTGTTACTTCCAGTGGATGAGTCACCTCTATCACCGAACTCTATTCCTAACTGTTGACCGTCTTGAAATTGATTAAGTAGTTCTTGAAATTTTCTAACTCTCGGACAGACAGACTGACAGACACGGTAAATTCATATAGCAGTTTTGGAAAACCAAACTCCACAGTAATGTAGAAGTTGAACATGATAGTATCCGCAAAAATCTACGAGAAATTAAATGTTATTAAATGAACTGAGATATAGCATAAGAAATACTACTGAATGATCCAATAGATACAATAGGATATGAAATATTATTGAATGAGCTAATATATAAAGCATAAAATATTATTGAATGAACTAATAACGCATTAAATGCTACTGAATGAACTAATCAAGCATAAAATGCTATTGAATGAACTAATAAAGCATAAAATGCTATTGAATGAAGTAATAGATACGGTACGGCATGAAATGTTATTGAATGAACTGAGAGAGAAAGCATAAAGTTGTTAAATGAACTAACAGATAGGCCTTAAAATGCTATTGAATAAACTAATAGATAGGGTATGCATGAAATGTTATTGAATACATTAATAGATAGAGCATAAAACGCTATTGAACGAACTAATATTAATTTCAAGATCTTGTCTTGTAGGTCTGAAATCTGGGTGCCCAATCTATGTTTGACGTCATAACAGTAGGGCACTCAAACTTTTCTGCACTACACGAAGGATTTTGGAAAGAAATATTAATTCATGTAACATAGTCGCATGCCCTATCTTACTCAATTTCAGAATTTTAGGTGTTCTTCATTGTCTTAAACTGAAAATCAAACAGGAGAATAAAAAGTACTATATCCTTACCACAAACACAATCTTGACGAATCGTATAGCACTTAATAAATAAATAAATAAATAAATAAATAACAGTCATCGTTGAAAATGGAATCGCAACCTGTGAGAGACTGAAAAATGTTCAGATAACCAAAATAAAACCATGATAAATCAAAGTTCAACAGAAACAAGCCATTTTTACTGGTTCAATGCTTCTAAAAATAATGCAGGCCAGCGAACTTTTCCAAAGTGATGCAGATAGTAAAAGGAAGGGAATGACGTCATGATGTTCCATTCGTAAGTCTCTTGTTTATTTCTTCTTGCCAGCATCCTAGGATTCGTATATACACACAGGCCTAATAGCAGAATACATACAGAGCTTAGATCATCCGAAAATTTACGTATTCACCTGCAAAAGCATACACACACACACACCCATATACTAACTAGCAAACACTAGCAGTAAGTTCTTGGAACACAAAAACGAAAGAGAACGGTATATAAGGATGAAACCTGGTCCAATAGCTTTACTCATTACACATCTGCAAGCAGCACACCTATCATTCCCCAGGTGTGCGTAGAAATGCAATATTGCAGTTTCTATTTTGCTGAAAGTTGGTAAATTTTGCTATAATGGATAAATGCCAATACCCTAGCGAACTTGCAATACTTCTTGTGGGATCAGCAGAGTCAAGTAGTGGGATCTGTCAGAGGAAAGAGGTGACCTACATACTCATCAGATAGTAGATTTGGGGTTTAGTTTACTTAACTAACTAACCGTATAGCCTATGTAACACGAAGGTTTAATGCAGCAGTCACAAAAATTCTCCACTGAATTCTGTTCTTAGCCAATTGTATCAAGTTTTTATTTTGTATTCTTATTTCTGTGAGATCTACTTTTATATTGTCCTTCAATCTGCCCCTAGGTCTTCCTAATGGTCTTTTTACAATTGGAATACTAGTTAACATTTTGAACGCGTTCGTTCTAACAGATTGTTTTTTGTGTACTATTTATCATCATCATAAGTGTTCTGCCATTATTGGCAGGTCATTTGCTGCAACTGAGAAGCTTCCATGCTCCACGGTCTTCAAGCTCACCTTTTTTTTTTTTTTTTTTAAATCTTCACGTGCGATTTTTCTGTTTCGATATCAATCACCAACTGTACCCTCCATCGCTCTCACCCTCTCTTTCCCGCTATCATACCTCCTATCACGTCCCTCATGACCAAGGATGTTATAAAATAGAGGATCTGCCCATATGTATCTTCATCCTATGAACTCAGTGAAGCCGAAAAACAACTGAGCATCGTCTGAGCCGGCATTTTGATTGGCTACTCTTGTTTCCGCCATGATGGTTGGCTCAAAACATTGCGATCTTAGTGCTGCGGAGAGGGCAGAGTAGGCGTGGCGTTACTGCGACGTATGGCTTCACGATTTTGTTGTATAGACAGATCCTCTATTTTATAACATCCTTGCTCATGACACCGTTTCTTCTCATCCAATGTCCCACCCAGTTTCTTTCCCTCTTTCTAATTATATCTAAAATTGTTCCTTTCTCCTCCACCATCTTTAACAACCTTCCCATTCGTTTTCCACTCGAGCCGGCTAATTCTCTTCATTCTTCTCCACAGTCTTTTTTCCATCGCTTTTGCGTACTGTCTGTTTCTGTTCCGTGCAATACAATACTCCACACGAAACATTTTATGAGTATTTTTTTCCCTCAACTGTTTACTCAAGGATACACACTTTCCTAAGTGCTTCTTGCGCCATTCCTATCTTTTCTTTTACTTCAGTCGGCACTAATAATACTACTACCCAGGTGTAGAAAACTAGTCAACTGTTCTATTTTCTCCTCTCCTACTTCTATATTTAACACCGACCGCTACTAATATGTAAAACAACACACTTAATCTACTCTTGTCAATCTTCTTCTACCGGTAACACAATAATTCTAGCAGTGATGTACACTCTATATTAACTCAAAGCATCCCAAATTTTGATGGTAAAATCTGATGTAATCAGGGCCGGATTTAGGGAGAGTGCAAAAGTGCACGTGCACTCCCCCTCGTTGTAAATATACACTATCTAAAATGAGAAGCTAGCAGTGAAAAATAGCAACACGTTCCGAAACTTTCTGCCATCATGTTTCCATTTGGGGGTTTAAAAGAAAACAGAGCTTTGCAAAAGCAATAGTTTAAGTTGGTTTTCTAAAGGTTGAAGGAAAAAGGATTTACCAAGCAAAACAATATAACATTTGTCAAGTAGAAAAGAAAACAGAAGCTAGAAGGAGAGAACATTTTTTTCCTGTATACCATTTTCGACTCTTTTAAAAGTACTTTCCTCCGTTCTATGGATCAGTGTTTTCACAGGGCAAAGAATATTGTCACATGTCACGTTGAAGAGTTTCAGTATGATTGGGTATTTTGATAGTTATTGGTGTCCCCCCCCCCTTCAGAAATCCTGGATCCGGCCCTGGATGTAATATATTATTTTCGTCTTAATATATTCGTTTCTATTTCACGAAGGAATAGATTCGATTAACATAGGCTTTATAAAAGCATAGTTCTATGGACAAATTAAACATACTAAGTGATTGAGTGATTGTTGAAGAAAAGCAGAAAAGAAGGTGTATACACATTTGCTAGCGAAACCAGAAAGAAAAGTTCCATGCATTTCATTCTATGCTAAACACCCCAACAGACTAAGTACCCAAGAACATAATAAATTTGAAGAAATAATTTTCACTCATTTTACAAAGAAACAAATAAAACTAAATTACAATTTGTTTGTACGAATACTTCCTCATTGTGCTATATTTCTATTAACAGTATATTTATGAAACTCAATTATCTGTCATCATTAGCTCATAAATCTTTCTTAGAGAACATATTAACTCAATTTTCTAAATGGAATCGGATTTCTTGGCACCGAAGCAACTTTTTACACCTACAAATGTTCTGAGTTTCGTCAGTGATTTATTGAGCGACCAGTATTAACAATAACACATTTTACATCCACCTTAATTGGAAATGAACGGTGAATAATACATATACATAGAGAGTACAATGGCAGTCTTCAAAGATTTAAATTGTAATATTTTTTATATTAAGTCGTGTGTTTAAGTTTAAAACTGTTGGGTTACAGTTGCGTTACTAGATTGCTTTCTTGGTAGGGGTTTCTCGGGGCCAGGACGACAAATTTTTGTAGAAGTCTACTTAACATCTCAAAGGGTAGGACTACTATCTGAAACACAGACCTACAGTTTTAGTGGAAATTGGAATACACACACTTAAATAGGGTTGCCTACTGACCGGTATTTTACTGGCACTGCAGGGAATAATATTGCTATTCTAAGTAAATTCTTTTATTTATTTTTGGATTTTTTTTTTTTTTTGTCCCACGATCATGCACCAAAGTTAAGGCAAATGGATGATGATGAAGTGGATGATAATGCTAATGGAATGAGAAAGTAGAAGGAAACGGGAGGACCCGAGAAAACCTATGCACACTGTATTTTATTCCGAAGGTTGGTACCCGCTACAGACTGTTTACAGACTTTATATATGCCTGGTATTTTAATTTCTATTTGTTACCATCAAATAAAAATTAAAATATTGATAGTCAGACATTAAAGGAAAATCTACTTTAGAACTTTCGTTGTTCCTGATATCTAAGTTTTTGTCATCTTCAACTGTATATTTCTATTTCTAGATTTACAATACAATTACTCTTAATCTGTTTTGAGAATTTTAAGAGGTATAAAGAATACATTAAGGTTAGTGGGGGAAAAGTCTTTCGCTGCGTACTTATTATCTTCATTAGTGAATTTACTTTTTTTTTTTTTTTTTTTTTTTTTTTTTTGAGTACCTATAGGTCCGAACTGAAGATTCAATTTGAGAGCTGCCGGTAATTTTACTTTCAGAACTGGCAACCTTACACTCAAACCGGAAATCGAGGTTGTTAATATTAATGGAATCGATAGGCGTAAAGGGGTCCGGTTCTGGATCCGGAACTGATTTTTATATTTTAAAAAAAATCGATTTCGAGCGAGGAAGTGGATGAGAGCTTCCGATAAAGACGTTCCTGGATTCGACGGCGAAACCAATCTTCTGAGAAAATCGGTTGTGGTTCCGGAACCGAAAGACAAAACCGGATGTTCTATGCCGCGTTGACAAAAGCTCTCCATTGACTTCTATTCTTAGCCAACTAGATCCAGTTTCTATTTTGTATTCCTGTTTCTGCGAGATCCATCTTAATATTGTCCTCTCATCTGCACTTAGGTCTTCCTAATGGTCATTTTTCCATTGGACTTCCAGTTAAAACTTTAAAAACGTTCCTATTTTCTTCTATTCTGGCTACATGACCTGCCCACCTGAATCTCCTAGATTTGATGACCCTATCAATGTTTGGTAAACGATATAAACTATACAGTTCCTCGTTATATTGTTTCCGCCATTCCCTATTCCCGTTACTCTTGGGTCTGAATATTCGTCTCAGGATTTTATTCTCAAATACTTTCAGTCTGCGTTCATCCCTCAAAGTAAGCGACCATGTTTCGCAACTGTACAGGACGACAGACATGATTATCGTTTTATGTACTTTAAGCTTCAAATTCCTTGACAGAATTCGCGATGACTAAAGATTTTGAACTGGTGGGCACAAAAACCGGTTTTTCGGTTTTCGGTTTTCACCGAAACCGGTTTCGGTTTTCTTCAAAACCGGTCAGTTTTCTCCGAAACCAGTTATTGGTTTTCTCCAAAACCGGTTCGGTTTTTCACCTGATCCAGTTTCGGTTTTCTCCAAAACCGGTTCGGTTTTTCACCTGATCCGGTTTCGGTTTTCTTCAAAACCGATTCCGTTTTTTTTCAAAATTTGTTCTATTTCTGACCAGAATGGTGTTTCGGCGTTCTCCGGAAACCGAATCCATTTCCACAGAAATAGTTTTGTGTTTTCGAAAAGTTTTCACGGAAATCAGTTTCGGTGAAAAACCGAACCGGTTTTGGAGAAAACCGAAATGTCGGTTTTTCGGGTTTCGGTTTTTATAGAAACCGGTTTTCGGTTTTTATAAAAACCTGTTTTGCCCATCCCTAAATAACACGAATTGCCTGCTTTTAGTCGACATTTAATTTCTTCATGAATATTGAAGATAACTTGGAATTTTAAGTAGAACTTGAAGAAGATAAATAAAACTGTTATGCAGCTTAAAAGCACAATTTTGGCATTACAAATATTTGAAATCAGAGAAAGATTATGTTTATCCAGTAAAATATAAGAACACACAGCAGCAGCAGGAAATCCAACAAAAAGAAGACTGCAACTGTAAACAACATTTCTGATACTCTTGTCTAAACATGCATATGTTGTTCACTATAATCTTCATACACATTAGTGATACAAGCGACAAAAAACGAGCTAAGCGCCTACTTCCCAGAATTTTCTGTCTGCCAAATGGAACTATGATATAATTACGCACAAATGCTGCATTTTTTCTCCTGGTCGTCGGGAATTCGCAATGTTTACCGTCGTAAGGGATTAGATAAATATACAAACCCAGACATACATATCCGCTCTCTTTTTGGTAGCTTCTATGCATGAGAGAGAGAACAGAGAATTGGTACTTGTTCTAACGCAAATGAACATGTGTTGTGGTACAGTACATCCCCTTCAACTATTGCCATTTCATTCATTATGGAAACCTTATGCGTATGGTGTATACACCTACATACATCCGTTTTTTGTACATTAATACTTCTACATATGCTATTCAGCACCATACCAGATGCTGCCACTCGTAATGAAACATTACGACAAAATAATGAACGCTCAAATCGTATTTCAGAATTTGCGGAGCACGACCACAATTAGTTATTATTGTCGTCAAAAGAGATTTTTGTTTACAAATAGCGCCAAGTCAATTCAGTCTTTTTTTTTTTTTTTGTTAGCCTACTTAAAGGTTCTCTTTTTCTCATAGGCTCTCCAACTAGAATTTTAAACAACCTCTTTACATTTTTATTTTAATAGTAATGCTACATCTCAAATTTTATCTCGATTGTTTCTTATATCAGTCTGTTGGCGAGTTTTGTATGTTTTTCTTTTACATATGTACCACTCAAAAATATCTTATCACCCTGTGTTAATATGTGTTACATCAATAACGATTTGTCCCCTTGCTTCAGTTCTGTACCTTCCATGTTCATCGTATCTGCATATATATCCTTCCCACTTCTCACTGTATCTGTGCAAGTCCCTTTACAAGCATAAGTAAAGGACCGGAAGACTCTCAAAGGAAGTGAATTGCTATAGACGAACATAAAAGTAGCTCAAGTGGTAGAGCGTTGGCTTCGCATTCGGGAGGTCGTGGGTTCGAATCCCGCTGCCGACCATCCTGACTGAGGTTTTCCAGGGTTTCCCTCAGTCCTAC
The DNA here is from genome assembly GCF_964235325.1 of Thermobia domestica. Classification (NCBI taxonomy): domain Eukaryota; kingdom Metazoa; phylum Arthropoda; class Insecta; order Zygentoma; family Lepismatidae; genus Thermobia; species Thermobia domestica. The sequence continues at coordinate 166,430,369 of NC_137468.1, forward strand.
CAGGCAAATGCCGGGATGGTACCTACTAAACAGGCCCTGACCGATACCTTCCCAAATCCTTTCCATTGTTATTGTTGTTGTTGGATATCCAGTGTAAAATGGCCTCTGAGCTGTATCTGGTGATTGTTAAATAAATAAATAAATAAATAAATAAAAAAAATGTAATATTTTAATATATAGGATGTTGGGGGAGTTATTGGCAAACATGGATAAGTAATAGATGATTCCAAATGCAAATATTTTTTCTTATAATTCTATATTCGAGTACGCCTCATTGTGGGTCCACAAACCTTCGAAGTTGTCAGATTGCAATAGGCATTGTCCTTCAAATTAAAGCAAAGCGCCTGAAATGTCCACCAACCCGCTATACGTAGCTCCTCTACTGGTTGCCTTTCCAAGGCTATCAACCTAGTTGCAATATTAAACTAATAGGACCAAAACGACGCCTAAACTGTGGAATAGAAAAATAAAGGCTTTTTTTTTTTTTTTTTTGAAAGTTTGAATGAGAACCGGCAAATATACAAAATTTGGAATTGACAAGCGAAAACGGCACGTTTCTAGCACTTGTAGTTTTCGAGATCCTATTGCCGAAAGGATTGGCCACAAACATATAAACTTTTCTAGCATTTTAATATATACCGTAGATGTATCGGGTGTTCTAAAAATGGTGCCCACAGACAACAGAGCGCTACTCTTCAGGCCAAAACAAAGCGAAAGTATATAATGGTATACCCTGCGGAGCCTCCTTCAGCTGTTATTGGGAATCAAAAATTTCACTATGTGGCAACGTCACATATTAACTAAGAACCACTAACATTGCTCTTCATTATATCGATTTTTACGCCAATAAGTGGTGCTAGTGTCAACATATATCGACTTTAACTGGTAGCTGGAAAGAATCAATGTAGCTATTTGATGGATTGGTATATTTATTCTATGGTTTTTTATCTGCGACATTGCCACATAGTGAAATTCGTGTCTACAGACGAGGATCCGAAAGGTATATAATTGTATATATATATATATATATATTGCTTTATTTTGACTTGTAGAATAGTGCTCTGTAGTCCGTGGACGCCATATTTTGAACACCCGATATATATATATATATATATATATATATATATATATATATATATATATATATATATATATATATATAGAGAGAGAGAGAGAGAGAGAGAGAGAGAGATACATATGAAGTTCTATAACTGTCCAAGTTTTAGTAGTAAAAATGTAACACAGTAACTCACAAATGCTTAAGCAAACCCTCTTTCTTACCCTGCATATACCAATTCGGTAATCCAATTCCTCCCAGGTCCATTTTAATATGTTTTCATAGTTCTCAGCAGTAATACGATCTTGCAGTTCACGAGAGAGAGAGAGAGGTAAGTTAATACACAATGTCTTTGAGATGTCTCCACACAAAAAACAAAATAAAAAAAATAAACGCAAGAAGTTAAGAGTCTTCATCCCGGCGAAATTAAAATACCGCTAATTTTATAGTAATTATGTGATATCACATAATACCGTTATCACGACTCACTTATCTGCTTTCAATTTCGAGCCATTTTGAAAATCGGCATTTATTTTCGCGTTTCTAAACAGCTGAAAACGGAAAGCCACTAGGTGACTTGTGATAACGGTACCTCACGCAAAATAATATTGTCTAGGGCGCTCTTGTTCCATATTTCAATTATCTTTTATCTATTTGAAGATATCAAATAATTATTGTAAAATTAGCGGTATTTTAATTTCGCCGGGATGAAGACTCTTAAGTTTGATGATCTTGGTGGTTGATGAAAGAATGCTGAAACAGGTCTGGGATGAACTGAGTTGCCGAATTTTTATCAACAAAACTTGGACAAATCGATCGAATAATTTTGAAACACAATGTAAAATATACTCCTGACATGTAGTTACTTTGTGATTAGTGAGTGACATATATTAAACCTAACTGTTTAATTGTTTATTTTCTGAAATGTGTTACTAATGTATGTAACGTACTACAGTAGGTATTGCCACATACGTTGGTGAAATATTCATCCATCACTTACGTTCACATAAAAAGGAAAAGAAACATAACACACACTACACACAAATACCAGAGCAGTAAGACATCCTGCGTAAAAATTACACTTTCAAACATGCGTGCATACGTGTTTTCTATACTTATGTTTATGTGATGCGTGGTTATACAATACTTTAACCTAGTTTTCAGATACGATATTTTTGTTACTTTGTACGTCCTGGAGACATTGAAAAAAAAAAAAAAAAAAAAAAAAAACTCTGACAAACTAGAATCTCGTTGAGTAAACAGAGCTATCTCCGTAAATAAGTCCGTTTTATAAGAGAAAAAAAGAAATAAAAAATATCTACTTTGGACTTCGTAAGCAATATAAACAGGACATTTTCACTGTCCAAAACTGAGGATATTGCCTCACGAGAAGATGGAGAAACTATTCCTCGGAATGAATACTGCGACTGCATTTCCAGTGTTGGCCACAAGGGTGGTAGCCATGAATATCTTGGTTTCTCCAGTAAATCAGGCTAAAGTGGGAGATAAGGAACAACGTATTCTCTTCCCTACATTTTTAAAAAGACATTTCTATGTGAAACAATCCTCCAAAGCATTTTCCTGTCATGTAAGATTCCCATATAACTATGATCCTATGATGCAATGGTTCCCAACCGATGTGTCGTGAAATTTTATAAAAATTTATAAATCATGAAGAATTTAATAATTAATTAAAACCAATTTTGAGAGAGTGTGCCAGTCAACGCTTCCAGTGGCAGAGTATTCAGTAATGCATAGAACAACTACTTTATAGAAACATGTATTCCTAGATTCTTTTAATGTATATTATTGTTAATAAAAAAATCAAACAAGTATATCGTAATGTGGACGTTCAATAAGTAAAACGTATCGTTAGTCAGAAAAAGCTGAAAACCAATGCCATAATGAAAGGCTTAATACGGATACATTTTAGCAACAGTTCCACTTTAATAGGTTCGCGTATTAGCATCAATTTTCTTTCGTATTCACAAAAAATTCGTTTTTTGCTCATTTTCTCGAAAACTACGCATGTGGTTTTATCCTTAAGATGGCATTTTGTTTATCTCAATTAGATCTATCGATATTGATATGTATCTCGTCTTATAATATATTTTATTATTCTATTATACATTAACAATATTGTGGAATTTAAGGATATAATTCACTAATTGGCCTTTGGAACCCGGAGGTTCAATGTCGCGTTCACAAAAACTCTCCACTGACTTTTATCCTTAGCCAACTGGATCCAGTTCCTACTTTGTATTCCAATTTCTGCTAGATCCATCCAAATATTGTCCTCCCATCTCCGCCTATGTCTTCCTAATGGTCGTTTTCCGACTGGATTTCCAATTAAAAACTTTGAAAGCGTTTCTATTTTCTTTTTCGTTCTGGCTAAATCATCTGACCAGCTGAGCCTTCTACTAGACTTGATAACCCCAACAATCTTCGGCAAAAACCATAAATAATGTAACTCCTCGTTATGAAGTTTCCGCCATTCCCCGTTCCCGCCCCTCTTGAGTCCGAATATTCGTCTCAGGATCTTGTTCTCAGTCTTTCTTCCCTCAGAGTAAGGACCGCAGGACGACAGGTATGATTATCGTTTATATATATGTTATTACCATATACCTAGAAGGATGTTATTACCATTATAAAAATGCCAATTTTAGTTATGATTATACCTGATATTTTATATCTAAAACTAAACCAAACTTCATTTAGAATATATTTTAACGTAGCTTTGACGGAAATATTTAGAAATAATACTTTTGAGTACCTATTTATGAATATGAAAATGAAGTGAAATCTTTAAGTTTTACGTCCCACGTTATGCCGGCTAAGCTAAAGGAGATGGTGATGATGAGAAATGAATAAAATGGTGAAATGAATGAAGTGGAAGGAAACGGAAAAACCCAGAGTAAACCCACGCACACAATGTTTGTCCACTGCAAAGTTCACTTGGCACGAGCTGGGATCGAACCAGGGACCACAGGGCACCAGAGGTGAACGCTCTACCACTGAGCCACCGTGGTTCCGATTTCCTATTTATGATTTACCTCATTTCATTAATAACGTTTCAAAAGCAACGTACTCGACATTTTGTTTACATTTTGTAAATTTATTCTCGGACGCTAATATGTATAAATGTTACAGATCAACAGAAACCGTATTGCGAACATCAATCAATTTTTGATGAAATAAGAACTGTTCTAGAAATTTATATTAGTTAAACTAAGGACAATACTAGCAATCATATATACCGGTATAGGTAAAATCAGATTTTATCCATATATCTTGCGATTTTTTAAATATGTTAAAATATGGTTGAATACTGGGGGGAACGTTAAGTTCAGTATTGTTTGAAAACCAGCCGATGGTCGTGTGTAATGAAGGGCTAAAAAAGGAAGTGCCTAAGTGTGTACATGCTGTAGTATGTCATTGTTATTAATGCATATGGTGGGAGAAAGACGGATGTGCGTTTGTAGCAGACATTTGCACTAGACAACATTTGGCAATGCGAAGTTCACAAAATAGGAAATATTTTGCTTCTAATATAAGGAAAGGGAGGCAAAAAACAAGGAAGAGAGACTGATATTATCTATCGTGTTATTTTGATGGATTAAACAATATATTTTTCTAACGTGTTTTTTTTTTAATTGTTCTTTTTTAATCTCTGACAAGATTGCACGAATAAAAAAAAAAAAATACCACGTAAAATAATTCTCTTGGAGTGCGCAACAGAAATAGACGTATTCATATTTAACGTACTTTGTTTTTCTTAAGTGTCTTCATCCCGGCGAAATTAAAATACCGCTAAGTTTACAGTAATTATGTGATATCTTCAAAATAGATAAAAGATAATTGAAATATGGAACAACAGCGCCCTAGACAATATTATTTTACATGAGATACCGTTATCACGTCTCACTTATCTGCTTTCGATTTCGAGCCATTTAGAAACCCGGCATTTATTTTCGCGTTTCTAAATGGCTGCAAACGGAAAGCCGCTAGGTGACTTGTGATAACGGTACCTCACGCAAAATAATTTTGTCTAGGGCGCTCTTGTTCCATATTTCAATTATCTTTTATCTATTTGAAGATATCACATAATTACTGTAAAATTAGCGGTATTTTAATTTCGCCGGGATGAAGACTCTTAACTGGTAGAATTTCGAATCAGCCTTAGAGGTAACCAGAGACGAGAAAATGGAAAGGCGTAATATCGTTAATAGCAATGGTGTATGCAGCGGGGAGGGAGTTCTCTTCCTTCAGCAAGGTATTATGGAAAAATAAACAGTTGCTATATTACGATATTATACAGGGTGTCACAAAAAACTTGTTACAATATTTTGGAAATAGATTCCTCACATCAAAATGAAAAAAAAGTCAGAGATGGACCTGTGGTCGGAAGTGCACAGTTTCGTACTTATAGGGTGCCGAAAACGGGAAAAAAATTAACTTTAAAGGCCCATAGTTCCACTACTACAGGGTCGGTCTAGTCGGGTCAAGACATCACCTATAAAAACTAGTATGTGAACTATCCAAATATCCACCTTTCAGAACTTCCGGTACTTGACCAATCATTTTTAGAGAGAATGTTTTGGGAGTACTTGATCACTCTCTATCTACCTCTCTAAAAATTGGTGTACAAGTACTGAAGCATTCTTAAACATGGGTATTTGGATAGTTACATACCAGTTCCTCAGTGATGTCTTGACTCGACTACGATAGATCCCATAGTAGTAGAGCTAATGAACTTTTGAAGTTCACTTTTGTTTTACATTTTAGGCACGCTATAACTCCGAAACTATCTAGTTTTGAGCATAGGTCCATATGAACTTTTTTTCTTATTTTGATATAAGGAATCTCTTCGCGAAGTATTGGTAACATATTTTTGTAACGCCTGTGTATATATATGTTGTGCCCTATACAAATACCCATGTTTCAGAATCCTGCGATACTTCCGCAATAATTTTTATAAAGGTAGTTGGTAAGTACTTCAAATTATATCCCCGTAGAAAAACTCCTTCTGTAAAAATTATTGCGTGAGTACCTTAGGATTTTGAAACATGTATTTTTGGACAGCGCACATATTAGTTCCTACGTGAAGTCTTAACCTGACTACGGTAGGTCCCACAGTATTCGAACTATGAACCTTTAAAGTTCATTTCTTTATGTTTTCATATTTTGTGTGTCAGGAATCACCTTCTAAACGTTGTCGGTGTTGTTTTGAAACACTCTGTATAACTTATATTTGAGCAAAATTTCATTCAGTGAATAAACTCTATGTAGTTTTATTTCAGACGTTACTTTAGAAGGGGGACAGGGATAAGATTTTCCCTACTATAATTACTTTCACGTTTCCCGTTGTATCTATATATTACTATATTTTTGATTAAATCAAACTAAGGGGGACTGTCCTCTCCCTGTCCACTCGCAAATGACGCCCCTGAATGAACTATAGGAGAAAACAGGAAATATCATTACGGTTTATTGCTTCTAATCTGCGTCATTAACCCTTAACCTCTCAACAGAGATTTCGCCACTCCCTTAGATTTCGAAATATAGATATTTATCAATAGAAGTACACAGGGGTCTGAGTGTGAGTGTGTATATTATTTACTTATAATTACTTCACCAACCACTATCCTTAATGAATATTCTCTTTAAAATAAAATGAGCACTATGAAATATTCATATCTTCATCCATATTCCATTATATTATACTCTGAATAAAGAAAGAAAAAAAAAGCACTTGTTTTATTTTTGTAAATTAAATTGCTTCATGTGTGAATATAACACGTACGCTCTATCTTGATATACAATCCCACTTCCTGTGAAAAAATAAAAAGAGTATGTAAATGACTGTTATAAACTATTCCTTTGTTGACTTTTTTTTTTGCTTCAACTTGCTTTCATTACATAGAAAATTATATATATATATATATATATATATATATATATATATATATATATATATATATATATAAATTGCTTCATCACAACGAGAACAAAGTACGTAATATATGAGGCACTTATATTTTCGTATTTGAATCTTTTGCGCGATACGCACACACACACACACAAGATATAAAATAGTCAACCATTGTCAATCCACTGCTGGATGAAGGTCTTTCAAACTAAGTGGATACATGTAACGGTAATTGGAGTTTGTTGTTTCAAATACTTATGTTTGAAGTTGTGTAACGCAGTAAACAACGCCACTTAAAAGATAATATAACGCATTTATACTTGTTTACATTTTGTATATAAGAGTTTTTGTCAGACATACTCTTTTGGTCTAACTGATCAAATTTAAAATGTTTTAACACAATCATGATAGAAGGGCTTCTAGACCTTTTAAACAATCGGATGACCATCTCTGCGAAAGGATAAAACGCGGGAAGGAAATTTTGAAGATGGTCGGCCATACCCTTTAAGGTTAAAGAAGCATACGGAAAAAACGGTGGAATTAAGTATGTAAGAGGAAATGGAGGAATCCCCAAACACCCGGAGATATTATATACACCAGAAGCTCTCACGGTCTGGAATCGAAGCAGACATCCGTCGACAGAGATAAGCGCCCTAACACAGCCACAATTCTTATTATGCCCAGAGATTGAACGAGGGGCTTGGAACTTACGACTAACTTGGAGATTAGCGTTCTTCAACATAAAGAGATAAATTCTCCTATTGACACTGGAGCACTCGTGTAAGATAGCACACATGCTTCAATTACATTTACAAAAGTATTCCTCCGCTATAATAAGAATATTCTGTATTTTTTAAAATGGTTATACAGGCTATCCATGCCCAGAGAGCTCCTAAACTCATTGTTTCAGAATTTTTGTAAACTTATCTTGACATAGGTAAATGTTTATTTTTCATAATATCTTTTCAAGGGGGATGTTAAAACCCGGAATTCTCCCGCCTTTGCGTACGCCACTGTTAATATTCCATATCTATTCTTATATTACTAACTTTAGAAGGAATCAATCGATTGTTTTCAGTAACTTATAATGAGGCAAATCCTCTTATTATGTCAATCAACCTTATCTCAAATTGGTACCTTAAAAGAAAAATATTACATAAAATGACCATCTTGGATGAATGAACATTAACTTCTACTGGGGCCGCGGTCGCTGTGGTAGAGCGTTCACCTCTGGTGCATGAGGTCCTTGGTGTGATCCCAGCTCGCGCCAAGTCAGCTTTGAGGTGGACAATATGTGCGTGCGTTTTCTCGGGCTTCTACCGTTTCCTCCCACTTTCTTCATTCCACCATTTCCTTCATTTCTCTTCATCACAGCCTCCTTCACTCTAGCCGGCATAAAAGTGGGACGTAAAACGTAAAGATCGAAATTAACTTTTGCTGACGATTGTACCAAATGGACGTATATCTTCTTGTTCCCTTTTCTAGACTGTATGAAGAATACTAAAATATGGGGTTTACTGTAACTTTCTAAAGAAAGTTATATGCCACACTTTTCTCAAGAACACAACACTACATTTAAAACAAATGGGCCACGAAGTTTTGGAACCAGATACGGAAAATCTGGTGGAAAAGAAAAAAAAAAGTATAGATCGACGCTAACCTTCTTACGTTAAAAACCCGTGTGTTGTCCTCACAACTCGAAGAATCGAAGCGGGGAACCGAAGAAGAAAATATACGCAATTGACATCTCAGCTTCTTTTGTTATTGTTTGCTCTATAAGCGACGCCTCATAGATTGGCTATTGGGCATCAATGATTGCCAATATTCCAGGTTCAACGAACTGTTATGTCAACAGTCCCGAGGTTGGAGAACTAACATCCTAGACATCAACTGTTGATTTTTCGGAGTGCATGGTGGGTGTCGTTGACGTCATTCTGATGGTGCAGGATGGGATGCTGGGAGTTCCCAAACGACCAAGGTGAAGCTCTCTCTTTTCCCTTCTTACTTCTGTTACTTTCTTTCCAATTATTTTTCTTTCTTTCCAGTGATTAAGTTGTTCAAAGTTCCAGGGACTGGCATGATGAGCCGTGAAAACTGTTGATCAATTCTTTACGGTTGTAAGTCAATGTTCAAAATCGAAAGACTGACTTTGGTAACAAAGATGTGCTACTTATAATAACACTTTCTTTTTCACATTTCTTCAGGAACATGCGGAAAACAGACAATAATATTACAAATTTGAGTTTAATGTGTTTTATATTTTACAATGACGTGATTTGAAAAGAAAATATCAATGATACGATTTTTCTTAGTGCCACCATAAAAAGCCAAATATATGATTACAATCTATTTTCACAATGAATGTCAACTTAAGTGTATTTTCAATTTTGCTATCATAACGATCCAGGATACTCTTTGGTGAACATTTCATTCTAAGGTGCTGACATAACTGATTAATTTTATCCAAGTTGGTTACAAATGCAGAGCATACTCTCAAATGACATAATTCAAGTATTTTATTTATTTAAGTTTGATAATATTTTACGCAGTGGCGTTTTTCTAATTTTTTAACAACTGATTCTATATATTATATATATATATATATATATATATATATATATATATATATATATATATATATATATATATATATACAGATAGATATAACTCTCCTATAAAACAAACCATACAAACTAGAAAAAAGCAATAATACCGTAAATGACAAGTAGACCTACACAGCATACTAATACAAGGAGGTATGAGGAAATTAGCAATCACTGCGAATATCTTGGAAACAAATTATCCACGACACATGGTTGTCAAAAAGTATCGGAAAGACCTTAATCCAGCAATGAGTCGACAACTGTTAATACTGGTATATCTTCGTTTCAAATATAAATAACTCTTACTACTACATTCATATGATCCCAGTTCTCATTGTTGATATCTGAGCATCTGAGTTGAGTTGATTTTGAGTTTAACGTCCCGTTCAGCAGCGAGGCTATATGAGACGTGAACCTACTGATTAACGTGGAATCCGAACCACATGAGCTCCCGCCGGGAATTGAACCCGGGTTTCCCGCGCCAAAGGCGCGTACGCTAACCGCTTAGCCACGGAGGAGCTCATCTGAGCATCTGAGATTAAGAAATAAATGCTAACACCTTGTTCTGAGAGACCATATGTTTTACCCTGTAACTGGTAAAAACAAAGATATAGTTAAATTACAATTTACTGTTCCTGGATATAACTGGATAAAATTTACTGTTATGTCTGGGTATAACAAACTTTTCTGCGAACTCAAAATATTTTAACAACAGGTGCGATGATTTTATGGTAGTTGAATTTCCGATACGAAAAAATACGGTAATCAAGAAGATTCATTTGTCTTTAAGAGTAAGAGATTTTGAATACTATCCTTGCTATTACTTTCATTTACAAGACCTCACTGATCGCAGGTACTCATTCCTTGTGTATAGTCGGCCATCACTAACTCCAATGCAAATTTGGTTGCATAACCACAAGGAAATAAACGAAGAAAGCACACGACTTGAAACCCACTATACGAGAGTTTTGTGTTTAAGCAAATATAACCATTTATTACTATTATTATTCAAGACATATATAAAGATAAAAATAAATAATGCACATTAAACTGAATGAAGAGAAGGTGAACATTCGCTGAGGGCGCAATACGAATAGGAAATCTCATGATCAAAGGACAAGGACACACCAACTTAGTCTCTGTAGAATGGGAAGCAGGTATCTCGGTCATTTTATGACGATCTCTAGAAGATTGTGAAATTGCTTAAGCAATGTTTCGACACAAACTCACTGACATGCTAGGCATCACTGACAGATAACGGCGGCAGTGACAAATAAGGCGTGGCTTAAAATCGCGAGGGTGGAGTTTAAAACCAGCAGCACAAAAGAATCCACGCCTAATAAATGTCGAGCCATGCTAAATTAACACACGCACTAGACCCAGTTATATGTATGCGAAATAATACAAATTCTTTGAACACGCAAATGACATTTTCGTACGTGATGGACGTTTTATACATATATTCAGTCTGTGAGCGACCCTGTCTCATAAAAACAGGGAAAGTAGGCATTCTATTACACAAAGATTTTGCTCTACATCACTAACCTCTTGATGATAAAACAATGGAATTTTATTTCCCTTCTCACGAAACAGGAACTCCTCCCTCGTCCCCTTCACCCGCCCACACTTCTCTCACATACTATTGCAAACAGTATATTCTCGCGATCCCACGAACTATTATCAAGTTTTACCATCATGGGATCTTTTTTTTTTCAGTATGTCTAGTAGCTTTAATTAACACGACGCGACGTGGAATTAAAACGCGAAGCTGTGACGTGAAGAATCACGCACCACAGTTCCCAACAAATACAACCCATACTCACACACGCATGCACAAACACTAAGCAATATTACTTTAGGAGACAACACCCCTTTGTTACCGCATACCAATTAACGAATATTCATTGCATGAGCACATTTCGTTAGAAATTTAAATCCATCTTTTTTTTTTTTTTTTTAACATTCTCATACGAGTTGTTGAATATAATTTAACAATTAGTGACAGAGCATTAATTTAGGCTTTTTACTTGCGTCATTCGAAACCATATACTGTAAGCTTTATCGTAACACGTGCATATCGTTATTCAACTGTTCCTATGATTACCAATCCCCTAATATTATACTTACAGTAGAAAGCCCAGAAGCATTTATACCCTGTTATTTCTATACTACGATATACTTATTATTTTGGTCTTCCATACATACGCGTAATGTCATTTGACATTGGAATGTATTAGTAATGGAAAATATGTATGTTGAGACGAAGACAGCGTAGGACTTTATATTAAAGACAACATTCGGGACACTTCGGTATTTTGCTGAGAAAATCCCAGTAAAAATCTGTCAGTACAGTAGGACACAAGATTCGAATTTAGGATCTTTCTTGTGATTGGCGAATTAATATTGAACCACCTTTGAACTGTCATATATACCTTCAGTTTCTAGGCAAGAACGAGAATTGTTTATCTACGCTGGCCCATGGTCCTGGGTTCGATACCCGGTGGAGACACTCAGTTGAAAAGGTGTAACAGCTTTTTCAGGATAGCCACCCTTAAGTTTTCCTTATTCACTCCAGGCAAATGCCGGAATAGTACTTAACATAATGGTCCCAGGCCACTTCCTTCCCCATTCCTTTCTTCCTCCTCAATCCCCGGGTAGTGTGATCACCGAGGGACGTTATCCCTCGTATGTGCGACGGGCTAAATAGCCATCGATGCCGAAGGCCAGAAATCTCATTCCTAATCTTCTCCGCTGGCTCAGTTACATTTAATTATTTTCACATCACCGTTTCAAAACGTTCAATTTTATTCTCGTAGACAAAATCAGATTCAATAAAGATACATTTTGAAGTAAAAGTCTCCCATTAATATTTTCCAAGTACTTTAAATTTACGCTTACATTAATTAGTTTTCTTTTAAGGAGCCGCAGTGGTTCTGTGGTAAAGCGTTCACCTCTGGTGCATGGGGTCCTTGGTTCGATCCCAGCTCGCGCCAAGTGAACTTTGTTACGGACAAACATAGTGTGCGTGGATTTCTCGAGGTTTTCCCGTTTCCTCCAACTTTCTTCATTCCACCGTTTCATTTATTTCTCATCATCACTGTCTCCTTTAGTCTAACCGGTATAACAGTGGGACGTAAAATTCGAAAATTTCATTTCATCTCCATTATCAGTACAGATTTCCAGTATTTCAGCCTGCATTATTAAATTATAAACTAGCATATGCGGTTCCCAGCATATGCTGTTGTATTACGAACTAGCATAATCCATCACACACCATGGGCGCCCGAAGAGGAGGGTAAGGTGGGGCCCGGGCCCCCCTCTGGCTCTCAAAAATGTATACGTAACAAACCACGTATATTAAATACCAGACGCAATATAGCAACCATGGAGATGGGCCCCTCCCTAGAAAATTTTCTTCGGGCGCCCCTGTCACACACTAATACAGATGAACGGGGATCGAACTTGCACACTAGATGGGAGATATGAACTGAAATTAAATATTTAATTTTACGTCCAGTGGTGTAGTCCTGAAAGCTAAAGAAGACGGGATGATTTATAGAGAGTGTATTATTTTGGTGTAATAACACTGTGGTACAGATAAAAAGGGAAAACTGTGAGAAAACCTACGCATACATCCATCATAATCTAACTTACTTGGCCTAGGATTGAGATCCTCATACAACAGCGGATCTTGTTAAACTAGAAATACAAATCACTCAACAAATAAAGTTCATTTCAAAACAATAAATGTGTAACAATTTCAGTATAAGCTAATATGTTTAGTTAGCTGGCGAAACTGTTACACATTATTTTTAAATAAACATAGCTTTGTTTCGTGATTTGAATTTTTAGTTTAAGAGTCTTCATCCCGGCGAAATTAAAATACCGCTAATTTTACAGTAATTATGTGATATCTTCAAATAGATAAAATATAATTGAAATATGGAACAAGAGCGCCCTAGACAATATTATTTTGCGTGAGGTACCGTTATTACAAGTCACCTAGTGGCTTTCCGTTTTCAGATGTTTAGAAACGCGAAAATAAATGCCGATTCTCAAAATGGCTCGAAATCGAAAGCAGATAAGTGAGTCGTGAAAACGGTTTCTCATGTAAAATAATATTGTCTAGGGCGCTCTTGTTCCACATTTCGTTTATCTTTTATCTATTTGAAGATATCACATAATTACTGTAAAATTAGCGGTATTTTAATTTCGCCGGGATGGAGACTCTTAAGTTATTTAAGATAGCAAAGCGAATTCAGAACGCACTTTATCACTGAGCCACCGTGGCTACATTACATCTCATATTAATGAGTAATGAAGAATCTCTGGATGTATTAGAGTACATTATAGTATGTGTGCTCGCCATGCAATCAACAAACACGAAATCTTTGCGGTCAAAAACATTTCTGCCTTCCTTCTATTAAAGCAATATTGATATCCACTGACTAGCGAGCTCTGCCTGTTTTTATCAGAATCACGCGACTTACTTTAGCACAAAGAGAGAGAGAGAGAGAGAGAGAGAGAGAGAGAGAGAAATAATCTGAGAGTGAGGCACGTTAGCAGGTTGGCGCCCTGCTTCCCAATGTATTCATAAAACAACAAATATAATATTCCAATGGGGGAGAAGTGAAGCATACAGCGTTGCAAACTTAATGAAGATTACTTCTTTTAAAAAACACAAGAAAATATTAAGAGCACACGTCACGAACGTGATAAATACAGTAATTTTAACCTTGGCAATGATATTTCAATTATATTCCATATTTTAATTATAGTTTCTTATTGCCATATTAAACTACTTTCCAGATACTTTCATACAAGACAACACTTTTGTTTCATATAAAGTGAGTGCTCTCCAGTCCCAGATTTGATTCGATCATCTTATAATATTACATCAGGGACGAATTTAGAGGGGATGCACCGGTGTACGTGTATCCCCCTTCGTTGTAAATATACACTTTCTAAAATGAGAAGCTAGCATTAAATATGGCAACACTTTTGAAACGTTCTATCGTGATGTTTCCGTTTAAAAGTAGCAAACTAATTATACAAGGTGTTTCAAAACAACACCGACAACGTTTGGGAGGTGATTCCTGATACCAAGATAAGACAAAAAGTATAGACCAACCTGGGTGCACAAATGCTTCCTTTCAAAGTTATAGGCTGCCGAAAAAATGAAAAAATGAACTTTAAAAGTCTATAGCTCCAATACTATGGGACCTACCCAGGCCCGTATCCAGGGGGGTCTAGGGGGCCGCCCCCTAATTTTTTGCAGGCGGCTCCTAAAATTTTCACGGTAGGATTGGAAATGAACTATAATATGGTGATGAACTATAAAATGGTTGGATCGGGCTCCCTCTAACTTCAGCCGGAACCTCCCCTACATTTTTGGGCTGGCTACCGGCCTGGACCTACCGTAGTCGGGTCAATACTTCACTTAGGAACTACTATGTACCCTATTCAAAAATGCATTTTTCAGAATCCTAAGGTACTACACAATTTTTATAGAGGGAGTTTAGCTACGGGCATATAATTCGAAGTACTCAACAACTAATTACCTCTTAAAAAATATTGCGTGAGTACCGAATGATTCTGAAACTTGGATATTTGGATAGGGCACATATTAGTTTCTTAGTGAAGTCTTGACCCGACTACGGTAAGTCCCATAGTATTGGAGCTATAGACCTTTTAATTTCATTTTTACATGTTTTCGGCAGCCTATAACTCCGAAGGGAAGCATTTGTGCACCCTAATTGGTCTATACTTTTTCACTTATCTTGGTGTCAGGAATCACCTTCGAAGTGTTGTCGGCGTTGTTTTGAAACACCCTGTATATTGAAAATTACACTGATAGAAAGCGGTCGCGGTCGGTCAGTTGGTAAAGCATTGTCTTTGCAGTCGAAAAGTGGTGGGTTCGATTCCCGAGACCAGATACTGAGCATTTCCACGGCAATTTCCTCACTCACACCACAGATGCCTAAAGGCACCACAAAGTTCAAATTTAATTCAAATGTACTGTTACTTATTGGTGCACCCCCGTCAGAAAATCCTGGATCCGGCCTTGTATTACACATTTCATGCATTTAACTTTACAGAATGAAAGCAACAAGCACTAACCAAGTCCACAACGTTCGATATAATTAACAAACACAATTAAATTTAAGCTACAAGTACACTTAGTATGAAATTACTTTCACTAGGAATTAATTTTTTCGTTAGCTTTTTTTTTTTCGAAAATGTTAAAAAGAAAGTGTTTGAAGTCTTTGGTTAAACGCAGAACACAATAGAAAATTTTACTAACAGCATCCACTAACAAGAATGTGGTGTTAATAATTCGAGTAATAGGGAAGGAACAAACAGTTTCTCTATATGAGATAACGTCTTCAACAGCAACAACAGTAACAAAATCGTTTGAGAAATATTATAACAAATATTCCAGAAATTTTGCAGTTGAGTGTATTATTATTATTATTATTATTATTATTATTATTATTATTATTAACTAACTAATTAAAGAACGCAGAGGTTCAATGCCGCGTTCGCTGACTTCTATCCTTAGCCAATTGGATCCAATTTTTACCTTGTATTCCTATTCCTGCGAGATCCATCTTAATATTGTCCTCCCATCTGCGCCTCGGTCTTCCTAATGGCCGTTTCCCCATTGGTCTTCCAGTTAAGACTTTGAAAGCGTTCCTACTTTCTTCCATTCTAGCTACATGACCTGCTCACCTGAGCCTCCTAGACTAGATGACTCTTAACAAGGTTTGGTAAACGGTATAAATTATGTAATTCCTCGTTATGAAGCTTCCACCATTCCTCATTCCCGTTCCTCTTGGATCCGAATATTCGTCTCAGGATCTTGTTCTCAAATACTTTCAGTCTACATTCTTACCTCAGAGTAAGCGGCCATGTTTCGCAACCATACAGAACAACAGGCATGATTATCGTTTTATATATTTTAAACTTCAAATTCCTCGACAGAACTCGCGACAAGAGATTTTGAACTTTATTATTATTATTATTATTATTATTATTATTATTATTATTTAGCAAATGTGCTGATCGAAACTGCTGCTTAACAAATTTACTCCGTCCGCATAATTATTATATGAACACGAAAGCTTAATCATTTCACGACGAGTAACTGGAATAATATTGCTAAGTTTCCTAATACAATACATGTGCAGAATAAACTTACCGAGACGCTCCTGAAATAACTAAGTGGCATTACAAAAGACAACAAGAAGAGAAAATGAGTATCCATAATAACTTTCGATGTTGCAACATTTGAAATCCTATAAACAACACATAGTAACCAATTTTGTTTGCTACAAGAAAACTACTTTTAAGATTTGATTACTGTTTCACTGTTGAAGTTACATTTTACAAATTTTTGTTTTTGTTCAAGATAATGAACATTCCAGACAATAGAAAAGAAATGAATGAAAAATTTGTATCATTTCAGAAAGAAGGGCGAACTACTTGACATAACATTAAAAAAAATAAATAAATAAATAAAAAAATTATGTATTTATGTCTAGATGTCAGCGTGGATGGGGATATTCCCTTACATTGTAATCAATATAGGTTATATGTGGCATGTTTTTAATAGTTGTTTTTCTCAGATGGCGGATAAAATTGTGAGTACTGGTGAAAAGACAAATGTTTTTCGTTCTTTTTCTTTTAAACACTATTAATTACTGACATCTTGCATTAAAGTGTGATTACTCTCCTGGGACAAACATATTCTATTGCGTTAGATTTTTTGGAAACCTTGTAATAAATAGAGCTATATTGTAATGTGGTTTTATTCTAGTTCGTTTGAAACAACTTTTTTTTTCCTCAAAGTACTCTTATCATGTCATCCTTGCTTACGAAACAAAAGAACCTAGTGGCTTATGAAAAATAGAGATGGAAAGAAAAAGTATTGATTGGCTCTTAAATAATTGGCAATCCATACTATTACCAACTTGACAATTTTCTTCTCAGAAATGTGCATTTGGGTGAGCTTTAAGTGTTGTAATTTCCATTAATTTCGTAATTTGTATCTGGATTCATTTTATTCAATTTTATTTAGCATTGTTATTTTACAATCAGAGACGAGATTGTAGGTGATTGTATTATATACAGCGGGTAAAAGTTAAAGGGAATGTCGTTCCCTCACTACCATAATATATCTATGGCATCTCTCAAGTTCCTAAAAATTACAATGGGCAAAGATAGGCAACTGGGACACTGTGACGTCGTGTGTCCCCTTACCTTTTCAGATCCACTTTAACCCCTGATTATGTATTATCTGATCTCTGTGGATGAGGGTATGGATGGACATATGTTGCAAATGTGAAGTGATGCTGCGGACGTAGATACAGTGTAATATACCCACACAGACCTCTACCTACAACTATATATAACGCCAATATATTTCGATTAACAAGTATCACTTACAGAAACAAATACATTTCCGAGACAAACATCATTTCACACCTTATCAACACGATACACTCTCAACTCTTGTAAGCAAAATTCTACCACCTAATAACAGTACTAATAGATGTTAATGCAGATGCGCACCCAGAAAATTTTCTTGGGAGGGTCCAAAGTTTTTTTTTTTTGGGGGGGGGGAATCCAATACTACAAAACAATACGTCTATATAGTCTTAAAGCGGTGTTAATCTACACCCGAAAAAGACAGTAAGTAATTGTTATACTTCCGCCGCTGTTACTCCCGGCCTGACCAAACCCACCTGTATACTCTCACTGACCAGGAAGCATGTAGATTTAATGCTGTGTTGCCATTTAGCGCACACCCTCGCACTTCCTCAATTGTACAGCTTTTGTTTATTGGTATGACGTGGCAAATAACTGAGTGCTTTCAATGACAAAATCATAAGCATTTAACGACAAAAGCGCTATCTCCTGGTTTAGACGGTAGTGGTACATGGAAAGACGGTTCATACAGGGACGCAACTATAAGTATTGTCACTTGTATTTAAAAAAAAACAAACTAAATTGCTTTTATAAGAAAATAAAATAGTGGAGATGAAATAAAAAATCAAATCTTTGGGTTATATCGATCATTTCTCTGCTAAACAAGTATAGTTTTAATAAGAAATTTTACAAATGTATGTCGACTTATGAAGTTTTTTTTTGTGTGTGTGTGTGCCTCCCTGTGTTAATATAACTGCTTTGATTCTTAACAAAATGTTACACAGTATTAACAAAACGATACGTTAAATTTGACAATTGTTGTTAAATCCGTTTAAACACAGAAATAGGTTTGATGCATAAGTGAAAAATGTGACCTTATTTTAACACTACTAACAGATAATTTCATGTTCAGGTGAGGTAAATAAGCTTTAGTATCATACAGCGTATGTCAAGATTTATCGCTGCAGCATTGAAATCGCTCCCCAGTTAGCAGCACTGTATACACCTCTCTTTTACGGGAGCACGCGAACTCAAAAAAAACTTTTTATTACTCGCGCTAAATGACCTTTCGCACCTCTTTTCCCTAAAAGGTCAAAGTGACCTCAGCTGACCCTTCGGTATATAAAAACGTAGTACATCACTACCCCCCCCCCAAAAAAAAATACTAGTAGTAGTAAACAATGACACACACAAATCATGAACGAGTCAGTGTTGTTTACTTCTCCACAGCGCACATAAAGTGTAATAGCAGTAGGTCCAATGGGAGAGATTTGCACGTTCCAAAAGAGCGGGAAAGGGTTAAAATGGAACACAAACCCACATATAAACACGTACAGAAATGAAAGAAGCTCATACATACACATAACCATAAAAAAAATACAATCCTTTCATTTTCTATGAGAACAATGCTCGCTGTGTCCCTTTCCTTTTAATCTTTCAACCTTCCTTATCGTACTACACGGTGTTGGTAATGTACCAATTCATTAGGTTTGTAACTAACATGATTAGTGTGTCATCATTGAATTTAAAATTAATCTTGATGAACATGAATGATGCTTGTTTGAGGGAAAATTTCCATGTAGTATAAAGATTTTAAGAAGTAATAAGAGTAAACATAATAACTATGCTTTCATAAAATGTACTAGAAAGAAGTTTTTATATTATATTTATATTTTGTGGGGTAAAATCAAGAAGACTAAAATGCATTGGGCGCGAATAATTTTAGCCCACTTCCCTTATATCCAGAAAGAAACGAAGTCCTCAGTCTTACGAACAGTGTCCAATGATTTTAGTTTCAGTCCATTTTGTAATTTTATTTTATTCCATCGATATATATGTAAGGTCTTCGATAAAGAATGATGAGGTTGCGTGAGATTCCTGCGCCCAAGTGCAGGAGTGGTGGACTTGGGTTTTTGAATGATATACCGTTTTATTTGGTAACTCAAATAGTTTATTCAATCTACAAACAAATGCAGTCCTACCGATGTGCTATCTAGGAAAGTATAAGGCTTTACGGTTAGTAAAAGCGAAGTCAATAAAGGGTTGCTTCATGAAAATGCACTCGAACCAGTCAAAATAATCGTTCGTTTAATTTGAAACTGGACTTGTTAAGGAAATGACGAACGACTTCTATAAACTATACACGTACATACGAGAACTTATTTAAACCGAGCGATTTGCTTTTACTCCTCGACCTTGTCAAATGTAATTTCCATACGTTCAGACTGCACGAAACTTTCGCTGAGTTAGCTATTACTACTTGGAACACATCACATTAAGTCTACAGGATACCTAGTCATATGCAACCAACAAAACGTATGTGATTAGTGGGTTGCATAATCCATAGGCGTGGATATAATTATTAGTGTGGAAGTTCGTGAATTTAAGATTCAAGGTTTGAAATAATGAAAGATTCTTTTATTACTTTTAAGTGTTCTTTTCTTTGAAATGAATAGTAATTGTTTTATATAGCCTTCTTCTTTCACAATCTCACAGATTTGTGGACTCTTAAATAACGGTTGAAAATATCCATTTGACAACATTTAGTAGCTACAAAGCGACTTACTCTAAATAATAGTAAAAATATACATCTTTAAAAATACCATGTTATTTTAAAGAAGAAACTAGATAAGGCGGAAGTGAAAACGCTAAGATCACAGACGAACGAAAATTGTAGTGGTCACAACACGATAACAAATGTGGAATATGTAGGCACGACACTGGAGGAAATGGTAGTGGAAGGTAAAAGAGGAAGGAGAACAAAAATGATAGATTGGATGAATACAAAGTTGAAAGAAAGAAAAGTGGGACCGAGTACCTAAGTGAGAAAATGCAACGTAAAAGAATACTGATATACAGGGTGGCCCAAAAGTAGGTATATAGTCCCGTACTGATCTGCTCATTGTATTTCATATCATTTCTTATTGTTATTCATCAGGTAGACATAGTTTCTTTATTATTTGTTCTTAATGTATTTTTACTTATACCTACGCCCGGAACAGCCGAAACAAATAAACCCATAAACTAGAATGTTATACTTGATCAATGCAGAGGTGTATATCTACTTTTGGGCCACCCTGTATATTTTTAAAAATTAAATCATCTGAATTTTCAGATTTTCAAAAATATACTTACAAAAGACGCTTCCAAATTCAAACCTATGTTTTCAGCAAGTACTCACCTGCAAAAGAAAAAATAAAAGAGAATCGTAAACATTTATCTAAATTTACTATTATATATATTACTAACAATAAGAAGATAATGTCAGCCGAATGAAAAATGATACAAATGATGATGTGAAAATAGTTAAAGATACGAAAACAACTACACGAAAAATTTTCGGAGACGATTAGTCATAGAGATGAGTACTCCATCAGTAAGCTATTGTGCTCTCCGAAGGGAGAATACCTTGAATGTATGGAACATGTTACCCTTTGGAGTTCTAGTACCTATTTTTAGGAACTAAAGTAGTGTCTTCATTTAAAAAAAAGAACCAATAATTCTTTTTTAAATTCGTTTCTCTCTCTCTCTCTCTCTCTTTTTTTTTTCAAGTATAGGGGCATTGTAGAACACAGTACGCATGGTTCCACGCTTTGCGTCGATACATAGGCGATGACGTCATAACTTTTAAAAAAATATTTTTTGTTAGGCCTATTTTTGTTATTTTTATGGCGGGCTTACTTTTGCACAAATATTCAGTCCATCAAGTAGTAATTATTAGATTTTTTCAGATCTCTGCGTTAACACGAAAGGGGGGATCCAGAAGGGGGAAAATAACCAAAAATTCCACTTTTTCGCGATTTTCCAGGTACATGGTGGAGCCATGTGAATAGTACTGTTTAAAAGGATGTTCTATTCAGAAGAGAATGAGGTACAAAATACGTCCCTAGGATAAATAGGGATGTCTCAAGTTTTTTTTTTTTTTTTTTTTTTTTTTTTGCCTGAGATCAAGATCTTTCGCGGTAATCTGGGTCATTGTGAGAATCATTGGTAAATATTTTTCCTGCCCTTACTATTCAAGATAGAAGGTTGAAATTTAGTACACCCCTTGGTATTTTTCAGTTGATTTTCAGATCTCTGCATTAACACAGGGGAGTCCAGAGCGGCTCAAAATTAAAAAAAAGAATCATAAAAATCACTATCTCTCTCAAAATTTCCCGCCTCAGTAACAGGATAGGGAAATGTGAATGGAATCGTTTAAAAAGGTTGTTCTGTTGTGGAAAAGACGAGGTATGGACCATGATCCTACGATAAAGAGGCATGATATTGTAGCAGCTTGACTGAAAGTCTATAATTTATCTATTTAAAAAAGCCGGAATTTAAAAGATTAATCATCAAAATGGTATACATAGTGACGAAAGCTGTTAGTGTGCAAAGGTAAAAGTAAAAGCTATTCCCACTTTTGGAGCTGCCAATGGCTTCCATTGCACTATTTGCATCTTAAAGTGACGCAACACTTGGAGCAGTAATATATCCGATGGGATATATTATACAAAAGAAAAAGAAGAATAAACTTCTATTTCCCATCTAATGAAGAAATAACAATACAGTACTATATACAATCCCCATGGCTCTAATTTTAATTAAGCAGAAATAGGATGCAAATTTCTTTTTCCACAATCTTTGCAAGGACACACATATCCGAGTGCGGCATTTCATTCACGGAAAATGGGAATTTCTGACGCTTTTAGGAGCTACACTGCGTCCCCCCAGCCCCCAACACTTGCCAGCGCTCTAGTCCACGTACTTGGTAAATGGCCAAAGCACTGCAGAACACAGCACCGGGCTACGGATCTCATCAGACACACACATACAGTAGACAATGACCCCAAAGCGCTTTGGCACACTACGACTGGCGCTAGTTTAGCATCTAGGCGAACTTACATCATCAGCGTACAAATACAAACATGAAAACCCTTTCAAAGAGAGAATAATATTTTAAAATAGTCCGCACAGGTATTCGATAAACAGCAACACTACAAGTGAAATATTCTGCTCAACATATTTTATCCTTGTAACTCGACTACCCGCAATGTGGATTTCGGAGTCTCATATCAAACTGACCTTCCTAAGAGCATGTTTGTTTATCGAATTAGCTTGACCTAGGAATATCTGACCACTTCTTTCAATGACGGAAGATTTGCTCATTTTAAACGCTAAGTGTATGAGCCTGTGTGTATGTTTTATGACTTTCTGAATCTACAGTGTTTCCGATTCTTTCCTTTCTCAACGTTCTTCAAATATAATGTTGGTGACGAATTGAAATATTATATATATATATATATATATATATATATATATATATATATATATATATATAGAGAGAGAGAGAGAGAGAGAGAGAGAGAGAGAGAGAGGCGCGGATCCGAGGGGCTATAGCCCCCCCCCCTTGATGCTCAGTTATACACTGGATAAAATTAGCTTCAATCCTCCTTTACACTAGATAAAGCTGCAAACTATAGTTTAGCCCCTCCGTTGATCATATCCTAGATCCTCCAATATATATATATATATATATATATATATATATATATATATATATATATATATATATATATATATATATATATATATATATATAAGACTACAGTGCAATAACGTAATGTCATGTTATCTTTGAAGTGATGTGATTGTCTTCCATTAGCGTACAGAATCGTATATTTCTCTTCATTCATTATATGATTCAAATAGCAAGTGGATTTCGTTTCACATTGCGGAACTATGATAAAGACCAAGACCAGTGGTGTACGCAAGGGGAGTTTGAGATTATCTTGATTAAGATATTATAGAAAAATAAACATTTAGTTGGATCTCAGAGCATTATTCTACAAGTCAAAAGAAAGCGAAAAATATATACAACTGCATACCTTTCCTTGGGTCCTCGTCTGGAGACGCAAATTGCACTTTGCAGCAAACGTCGCAGATGTACAACCTCAAAAAAAAATCTACCAATCCATCAAATAGTTACATCGATTCTTTCCAGATGGCAGTTAAAGTCGATACACGTTAATACTAGCATGACTTCTAAGTGTAGCAATCAATGTAATTGCTTGATGGATTCGTAGAGAATACTAATAGTTCCAAGTTAATTTGCAACGTTGTTACATAGTGAAATTTAGATTCCTTATAGCAGCTGAAGGAGGCCCCGGAGGGTATATCATATCATTATATAGCATTTTCGCTTTATTTTGACCTGAAGAATAGCGCTCTGTTGTCCGTGGGCGCCATATTTAGAACACCCGATATATACATAAAGTACACTTAGGCAAAAAGAAAATTAAATTGAGTGCTTGAATCCCCCTTGATTAAAATGTACACACTATTCAAAACTATGTGGATACAATATTGAAACCGAAAGTAGATCTACAATTTCCGGTCTCAATACAGATTAAAAAAAAAAAAAAAAGAATCAGATATGGAGCTTGGTTTTCGGACATTGAATTCATATGTATTGAGAGAGAGTTTCCTATATATTGCCGTTTTTGCTCTATGAGAATCAATAATGAAACCGGAAGTTTTACTAAATTTCTACCACTTCCGGTTTCAAAAGAAAAACAAGGGCTGAGATTTATTCTACTCTTGGCATCCTGAATGCACTAAAAAGTGTCGGACGTTAGTACCTATTACAGTTTTTGCACTATGGCGATCAATATTTGAAATCTGAAATAGTAGTAATTTCTACTAAGGAAAAAGGGTTAAATGTGGTTAATCCTTTAAAAAATGTTTATTGGTTTATTTGTGTTGAAGTTTAGAGACCGTTTAAACACCCAAGCTATATGAGATGTGGACCTAGAGTTTAAACTACGGAAATGCGTTGCGATTTTAGTGTTCTCCAGTTGCGCACCCAGCAATTTTTATTGGGAAGGGTCCAAGTTTTACGGGGAGAGGTTCAAAACTACAGTGTATATACAGAAATGAAAATGAAATATTTCAGTTTTACGTCCCACAGTTATGCCGGCTAGGCTAAAAGACACAGTTGACGAGAAATGAAGGAAATAGTGAAATGAAGAAAATGGGAGGAAACGAGAGAAACTCGAGAAAAAGCACAACAGTGTTTGTTCACCACAAAGCTCACTTGGCGCGAACTAGAATCGGACCAAGGACCCCATGTAGCAAAGGTGAACGCTCTACCACTGAGCCACCGCGACCCCTACCATCTATGTAGTATTGAATGAGTTTTATTCTGCACCCGAAAACACGATAAGTGACTGTAAAATACTTTCACCTCTATTTCCGAAAAAAAAAATATTAAACTAGATTGTTTTTATAAGAGAAGGAATACAGATGAAGTGTACGATCATCTTTCTATATTACATCAATTATTTTCCTGTTAAACAAATATTGTTATATTGAGAAAGTGCACAACTGTACGTTGAGTTAGGGAGTTTTCTGGGGGTTGAGGGGTAGGCACGGTGGACCACGTTGGTGTATCTCTAGTGGTTTTCCATAGGGAATCGAACATGGGACCACGTGAACCAAAAGACGCGCGCCAACTTTCAGACCAGCGGAAAGGGCTTAAAACTGTTAATATGACAAACAGTTAAATTCTGAAACAAAGTACAATATACTAGATTATTTATAAATCTAGTGACTTTTTACGTCGAGTATACAAATATATGACGATAAACGACCCATTTATTTATTTATTTATTTATTACTACACTACATTATGTCAACTAGGTACATTACGTTATGTCCTTTCGATATTTACTCCACAAACGATGATGCAACATCACTAACAAAAACACACCACGAGTCGAGGCGTTCCGTCCCATTCCTCAAAAGAGTAAGCAGGCAACAACAGTATTTGCTGAGAAACTGAATGTCAGGTCGTGGCATTTTCATGACGCTTTCGAATGTTCTGTCTCATCAAGCGTTGAAAGTGTGTCGCTGAGAAATGATTTATATAGGGCAAACCCCTCCTCCTGGCATTTTCCTTTCGTTTGCTCTGTCAGTAGCCACTCTTTGATCTCCAACGATCATCAACAGAAGGGCGCTCACTCCCTCTCTTCATTAATTATCTCCAACTGAAACCTTCGATTTCTACTAACAGGAACTTCAAAACAATTACAAAAGAGGAGACACATTACCGATTAATATTGTGCGGCTTTAGCATAATGAAGATACACTTCTAGTAGTTTAAAAATAGTTTAGTATTGTATTTTGAGTAGTGGCGTACGCAAAGCGCGGGGGGGAGGGTTCAGGGCTTTAGTACACATCCTGCTGAAAAATATATTATGAAAAAAAATATATAAATGTTTCCCATACGGAGATATATATATACAAAAATCCTGAAACGATGTGAACTTACGACTTGTATCCTTCTCTCTCCCCCCCCCCCCCCTTGATGATATTCTGCGTGGAGCGTAGCTCTGTGGTGATATGAACCTGACTTATAAGTTATAGATCCAAGTTCAAATCTTGATATCAAGACACTGCTATTAGAATTCCGAATGTGAAAAAAAAAACAACCTAATATTTGTCTTATCAATAAGTTAGAAAAGGATTGCATATCGATTCATAGTTTCGAGCTAAAACTGCATATATTACTGAATAATACCATTATGACGGTGATCTTCAAGTCCTCCTCATTAGACTCAGATTTAAAAAAAAATAATAAGTCATGTGACAACACATGGTTTTGCGATTACTTTTCACCACAAACACACGTGTAACGTTACTTGTTTATTAACTTACAATTGTCTTTCAAAATATACCAGGTACCCTAGCCTCATATTGTACACTGTAAATGCATTGAAATCTTGAGGTCACTTGGAGCATTATATAATATTATCCAAGTGACCTATTCTCTCTCTCTCTCTCTATTATATATATATATATATATATATATATATATATATATATATGAAAGAGAGAGAGAGAGATAAATGGATGATTGATTTACACTGTATCAGAAGTGTCACTGTTCGTCTTAGCGACCCCGAAAGGTATGGATTTGATACTAATATCAGTCATTTTCGATCATTTTTATATATATCTTTTCCCTCTCTCAAGTTGCGGGACTAAATTTGGATTTAAACGACATCGGAAATGCCACTGTTCATCTCAGCGACCCCGAGAACTATGCTGAGATTACTAAGCAGACCCAGAAAACTAACTCTAACAGTGCAGTTCTATGGATTCGACACTGATATTGGCCCTTTTCGATCATTTTTGTACGTATATCTTTTCATCTCCCTCCCCTAAGCTGCATAGTCAAAGTGAAATGATTTAAAAAAAAAAAAAATTCCAGGACCGACCCTCATTTATGGGGCAAATTTGATCGAGATCGCTCTCGTGGTTAATTATATATATATATATATATATATATATATATATATATATATATATATATATATATATATATATATATATATATATATATATATATAGATAGATAGATAGATAGATAGATAGATAGATAGATAGATATAGGCTTGGAAGCTAACGCATTTCAAGAAGCTGTTTTAATGAAGAGTTTGTAGACAACTTTTGGATATTCTTCTTTAAGTAATTAGGTATAATTAAAGCAATAGTTCATGGTAGGCCAATATTGCTGGATTAAGTGAAGATCAAATGTTTCCATAAGATCATGTAGCCAGAATGGAAGAAAGTAGAAACGCTTTAAAAATTTTAACTGGAAACCTTTTCCGTTGTGCTTTATCGGAAAAATACCATTAGGAAGACCTAGGCGCAGATGGAACAATATTATCTCGCAGACATAGGAATACAAAGCGGAAACTGGATCCAGTTGTCTAAGAACACAAGGAAACTTTTGTAAATGTGGCATTGAACCTTCGGGTTTCATAGTCCATAGTTAGTTTTTTTTGGTATGTTCCCATGAGGTCGCTTTTTTTTTTTTTTTTAAGTAACACTTTCTCTCATGGCATGACTGTCTCACAGCTCTGAACTTCAGTTGTCCAAAAAGTTGGAGGGATTGGTACATATGCTTAAAATAAAAAACTACTACGAACTGTAAATTGCATTTTTGTCTGAACAAAACAGATTCGTTAGCGCCGTACACATAAAAACACGCTGTATTTTTCTTAAGATTCACTCACGGAGCTTTGTGATGGATGTGGATGCAAAACGTTTGAAACATGCGTATGATGTGTCAATCCAGTTTCATAGCTAAGAGATAAATTTGTTTATGAAACGAGTCTAGAGTCCAAAGGAAACTCACGTTTCAACGCAGCGATGATTAAATCGCTTGATGGATGCATTCTGTATTACACTGTGATAGCACTGACTATATTTATATTAATAAATGATGTGGCATCAAATCCGGTGGATTGTGCTTTACCAGAAAATGGTTAACTAGAAATTCTACTAATTGAAACAATAGTAAACGAGCTTCTGTCTATTCCACAGTAACTTTATATAATTTATTAAAATTTTAATGAAACTTAGTCTGTAATACAAACATGAGTCAGAAGTCCTGCAATATTTCTATAACCCAAATAGCAGGCGCGTGTATACACCGTAATCGAACGTAAGTACAATGTTCACTGGCCCAAGAGGTAGTGTGGCAAGTGGACTATTTAACAAGGAGATCACCACTGTGTCAGTGTCTTCAGTTAGTTTTTAGTAGCAGCAAAATTGTGCTGCGATAATAATAGCTGGGTTTGAAGAAAATAGTTATTAAGGTATAAAACTACTCAAAAACCAAAAAGAACAGAAAGATTTTTAAGGAGCGAATTATCAGTTCCTTGTAATGTTTCACATTCATGTCTGTCTATGATACAAAATTCGCAGTGGCAGTAATGGTCTAGGCTCACCGCCGAGTAGCCTATTCTGTGCATGGTATCCTAATATTATATGCGCGATACTACATAGGAATTTCTGGTAACTAACTGCGGCCTTTAAATGTATTTTTGCTATCATTACCATAACAACAAAAGTAGATCAGTCATCAACGATCTTGTGAATGATATAAAATTCAATATACAATTCGCTCCTTCGATACAGGCATGTTGAGCTTGCTTTATTTAAAAAAAAAAAAAAAAAAATCCAAACTAGTTTATAACTTCTTTCAGGTTTTGTGTAAAGTTTTCTTGAGGCGTTGTTTATCTGTCTGTCTTTGATAGTTATACAAGCTCGAATTTCTTTTGTTCTATTATATATATATATATATATATATATATATATATATATATATATATATATATATATATATATATATATATATATATATATATATATACACGAAAGAAAATACTATTTCCTCCGCTTTGTTCTTTGCTGATTATACCTGTTGTGTTCTAGAACAAGCGAGTGGTCTGCTAATTCTTAACTGTTCCACACCAGTGACTTCAACTTAAAGAGTCTTTGAATTAAGTTTCCTTCTGAAAAACCAATTACCTACGCTGCGAATCAACAAAATGAACTTTATTCCAAGAGTTCGCTTACTAAATTTTCTGCTTGATGAGTCCTGCGGATGGAACATTACTACTTGTTGATGAAAAACAGTGGTGAATCTGCCTACACAACGAAACTCGACCGCACCAGACGTCTACCTAACTGTATATATTTTCTTTGAATTCTCTTTTTTAATCATTATTATTCACACAGCAATTATTTCAACAAGAAAAAAGCGTTGTGTTGTAATATGTACATGGTGCCCTCAAATCTGGTAAAGCATCAACTATTAATTCAAACTAAGCAACAAATACACAGTACACAAAAAAAGTAGTGTAATGTTCTCGAGACATTTGATATATTAATTAAAATGTTGGTTTGTGGACTGTGTGGATGAGATACATATACTGTACAAATATTGTTCTTATTTTATCTTCTGATTACAAGAATTCAGAAGCTTCACAACAGTAATGTTTAGGCTCCCCTACAACAGTCAGCCGATCACGTTCTTTTTGTTCTGAGAAGTAATAGCCCATGGTTTCCCTAGCAAAATACCGTAGCTACGCCAATGGACAGCAGGTGAATGCAATTTAAGAAAGACCCACGCTAAATCCTCCGGATTGGTAAAAAAGAAGAAAAAAATGAAGTCTTGAACCTTAAAAAGTACGATAAACTAGATACACGTCGATTGAATAAATCGTCTGAGTACGGCCCGAATCTCAATTCGACCAGAATAAAAGAGCGACGCTCTTTTCTGTTTAAGCTAGTAAAGAATACTACCAATTAGGAATACCTGCAGCAAATCTATTATGAAATCAATCTGTGACCCTATTTCCTGAATACAACAAGCAACTTGATACACACACACACAAATATCGTTTATGGCCAGGTAGAAAAGTAGAGAACATTCGTTCTATACGCATACACACAAACACGAGGTGTAGGCGGTCACAGAAAAAAATCGTCTCCATCCCCTATTTCATTTCTCACGGGAATAATATAAAACGGTTCCAGGTTTTCTCAATAAGCTCTTTTCAAGAATTTCGGTCTTACCACCTGCTTATCTATCAATGAAACCCTACACTTTTTTTTTCTTTGTTAAGAATGCAGCATGCAGATATGGTGAATTATTCAGCTTCTGAAAGACTTCTTAAAAAAAAAAATCATAATACGTCGTTATTGCTCTATACTTTTAAAAGTAAAAACAGAATCACCAACCATTTGACGATAATTATTCATCGCATCCTATCTTGGATATTTGTTATACGATTCTGTTATTCAAGACTTGTATATACAAGTTGTTTCAAAACAGCACCGACAACGTTTGGGAGGCGATTTCTGACACCAAGATAAGACAAAAAGCAGAGACCACCTGGATGCAGAAATCTGTCCTTTCGGAGTTATAGCCTACTGAAAACATTAAAATATCAACTTTAAAGGTCCACAGCTCCAATACTATGGGACCTATCGTAGTCGGGTCAAGACTTCACTTAGGAACTAGTATGTGCGCTATCCAAAAATACATGTTTCAGAATCCTGCTGTACTCACGCAACAATTTTTATAGAGGGAGTTTGGCTACGGACATATAATTTGAAGTACTCACCAACTACCTCTATAAAAATTGTGGTGAAAGCACCGCATGATTCTGAAACATGGAAATTTGGATAGGACATATGCTAGTTTTTAAGTAAAATCTTGACCCGACTACGGTAGGTCTCATAATATTGGAGCTATGGACCTTTAAAGTTATTATTTTTTTTTATGTTTTCGGCAACCTATAACTCCGAAATAATGGATTTCTTCACCCAGGTTGATCTATACTTTTTGTCTTATCTTGGGGTCAGGAATCACATCCCAAACGTTGTCGGTGTTGTTTTGAAACACCCTGTATGTTAATGAGAAATTACAGTGTTAAGTGGTATATCGGTTACTTCTGAATCGTGGATTCGTTCTCGTTCGCGACATGTAGGCTTTGTTACGAAGAACAATCGTATTAATTCGTTCTTCGATGTACTTCCTCTTGACAGCTATTCATATGTAGGCCTATGTATCACATGCATTTGACTTTTTTTTAAAAAAAATTGGGTTCATAATGTTCTAAACAAAATGAGCCGGGCCAGATATCCGGTAAGGACTGGATTTATTGTATTCCTCGTTTTACTTCGTTCCAATGTGGTCCATCAAATGTCTTTGTAAAATGGATACCTAGGGCGACCCTGGGTAAACGAGAGTGAACTACGTCACATCCTGTATGAGCTGAAAACGAAATAATGTGAAGCCTTATCTCCATACTATCAGTGAACCCCATAGCTTAATACGAGTTTGGAAGCACCTTTTAACTTACGAAATGACCCTAGTTTACGCCTTTCCTTAAAATCTCACCTGGAGCAGAATTGAATGTTAGATGTTGGAGAAAAAGACGAAAATAAGAAATAAAGAACGCAAGCAGGCAAGAAAGAAAGCAGACAAGGAAGTAAGAAAGAAAAAAATCTGTTCAAGCTGTAGGGGAGCAATAAAAATAGTATCTTTTCGTTATGAATTCTGCATTCAGTTTTCCGTTTAGTTTATACATATATTAATATGTATCCGAGACCAAACACAATCGAATTGCTACTACCCATAATTACCCTTAGTGTGCGAGTTTCCAGAGTCCATTTTATTCCTTGTGGGCGTTTGTTTTCATATATAGACTCAAGGATGTAAGATTCCTTGAAATATTATTCTTTCCTCCTCATAAAAATTGACAAGCATTAATCTAGATTTCCAGGAATATTAAATTTGCTGTATATTCTGTATCTGTTTGATCTGTATATTGTTTGGTCATCTTTTCCTGACATCGTCCAGAGGTTCTCAACCTTTTCTTCTGGTGTACCATCAAAGAATGTTAACTATTAATGTCTCTATAAGTCGTACGCACTACCAACAGCGACTCGTGTACCACAGATTGAGAAATCCTAGTTTAGACCTAATTCCACTCTGAGTGCAAATTACGAATGGTCAATCTGACCAATCACGATGTTTCTCCCTCTCTTTCTATCGTGACCCAAATTCATCGATTTTCGTTTGTTCTCTAACAAAAATAAATAAATAGATAGATATAGATAAATAAAAATCAAGAGTAATATCAAACTTGTCACCATAAAAAATCTTACGTAATCAGTTCAATATTCTGTCAACCTTCAGGGACGATATTTTTATCTAGTGGCACGAAAACTTTCAAAATTCAGACTCATTCACAAGAGATTCGTACAAGAATATCAGGCTTACAAATTGAAGGAGAGAGAAGAGTTTTCATCTAAACTTACAAAGAAATACATACAAATTGGCGAGAGAGATATTCAGGGCCCATACAAAGATAGAAGAACCACAGCACCTTCCCAACGCTGTTTCTGTGTGAACTCTTATTTGTTGTTTTGCTGGATTTCAAGTATAACAAAGAAAAAATCCATCAACATACATAGCATCGTCTGCTAGACACCCTTTTCTCTCCGGATTTGACGGGAGAAGGTTAAATCACGTTTTCTATTACTTCATGTCCGCTCAATTTGTTTCCGCCAATACACTTCTGTTACTTCTCTTTTTTGCGCCCATAATACAAAGAACATTCTTCTCCAGTACCACAACTCAAACGGCTATATTTCTCATTCTGGTTGCCGAAAGGTTTACATGTTTCCTATTCATACTGAGCTAAGTTTCGTGCAAAGCTCTTAAACTAGGAGTAGCAAATTCCACTCGCGAAAGCCAGAAATGGCAAAGCATTAGCGTGAATGTGTTGACCTTACATTGCCCAATTAGAAAGCTTTCAGTTTGACCTTGGACCATCGAAAGCTTAGGACTGTGGTTTAGTTTAACAACAATTTGCATTCATACGAGTTATTTTAAAAAATACTATTGTCTGTGATTTACGAACTCAAAGTAACAGAACAAAACACGAACAAAAAAATGTTTCACTGTTATTTGTGATTATGTCTAAATATAAATTATGATAACGGAAATTAATTATTATATTTACTAGGTTTGTCTGATTCATCGTCTGGTTAACGGCCTTGGTTGTGTCTGCAATGTTAATGACCAGCATACTACCTTGAAGAAAATTGTAGTAGAGAGCGCTTTTCGATTACCTATCTTCGATAATAATAAATCAGATAATTATTCCACATAATATTGCAGGAGCAAGTTATGTTGCTATCGAGTGACTGTCATTAAATCTTTCTTGACACTACATTGAAGTAATTAATTACACAAAACTTTCCAATTTGTGTTCATTAGTGGATACAGCACAGATGATTAAATCGGCACATGTAAAATTGAAATCTTTACTTTTTACGTTCCACGATTATCTTTGTGGCTACAGAGGACAGATGGAGAACGAAAGTGAACAATTATCGAAGAATTGATAGAAGGAGAATATGAAAAGAAACGATAGAAACCGAGAAAACACAGGGAACCAGTGTTATCTATCATATATCAAATACCCTGGTATCGAACTACTGATCCTTCGCAGTAGAGAAGATGAGCGTTTTGTACCGCTGCTAAAATGGGCCTGACATTTCACTCAGGATGACACGGAGTACTGCAAGATCAC
The DNA here is from genome assembly GCF_964235325.1 of Thermobia domestica. Taxonomy (NCBI): domain Eukaryota; kingdom Metazoa; phylum Arthropoda; class Insecta; order Zygentoma; family Lepismatidae; genus Thermobia; species Thermobia domestica. The sequence continues at coordinate 166,464,332 of NC_137468.1, forward strand.
TGAAAAGTGTTTTTTGGAAGGGCCAGAAGATAGGAGGGTACTAAAACATCGAATCTGACTGAAATGGGCAATAATACCTAGGTATTGTTAGTATGGGATTGAGAAAAAGGTAGGATCTACTAGCGGACTTTTGTTTCGGCGCTGATGAACTTATAATGAAAAGCTCCTCAAATCATTCTGAGACAAACTTGATATTATATATAGAGTGGCGAATCCAGGATATGATCAAGGGAGGGGCTAAACCATAGTTTGCCGCTTTACCCACTGTAAAGCAGAATTGAAGTCCGTTTTATCCAGTGTATACCTGAGCGTCAAGGGGTGGCTATAGCCCCCTTGGATCCGCGCCTATATATATATACCGTATACGCCCGTGTAATATCCGTATATTTTACCCAAAATTTGAACTAAAATTTCAGGATGCAAACACTACACGGGTCTTTTAGTTCCTCAGTTTGATTATCGGTACCTGCACCGTGTTTAAACCAAATGGAAGGTGCTTAGAAAGCAAATGAAAATACCGTGATTCAATATTAAGCCCGCGGGCAACAGATTGAAAAACGCTGGTCTAAAGCATTCGTGAGCTCTAACATCAGAGAGTTTAATTGCTGCATATACTTTTGTTCAAGTTTCGGTATTTTCTGTTAATATCAGGATTGTATCAGGGCGTATACTCACCTAATACTTTGTCCCGCCGTATACTCACCTTAAATTTGGGGCTAAGTATACGCTATATTTTGAAATGATCGAGAGTATAGCTATCAAAAATATTAGCATCACATCACTTCATTTACGAAAGAACGTGCGTACATCGGGCTAGGTACGCGCTATATATTTTATTAAAAAAAATGATCAAGTACATAGCTACCATACATTTTTAGCATTAACCCTAGAAAGACCGTGCTCGCATGTTACGTGAAGGACCATGGGGGTGTCAAATTTGCTTGCGCTGGTTTTAAGTAGCTTTCAGAGTAAATTTGTTCAATTTGAGTTTACGTGTTTAGCTAAATTTTTAAAAAGAGAAACTTTTCAAGGAATTGTACTTTTACTTGTAAAAAAAAAAAAGTGTTAAATACAGTGCGTAAAACTGCTTAAATATTATACCATATTTCTTATAATACTATGCAAAAAACTAGTACTATAAACTAACACTCGACAAGTTCTATGAAAGCCTAAGTGTTTATATAAAGGAGAAAACTAACATTTTTTAATAAAAGTAATACAAGTTTTAGATATAAAAAACAAATGAAAGGAATTTTTGGGAAAACTAAGATGGATAGTATACATATGACGAAGTAGGAGTCAAATCGGACCGCATAACATGAATTATTTTTTCAAAAAAAAAAAAAAAAATGCAGTATATTCCATTTGGAAAAAAACGAAAATGAATATTTCATCAAAAGGAACAACAAAAACAAAACAAAACAAAAAAAAACATCCTGAATACATATTAATGCATATAAACCAAATAGAAAAGAACTCGCGGACAAAATTGACCCCCCTTGGTCTTTCTAGGGTAATATCTGTTATGCTGGCTTCTCAAGTACGAGAAATTAAATATATCGTTCAGAATTAACGCTACTAATAAAACTACCACGGTTGGAAGTTCTGAGAACATTAAAGACGACTCAACCTGTCCCACGATACAATCTTTTTTCCAGGTCAATAATGTTAAGGTCATTCTCCCTCAATCTACCCTTGTCCTACTTCCACCCTTTTCAGGTAAAAGCGAAAACAATACGGAACGGGATGGAAGATAAAGAAAGCGAGGTTCAAGAGCAACTTGAAAACCGCCCCCGGAAACTACAGAGCAAGTTTTTCACCCCCGCTGACCGCAAAGAATTCACTAATTTACCAAACAATGGATCATCGACACTTAATGAAGGATGAAGAACGACTTGATATAAAAGAACCCAGACCCATGTTCATCAGACATCTCTCTGATGGAGGTATGCGAGTTCCTTCAATCTGCGAGACAACGAACGATATCAAGAGTCTTTGTATGAGAAGTAGGTTTCCTGCTTGCTGTTCTCTCCGTCTCCCAAGGTCGTCCTAACCCGATGGCTTTCTTTCATAGGACAACCACCACTTACTTCTACCTTGGTCGGAACAGAAGGAAGGCGGAAGACTCGATGCCCAGGGTCACCACACACAACTGTGGCATTGAGAGAGAAATCGCTAATACTCACTCTCAGTATGGAAGAAAAGACAACAAAGGGCAAAAATGGCAAGATATTCCTTCGGGTAAATTGTGGGGGAAATATTCAAAGGTTCTTGTTCCACATTGTCTGCTGTTACACTATGCCAATTAGCATTTAAAAAAATGTATTATACTGAAGCACCTTATGAGTAAACCCTCCTATTCTCAGCTACTCTGCTAATGACGTCAACTATACCAGTTCAAGCAGCGAACCACTACAGCCCTATCTGAGTTCAACTGGATCACAGTTCTCCTAGAGCTACCATCATCTACGGTTCTTTGAGGGAATGTCTCAATGCTATGCCCTGTAGGCTAAATGAAACACACAGCAGTTGTACGTACGAACCACTTGGCGTAAGAACCCTTTGTGGGTCTGAGCCGCTCCGACGTCATATGTAAGCAGTCGCATGAACTACCTCCAGTTTAGTGACGAACATGTCGCTCTGTCTCTAACAGGAGCTTTCTGGACCTAGTAGCCGTCACATGTTTTGTTCACGTTACTCCCAAGTTTGCTTCAGGACGATGGGTGGACGTCGAAAATTGGGAAGCACCGACCGGGAATCGAACCCGAAACCACGCGGACATGAGTCCGACGCTCTAACCACCAAGCTATGGTGTCCCTAACAGGTGTACGTAAGTAAAAGAAAATACAAGGAAAAGTTGATGGAATAAATAAAAAAGAGAAAAGTAGACGGAAAAGCGAGTACTCTAAGTAAACCCATGGTAAACACAGGGACCGAAATCGAGCAATAATCTTTTGTATATCAGAGATAAACGCTCTACCACTGGACCAACGTGCTTCTTGGTTCTTTTTTTTTAACACCTCGATGTTTCTACTAAAGCCAGTCTCTTTTATTTACCTCTAACGTCTACTAGTATTTTTTCACTATGAAAATAATTAATGGATGTCTCAAATCTCATACACCTAAAATGAAAAGTTTAATTTAACTCCTACGCCTGCCATCTTTAGGCTAAACCAAACGGATGATTAATGTAAGAGAATGATTATGAATAGTGGTATGATAATATAGAAGGAAACCGGATAGCTGCGATAAAACGAATGGATACAATGTCCATCACAAACTCGCATGGTCTGGAGTTGAGGCAGGTACCCCTAGCACCAGAGATGACCGTTCTACTATTGAGCCATTGTGCCCGTATGGAATGTATAATTACAGTACAGATACTGCGACTAACATCAGCTACGGTAAGCTATTAATTAATACAGTTTTGAGCCGACAACGTTTGGGAGGGGATTCCTGACAACAAGATAAGACAAAAAGTATAGATCAACTTGGGTGCACAAGTGCTTTCTTTCGGAGTTATAGGCTGCCGAAAACATGAAAGAATGAAGTTTAATAGTCCATAGCTCCAAAACTGAGACCTACCATAGTCGGGTCAAGACTTCACTTAGGAAGTAATATGTGCCCTATCCAAATATCCATGTTTTAGAATCCTAAGGTACTCACGCACAATTTTTACAGAGGCACATATTACAGGCATATAATTTTAAGCACTCACCTACTACCTCCATAAAAATTGTTACGGAAGCACCGCAGGGTTCTCAAACATGGATATTTGGATAGGATACATACTAGTTCCTACGTGAAATCTTGAGTTTTGGAGCTATGGACCTTTAAGTTTTTTTTCATGTTTTCGGTAGCCTATAACCCCAAAATGAAGCACTTATGCACCCAGGTTGGTCTATACCTTTTGTCTTGTCTTGGTGTCAGGAATCACCTCCCAAAGGTTGTCGGTGTTGTTTTGAAACACCCTATATATATATATATCGGCATCTATGGGTTTAAGCCCGTCATTTGAGGGACTATGTTCAAAGTGAGCACACTATCCGAAGAAGAGGGGAAGGAAGAAAGCGCCCTGAGACTTGTATATTGGGTTACCTTCCCGGCATTTCTCTGGTGTGAGTGAGGAAGACCCAGGAAAACCACCGTCAGGATGGATAGCTTGAAAATGTTGTTCCACTTTTTCGACCGTGTCACCACCGGAAGTCGAACCCTGGACCGCTCTTAATACAGCTTTGAAAGTAAACATGAGGCTAGTAGAGGCATTAACAATAAGAGAAAGAGTTTGCAAGTCGTCAAATAATGGTAGGGCCAACATAATATCCTTTTAAAAAATCTATGATGTGGAACGTGAGGTTTCAACATGGAATCCTCCAGTGCACAAAGCGACAACGTTAACTGCTAATCTATATTGTCTACCAACTTGACAGTCTGTTTGTACTGAACAAAACGTATTAAATTTCCTTCAAAACATTACACATTCGTCTGTAGTCATCTTTGAATTCCTTCTTCGTCTCATTACTACGAGGCGCATCCAGAAAGTAAGTTTCCCACGCGTCCCATAGCTAGGAAACGATATGTTGCGCGAAGTGACTACGTGTACGTGAAAGAGTAAGGTCCTAGCATGGCACATGCACTAGCGGAACTTCCCTAGTGCTCTCAATAGTGTCGTGGCAGTGGTTGAAGATGGATGTTCCTATTCCAGCTCCTGCCGCGTGTGAAGTGCGAGCAGTGATAAAGTTTTTGAATGCACAGGGCATAGCACCAATCGAAATCCATCGTTAGCTGTACCAGGTCCATGGGCCTAACGGCATAAGCAAGCAGTTCCTGCAGATTTTCCGCTCCTTATTGCACACCACTGTCACGGAGTGCCTATTGATCAAGAAGTAACTGACCCTAGAGCACAAAGCAAGGCGCACATGGTCAGCATTGACATTTTTTTGCAACGATACAGTTGACGATGGATTTCAATCGGTGCTATGCCCTGTGCATTCAAAAATTTTATCACTGCTCGCACTTCACATACGGCGGGAGCTGGAATAGGAATCTTCAATTACTGACACAACGCTACTGAAAGAATTAGGGAAGTTCTGCTGGCGCATGCGCCACGTTAGGACCTTACTGTCTCACGTACATGCAGTCGTTTCGCGCAACATACGGTTTCCTAGCTATGGGACGCGTGGGAAACTTACTTTGTGGATGCGCCTCGTATTTCTTAATCCGAATCTTTCGGGAACAAAATATTCTACAATTTTTCTATAATTACATATGCTTCATATTTTATCATACCCGTCAACCATCATACATTCTTTACAGATAGTGACTAAATTCAAAAGATTTTCAGTCCCAAGTTCGACATCTATTCACGACACCGATTTGTTGAAGAAAGTCGAATCCAGTGGGGCAATTGGGAAGTAGCTCAACCTAAGAAATAAACTACTGCAAATAAATTCAATTTCCCAGTGCAGGAAGAGTACCTGATGAAGGTAACGATTTCTTTCAGTAGGCTGAGCAGTCTCGAATGTCAGAAATACTGAAGATGAAATCGACGTACTGATCTAGCACACATATTACCTACCTAAAAGCCCTAAGGTGGGTCAAGGTTCTTACAGATTACAGTGGTAAACAAACATTTTTCACAGTAACTTGTAGACGAGTATGTGTTTGACTCAGTACCATTTATATAAAAGCAATTACATTAAAATGTAATGCAAGAGAGAGAGAGAACCAACGCTTAATTCATTAACGTACTGTAGTTTGTTAGTTTTTCTTCGTTCTGCAGAAAAGGTGATATGTGCGAAGCGTTGGAGGAACCTTCACGCTCTTAGATTAACTGGGCTAATGCGAAGAATATGTACATTTTTCTTCTGATTCCAGACACAGCTTGAAAATTGTGAAAACCACGTTCAACGCTTCAGTTCATACTGCGCTGTCTCTCTTCGCAGCGTGGAATAACTCATCATACTTTGCAACATTATGATCGAAAGTTCATGAAATATTTGTTTTTAATTAAATAAATCAAGTACGCAATTGCGAGGATACTTCATGATTTAGTTTAGTATTCATCATTAGGAAAAAAAACATTCCGTTATTGTTTTTTTTATTAACAGCGATAAAGTAACACTGACGTTAACTTTTATTTTTAGGGTAGGAAAGATATGAAATGCTCCAGGAAAGTCGAATATTTGATAATTAACTAGAATTCTTGTTTTTCACTACTTTAATAGATCACAAATACTCTAATACAAGTGTCATACTTACGCCAAATGGGTAAAGAAATGAGAGTACGTATATCGGTTTATTTACATTTAACGTATCGTTTAAGCTGAATGAGTGCAAATCTAAGTATCAAAATAATATCTAGGTACAAAATTTACCATTTTTCTTTTGTTTGCTTTTCGTAACTGAAAGGAGATAATGAAATGCAACTTACCACAATCATAGATAATGTTATTCTACAACACAAAATATGAACCTGAAGAATTTTCAGTGTTGCCATCCATAGAAATTACGGTGTTGCCAGAATAACATTTCTCCCAAAATCTAAGTTAAGGCAGCGACTAGAGGAATGAGCTCGACTGCATTTGATTACGTATCATGTTGTCTTGGAATTCTGTGAACTACTTTTTAAGTAACATTATTATTTAATTTTAATGACTGTATGCTAAAACTATTTTGTTTATTACGAACTAAATGCAACTATTATTTAAAAAGTAGTTTACAGGATTCCAAAACAACACGATACGTAATCATTCCTCTAGTCGCTGCCTTAACTTAGATTTTGGGAAAAATGTTATTCTGGGAACACTTTAATTTCTATGGATGACAACACTGAAAATTCTTGAGTTGATAGAATAGCATTATCTATGATTGTGGTAAGTTGCATTTCATTGTTTTCTTTCACTTATGAAAAACAAGCAAAAGAAAAATTGAAAATTTTGTATTATTTTCAGTATGTCAGGCTCTTGAGCACTTGCTGATGCCTACTATAGATACTATCACGGCCAAGCAAAAGGTCTAGTATTTCTTTCTGTTATATTACCAAGTCAATAACATATTCTATAAAAGAAAATGAATGGTCTCAACATAGACCCTTGGGGGACTCCTGTGAAATTGAAGAAAATGAATCAAGCATTTATTGAGTTGATTGATCTGTATTTACGCCCCCTGTCAGCAACGAGACTATAGAACGAGATCTATGGTTTTAAGCGGGATATAAATCATTATATTATGTTTGATGCTTTTCCACCAGAATCGAACTCAGAACCTTATACACCGAAGATACGTGCTCTAGCTACAAGACGAACAAGGAGGACTATATTGAGCATTAAGTAAGTGGGTAAAGACATGACAGAAACCAGAAGAAAGTCCGACTCTTTACATGTCATTCTGCGTATTCTGTATGCGTGTTACTAATCTTATCCGAGAAACACGCATGGAATGTATTACAACATTTAGGTTTAGAGCATTTTTTCACTGAAGAAGAATACAACAACAAAAAAACATGGTTTTCAGTCCTGCTTAAGAATACCTTAAAAAGTATACGAAAAAATACTTTCAATCTAAGTAGCTTTAACAACAACAATGTACTCAGCCTTCCTGACTACAAAAGCGTGACGCAAGGCTTGGAAACCATGACTTCACTCTCATACGCACACACACGCATCGTGCGTTAATATCTATCTCCGTCCGTGGATATTAATGTAGGAGCGACAAAACACAATTCTACTCTTGACGGTCTCCAAAGCTATGAACCGAGTAGGGTAATAATGGCGATAAGAACACGGACGCCATCCTGCGGAACATGAAAAATCCTGTCCAAGTTGTCTACCACGCTTCAAGAAGCAAAAACACTAAGTTAAAACAGGCTATATGCATAGCTGGCATAGCAATAAAAATACATGATTTCTTGCTTAGAACGTAGACAAAAACAGGAAACAGAAATCCTTTAATGGCTCTACACACAACTATTAATCACTCGTGCATAGTATTCGAGCCTATCCACACAATAGGTCTTAAAAGTAATTCAAAGTATGCTCAGTGATAGTTTGTTCACTTCTGATGCGAAAGGTCACCAGCTCAATACTAGGATGCACAAATTTGTAGCGGACCATACCGTGTTATGAGGTTTCTTGGAGTTTTTCTGTTTTCTTTCACTATACAGTAAAGTATCCATAGTTCAATTTGGATGGGCCGAAGATATTTTGGATTAGAGATGAAAAACTCGGTTTCTTGGGATTGAGTTTCATATTATATTACAAACTGGCATTGCATTGGTTGTTGGAAAGTACAGATTATGCAACCACCATATCCTAAATGTAGTTTTGGTTGCCTAACCACTTTATCAATATCCTGGGAGTTATACATCTTGTCATGTGTATTTTACTGGTTCCTTAAATTCAAACTGACATGCAGGATGAAAGTACCATGTGAAAAGAAAAACAGATGCATTTGTTATAACAATTATTCGAGTTTAACGTTATACGATTGTGCTACGAGGCTAAAGAGAACGATGGTGAAGTGAAGAAAATAGGAGAAAACGGGAAAACCCAGAGCAAATCTACGGACACAGTTTTTCCTCCACAAAACCCACCAAGTGCGAGCTGGGGTGCAACTAGGGACCTCAACGCGCCAGAAGTGAACGCTTTACCACAAAGATACCGCGTTCGTGTAGTATAAAAATCGAATATTTATGAGATATTTTAGCAACTTTACGCATTTATGTATTTTGAAATAGTATATCACTTGTTAACACTATGATCTCCCAGAAGATTTTTCTTCCTTTCTTTGAAGTAGTTAGTGGAGCGACGGTAACTCAGTGGTACAACGGTTATCTCCTGTGTTGGGTCTCTAGTTCGATCCTCGGCCAAGTAAGATTGTGGTGGACAACAATTGTGTCCGTGGATTTTCTCGGTGTACTCTAGTTTCCTCCCACACTCACATTCTACCAATTATTCTATCATCAATCACTTGCCTTAATCATCGTCCTTCCTTTACCTAGAAGGCATAATCGTAGGACGTTAAATTGAAAGGTTTAATTTCATTTTCATATAAGTAGTACGTAAAATCCACACCATAGTAACGTGTAGAAGAACATGAATTGGGTAAACTGGGAGAATTCGTTATAAATTCTTGTAAATTCTGATTGTGCTTTGATTAGGAAATGTCTTTTGAGATTACTACAACAAAATGCCTACATTTGTTTGCAGTCCTAAAACATGCATACCTAAGAAAGTATTTCAACCTAAAGAGAAGTCAGTGAGAGTAAATGATAATGATACACGCATGTGTTCCTTCAAGAAACTTTAACAACACACGTGCATAAAAAAAAAAAAGACATGATTTAAAAATCGTGTCAAGTTGAAAGAATTTATTGGTAACTCGTCCAACTTTTATGCTCAAGTTTATCGAAGTTATAAATCTTTCTGTTTCTTTTTACGCTACGGCAAACTGATGGGAGCCATTTCTTCTTCAAGTGCGGTTCTTTAATTTATTACCTCACTGTTTGGTTGTTTACTGTTCATTTCACTCCATGTTGGAAGTATATATATATACTACAGTGTATCAGCAACACTCTCTCCATTATTCTTCTGCAAGGTTGACGCCATTAATGCAATTTCACTAAAATTAAAAGTACTTCAGAGAAATATAAAGTATGTATTATTCATTAACACATTTCCGGTTTTACGCTAGTGATTTTGAGAAAATGAATGGCCTAATACTCAAGTAGATGTTCTGTCATCAACACCATGTAGTTCTTCATCGACATTACTGTACTCTCAGATTCGTGAACGCTCGTAGTGTGCACGGTCTTTTTTCATGTATGCGGCCCCGGATTCAACTCTCGGAATTTGAGATTTACTTGAATTAAATCTATTTTTTTTTTATTCTCCCTAGAATTATACTTGATTCTACTACAGCGAAAACATATAAAGAATGAACTTCTAAATTTAGTCTTTCCACCAACACAAAGTAAGACAAAGAAGAGATACCCAGCGTAGATACCACATTTCTCATTTCTCTGAATGATAGCACGTATTTCTCTTCTCCCAAACTCTCTCTACTTTAGTTAATTATTCCTACTATTACCTGTCAGGTTCATTCTTAAGAAATTACCAATATATGATTATACTGTAGTCTCATGGAAAATTTTCTACAAGTTCTTAACTTCAAATTGTATGGACTAACTGCTGTGTCTTTCGATATTTTTTCAGTATTTGGCACACCAATATTGTGTATATTAATATCCAGCGCCATAACTATAAAAGGTTAGCTTTTTTCCTTTCTTTTCCTGTATAACTAATACCAAGTTCTTTTATTTTTGATCATGAAGAAACATGACCTATGAAACTGCAACTGCCTAACATAAAATAATGAAAATAGTTACTGCTACCGTGTAGACAGATATAACTAATAAATATTTCTATAAAGCGTGCATTTTCGTTGTAACGTAGTAACTTTCTCCCAGCACACCAGCGATTCCGTCGCGACATACTAGGTGACGAGGCACAGCATTTGAAACTGGCTGATTTACGTACTGTATCATAGGATCAAATTTATATTAGATTATGGCGGTCTGCATTTTTGTTCATTAACAAGTTTGCTGATTCAGTGTGCGAAGACAATTTACAATGATATCACGAACAACAACGATAAAGAAAGGGAATTAAGTCGATTAGGACTTATGATTAAGAGAACAAGATCCTGAGACGAATATTCGAACCCAAGAGGAATGGGAAGGGGGAATGGTGGAAATTTCATAACGAGGAACTACATAACTTATACTATTCACCAAACATTGTTGGGGGCCATCAAATCTAAGAGGCTCAGCTGGGCAGGTCATGTAGCCAGAATGGCCGAAAATAGGAACGCTTTCAAAGTTTTAACTGGAAGTCCAATCGGAAAACGAACATAAGAAGACCTAGGCGGAGATGGGAGGACAATATTAAGATGAATCTTGCAGAAACAGGAATACAAAGTAGAAACTGAATCCAGTCAACTGGCTAAGGACATAAGACAATAGAGAGATTTGTGAACGTGGCATTGAACCTCTGGGTTCCATGGGCCATAGAGTTAGTTAGGGCCTATGATTACAGGTACCACCACTATTTATCTGTTGAAACAAAGGGAAAACTGACTGAAGAAACCTCAACCAAGATGAAAGGCCATTTAACTGCAAACAAAAAGCGCTGCCCATTAGCCTACAATAAAACTGTCCATGATTCATAAACAGATTACTTCGAGTTTCAAGCTTAGCATTACATTAGTCTTCATACAGAATCACCTGTCCTAATTGATCTTCTTAACCAATACGTAGAAATATTTGGCATTGCATCAAACAGTATGATACAAAGTGTAACATATGTACAACGTTACTTTATAATAAATTACTTTTATAAAAGGAAAACATCTGAGGAGTCAAGACAAATAACGCATAACTCACACAGCAGCATGTTGTACACAGTTTATTGCCCACAAATAATGCATTCGTACCATATGTGTTGGCTTGCCGTACTGATCGACAACTTGTGCTCAGTAATTCAGAATAGTTAATTCCATTAAATCCACTTGAAGAACATGTAAAATATGCCACACCAGTTGGACTGCCTTCTCATGTAACGAAAGCAAATATTTAATTTCATGAAAGGTAATGTTAAAGAAAATAAGAAAAAAAAAAGTTTCATTTCAAACTATCGGGATTCAGTACTGAAACCAAGTGATAGATCTAGACGCAACCACGAGGGGATCTATCAGGTCCGGATCCCCCCCCCAAAAAAAAAACATAACTCGGCATACATACGTACAATTTCTTAATAAAACTATACTCGTTTAGCAGAGAAATACTTGATACAAACTAAAGGTTTGACCTCACTCATCATCTATACCCTTTTTTTTTTTTTGTGATCAAAACAGTCAAATTTTACCATTTTTTCGTGAGAATATATGTTTCTGTACTTAAACATTACTTACCTTTTTTTTCTACTGTAGAATAACAATCGTTTGATATTATATTCCCCATAAAACCTTGGACTTTATCAACAAAAAATTCTGGGTAGGCGCCTGCATAGATCTGCCACTTCTATTTATAATATAGGGGTAAGACTGGAGATACAACCTCTTCTTGAAACGCTAAATAGATACGTATAAAGTACTTTTCGTTATCTACTATCGTTCTTGCGCTAAGGGATCACAACTGAAAACAGAAGTTGTATATTTCTTACACTTCCGGTTTTCGTACAGGAATAGAGGTAAAGATAGAACACCGAATCTATATTTTTTAAAAAGTTTCTCTCTATCTACTACCGTTCTTATTCTATTGCGATGAACATTGAAGCCGGAAATAGACTTGATTTCTAGAAATTCCAGCTTGAATAGAGAATTAAGAAAGGGCATGAAACCTATTCTCGGAACTGATAAAAATCCATTTTTCACTATTTCTCGTTGTTTCTGTTACGAGACCTGTCCACAGATAGACAGACAGACAGACGGACGGACGGACATTGATTTTCATTCGATCAGCCGCGTAACTCTCAGCCGGTGCCTTGAGCAAATGAAAAAGGGAGGGGAAAAGGAAGGGAAGGTCTCGGACAACCACACACACGAGACTGACTGACAAATACAAAACAAAACAAAAAACCAAACAAACGAAAATCAAAACAACTAAAATTTAACGATGTCTTGACACTAGTTTTAGGGTATTTCTATGTACTATGTTGTGTTATGTGTGTTTTGTATTTTGTTATTCTGTGTTCAACGGACGGACAAAGGAAACATTCCGGAATTGGCTATCCTTACTCTATAGTTATTCGATTTGTAAGGAATTTGCACTACAGGGTATGCAACTCATTCGACATATCAGTTGAATGGGTTGCATATGCATCCAGGATATTCTCGTATACAATTGCTCTCAGCCACGTTTCAGATTGTTTTGTAAACCGTATTAATACACTGAGATCATATTGTATGTATAAAAAATAAAGTAGTCCACGCGATGCTATTGTATGTACTATCAGCTATCGCTAGGTCTAAATTGTTTAATTAGGTGTTTTAATTTAAGAGGATAGCTCTTAGGCACACACACCCACGCGCAAAAAAAAAAGAGGGGATGGATGAAGAAAGATATTAATAAGGGAACCACTGCATACACACTCCTTAGTTGTCAGGGATAGAAAAATGATAATGGTAAATCGTAAAGTAATCTCATACGACGATAAGAGTTGATCATATATTCCAGTTTACTTATGCTTGGCTACGACAAAAATTACTAATACAGACTGGGTTTAGAATGACCGGAAGTCGAAAAAGTTCAATTTTAAAAAAATAACATTTTTGCATCTCTCTGCAAAAACTAATTTATTACTATATAAAGCAAACAAGAATTTGTCATTACGTAGGCTATACTTTCCTTTACGACTATCAGAGGATGCTTATCGCTTATGAATTTACAATTAGTTAAGCCAAAAAAACTGCTTATGTTAACAATTTTAAAAGATGGATTCAAAATATAGATCTTGAAACTGACACTGCAATATTTTAACGTCATACTAGAATGTGAGGTTTCTCAAATTGTATACAAGTAATAGTGTAAGCTTTTCCTTTCAAAGTACGTACAGTACAGTCATGTTCAATAACATGAATAGCTACTTCTCTTTAGTTCCATACAGTCTACTCGTAGTCACGATTGCAGTAACCATAGGCTCAAGGGCGTCGATTTCTCTGTAACTTTGGTGGGGGGAGGAGGCATTCAGATGCAGAAGGCATATATGAAGATTTTAAGACGAATTCAAATTATGCCAAATATTGTATATTCATAAATACAATACGGGATCCACATGAGGTTTGGGGGCCGGGTCCCCAGGGTTAGCGCCCTTGCATAGGCTTCAATTCATCGACCCTTTAAGTGAATGTCAAGAAGTCCCAATCGCCAAGTTTTCATATAGCAAAGTTCGTATGTTTATGTCCAATACTTGAACGAACAAAATAGGTACATTTCGTATGAATATTTTTCTAATATTTTATCTAAAAACCCATAAAATGTGTTTTTCTTGTTCCTAAATGCCTCTTTCGCCATTCCTATTGTTACTTCATTTTCCCGTTTGCGTTCCATACCTTCAAAAATACTACTACCTCGGTATTGAAAACGGATCACCTGTTCCATTTTCTCCCTTCTTACTTCTATACTTGATACTACTAACTGTTTTTTTGGGGCCGCGGTGGCTCAGTGGTAGAGCGTTCACCTCTGGTGCCAGGGGTCTCGGGTTCAAACCCTGCTCCCGCCAAGTGAACTTTGTGGTGGACAAACACCATGTGCGTGGGTTTTCTCGGGGTTCTCCCGTTTCCTCCCACTTTCTTCATTCCACCAGTTCATTCATTACTCATCATCACCGTCTCCTTTAGCCTAACCGGCATAAACGTGGGACGTAAAACTCATAAATTTCATTTTACAAACTGTTTCGTTCCAAACTCCATTGATTTTGTCTACCTGACGTTCATTTTCATCCAATATTCTTCGCATGTTTTCTAACATATTATTTTCTTTCCTTTTCAGATTCTGCAACAAACACCCCATGCTAGTTAATAAATAAACTATTTTTGATTGCGTGTCAATTTGAGTCTGTCTGCATCCTTTACGATTTCTAGTGTAGTTGATTTAAAACGAGAAAGAAAGAAAGAAAGAAAAAGTAACCTGAAAATACCTCCAATTTATGGAAGAAAGAATTTCCGGCAATATAGTAATTACTCTGTGGTTTGCTTCGAGCGTTGCACGTATTGTAAGGCTCTGAAGAAAGAAAGAAAGAAAACGAAGATAGAACAACAATCGTTTGTGAAAAAGATGGCGAAATGCCCCCGAAATGATGGCGACCTCGAACCACTGAAAAGAATCAACTCACCATTCTTAATCACGATCTAAAAGACAAATATTTCTATTGAAGTGAATTGTGAAGTTTGCTGTCGATTGAGCATATAGAGACCTTGAAAATAATTACGCTGATATAAGTAATTATACAATAGTAAATTATATAGCAACCTGTATAAATAATTATAGTGATTCAAACTGACACACAATCAAAATAGTTTATTTATTAACTAGCATAGGGTGTTTGTTGCAGAATCTGAAAACTAAAGAAAACAATAAGATGCTAGGAAAACTGGAGGAAAACATGTGAACAATATGGGATGAAAATGAATGACAGTTAGACAAAATCAATGCAGTTTTGAACAAAGTAGGCAGTAGTATCAAATATACAAGTAAGACGGGAGAAAATGAAACAGGTGACCAATTTTCGATACCGAGGTAATATTATTTGTTTAGGTATAGAATGTAAGCGTAAAAATCAAGAAACTACAGAAATGAAAGAGGCATTTGGATGAAAAAAAAAAAAAATGTGCTTTTAGATAAAGCATTAAGAAAATGACTAAAATGAAATGTAACTATTTTGCTCATTTAAGTGCGATTGGCACTTCTTTACATTCTCTTAAAGAGTCCATGAATCGAAGCCTATGGTTACCGCAATCATAACTACGAGTAGGATGTGTGCAGCTAACGAGAAGTGGCTGCTCATGTTATTGAATATGACTGTACATACTTTGAAAGAAAAGCCTTATACGGTACTATTTCGTTTATACAATTTGAGAAACCTTGCATACTAGTATGGGTAACAGTTTTCAGAACCAGAGGATAAAATACTTTCATTCATTCCCCATAATTTTTCAGCCAATTATTCTTATTATTATTTACTTACTTACTTGATTTCTGATATTCATCGTAGTTTTTGAACAATACCAATAGTTTGTGGATTTCTAATTTTTCTTTCTTTTTTCTTTTCTTTTTCTTTCTTTTTCTTTTCTTTTTTTTTGTATCATAAGTCGTTATTCTTGCGCAAGTTTCTCATACCAATGTTCTGTTTTCAAGGTATCTCGAACCTAACAGCCTAACATCGGAGTTTGCACTACTGTCTCGTACCTTCTAATTCAAAGCTGAGAGTAGATTTATTGTACTGAGTGGGAAAATTATTATACGAAAATATTTAATAAAGCTAAACAGTGTATAAAAATAAAATAAAATCTTAACTTCCCGACAGCACTATGGCTTAACGTCTGTGGATTTCCTATAGGTTTTTCCTTATCCTTCTACATTATCCTGTCACTATTATTTCATAATCAATCATCCGTCTTCTTTAGCATCCGTGTGGCGTTAAATTAAAGCCTTATTTAATTGTACGTCTACACTTCCTGATGATATCGCCCACAAAAGATTAAGGCCGGCTGTACATTGACAAGAAGACAGAACAGTCAAGTCTAGGTATAGTATTGTGAGCAATCCAACAAAGCCTTGCGCTGCATATTCACTCGACCACATGCTAGACAAAGGTCTATCCAATGCAATGATTACGACACATGGGCACACGGGAAAGGGTTATCTCTTTCTGCATCCTCTGCTGAATTACTCTGCCTTGGTTTGGGTATTCTGCCTTTGGTCAATGCGCAGCCGGCCTAATGGTCAGCCATAAGGTTTTAAGTGAGTGATGTGTGATCAGGGCATCGGAACCTATCAGCGTTTACGGTTTTTTAAATGACAGTCCGTTAGCTGTTAACGTAAGACGCTTACCAATTGCCCTACCATTAATTTATGCCCCTACCTGGAACCAAACTTGGAGCCATGCACTTACCATTCGGCTAAACAAGCAAACAACTGCAGCAAAAAAATTAAAGCGGTATGAATTGAGAGAGATCATAAAACTGTGTACATCCTCATATACATGTACTCCATATTTTTCTCCAACTTTGCACATACAGACTTTTTATCTTTTTCCTTTTAAAACTATTTCCAAAGTTATGTCAAGTAGAGCTAATATTTTCCTCCAAATTTTATATTCGGAAGCGCAATCCTCAAACATGACGGTGCATGTAGAGACAACACGTAGCGCATAAATTCTGACACCAGCAGAGAAACGGTCAATACTGCAGTGGAACTGACGAAATCGCTTTGGTGTATATTTGTCGACTTTCCCTTATACACCCAACACATACATATATATATATACACACTCACACACAATTCCCCCTTTGTCTCCCATTCTCTTCACTAGTTTAGTTCTTTTGGACAAACTCCAACCTAAATGTAGCGGACACAATCTAACGTTGAGGTAGGCACGGGACGAGAGAAATGGACGCCATCTAGAGAAAAAGAGAAAAGGGGTAAAGTAGACTGCAGAAGACGACAAATGCGGCCATTACAGAGCGCAAACACGGAAAACCATTTTATCTTTGCTTCTCTCCTTCCTTCATCCCGTCTCTAAATGCACTTAAGAGGATTTGGATGTTTGTACACTGGGTGGGGACAAAATAAAAGTACTCTGCCCTCGTATATAAACTTTAAAAATAAAGAGAATACTTAACAAGGTTCGAACAGGATGTAAAATTATCTAACACTACAGGTTTCAGATAATAACTTGCTCAAAGTTCTCAACGATTACACGAATATGTCAATAATAGTAGGTATACTACTTATTATAAGGCAAAAACATACCATCTCTAACGCGAATGTACAAATTTCAAAACATTTAAAACTTACAGGTTGCATAAGCATCTAGGAGAAAATATCTAGATCCTAAGATCTAGAAATTCTTAATTCTAATTATGGGGACATCGTAGTCTAGGTTCGATTCCCGAATGGTGCTTCCAAATTTTTTCGCTGTCCACCTAGCATCGTGAGGCAAACTGGTGAGTCACGTAAATAAAAAAAAAAAGTGACGGCCACTATGTTTAGATAGCTCCTGATCAAGGGCGGATCCAGGACCGACTTCTGGGGGGGGGGGTTGTCATAATGCTACTTTTAAGGACTCCAAACTCTGGAATGGATTGTATTTGTATATATATATAAAACAAGAAAGCTTCCTCTTCTGGGGGCGATCGCCCCCTCTCTGGATCCGCCCCTGCTCCTGATACACTTCTTAGAGACACGGTGACGCAGCGTGCTGACCACGTATTCGTTGCTAGGTTGTACGTAGTTCAACCGATCACTAATAGATGGCGTTGGAGCGCCTCAGGCCCGCAAAAGGCTGTTACCCCAAGTGGTTCGGTTTTAATCCTAATTATAAATGCAGGACAACTCAGTATCCCAATAGTTGACGGTCAGGCCAATAGCTGTCGCTAACGGCGCTGCTTTCTATCTCATGCAGCGAGATGTCGCCAGCGTGTAGGTAATCTGTAGACAAGCTGAAGGCTTGGGGCAAGCAACAATACCTCCTCCTCCTACTACTACTATTAATAATAATAGGCTAATAAAAGGTGAGAAGTCTTCGTCTAATAAATTTAGTTAACTAATTGTCCGCTCTGTGGAGGCTCATGTGGGCAGTCACATTGGTAAAATTTTATCGCTATACACTAATGGAAGAAAACTTACGAGATAATGTCCTCATTTTCGTAAACAAAAATTAGTACATTCGGCAGAATTTTCTTCCCTGTACTTGTAGCGATAAAATAGTAATTTTTATCTATGTAACTTCCCTTACAAGCCGACACACACACACACACACACACATTATATATATATATATCCCGCAGCGATGGCGTACGCAACGGCGATCGGGGTTTCAACCCCGCTTGAGCAAAATATATTATCTAAAAATAATCATATACCGTATTAAGGTATGTATACAAATACCTAAAATTTTACGAACTTGGGCGCTTGAATCCCCCTTGATCTCCTGCATACGCCAATGTCCTGCAGAGATCTGGTTATTGATTTTTAATTTATGGCAATCAAACTCTGAATGCAGATTTTGTTTCCAGATGTGATTTCACTGATTTAAGTCTTACAAAATATCCCTTGCTTTTAAAGGATGAATTTGTATTATGTAAAAAGTAGTATGTAGTTTTAAATTGTCTTACAAGAAATTCATTCACAGAAAATATCAAATGTCATTCATAGAAATAGAAAATGACGTTATTTTATTTTTATTGCAAGCGCCACCGTGAACAAATATAGGTAATTAGTATTGATTGTGAAATGTTACAATGTCCAAAGTGAGTGAATGTCCGCTATTGTATTTAGAGTAAACACGATGCGTGTTTACGTAGCGGGGGCTATTTGCTTTGATGGATTACTTGGGCTTGTTTGCTGCGCGATGCGTTAGAAAACTTCAACTACAGGAAAACCAGAAAATGCACAGCTGACCTCATCTCCGATATTGCAAAGCTTTGCACCACTTCAACGACCTTGCTCTACTTTGTCAGCAAAAGGTTATAGCTTGGGTTTCGCTGGGAGACGAACCAAGGAATTTCCAGTTCACACCCGCCTTCTTGTCCCCACTACTTCACTCTCGTATGCTTCCCCGAGTTCATTGATCGCGCCAGCTCATATATAGTTTTAAAAAAATCGTCGCAGCGTTGAACTTCGATAGGCATCAATGACATACATAATTGTAGACAAAAAAACAACAAAAGAACACGACAACAAATTCGCAAATCAATATAAGCGAAAGGACACATTCGCAACCACTAGCGCTACACGTTCCCTGATTGGTTAGAAGTTCCCGCCATCCCAGGTCGTGGGTGGAGCTGCAGATCACGATGTCTGCATGGTGGTCCTGACCTCATTCAGTCCCTCCCTGGGCCCCGGACGGCTGCAGCTCCTGTTGGGGGTCGTCTTGTTCCCCCCCATCCTGGTTGGCAGACAGCCAGAACAGCCTCGAATCGGAAGCAGCAGAACCTGGTTCCCAGGAGCACCCTTTGGGCCACACATCATGCACATACACAGACACAGGAGATGAGATGTGAATGTGTATGTGTAGAGAAATGTGTTACGTTAATGCAAATTCATACGCCAGACCTTTGTAGTAATAGCACTTGAAACGACTGTAATGGAAACGAAGGTCGAAAGCATTTGGAATACTCACTCAAGCTTCTCCTATAGATATACACTAGAATAACATTTGCGACACTTCATTAATTTTGTTTAAGATAACTAACATTGTTCTGTTTTAAAAAGTTAGGCCCATGTGCAATAACAATAATAACAATATCCTTAGAATATTTATTTACTTGTTTAACAAACTTCGTAGAGGCTAATGTATCTTGTCAGACCTATATATACTGAAATTATTACCAATCAATAACGTATAACAACGGCCCCAGAAAAGGGAGCAAATCTATTTTTGAACGTACTACCAGGAATTAAAAGAAACTCTTGAAAGAAGCACTCAGGATATTCAACAACCGGATGCGAATCCAGGACCTCCGGATTGTCTTTTTGTTTTTAATTATGTACTTAGTAAAACAATACATTCTAAATTACCTAGCTAGGAAATAGCATGACAATAACTTTAAAATTGTCTATGGTTATTGATGCATCGGTTACCGGCGTCAATGACAGATATTTGTGTTTTAGTGTCATTGGCAGTATATAAGACAGACTTAAATGACTGTACTCAAGAATAAATAAATAAATAAATAAAATAAAATTAACTTATGTTGAGGAAAATAACTGTATTTTCTATTATTATTTTTGTGTATTTTCCTTCTTATTTGCTAGCAAAAATGGGCATCCATATTGGAAGAAAGAAGTACGTGACCATGTTGAATGGAGGGCTGGGCGGATAGAAAGAGGCATTATTGCAATGGTACCTGTTTCTTGGGTCGGTAATCTGTTGATGGTTTGATGCATCTTTCCATTTTTCCCATATCTCGAATCAGACTTTCCCATTCCATTGTGTATGTGTCTTTTCAATTCGCTCCACCTATTATTAGGATCATGATAGTAAGCCTTTTAGTAAGGTTGTTGTGTTAGTATGTCCGTTCGTCCGTTACTCCACACTCTTGAACGAAAACCAATTTTTTTTATATTTTAAAAAAATATAGAGTGATTATCTCAGCTGAGTTTGTTAATGAGATGTTAATAAACATATTCACGGGTAACGGTGATTTCAACGTGGCTATCCATATCCCATCCATTCATAAATGTACGTTTCCCGTGATTCTTTTTACTGTCCTTAGCAGAGTTTACTTGGTCTCTTAATCGTGGCCTTCCTCAGGGTATTTTTCCTTCCGCATTTCCTTCCATACCTAATTCAACAATGTTTCCTCTCTATCACCTGTCACAATATGTCTAATCTAATCATCCTTCGAAATAATCCTATTACACTATTTTTTTCTCATACTATTTATAAAATCTTTTACTCGATATCTTATCCGCACATCTAATTTTCAACATGCACGGTGGCTCAGTGGTAGAGCACTTACCTCTGGTGCGTAGGGTCTCTGGTTTGATCCCTGGCTAAATAAGTTTGTGGTGGACAACATAGTGCTCGTGGGTTTTTTGGGATACTTCCGTCTCTTCCCACTTTCTCACTCCACCAATTCTTCCACCATTATACACGTGTTTTAATCACTGCCTTCCTTAGGCTTATAAGCATAATCGTGGGACGTTACACTCAAAGATTTCGTTTCATTTTTTCTAGTTCTCAACACGAAACAAATCACTGCATTTTGAAACTTTACACTTGTCTGTCTGTTTTTTCCCTTCGAGTCCATGTCTCATTCATACAACGCCAAACTCCACACATACTTATGCCTTCATGAGCCTTTTCTTTAGTTCTATATTGAAATTTCCGATCAGGAGCTTTCCTTCATTTTCTAATGCTTTCTTTGCGAGTTACTCTTATGCCATAGGTCAATGAAAATTTGACCCATAACCTACTGACCCACCACCCACTCTGACCCATGATCCACACCCTCCTCTCCATTGACTAAAGAGTTTATCAGACAAACAAAATAAGGCTGTGAAATTATCACTAATCGAAGTTTGGATTTCTACAGTCAATCGCTCAAACACCTCTCTGTTACAATACCGGTGGATCTGACTTTTGCGACATAAAATTGTAAAGTGTTTGTCATGGACCATATTATGATGAATTTCAATAATTATTTCCTTCTTGAATTACAGATACTTTTGAGCGAAAAATAGGATGAAATTTGAAAGTGTCAAATCAAAGAAAAGTAGATTCTTAAAAAAATCGACTGTCTCGAAAGCCAAGTAGTAAACCCTATTGCTATTATTACAATTATAAATAACAATATCCAAAAGTACCTGAAGTTCATTTTTCACTTAGATATATAGATCTTGGGTAAGTAAATAAAAACATATGAAAAAGGAAGAAAATGGAGGCCTTAAAAATAAAACGTAGACAAATTCACGAATGTTCAGAAGATGCTGTCTACAATGTACTGAGTAGAGTGGGTTGGTGAGTTACTGTGGGTCAGAGTGGGTCATGTCCTGTTGACCCATGCCCCACTCACAAATCTTGACCCACTCCTTTTCTGACTGGTTTTACATTTTTTGTATCTATTATCGCTTATAGTACTCCCTAACTCACATAATTTCTTTGTCTCTCTCACCAGGTGATCTTATTAATTTTTTTTTCGTTACTTCATTTCTTACATGCCTCGTAATTTTTGGTTTGCTCTCCTTTATGTTCTCCTGAATTTGTTGCTAAACACTTCCATTTAGATTTGCTTTCAATATTGTCTAAATGTCTACCAACACCGCGATACAACCAGGTCCCCGAAATTTGATGTGGGAGGCCTGCACCTTGAGAAGTAACACCAGCACAGATTATTACCACGCCTATATGGCCGAATAAGCGGCTGATCAATTTGCAGAAGTGGCGAACTTTCATGTTTCATTTTACTGAAACAGGCAATAATTACAGCAGACGCTTAACTGCAATAGTTTACAGGAACAAACACATTGTTTGTTGCTTTTTATATTATGAAGTATTCTTCACTGCTTACGTGTTATACAACAAGCGGCGAATACATTATAGTTAGAAGAGTCTGTTTATCCACATATATAATCTTTTGCGTCTGCGTTGTAGAATACGGCTTTCCTCAATGCTTCAACACTATTTTCTCTTCCAGTTTCCCATTCCGTGTACACATATGAGTTCTTGTTTTATTTAAGCGACAGCAATGTTTTCCATAAATATATTGCAACAAACATGAAAATGACACAGAGAAGGCATAGCACGCTCTTCTCTTCGCACTGTCTGTTAACAGCTTTGGCAGTCTACAAAGTAACCAGAGTTCATGGCCAAACTCTTCACAGTCGAGAAATCGCGTGCTGAATCAACGCTCAATGACGTAAGAACTGTACATTATCATTCAACTTTGTTGCTGTTGATGATAAACTCTTATATTCCAACAGTAACCCCGTGACTTTCCCTCCCCCCTCCTCCGAGCCTTTCATCATTATACTCATTCAACTTCGTGTTTATATAGCGAAACAAAGTTTTTATCTTCATAAGCTGTATACATTGTTAATGTTCTTCCAACAGAACAAAAACACTACAGCTCCTTCGACAAAATGTATTTCTTTATTCTGCCGTATTCAGTTGCGACTTTATAATACAAGCGGCTTGGAAGGGTTTGATATTTCTATTGGTCATTTTGAATGACGTCATCTTTTGATATTTAGTTTATGTTCTTAATACAGACGTAATTGATACAAGCGGACTGTATAAGATATAGAAGTCGGAGGGGAGAAAGTAGAATAAGTGTGATTAGTGTTCAGTACATAGATAGTAGTGTTAGTGTTAATGAAGACACAGTGCGAATGTGAAATAAAACCAAGGAGAGGAATGGCAATCAAAAAAAGAAAAGAAAAGAATTGAAAATTATATTTTGAGAGTCTTGGAATAATAAATTACGGAGGAAATATCATCAAGTGTCTTGTGTGATATATCGTACTCTATATTTACAACGGGGCCGCGATGGCTCAGTGGTAGAGCGTTCACCTGGGGTCCTTGGTTCGATCCCAGCTCGCCCCAAGTAAGCTTTATGGTGTTCAAATACCATGTGCGTGGGTTTTCTCGGGCTTTTCCAGTTTTTTCCCAAGCCTAGCCGGCATAACTATGGGACGGAAAAAATGATTTCTATGTTTCTAAAAAAGAGAGACTATTCGATTTTCGAAATGTAGAAAAGGAAAACAAGGAAGATCAACTGTGTAGAATGGGAAACCAATGAAGTAGTACTGGGAATATTTGATTTGGTTTTTAGTTTAGCGTCCCTTTCAGCAGCGAGGCTATATGACACTTTGACCTACAACTTAACGTGGAATCCGGGAGGCGCGGTGGCTTAGTGTTAGAGCGTTCACCTCCGGTGCTTGGGGTCCCTGGTTCGATCCCAGCTCACGCCGTGTGGACTTTGTGGTGGACAAACACCGTGCTCGTGGGTTTTCTCGGGGTACTCCCGTTTCCTCCCACTTCCTTCATTCCACCATTGCACTCATCTCTCATCATCACTGTCTCCTTTAGCCTAATCGGCATAACCGTGGGACGTAAAACTTAAATATTTCATTTCATTTTTTAACGTGGAATCCGAACCACATGTGCTCCCATTGGGAATCGAATCCGGGTCTCCCGCTCCCAAGAGGCGTACTCAAACCATATAGCCACAAGAGAACTCGGGAAGAGATGAAACTTATTTTTAGGACGCTGAATCTGTCAAAAAAGTAGTAATGTCACGTGCATGCTACATGAAGGAGTTTGGTTTGTACATCTCAACTAATAATGAAACCGGAAGTGAATTGCAGTTTTAATAAGAGAGATTAGAATAGAGACGGAATATATTGCTGGCACGCTTAACTGATTGCAGAAAACTGCTTCTTGCTAGCTGTTATCGTTTTTGCTGTATCTAAGTCAATATTGGAACCAGAAGTTGTAGTGGGATTCTATCACTTCCGGTTTTAGTAGAGAATTAAGAGTGGAGATGAAATGTAATTTTGGAACGCTTAATCGATTGCAGGAAATCACCTCTCGCTATCTATTATAGTCTTTGCTTTATAAAGATCACCATTAAAACCGGAAATGGTTGATTCCTACCACTTCCGGTTTGAATATAACCTCCATCAGCGAACTCGATTCGTTACTTCTGACCCTGTACATTCTGGTCAAAATCGATGGTGATCCACCAAGTAGCCTAGTACTTGAGAAATTCTGTCTCCCTGACAGAAAGGGTAAATGAATAAACAAGCTCTGGTTGCTAAACCAAACTCTATAAAAACTAGAGGCACACTCTATTTCAAGTGTGCTCTTGCTGGCGCTGCTGTCGATGTGTTTTCCCATATCTCCCTCGAAAGAGGAGGGACAAGTTGCTGGACGCTGGACATCTTTGGTCTGGCTACCGGCCTGAATACGACTCATAGCTTCTCCTTCATAATTTCATTTGTTGCATCTCACATAAGACTACAAAAGGTTTACTTTACTAGCAGAATGCTTATTCTTCGCACCGGGAGAATACGTTTCATGGAAAATACAATTGGGCCTCGATAGCTCGAATTCCTTGATATCTCGAATTTTTTACATTTCTTTGTATTGTCCACAACACTCAATATTAAAATAACCTCTGTAAGTTAATTGTTTAAAAATTGCAACTTTCATATAAGTGCCGAGATCCTTCAATAGTTGGAGGCAGACAGGGTTCTTTCCCCCCAAAACAAAGGGAAAGTTTCCTCCGTAGGAGGTTGGCAGGGATAAGGCCGAAGAATGTTCCACATTTTTTCCGAGGGTACACTTGAAACAGAAAGGCTCTAGAAGCGAATCCATGTGGTTAACGATTAGAATTCACTTATTATCAAGTCCCCAGATAAAAAAAAAAAAAAAAAATACTGTCGTATCCAGATAATGTGAAGGTAATTATAGCTAAGAATCCGGAATTTGTATACTATATGATACGTTAATCTGAATCATCGTTTCAAATACTATCTTTTTCCTTTGTGAGTCTGTTGTTGAAAAGCAGATACGAACTAGATAATGACCAACTTTGCGTGTGTGTTTGAAGTCAAGAACGCCTAAGGCTTCAGCACGAGTTCTCTCATTAAATTAAACCAAAAAAGCAGATATGGTTAGACAAACACACAAACACACGTAAACATATGTAAACAGCTCTTTCATGCTATCTGCTCCCTAATTTCCTCTGGCTTTCCGGACAACGAAGATCACGAAAGCCGTCAGGCACGGGAATAGGCTGTGTGTTGACAACAGATATGTGCTTGCGCGTTACAAGTAAACATACATATCAATATTGTCTTGTACTTAACTCTATAATAGCTTACGCTACCGAAATGAACTGCTGGCTACAACTGCTACGAATATAAGTGTAATACAACCAGACCCGTATCCACGAGGGGTCTAGGGAGGCGCCCCTTCCTTAATTTTTGCTGGTGCCCCTAAAATTTTCACGATATGCTTGCAAATGAACTATAATATGGTTGGATCGGGCCCTCCCTAACTTCTACCGGGTCCCCCCTACATTTTTGGTCTGGCTACCGGCCTGAATACGACTCATAGCTTCTCCTTCATAATTTCATTTGTTGCATCTCACATAAGACTACAAAAGGTTTACTTTACTAGCAGAATGCTTATTCTTCGCACCGGGAGAATACGTTTCATGGAAAATACAGTTGGACCCCGATAACTCGAATTCCTTGATAACTCGAATTCTTCACATTTCTTTGTACTGTTCATAACACTCAATGTTAAAATAATCTCTGTAAGTTAATTGTTTAAAAATTGCAACCTCGGTACTAGAACTTTCGTATCTGAGAACCTTTACGAATCGATGTTCACCTCTAGAAGTAGACTTTCCCTTGATGTGAATTAGATAACTCGAAGCTATAGCTCTATGCTTTTACGTGATTGTCTCTGTTATTAATGTGTACTGTAATTGTGTCTTACATACGTCTAGTATTTTATGTTTACTAGTGATCTTATTTAATTTAAGGAACTTTCACAACCTCGAGTTTGACTGAATAAAACTTCGAGTTATGGAGGTTATCGCCAACACCACAGTTCGTAGCTATGTAAATATTTCTTCTGTAACTCCCGTAATGTCCAAGTCTCTGAACCATACAGTCCAATACTCCATATATATAGCACTTGACTAATTTCTTCGTTAGTCCAATATTGAGCCTGTTAGTTAAGAGTGGTCTTTTTTTGTTGAATGCTTCTTTCACTATGGCAATTCTTGACCTGACCTTCGGTGCAGTAAGAGTCTCCTCAAAATATTTCCCAAATACTTGAAATTATCGACCAAAAAAAAGTAATTTCTCGCCCTTTCCTCGCAAAACAAAACAAAATAAAATAAAATAAAAAAATAAGCAATTATCTATCTATTAAAATGATACAATTGCAATAAAAACGCCTCAGCTCCAACCGATAACTTTTGATTTACAGTTATTTGTGATTTCACGTTTAAAGACGACAAATATTCTAAAGTATGTGTGCTTTAAATAAATTAGTTAAATACATCTTTTTTCATAAAGTTTATTTCTTAAAATTTTTGTTCAAAGCCTTTGTATTTTAATAAGCCTTCTCCAACATCAATGCAAATGAATTATGCTGCCATCTTTGGAGTTCTTTTTATTTGTGGCCATCGACATTGAGATCTCGGAAACTACAGGGTCTAGAAAAATTACGTTTTCACTGATTGATTGCAAATTTTGCGTAGATTGTCCAGTTTTAATTGATTAAAAAAAAACATGGCCATTATTTCTTTATTACATTTTTACGGGTATACTGGAAGTGTTGAAATTAAAAAAAAAACTAAAGCATCATATCCTACGCGCTATGCATTCCAATACCACATAGTTGTATATCGGGGTTGTATATGTCTCAGGCGTTTGTTTCGCGGCCAAATAATGAAAAACGAAGGATAACCATTTCTCCAGTCTAAGATGAATCTTTATTTTTAGAGTGTTTTGCCCAATGAACACCATATATAACTAACATTATAATTAATTGTGTATTTAATGTATTTGCTTATTACATGCTGCATGCAAGAAGACAGAAAACACTGATCAGACATGAATTAGAAACTTCAACCAGAAGTACGCTCAATGTTGCAAACGGCGACATATTGAAAAAATAATTGAGAAAATCTCCCTTTTATGGCACCCCTTGCAGATTTTTATCAAGACGTCTTTCACTTGTGTCTGTAAAGGGACATACACAGATGTTACGAGGAATGACAATGAGATTGATGCTCATATGTGAATGATGTGCTGTGTAGAGAACGCAGGTTCAGCTAGTATATATATATTATATATATATATATATATATATATATATATATATATATATATATATATATATATATATATAACAATGCTTGTCCCTAGGTTTGTTTTCCTGTTGCGGCAAGGAACTGTTGATACTGACCGAGTATCGTGAGGCAATTCTGAGGTTATTTGGATCAAGATACAAAGAACTCCAGTCCATGGGAGCTGATATGACCATGCATTACCAAGTCAAACGTGCGCATCTACCCGGTTATATCCCTTTCCAAGATTCATCGTAGGAGTTTTAGTACGCTACTGCTCTCCAACAATAACAAGACATTATTAAGTTCAACTCAAACTTTCCGACGCCGGGTATAAAAGCAGTCTACTGTGAGAACTCCAAAGAAACAATCTTGTTACAAGAAGACAATACGTTATCAATTATCCCCCTCATTTTCTCGTCACCTGCGCCAGCAAATTTGTCAGTACTGAGAGGGGGAATTAGAAAAGAGGGGAATTCAACAACT
Source organism: Thermobia domestica (assembly GCF_964235325.1). NCBI lineage: Eukaryota > Metazoa > Arthropoda > Insecta > Zygentoma > Lepismatidae > Thermobia > Thermobia domestica. Next base: position 166,492,916 of record NC_137468.1, read on the forward strand.
CCAGATTTCCGCACGACTTCGCTGCAAGAAAACTAATTTCCAGAAGTCATGTTGGGGCGGACGATTCTATTGAACACAGAGGAGGAGCTGATTGACGGCTCTGGGATGCTGAGCAAGATGATCGTATTCAGAAAAAGGGCTGACTCATAACCTTGACTTAACGAATACGACATAGCACTTTCTTTTTACCTCATTTTTGTGACAAAAAAGAAAAGAAAGAAAAAAGATAGTAGGTATTGTAAGAAAGATTGGCTGCTATGAAGTTTGATAGGTGCCGCCACATGATCACTTTTCCCACACAGAACTTGAAACATTAAGACCTTCCTACTTGAGGTATAATAGAAGATGCTGATCAGGAAGTGAAGGTAGTTAAAATGTAACTACGCAAGGAAGAAAATGAGACTTCATTCTGTCTGTGCTACTGCCAAATTGGTAGAAGGGAAACTGACAGATCGAATAAAGAGCATGTGGCTTGGAACGAATTCATACAAAGCAGTTTTATTTTAAGTCTTGGTTACAATAAATACGTAAATAACTAACTAAATAAAAATACGATCTACACGGTAACTATAACATATCAACAATATATATTTTTTAATCTTAATCTAGAAATGTTTCTCATCTTTTCCATCATCTTTTCCATCATTCTCAGTGCATCACCCATCATGAGCCTTTCCCAAGCATCCACTTGGAACAAGTGTCCAATCTCTGTAATGAAGTCATAGTTACACTCTTTTGCATACGTGCTACCACGAATTCCAATTTTCAATCTGTTCTACTGCAGTTCTTAATTTCCATTATCCCATAGGTCTTTTTGGAGCAACACGAGAAAACAACTGGAAATCTTAAGCTACGTTACAATGCTGCAAAAATCTTGTAGCTGTCTTTATAGAAAAATCTCGCAAACCCATCTTTCTATTTACTGTTTACACAGTACAATTTTCTGAACGCAAGAAAGATATCTCCACCCATGCAACACTGCACTCTAATGGACATATAGTGAACCTTCTCATAAAAAACGAGTATTTTGGCGCGCTTCCTCTTTCCATCCGAAAGAATCCATCGTTTCGGAAGCAGCTAAACTGTTTTTTTTTTTCTTTATGTCAGTGGGAGGGTGATAGCAGGTAGCCAGCAAGACGACCCAGAAAGTTGGATATGGTTTGACTCCTTGCAAGATGAAAAAGAAATATTGCATGTCCCTTTCAAGACTATGTTTACATGGAGACATATTGTTGGGTTGCAAGATTTGCAGCATGGCAGTCTAGCTTTAACCTAGCTCTACTAGCTTAATGGCTTAATGGTGCCGCATAGCTACGTTAGGGTAAATGGGTAGAACCTGTCTTCGGGCAGAATACTCAGACACACCCACACAGCTATGTCAGACTGACAACCCTAGCGTACTCAACGAGTAATCGAGGGATACAGTGGCTAAGTAATGCGTGGGGTCATGATTCGATCCCCGCCCAGGCAAGTTTGAGGTGGGTAATCGTGTCAGTGGGTTATCTCGGGGTATTTCCGTTTCCTTCCACATCTTCATTCAACAAATTCTTCCATCATCATTCATTTGCTTTAACCATCATCTCCTTTAGCCTAAAGGGTATAATCGTTGGACGTTAAACTGAAAGATTTCATTTCATTTGAACGAGTAACTTACTTTGTTGTACTTTTGACTACATACCGTCGGTGTTTTCACGAACTGGCAAATAGATATCTCATTTCCCATGCATCGGCCGGCGAAATTTGACATGTCGAGTTTTGCGTAGCCGTATAATATTAGAACAATTTGTACTTTGTCCTGACAACGTATCAAGCTTTCATAAAGATACAGCCAACGAAGAAAATTAAATAAATGCCACAGACCATTCAACAGCTAGTGTGACCAACTCAATATCTGAGCCGAGTGTTGTTGGATCTAAATCTTCTATTCCAAATCTTGCTCCTACTATTGCACAACATAAACAAAAATAAATAAAAACTCTGAATCTGTATAAACTCTTGCAGAACCCGATTCTCCTATTTCTGAACCCGGATCATCTCATGCAGCCCCTGGACTCTTAAATACAAAATCATTGCTTGATCTAACCCTTTTTTCTAGGGCAGTTATGAAACAGGGAAAGAAGTTACCTTCGTCACCAGCCTTCCTGTCTCAAAAAAAAAAAAAAAAAAAAAAAAATGGAAGAAAGGAAATCCGAGAAAGAAGCCAAACAGAAGAAAAAAGATAGGTCTACCCCCCCCCCAAAAAAAAGAAAAAGAAACAAAGAAATGAAAAGAAAAAGGTCCTCAAAATATAAAGAAGAAATGCGTTAAGGATTAATTTTCTGTTGATTCGTCTGACTCTTTCATATCACTGACTTACATGGACGAAGAGGACGACGATGATTATATTATTGGGGAAGAGGTTTGTGTAATATGCACTGAATATGATAAAAGTGAAACGCCTGTAATGTGTGCCATAATTGGGCCCACGCTGCTTGTACTGGATTGTCTTCAACAGAAGCAAGAAATCAAAGCATGTGTTTATAACTTTTGTGCTTGAAATCAGACTGTGCTCTGTTTATATTTTTATATGCATTTAATTGTGTATCCTGCAAAATACTGTGTTGGAAATAAAATAACCAGTTCATTTATGTTCTTTTTTTCTTTTTTGCCTCGTCATCTTACCCACTTTTGAAAGTCATCTTACCCGTATGGAAGGGTAATATAACGAAAGTGATATGAGGTCGATAAATGTAAAATATAATCGCAACTTTTAAATGTACCATCATCAAACAATTAGTAGGGTGAAAGAAAACTTTAACAACTACCCTAAACATAAAATCGAAACATTACATCAAAACAAGGATGAAAAGTATTACACAAGCTTACTACCGTCAATTTACCCTATATATTCGTTAAGTATAAACATTATAGAGTAATTTTAAAACAAAGCTACTTGAAAATATTATACACCTTGTGAATTTTGTTAGTTAATAATTTATTATATATACCACCGCAATTATATCAAAATAATTAACAAGTATGTCCTTACAAAAAATAACATTAGTGCTAGAATAACAGTTCAAGATCTGCATGTAAAGTCAAAGATCAAGGCAAGATACTGCTCCCAGACAAAGACAAGTGTTTCCCAATTCCACGAGGAATTCTCACAATTTGTACATCACACTTCGTAGTCTAATTACATTCTTAGGGTATGAAAAGTACATGCATATGTCGTAGTATATATATATATATATATATATATATATATATATATATATATATATATATATATATATATAGTAACCAGCACGTGATATAAATTAGTATTTGCTCCGATTGTACTTTCGTTTTTCACCATCATCTCCTATTCATCCCCACTACTCGCGTGACAAGAGCAGCGACGCGGCGCCACACGCGATGCGCCATCCATCCCAAAAGGCAAAAAGAATTGCAATTTCAAGAACCGGATCCTTTTCGAAATAACATCACAATACACTACGGCACACTCATCTCCACCTTCTGCCACCAATTTTGTTAATTTTCTCTTTAAAAAAGTTTCAAGACAAGAAATATACACATTCTAATACTCACAGAATATATATATATATATATTTGAAAACAATCTACTTGATTCGTTTCAGGATAATTTCTCTCTTTTTCGGAGACAATAAATTCCTAAGTTTATGGACCTAAATTTCAGTCTACAATTTAATTCAAAGACAATATTTGCTGAAATTACTTTGATTTTTTCGGAGGAGAAAATTTATTACCAGTAAAATGTCTGAAGCAATGCCGAATTTTTAGGGAAGTCATTTCGGTTTTACATATATATATATATATATATATATATATATATATATATATATATATATATATATATATATAATATGTATGTTTGTGTCTGTATGTACACTCATGCCCAAAATGATTGTCGTGTAACTGTCTTCTTGTAAGAATATAATTTGATAATGATTTTGCACGGTACTTTTAACACTATGTGTATAATCGGGAAATGCATATTTGTGGTAAATTTCATAGGAAAAGAATTATAAATACAAAACTTAGAATGAGTACAACAAAATGTTGCTAAATGGGCAAGAAAGTTTTATTTTCGTTTTATTGTTCTTATTTACTGCTCTTTTGACATGAAATTTGCCACATACATGTCTTTGCCGATTATACACGTACTAACATTATAAGAAATACAGGGCGAATTCATTTCGAATTATATTCCTACAACAACATATTTATAGACATGCGACAATAATTTTAGACATGAGTGTACAAGCATAACTCTGGAACGACTGGGGCAATTTCAACCGAACTTGGTACACACGTTACATACAGCCCGGAAAACAATACTCTGGGGGTAAGATCCCCTTGTATATCTATTTTAACATCCATTTCTTGAAACTGATACAATTTGATACCAGGCCCGTATCCACGGGGGGCAAGGGGGGCCGGGCTACCCCTAAACTTTGGCTGGCCCCCATAAAATTTCACGGTAGGCTTGCAAATGAACTATAATATGGTGATGAGGTATAATATGATTGGGTCGCCCCCCCCCCTTCCTAATTTTTTGGGCTGGCTACGGGCCTGTTTGATACAATTGTTGAATATTATCAGCTTCATAAAAGGACATTCGAAAGACACGGGAAACATGTTACCATCTATCAGCAAATAAGCGTTCCTTTACACTTACCGAAGATTCGCACCACAAGAACTCAGAACACAGAAGATGCACACACTATAAGAGCCGTACTCATGCATGGGCCAAAATGAACTATGGCCCGGCACGGCACATTTTCTCGGACTAGGTACTGACCGAGAAAATATTATTTTCTATTATTATTTATATAGTATTATGCGGTATATTATAATTGGGTAGAAGGGGAAATTGGGTGGAGAAGGTAATTGTGGGGAAAACTTTTTAAAAATTTATATTTTGCATTTCAGTATATTTTAATTACACCCAAATTTTTGGTGGGCAGATATTAATCAGAAAAAAAAGTTAGATGAATTTTGAGAGGGTGTAATAGTGACAAAAAGAACGAAAACTGATTTGATTGAGAAGTGACATATTTGAAACCGAGTTTCAGGTTTGTGTGTGTTTTGGTTTGAGTCACAATAAATCGCGCATCTGTTAATGTTTTGATCCTGATTTGTTTACTGATCATCGTAAAGGATGGTGGCGTGAGGAGCAGCAATCTTGAATCCTCACTGTGAGGCAGTTTAAATTTGTACCTCCCAATTACCCCCAGGGAGTAATTGGGCGCATAATATGGGGGTAAATGGATGAATGCATTAAGTGAACATTTTTTACTTAGAATTCACTTAAATCTTATGCTATCTTTATCTTTTGTGGTGTACACTTTTGCTTCATAGTGCATTTTGTTTATTAAGCTATTTTATTCAACTTAGGCCTGCAGTGGCCGTTGTGTATGCCAATAATGCTGATGCTATAAATAGGACCTGTTTATCAATCCAAAGTTCCAACACATGTTCTATTGTAATAGTTTATAGTTATTTAGCGTTAGTCTTATTACTTTTTCCTATGCTCGTTTGAACAACAGGACCAGGACCTATTATCTTTTTTTTCTTTTAATGTTTTCGGTCAAAGGTCTGACCGATTATAGTTTTCTCGTATGCAATACATTTTGGATTAAGTTCACAAGACAATATATTATGCTATAAACCATAACTAGAAGGCTGAAAAGGCATTCAAATATCTTTAAGATTTGGAAGGAAGTTACTCATTTTGCGTAAACAAAGGTACAATTTTTTTTTTTCTAGGCCACATAAAACTATTAGTTTTTAAGTGGAATACAAGTTATATATATCAAATTTTAAGTTTTCTTCATTTACACCCAATCACCCCACGAGTTTATGTGCATCGGCAATGGTTTTAATCATTTTGCACCCAATTACCCCGAAGGCGGTAATTGGGTGGAAATCAGACCAACATCAATGAAAATATTGCAGCTTCAAAAGTAACGATGCTGAAAGTTTACCACTACCACAGTAGGTGCAGAAAAACCTGTAACATGCAATCTGTTCTTAAAAACTAGAAAAACATCTATAACCTGTGAGGGAAAAAAGGTTGAAAGAAACACCTCCCCTTCTACCCTAAGTGAAAATGGAATATTTCAGTTTAACGTCCCACGATTATGCCCTTTAAGCTAAGGGAGACTATGATTATGGTAAATGAATGATAATGGAAGAATTGGTGAAATGAGAAAGTGGGAGGAAACGAGAGTACCCCGAGAAAACCAACGCACACGATGTTGCCAACCACAAACTTACTTGGCCGGGGATTGAAGCAGGGACCTCATGTACCAGAGGTAAGAGTTCTACCACTGAGCCACCGTCTCCTCTCATATTACAATTAGTATATTGTATTATTGTTTTTATTTATTGTGTATATTTTTTATTTGTCCCAATTACACTGATTCACTGTGCATTGGCACAACTTCTATTAGCCCTCACCAGCTTATAAAACACACGTTAGGTTAGGTTTAAGTTACGTAAGATTAGAATAAGTTGGATTACGTTAGGTTAGATTAGAGTAAGTTTAATTACGTTAGGTTATATTAGATTAGTGATGTTTTCCTTTGTACAAGGTTTATTTTTATAGATTTAAATTTGGTGTAAACTACTCGCTGAGAAAAAACAATAAGTTTATTATAAAAATTACTAACGTGTAACAGTAGGTGGCTAGTTGACGAACACGTTAATAAATTTTACAATAAACGCATGTTTTGCTTAGCGAGTAGCTTAAATCAAAAGGTAGAGTTTCCTCGTGGCTAAGCGGTTAGTGTACGTGCCTTTAGCGTGGGGAGACCTGGTATTCGATTCCCGGCGGGAGCTCATTGTGGTTCGGATTCGACGTTAACTTGTAAGTTCACATACCATATAGTCTCGCTGCTGAAAGGGACGCTAAAATCAAATCAATATCAATAAATCACTATGTTAGGTTAGGTTCTCTTCGGTTTAACATAATACTTTACCAACTATAAGACGCACTTTTTTCTTCGAAACATTGCCTCCAAAATTCAGGCGTGTCTTATACTCGAAATTAATAATCTTTCAAGAAGTGCGGCATAACGCTCTCGATGGTAGTGAAGACCTTCTTATATATGAAGAGGACAACGATGATGACGAAGGGGAAGAAAGTTCAGATGACAATTTTCAGAGACTTTAAAGGTTAGTTCGGTTTTACCAAGGATGTTATAAATAGAGGATGTTATGTCTGCCCATATGTATCGTCGTCCTATTAAATCGATGAAGCCAAAAAACAACCGAGCATCGGCACGTCTGATTGGCTACTCTCGTTTCCACCATCGTCTGATTGGCTACTTTCGTTTCCGTCATGATTGTTGGCTCAAAACTTTGCGATCCTATTGGGCGGAGTGGGCAGAGTAGGGGTGCCGAAACTGTGACGTATGGCTTCAAGATTTTGTTGTAAGGGCAGATCTATTTTATAAGATCCTTGGGTTTTACTAAGAATGTTTTCGTCTTTCTTTGCAATCTAATAATAAAAATTGTAAAAATGTTACTTTAAAAAATATGCTTAAAAATAAGGCGCGTCTTATAGTCCGTAAAATACGGAAAGTAATCACGGTGGGCCCTAATGGGATTTAACCCTTTTATTGTCTCAAATTTATTGATTGAAAGATTTACTGATATTTATTGATTAAAAGATTTACTGATATTTTATTGATTAAAAGATTTAATGATATTTTATTGATTGAAAGATTTACTGATATTTATTGATTAAAAGATTTACTGATATTTTATTGATTAAAAGATTTAATGATATTTTATTGATTAAAAGATTTAATGATATTTTATTGATTAAAAGATTTACTGATATTTTATTGATTAAAAGATTTAATGATATTTTATTGATTAAAAGATTTAATGATATTTATTGATTAAAAGATTTACTGATATTTTATTGATTAAAAGATTTACTGATATTTTATTGATTAAAAGATTTACTGATATTTTATTGATTAAAAGATTTAATGATATTTTATTGATTAAAAGATTTAATGATATTTTATTGATTAAAAGATTTAATTATATTTATTGATTAAAAGATTTACTGATATTTTATTGATTAAAAGATTTACTGATATTTATTGATTAAAAGATTTACTGATATTTATTGATTAAAAGATTTATTGATATTTATTGATTAAAAGATTTACTTTTATTTATTGATTAGAAGATTTACTGATATTTATTCATTAAAAGATTTATTAATATTTATTCATTAAAAGGTGCCGCAAGATTTTTTGTGGCCCAGGGAGCTAAAAAAATATTACATACAGCCTGCTAACCACAATATAATGAGAGATCATTTCTGTTTATAGAGGCAGGCCTTATTTTTTTTCTGATAATTTTATGCAGTAGAAACTTTTAATATGCAAAGCAGTAAATTACCAGCCACGTGGTAAAGTTGAAAATAATAGACAACATAATTATCCACAGCTAACGAAACTACATTCTTGAATGTTTGTTCGTTCATTCTGTCAAGAAAAACTCATTTTTTTAAATAACTTTACAAGCAAATACTTTCTCTGTAATTTTCGCTTTTTTTTAAATAAAAAAACAAAAGTTTTATTGTAAAAAAATCCAGCCATAGTAAGCATTATTCTTCTTCTATAGTTGTGACATTCATTTGTTTCAAATCACCAACATTTCTTTTGTTCATTGAAACAAGCTAAAAACCACTAACATCAGCTAACTTTCACACACTGACCTACTAATCTGCATTTTTTCCCTCCTCTATGACGTATGACCACAAAAGACCATCACAGCCACTGAGCGATATAGCAACTTACTTTAGAGAAGCTGAGGACGGGAGTAGGTGTCGCTCGAAGCACCGTAAATGTGAAAGCAATGCACACAAACAATTCAATTTTTCAGACAAACACGGTTAGAATGGAACAAAAAAACCATGTAATTTGGATTACAAACACCAGTTGCAGTATTATTAGCGGTCAATGAAAAAAAAAAAAAAAAAAAAAGACGTATGTCTGAAGATGAGACATTTCGATACAACTAATTAAGCTGAACAAAATGTAGCTAAATGTAAGTAGTCAATGTGACTACTACTACTATTTCTTCTTCTTCTTCTTCTTAGTACTACTACTATTTCTTCTTCTTCTTCTTAGTACTATTTCTTCTTCTTCTTCTTCTTCTTCTTCTTAGTACTACTACTATTTCTTCTTCTTCTTCTTAGTAGTAGTAGTAGTAGTAGTAGTAGTAGTAGGGAGTGTCTGGAAATGTTTCTTCTACGTTTCTCGATCTGCAGTTTCCTCCTTAATCCAATGGTAGTAATGCTGATAAAACTCCAACTGACCAAGGCAGTATTAAACACAGATGTGTACTATTAAAATATATATACTGCTTTGGTCAATTGGAGTTATCTTGAATTTTCCGAAGCTACAATGAATAATATACCAATGTTAGTATTTTACAAAAGTAAAGCATGTATCAATAAAATGAGACGCTTGGGAATTCGCTATGGCGGAGGGGGGTGGGAGACGATTTTCATTAGTATATTATTATACTACTGATTAAAAATATCCATGTCCACTATTCCTGCAGCCCCAAAGAACCCTCTGCTTTTTTCAGATTTTATTTTAGGCCATATTTGAGGCCATAAATGCATGAGTATCTTCAAAATTTTCAGGTCATAGAAATCCAAGGCGTAGTGATGAAACATGGTGGATAAATCTCGGTCCTCCTGTCAATTGTAAGCTAATACTGTAATAATAATAAACTTGTATTTTGTTCATGTTCTTTACGGAACCTTCACTTTCTTGAACATCGTGAACCTACAACCCTATTGTATGCGAAAATTTCTTCAACTCGGCATCTTTTACGTTAATTTGAGGTGACAAGTAGTATTCCACGACATACTTCTCTACAAGCCTCAATGATTCTTCACCTTGTACCGGCGATTCACCCCAAATTGAACTCCTAAAATTCAGCCCGTGCAGATCTACACTGTTAGGATTCAAAACTGCAGATCCCATTTTCGTAACCGAACTTACAAAAATCAACGATCAAGCACGACTGACTCAGCTAGATAACTTTAAATTATTCTGTTAAATGTTGTAATGTTGAAATATTGTATTTGCTTATTAGTAAACTTTTTTTTCTTAAGTTAATGATGATAACGTGTCATAGGAACACATTTATGGAAAGAAGAAGAAAAAAACATGAGATTGATGGATCGGAATCATGCACGTAGAATTCCTGCGCTTCCTTGCTCTTGTGTTCTCCCTGGAGAAAGGAGGTTAAAATTACATTTCTACAGCATGAAGACTATGCTGAATTCCTACCAACGAACACTTCCAGAGTGAAACCTCATGTGGGACACAACTTTCCCTTCGTTTAATAACTTCATTCATACACAGCTAATTAATTAATCATTAATTAATAACGTGGGATTACACAAGTTCTATAGTGCTGCTACTGCTTTTTTTTTTTTTTTTTTTTATCAAGCTAGTTAGCACAACTTTACCGTGAGTAAATCAATCATAAGATCGCATAGCCTACAAACATAGAAGTATTAGTTTAAAATGCTTGTAAATTTCTTGCTTCCCCATTAAAACAGTGGTTCTCAAGGCGGGAGGCGGGAGAAGTCAGCAACATGGAACTAGGATACTGTACAAGGGTGAAGATGATAAGAATATTCAATAGATCCCAACCTGATAAACTCGAACCCGGGATCACATGCGCGAAATGCATGCATTAGGCAAACTAAAAGAGTATGAAAACGTTTGGAGATTAATGACGCTTTCAGTGATATACTGTATATATATGAGACGTGAATCTACAATTTAAAATGGAATCCAGAACACCATAATCCATTCAAATTTCAAGGCACCCCACCAGGAATCGAACCCGGAACTTCGTGCTCCAAAGGGGGAGTGTGTTAATAATTAGATCGCCGAGAAGGGCGTGGGGGACATAGAATATACAGCATTACAAAAGAGGTGGAGGGAGTGCTAGCTAAAGAGGCGGGACATCTATACAGTTCATTTTCTGAACTGCAAGAAAAATGTTATAGATTGCTTAATCTAGTAAATTCCAAAAATCACTAGTACGTGGTTAACATCGTGAAAGAAAAGAATATCCCAATATTAGTAAGACAAAGAATATGTTCTAGCATCCTGTTAAAAAACAAGAATTTTAGGAATGATCAAAAAATGCATCAAAAGATTGCGATCTTGGCGAAGAATTAAGTTTTTGGATCACGGGCCAGAAAATTTTCGAATGGTCCCTAAATCGGACCGTTTTCGTATTTTCTACGGAATAAGCACATCACACTGAGTTAACTGATAGTTTGGGTTTGGCTCCACTGTATGTAGTTCTGCAGATATAAGGCCTACAAGAAAATTTTTGATTGAAACATATTGGATTTTTTGATTCAAAAAAGCAACTAGGCAATATGTATCAGACCCAGGATTCCTCCTCTTATTTTTGTCATTATTATTAAATGGTTATTCTAGGAGAATTATCTTAACGGTACGGGTGTAATATTTAAAAATGTCTCTAGTCTGTTTCTCACTCCCAAAGAGATCAGCAAATTTGTCACTAAAATTTACTATCAACTACTACAATAAGTTACGATGTTTCTCACGTTAAAAGGTTTCTCTCTAATGGAACAATACTTGAAAACACACACGTGTTAAATAAAAATGGTTTAGTTTAACTTTTCCTAAAATCCCTTCACATTTTGGTATTGCAACTGAAGAATAACACACTTTACCTTCAACCACATCCACAGGAATAGTTACTAAGTACATGCTTGGTTCTCTGCGCAAGTGACACATTGCTGTAACAGTGGCTGTACCTGGAAAGAAAATTAATAAAGTCATATTAATTGATGATTAATGTAACATACTTGCATACTATATGGACATTTATCAAAACTTATGTGGTAGAAGGCACTGGTTCCCAATTACTTAAAAAGGTGGGGACCTCCTTTTTATTTTTAAGAATAGGTACCGACCCAACATCTTTAAATTTTGGTATATGCGTAGTAATAGTTCAAATGTAGGTACCAAGATTAACTAAATTAAGTTACAAACTTTTATTGTTAGGCGGTTAGTGCACGCGTTTTTAGCGTGGGAGACCCGGGTTTGATTCCCGGTGAGAGTTTATGTGGTTCGGCTTTTACGTTAAGCTGTAGGTCCACGTTTTATATAGCCTCGCTGCTAAAACGAATTCTAAACTGAAAATCAAACAGTTTTATTTACGTTATACGCATATGACAAAGTGCATACCTACAGAGGGTCCACATCATTTTCTTTTTTAATTATGAGATGTAGGGTCTAAATGAAATAATGCAACGGATTTTCTAGGGGTCCGCGCTCACCAATTGGGAAAAACTGGTAGAAGGTATTACTTTTATTTTAATACATACAGATGTAACTTATATCGAAATTTCTGAACTGAGGGGGGAAGTTTTTTTAATTTATTATTTAATTTTATTTTTATTTATTTATTTATTGAAATCGGTGCACCAAACGAACGAATGAGCAAACAGAGAATTTTACACAACACAAAGATTAACAATTTTTGTGTAGTCGTTACAAATATGTCGATCATGAAGCCTGAAAGGAAAAACGAGCATAGGGTTTCAGCTGCGAATCTTATGGAAAAACACATTTGGGTAGATTGAGAAGATATGAGAATAAAGCAACCTAGGAAAATATCGTAGAAGTGTAGGACCCAATAGCATATTTTTAATTCTACAGCAATAAACCTTCGTTTCTCTTGGTCACTGGTTCCCAACCTAAGAGTGCGTTTCTCTGGATGTTCTTTAGGGTAAGGGAGATAGATGATAAATGCAAATAAATGATGATGAATGAACTGATGGAATGAGATTGTGGAAGGAAACGGGAGTACCCCAAGAAACCTACAAACACGATGTTATCCATCACAAACTTACTTGGTCACGGATCGAACCAAGGACCCCAAGCACCAGAGATCAGCGCTCTACTATTGAGTACTCGTGTCCCCATCGTACCACTGTTCTGGGCCATAGAGTAAGTTAGTTAAGGCCCGATCATGAAATATGAATGAAGTAAGAATTATGATTTGAAATTCAAGTCGATCATTGCCTCTCTCTTCTTCTTCTTCTTCTTTTTTTTTCGTGGTACTCTCGAAGCGGCTTGTCCCACTTTACACACCAAGTCAGTCAGTCAGCTAGTGCGACGAGATTCCCTCGCTTGAGTACCAGAGCAAATTTAGTTGAGTCTGTGCTGCCTTCGTCTCCACTCGCAATGGTGGTGGAGAAAATCTGAGAAAACAGCCTGGCAACTGAGATTGCCTTTCCTTTTCAGTCTTCGTTCTTGTGGAACCGTCGTTTCTTCACGTACCATCCTCAGATAACACTTTCTCCTCCTGCGTGGATTACGAAGCAATTCTTTCCTTTTCTGTTTTTATCTTCTATTTTTATTTTTATTTTCTCTCTAGTTTTTTTATTCTTTTTTTTCTCTATTCACAGTCTTCCCTCAACAGTACACTTAATCCCTTTGAAGTCTCTGGATTCCAGTGACGTAATTGTGACGTAGTGGGTGGTCTAAACTCCAGGAAAGAGACACGCACACAGCACATACACAGAGAATAATGGGTTTTCCACGCGCAGCATTGTAGCTAAATCTCGAAACGATAAATTGTCAAGTTTTATGAGGAAGAATGGATCGGGGAAATTAGATATATATTTTTTAGAATGACAAAAGGCCATGACTTTAACTGAGACGAAGTTTTTGAAGGTTTAAAATTCCTTTCAAAAACCAGTTCAATATCATAAAATACTTTCCATTTACGACTTTCAAGCTTAGATACTTTTTTCATACTTTCTACATTCTACCATGTTATTAGTGTATACTGTGAAAATGTCCAAAGATGAGATGTACAGGGTGGCCCAAAAGTAGGTATACAGTCCCGTCCCGTATTCTATGTCATTTCTTATTGTTATCAAACAGGTAGACCTAGTTTCTTTATTATTTGTTCTTAACGTCTTTTTACTTATAACTTAAGCCCGGAACAGTCGAAGCAAATAAATCCATAAACAAGAATCTTATATTTGATCAATGCAGGGATGTATACCTACTTTTGAGCCACCCTGTATAAAAATCGATAGATTTTATGTAGCTGAACAAAATTATATGAGTTAGTGTCAATCCTCATGCGCAATTAGCGAGAACATCGACAAAATGTAATCTAATTTTTATGTACGTAAAAATTGATGCTATACTATAGAATGGCCAAAGTCACGAAAGAGTTAGAATTGTGAATAACTTTTTTTTTTTATTATTTATCATTAGTTTCCATTGATATTTTACAGAAAAGACACAGGATGGGAGATTGTTTACACTTATTTTTACATTATGTATCTCATTATGTGTGTTCACATTATGAGCTCAGATACATACTCTCTAATAGCACATGATTCATGACAGGGGTCAACACTTTTGGTCCAAGTGCCCGTATTTCAGCATGAATATTGTCCTTAAGCAGCTGTATTTAGGGATGCGCACGAGACGAGTCGAGACAGAATTTTCCTGACGAAATTCGAGTCGAGAGACAGCTCTTTCAATAGAGAAGAATACATTTTTCGAGTCGAGACATCACTTTTACAGCACATTTTCGAGACGAGACAGCCACGAATCTTGTCTCGTACGCATCCCTAGCTGTATTGTTTGTGGTTTGTTTATATACACTTTGTTCTTCAGATAGGCTCAAATAAAATAATCAAACGGAGTGAGGTCAGGCGAACGGGAGGGTCAGTTTATGTCAGTGTTTCTCGTCATGAATCATGTGCTACACACGAGCAGTATCTGTGAGGCCCACAATGGCGGACACCTACCTGAAATTATATTCCATACATAAGTGTAAAGAATCTTCCATCCTTGGTCTTTAAGTCTGTGAAATATCAATGAAAACTATTGATAAATGAAGAAAAAAGTTTTCACAATTATAAACCCTTCATGTCTTTTGACCCACCCTGATAATCACCCCTAGAGCTCCCTCGTGGGTAAACGTACGCGTCTTTGGCGTGGGAAACCCGGGTTTGATTCCCGGCGGAGTTCATGTGGTTCGGATTCCACGTTAATCAGTAGGTCCATGTTTCATACAGTCTCGCTGCTGAAAGGGATGCTAAAATAAAATCAAGTCAAATCAAAAATCTGATAATCATCATATCTATTAATGAAATTAACAATGAAGTAACCTGTATTTCGCAATTACTTCAAAGCTGCGGACCCCTTCCTATTTATTTCCAAGGCAACTTAAGGACCCCACACCTTTAAATTTTGGTAGCTGCGTAGTAGCAGTTGTGGTAGTAGCTGAAAGAGGCAGCTAGCAATGTTAACAAATCTCAAAGTTTTACTTGTGTTATAAGCATACTACACATAGGGCATTATTTAAATACAGGATGGTCCAAAAGTGTGGAAACACACAAATAAAAGGAAATATTTTAAAAGAATTGCAAAAGTAGCATTGTAGGTTAGTAGTACAGGCAGAGACGGATTTAAGTTTGATGAGGCCCTAAGCTATTGAAAGTAATGAGTCCTTTGTATGTCCAACTGTGCAACCTGTCCATGCAGAACGCTATACACAGAAATGAGCAAACGAGTGATATTTTAGGGGACAGGTTAACAGAAGGGGGTCCCATTACTTACATCATAGGAACCTACACAGCACAAATTACTGCTGCTGTTTTGTAGGTATTTTTTTTTCTTATCTTTTAGAATATTTTGGAATAGTACATCCAGTTCTTTCTCCTTTAGTTTTCTTCGGTCCCCAAGTGAGTGGGGTCCTAAGCTATAGCTTATTTAGCTTATACTTAAATCCGGCACTGAGAACAGGTAGGGGAAAACTTTTAGGGCATGTGATGTTGATAGCCCCCATCCTGAAATTCGCCATTTTGAATTCACTTTCATTTTCTTATGTGGAAACTATATGTATGTGTTGTTGTGTTGTGTTTGTTCTTGCTGAGGTCCCTGGTTTGATCCAAATTCGACATGAGGATAAATTAAAATCTGTAAAATCATCCCTAAAATTACACTAAATTTACAGAAAAGTCGGGGAGTAACGACTCCTAGGATTCCCTGCGGACGTCTCTGTAGCCCTGTATTAATAATCTAAAACTCCTGAGGAAATAAATTATCATTATTATAGTAAATTACAACTTCAACAAGTCCATGATGTTTCTAACACTTAATATTAAAAACTTTGAAATTTGGAATTGTAAATTCGAGATCTGGATTATTTTAGAAATCACTGCAACAATTGCTTTCTGTCCCTGACAAAGCATCACGGACCCCGTTAAAGGAAGTGTGTGAGAAGGATGGATCTCTGATACTCTTTCCCATTGGTTCCAGACTTTATGAACACCCAGTGGAACTAACTAGGAGGTCCACAGCTTAAGAATAAAGACCTTCGAAATTAAAATACAATAAATTCAAAAGAAAAATAGCTTTTGTTTTCCTCTGCACGTGGTAAGTTCGTATTAAAACATGTTTCAAAACAACCAATAATATTAACAAAAAAAAAAAAAAAAAAAACTGGTACATGAAACAGATATAATTTATGAACGAATGTACAAATTAAAAAGATAGATATTCCAGCCCGAAACATTTCCCATTCTAAGCTCTTAGCCACATCGTGACAAAGATAAACACGATGAATTTTGATGAAACAACTTACATGTTATGCAGTAACACTGGACCATCCGAAGAAATAGGCAGTTAAAAAAAAGAAAAAAGATAAAAAAGAAAACGAAACAACGATTATGATAACATGTTTTCACACGATTAAAACGCTGGACCATAAGAATGATAATGGTCAGCTACAACGAAGGTAACGCTGCCTCAAGCAACACAGGTGCAGGTGCACAACATTGTAATGTGCTCCACATCCTATTATTTTATCTTCTTCAGATACATCCAACACTTCATGCTCCTTCTACAGCCAGTTAAAGCCAAATTACTTATTACATCTATTTATGGCCTCGTTACCCACTGCCTGCCAAGATATAACTTGGTTCTACTTGAAAAGAAACACATATATACACTTTAGTAAATAAACGTAGTGTCTCCAGGACCGGATTTACCACTAGACCCGGGGTTAGGGGGCGCACGTTGGATGAAAATTTAATTGCAAGAAAAATAAAGATAATAAAAGTTTAATAATAATAATAATAATAATAATAATAATAATAATAATAATAATAATAATAATAATAATAATAATAATAGGAATTCTGCCAATTCGTAGATCACTTGCTGGAACTGAGAAACATCCATGTTCCACGGTCTTCCGCTAACATCATTTTCACATACGATTTTTCTGTTTTGATATCGTCCCTTACTTGTAGTCCCCTTCACCCTTTCCCTCTCTTTCCTGCCACTATACCTTCTTGCACGTTTCTCATGATACAGTTCCTTCTTAACCAATGTCCCAACCAGTTTCTCTTCCTCTTCTTAATAATATCTAAAATTGTTCTTTTCCCCCCCACCATTCTCATACCCTCTCATTCGTTTTCCGCTCGACACTACTAATTCTCTCCATTCTTTTCCACACACGCATTTCGAAAGCCTCCAGTCGTTTTTAATCATTTTTTATTCGTTTTTAATCATGTCCATGTTTCTAACCATATAATAATAATAATAATAATAATAATAATAATAATAATAATAATAATAATAATAATAATAATAATAATAATTTTGTACTTCAGTAGAAACATAAATATCAGCAATTAATATTTTATTCGTTTTAGCGATTTTTTGTGTTTAAATATTCACACTATTAGAGCAGGGGCGGATCCAGGACCGACTTCTGGGGAGGGCGGTTTGTTGTCATACTATACTTTTAAGGGCCCCAAACTTTGGGATGGGTTTTATTTATATATATAAAATAAGAAAGTTTTCTCTTCGGGGGGGGGGGGCATCGCCCCGATCGCCCCCCTTTCCTGGATCCGCCCCTGTATTAGAGACAAAACTTAAAAGCGTACATTTCAACAGTAATAATATACTTCAATATAGTGTATAAAATGTGATACATCCACGTGCGTTAGGTAATTTATTTAAAACCTTAAATTACTATATACACCAATGTATGTGCATTTTTACCCAGATTACCATGTCACTGGTGCCATATTATGAGTTGTGTGTGAAGAAGGACAGTAAGAATAGAAATAGATTTTGTCTCTTACACATACACACACACATACATACATATTTATTTTCCAATTATTAGCAACAATTATTACTTTTAAGGCTGTGAAAATATTATAACACTCGTAGGCTGCTAACATTGAACAAAAGTGATTCATAAGGACAGGGCTGTCGCAAGATATTTTAAGTTAACCTTTTCTTTCTCCTCTGAAGGCAGTTTAAGAATGAAACACTTTTTCTTTCTTCTGTTTCATCCAAGACAAAAGTAACTGAGCAAGACTTCCGTCTACAGAGACTTACAACCAGTACCACCTGCTTGCTCATCCCCCTTTGCCAAAACCACAAACATTACAATAATAATAAAAAAAGTAGTGAAAGATGCGAGGAGTACAATGGAAATTCTTTAGTTCCATTAGCTGGCAACAGTGACTCACGGTCTTCTTTTTCCGCCATATCCGTACCATCAATCACCGTCACTGACCTCCACATTTCCAAATTGGATTGACGTCATCTTCCCATTTGCAGAAGGACATTGAGCCGCGATTCAAACAAAATTATTCTCAACATCGATTAAGATTAATCAGTTTTAGCATAATGTTTTCCCTTCTTCCTAACACCTTTGTCCCGGATGTAAATTTCACAGTAACATTCATAGATTTATTCTAATCATTTTAGCTTATTCTCCCCATCTCTCCTAATACTCTTATCCTGGGCATAAAAATCCCAGTAATATTCATGCACTTATTCTAATCAATTCTTTTTCTGTCTTTGTCTCGGAAACAAATCACACATAATATTTACATATCATTTGTAGCTTAATTCTTCCCCTGTCTCGTAACACTTTTATCGCGGATACGATTTCCAGCGTATTGTGTCAATGGATTACCTCTAAAGCCGATCAGCTGAAACTAATAGACTGATCTCCAGAAGCGTCAACAACGTGAATATTTTCGATGAAAAGGGGCTGAGAAATAGAGGATTTGGGTACTACCTAATGATGAAAATATCATTCCGATAGGGAGCAGAGTTCAGGAGATGTATAGATCTTTCAATCACAAAATAAACCACGCAATTTATTAAAGTTTATTGGATCCAGTGTTTGTGAAAAATGTTTTAACTATATATACCGATAGAATACTTTAGTAATATACTCACTGGTTTAATTCAGGATAACAGTTGTCGGAATGTTTCACATATTGTTGATTTTGAAGTTGTTTCTTCAAAAAATTCCTCATTATGTGGACAATTTGAGAATAAGTAGATCTGATTTGTTTTCGCATAAAATAAAGTGAATTGGCTCGTGACTACCGGATGGGCATATTATTTTGAGTTCGGAAGACATAGCAGAAAAACTGAAGCCTTTTTGACAGCACCACTTACACTCCTAAGGAAATCAACTTTCAGTAAACTAGGATTGAATCTCCCGAAAATTCGATTAACTTTTATTCGACTACACTTTCAATAAGAAGGGAATGTGAGTTTGGGGTAATCGCCCTCATTGGTAAATGTACAGAAATTTGAGTAATAGACTTACGTAATGTTAATAAATCCCATCTTGATAGGCGTAGCCATATAGGAGATACAAGGAAAAAGCTATCTTATTCTCTCCGGTATGCTCACCCTCTTTGTGTAACAAAAACAAAGTAGATTTTAAAAATATGGTTACTTATTTTCAACGAACTACCGACTGGGCGCCAGCAAACCATAACGGTTTATGATGGAGTGTCGTTCGGGAGTTTACGTAAGTCCCGGGAGTAGTATAAGTCAATTTATTCCTGCCGAGGCAGGAAAAGGACGTCTAGCGGGTAATTATTTGCGCAGTGATTATCCAACAATGGGAAATCTTGTAGTAAACTTGCAGTCTAAAACACTGGGACGAAGGTACTGCAATATTTAAGTCCTTCTGAATTGTTCTGCTCTTCTTCAAATTCTGAACTGCTTCTTGATTGGTGGTTCCATTGTTCAATCCTTTTTTTGTTAGTAGCTCTGACAGCGGCCGTTTCTTGGAGAATACTTCCGTATCCATCCTGATGGAATACAAGTTCCAAATTTCGGGATTTACTCGCAAAAACTTAATTGAGATCTGTTATGGTATGTGAATATCTTCTTTCACCTGACAAGTGTTATATAGGTATGTTATGAGAATTCTGGGGTTCTTGAAAATCTTGTTGGAAGTCTCAGCCAGAGCTTGTTTGAAGTAATTACGCTACAATTAACCAATTAGCAAAGAGAAAGACATCAAAGTTGATATACCTAGGTGTATATCACAGTATTAAAATCGCAAATTTATTTGAACAAAAACTGGAAAATACTTCCCTAAGAAACAGCGGGGAAAAGATCAAAGTTAGAAGTGAAATTTATAATGTTAATTAAATCTTCAAAATGTAAAAAAGAGAGAAAGCAATTATCTTGCAAGCACCACTTGTCCATACTGACCTTGCGAGCGCACAATCATTCATTTATACGGAGTTATGGATTATGTTACAGAACAGAAACTTTCAAGTGGTTTGATCAATAAATATGAACAGTAACTTCAGAAAATATCAAGATTTAATACTACATCAAAATTGTATCATTAATTAGTTGCCAAGAAGTGAAAATAGTTTAATTTGTTGCAACAGCTGTGGAAATAATCTCGCTTTTTAGATCGGAGCGTGAGAAATTTCTAAGAATCACCAATCAACAGCTACGTCAATTGAAAAACTTTTTCAATAAGCTTTGCTTGAAAAAAAAAAAAAAAATCTACGACGGCAAAATAAACTGTTAAGTAATGAACAAATATGAAAGTTAGTTTTTTCTTCTTTCTTCAGTGTAGAACCTCTAAAGAAAATTTCCCCAAATCTTTCATTTATTTAACAACAAAACTTCTGAACTGGCTGATTACTTTACATAAAATTATTTAAACTTTTTAAGTAATAAGGTTTAGTAATTAGCAAAACAGTATAGATCTAAACAGATATTCAGGGACTAGCGTGCTGGTAAGAATGATTCAAAACTAGAAACGTTACCTTCTTTTTCGTCGGTCTAATTTGTATATATAAAAATGAAACTATGTTTGTGACTCCATAGCTCTTGAACCACCCGACCAATCTTGATCAAATTTTCAATATAGATCAGGTTAGAGCCTAAGATTTTTTTTTTATATATATAATTTCACTTAGACGGTACAACGTAGGGGAGGGGGAGGAAGAGGGAAGTTTTATAAAAATGATCAAAAATGGCCGATATTAGTGTCGAATCCATAGTTTTCGGTGTCGCTGAGACGAACAGTGGTACTTCCGATGCCATCTAAATCAAAATACAGCCCTTTATGTCCAAAATGAAACGTATTCTTACCGTGCGAAGAACGGGTATGCCGCCTGTTGAATAATAAAAGAACTTGGAAAACTAAAGATGACTGCAATGACAATGACGGTCTAATGCTTGAGTAAGATGTACCAGGTATAGTACTCGAACATGCCAAACCCAACTTTCGAAAATCATGAATCAGGAGGGTAAAACGTTGGTTTAATTGATGAGTTGCTGGTTAACGATCTTTTTCACCACAGAGGCTATACGAGACGGGACTTAAAAGAGTGGTAGACTCACTCCCTATCCCGAGCGAAAACTGACCTAGTTTGAATGTGTTGACAATACACGATATCGGGGGAGAAATGTCTGTTTCATTACCATGTGGTGAACAGCGTGAGAGACCCAGGTTCGATTCCCGGCAAGAGTTCATGTGGTTCGGATCTCACGTTAAGATGTAGGTCTATGTCTCATATAGCCTCGCTGCTAAAAGGGACGTTAAACTGAATATCAAAATCATGTCGTGGGTGGAGACAACTAATAGGTCAGCTTCCAAGGACATACAAGGAGGCCATCATTATTTTGACTGAAGTATATTAAGTTCATTCGGCACAAACAACTTCCTATTGAAAACCCAAATGCCAATAGGCCTAAAGCGTAAAATTTTCAATTATCGCATTCTGCATCTTTTGATACATGGATTGGAGACGTGGCCACTACCAAAATTAGACTTCCATCGTCTGCAGATCACACAACAAAGCATAAGGGAATGTATGTCGGGAATCAGATAGATCAGAGATAGGGAATGAATCACATAGACTAGAAAGATGTGCATGATTCCTACCAACAGACTTTGCATACATGTTCAGGATTTCAATATAAGAAAAAAGTTTATCGGAAGCTCCTGATTGCGTAGATTGTTTTCTTCAGTGTAGCCAGCATACGACCAATTCCATTGGTTACTTTAAATTGGCCCCATCTCCGTAATTACGCGCTTTCGATCAAAGTTGTAAATAAACCTTTCACTTGTATTGAGGTCCTGAATACGTATGCGAAGTTTATCGATTTATATCCATCTGGAAGACCTTGTGTATACATATTCGCTTTCGAAGAGGCGGTGGTCCATAGAATATTTTGACTGGTAGAGACCAATGTCCTTTTCTATATTCTTCAACATGTTAAATTTCACAACCTTGCGGGCCACACAATATAGATTCCCGGGTCTATGCTGTATAGCCCTGATCTAACAAGTACAAGCCTACGCAGTTTTGCATTATTTTACGTTTTAAAATTATCATACTTCCAGGTTGAAATAATTAAATTTGCATATTAAGCAATTATTGCCATCAAAATGACCTTGAGAATCTTCTTTGAAAGTTACTTTTTTTTTTTTTTTTTTAAGCATCCTAAACCACATACGCACAGCTCACATAACAAGAGAAGTGTTTTGCCCAGATGAGTGAATAAACTGCATAGTACTTCCAGGAAAGCAGCTAGGAAGAACGGACTTTTCCACGAAACCGTGTGCATTACGACGTTTTATTCTCTCCTTTTTTTTTTTTCCTCTACTGATTTGTTAAATGCATGTACTTATTTTCTTTTTACTGTAATATGCTACGAAAATAGTCCATGCCATAATATGAAAGAGATGTTCTCGGAAAATTAACGAATTCATCACGTATGCATTGTGCCGTCAATAAACTTTTCTCAAAACAACTAATGCAACATTAAAATCTACCGAATTCTTTGTTCAACAAAGTTCTACATTTAGATCCCATAGGGAAAATTACACTGGAATCGTTACAATATTTTTTTTTTAAAAAAAAAAGAAGAAGAAGAAGAAGAAGAAGGAATGTTGGTTAAGTCTGGAATTTGCGTTTGGAAGTGAGGTAAAACAGTACAAACACCTCAGTCAGAAAGAACTATTATCGTATTCGAACCTGAGACTTCACAGCACAAACCAAGAACCGTAACCACTATCACACGCCAATTAAAATATAGGCTACCATTTCGAAAATAAAGGGTATCCCATAAAGAACTCAGCTTTTGAAAAGCCCGCCATTTCTGTTCTATTAAGTTGGCAGCAGTGAACGTTACACGATTTTCATATGCTGACTTTCTGGTTATAGTATTCGCGCCGACTCGTGAAGCTTGGCCTAGATCTACTGATTTCACCACCCAATAGAACGGGAGGGTGTGTTCCATTCGTCCACCCCCACCCATCAGATTTTGTCAGTGTCTTCTCTCGCGCTACACGGAAAACATCTCCCGAGAGCACATTGTTGTCGGATTGGCGCCAAGTTCCGTTTTGTTAATTGTTTTTTTTTTATTGCGTTCTATTTTCGTTGTTACTATTCGTGTTATTGTTACAATTTTAGAACAATTGTTACACTGGTTAGTGTTGTGGGGTGTTATTATTGGTAATATTTAAATTCTTTTTTAAATATTCATTTACTATGTCTTCAAAGTTTGGCAACATTGTTGGTGAATTTCAGCTGTTTGACGTTTCCCCAAGTGTGCGCTCGGGAAGCGGCTCCACGAATTGTACCGAAGTTTTCCGATGCATCGGAGCTCAAGCAAAATATATCTATGATTGGTTTAGAGCCTAAGCTTCACGACTCGGCGCGAGTACTATAGTACTCAAGGAGTGCCGAATAACTTAGCGCATGATCGTCATTGCCAAATATTCACCAGTCTCTAGTTGCGCAGCATTCACCACATTTGTAATAAATTTTCACTATGACAACGCGCTGTTTCGTCATGAAGCGCTCGATTCTTACCTGTACTAGAACAGAAGTGGCGGGAGTTTCAAAAGTTGCGTTGTTTATGGGACACCCTATAATATGAAACTAAGTAAGAGATTCAATCACGTTCATAGCTCAATTATGACGTATTTAGGTAATTGCCAGCTCTACATATCAAATAAAGTTTAGTATCACATTCTTTTTAAGTTTAGTTTAGTGACTTTCAAACTATATGAACCCAATTTTTTGAAACCAAAAGAACGAGATCCACCACTTCTGGTTTCAAAATAGGAATAATGACAGAGATGGAATCTATTCTTCAGACGTTGAACCCATCTTTAAGTTTGTTTCTATTAACGTCATTCTGCTATGGGATCAATATTGAAACCGGAAGTTGTATTAGATTTGAACTCGCCCAGATTTCTAATAGTTCCGGTTTCAATTAGGGATAAGGGTAAAGCTGAATCTATTCTTGGAACGCTGATTGAATTCCCATCAAAATACTATTCTTGGAACACCGATTGAATTTCAATTAAAATACTATTCTTGGAACACTGATTGAATACCCATCAAAATACTATTCTTGGAACGTTGACTGAATCCCCACCAAAATACTATTCTTGGAACGTTGACTGAATCGCCATCAAAATACTACTATTCTTGGAACTTTGATGGAATCCCCATCAAAATACTATTCTTGGAACGTTGACTGAATCCCCATCAAAATACTATTCTTGGAACGCTGACTGAATTCCCATCAAAATACTATTCTTGGAACGTTGACTGAATTCCCATCAAAATACTATTCTTGGAACGTTGATTGAATCCCCATCAAAATACTATTTTTGGAACGTTCACTGAATCCCCATCAAAATACTATTCTTGGATCGCTGACTGAATCCCCATCAAAATACTATTCTTGGAACGTTGATTGAATCCCCATCAAAATACTATTCTTGGAACGTTGACTGAATCCCCATCAAAATACTATTCTTGGAACGTTCACTGAATCCCCATCAAAATACTATTCTTGGATCGCTGACTGAATCCCCATCAAAATACTATTCTTGGAACGTTGATTGAATCCCCATCAAAATACTATTCTTGGAACGTTGATTGAATCCCCATCAAAATACTATTCTTGGAACGTTCACTGAATCCCCATCAAAATACTATTCTTGGATCGCTGACTGAATCCCCATCAAAATACTATTCTTGGAACGTTGATTGAATCCCCATCAAAATACTATTCTTGGAATGCTGACTGAAATCCCATCAAATACTATTCTTCGAACGTTGACTGAATCCCCATCAAAATACTATTCTTGGATCGCTGACTGAATTCCCATCAAAATACTGTTCTTGGAACGCTGACTAAATCCCCATAAAAATACTATTCTTGGAACGTTCACTGAATCCCCATCAAAATACTATTCTTGGATCGCTGACTGAATCCCCATCAAAATACTATTCTTGGAACGTTGATTGAATCCCCATCAAAATACTATTCTTGGAACGTTGACTGAATTCCCATCAAAATACTATTCTTGGAACGTTGATTGAATCCCCATCAAAATACTATTCTTGGAACGTTGACTGAATCCCCATCAAAATACTATTCTTGGAACGTTGATTGAATCCCCATCAAAATACTATTCTTGGAACGTTGACTGAATCCCCATCAAAATACTATTCTTGGAACGCTGACTGAAATCCCATCAAATACTATTCTTCGAACGTTGACTGAATCCCCATCAAAATACTATTCTTGGATCGCTGACTGAATTCCCATCAAAATACTAGTCTTGGAACGCTGACTAAATCCCCATAAAAATACTATTCTTGGAACGCTCATTGAATCCCCATCAAAATTACTTTTATTCACTATCTCTTAACTGCTTTTGCTCTCCGAGTCTGAATACTCTCTTCTCTTTTAAACACAAAGCAACAATAGAATATTACTATATAAAACTATATTCACCAAACAGGAAATCTCAAAGGTTATTTTGAAAGCTTTCCATGACGACGCATTTTTTTTTATCCTTAACTGTTTGTAGCGAAGGACTCAGCTGGCGGATGTCTTTTTAAAAACAGAGACGAGCGTGCTGACTTCTTCAAAACACCATTGCTTCAATTCAATTAAAAAGATTATAACTCTAGAATGTTATTAGTGTTTAAGGTAGTGTTAGCCCACCAGACGAGAAATTTATCGTCTCGTCTCGTCTCGAAAATTAGAAATTTCATTAGTCTCGTGGGGAACATAACTTCACGCAAACATTGTTTTAGTGTTACACGACTCGTAGTATAAAAACCATACACTGATAAAAGTAATTGTACGAACATCATAAGGAGAATTTATTAAGGCGTAAAGGTATGTTAGTTCAATAATAAATATGGTTCAAATGTTATTAGATCACACGTTATTATATCACACCTTTGTGGACCTCTCGTGATGCGGAAGGATTCTGATAAATTCTAGATAAAATAAAAATAATATTTATTTTTTTTAAATCGTTGTTGCGTCTCGACATTTATGTCGAAAATGAGTTATGTCATGCAAATAAACCACAAAGGTGTCAGGCAGCGTCCCTTATAATGCCATAAGTTAATATTCAATTGTTTCGCCACAACAATGAAAAATTATAGATTGACATTAAATATTTTTGGTTCTCATCACGTACGCATTGGTTAATGTATACAAATCCTCTATGTACTTATAATGGCGCAAAAGGTGCTAAGTAAACACATAAATAGTAATATAATATTGTTGAAGCAAGCTACAACAATGTCCAGTGCATAATATACAGCCAAACCAATTTTATTATATTTTCAAGTGTTTCCATGTATAGTTGGCAAAATTTTAAGAGTTCGGATTTTTTTTTCTCCTGAAAAGTTGTGGTTTTAACACACAACGGTTCTTCGAGTCGCAGCAACGAAATATAAAACGAGACGAGAAAATCGATACGAGATTAGACATAAATTTACGAGACGAAATGAGGTAGCCTTTTCTGTCTCATTTCATGGGTTAACATTAATATAACGAAAAACAAAATAGGTTTGAAAATACGGCATATGGCAAATGATAAATCCCATTGAGCTGAACAATAAGTATGGGTGACTAAATGAATGGCTACTCAATGCGTTAGCAACGCGTTTTTTTTATCTTATGCGATGCTTGGAATACGTTGACCCTGTATTTAAATGTGGATGGTTAATCACAATGCGCTGGAAACGCGAAAGAAATAAAAACATACAAAATACGTCGGCTCGAGCGTATTCAGGAACAGCAGAACGCCTACTATTTCGGAATCAGTAAAAGATGTCTAAAGGAAGGAAAGACGTGTTGCCAGGCAAGGGGATTTTAAGCAAGAAACAGCTGCTTGGAAGATGTTTTGTGCAGAGTATTGGAACTCTGCTATTATAGAGCATGTGCGTGTATAACAAAAGAACATTCACAAAAATACAAGGAAATTCCGAAAAATTAGCTAATCACAGAGAAATCTATGTAACACAATAGGATTATTTCTCGTGATTCGCATGAATGAGAACAAAGATGTGGCAGTAAGGCCTGGAAAACCTGACCGGCTCACAGTATGATTTATAACTCTGGTGAAAGTAAAAATACCGATAGCCACCTAGGTCGCATTCGCTGCAGAGGGTAACGCATCCTCGTATAGCCATACACTAAGGCCTGGAAACCCTGACTGGCTCACAGTATGATTTATAACTCTGGCGAAAGTAAAATTACCGAGTAGCCAGCTAGCTCGCGTTCGCTGCGGGGGGTAACCCATCGGAAATGCATCCTCAAATAGCCATACACTAAGGCCTGGAAACCCTGATCGGCTCACAGTATGATTTACAACTCTGGTGAAAGTAAAATTTCCGAAGAGCCTAGGTTGCATTTGCGGAGGAAGGTAACGTATCGGAAACACATCCTCGAATAGCCATAGTCTAAATTCTCATGTGTTGTTTTCGAGAAAATCGGATTTTTATGCCGTTAAAAAGTTTGCCGTTTGTTGCCAATAATAAATCATAATTTTTGTTCTGTTGGAGCATTATTTATTATTATGCTGTCTAGGCAAAAAATACACTATAAAATAACACATTGGATCTATTGTTTCTTCTAAATATACACTACCTTTAACAAACACTTACTCCACACTTAAAAACGTTTATGCAATGGAAGTATTTTAAAAAGAGGAAGACTCTATTACTCTCGTTTGATTGAATTACCTTGCCTGAAGATTCACAAGTCAGTTCTTTATTTTTTTTCCTTTAAAATATTACAAATATACAGGAAATTTGCAGCTGTTTCCTACAATAATTATACTAGCACTAACTTCGCATGTGACCTCAAAGAGTTTTCGCGTTCTTCTGCCTATGGGTACTGATGACCCAGTTTCTCCATTGTTTATTCCGAATATAGCAGCAGCAGAAACAACGAAGATGAAAGTCGGTTTCTGTTTCACTTCCAGTAGAATATTCTCCCCTCTCCAGCCCCTCCAGTTACTCCTGTTTCAAAGATGGGAAAGATCCACGTGGAGCAATAATGATACACAATCGTACTCAGATACAGCATACCTCTTTCCTCTATATTTTTTTATCATTAAGAAAAAAACAGGAAGATGAGATAGAGAAAAGAATAGATGGTGAAATTTATTTAACGTACAAATTCTTAAGGATATTTTTACTTTCCTAATTTTCGTTTATAAAAAATTGAACTATTCGTCATAATTACCCAGGAAAATGGCCTAGTCTTTAGTGTTAAAGATCTATATATTAAAACGCTAGAGAAGTGTATATGTTTGTGGCCAATCATTTCGACAGCGAGTTCTCGGGAACCTTAGGCTCTAGAAACATGCCGTTTCCACTAGTCGATTGCAAATTTTGTGTAAATTGTCCAGTTCTAATTGCATATTAAAAAAAAAAACATGGCTGTTATTTCTTTATTACATTTTTAGGGGTACACTGGAAGTGTTAAAATTTTAAAAAAGCATCGTATCCTACGAACTATACATTCCAACACCATATATTTGTATACATGGGTCGTATATCTCTCAGGCGTTTGTTTCATGGTCAAATAATAATGAAAAGTGAAGGATAACCATTTCTTCAGTCTAAGATGAATCTTTATTGTTTGGAGTGTTTTGGTCAATGAACACCATATATCACTACATTATAATTAATTGTGTATGTAATGTATTAGCTAATTACATACTGCATGCAAGAAGAAAGAAAACACTTATCTTACATGAATTAGAAACTCCAACAGGAAGTAGGCTCGAACTTGCAAACGGTGCGAGATATTGAAGAAATGATGGAGAAAAATATCTCCTTTATGGTACCTCTTGCCGATTCTTATTAAGACGTCTTTCACTTGTGTCTGTAAAGGGACATGCATAGATGTTGTGATGAATGATAAAGAGATTCATTTTCATATGTGAATGATATGAATGATACGCTGTGTAGACAGCGTAATAAAAAGTTGTTGAAGTTCATTTTGAGGTTTTTGGTTCAATTTCGGTATAGTTTATTTTGCCTATTCCGCTTGATATTGCCTATACTGTTACTTAAAATGCCGAATATCGCACATTCTTTACATTTTCTTCAAAATTAGGACTCCATTGGTATAACTGGATAGATCCCGGGTTTCAAGAAATGTTTCTGTTGGTTCCACAGAAAATACATGTAAAGAACGTCGCAGTGAGGAATGACTTTCTGACTCACGACCCCCTCCTCTTCGTAAAGGGAGATAAAGACTCAATGATACAGCACCTATCTCGGGTAAGAGAAATCACTGGTTTGATCCTAATAGGTAAAACTAGTAGGCGATTGAGACTTTATGACCCTCTCGCAACAATAAAATGAATATCCTGTATGTGTAACTGAGTTATAATGGTATTCATTTTAGCCTTAATCCCGAATTCTGTCTTTAATCAATCTTCTCAATTTCTTGTTCTCCCATTCTCCTCAACTTTACCATACTTTTTTTTTTTTTTTTTTTTTTTTAAATTTAAGCATTGTACTTAATTCTAATGTTGAGTCGTCTTCTCCATCTGTCCATTGTCTGCTACCTGTGACCTTCAGATGCTTCACACAACTGTGACGAAATCCTGACATGCTAAGAGAATTGCACTAAGCTGTGCGCTCTTTCGTCACCAGCGTTGCCACGTTTTCACAAATCGACAACAGAAGGATGCATGTCTCTAGGAATTCACAGAACTAGCAAATAAAACATTAACATTATAATAATAACTTTCTAACAGACATATAATAAGAGTAATACCTAGCGTGTATGTTTAATTGCTTTAAAATTTACTGGATAAGACTGAATTCTCAACTTAACTGAATGTTTCCGGCTAATTTAGGGTGGAATTACTTTTCTGGTATCGTTCCCAGCTTATGAAGATTATTCATTAGTTCATTATCATTCTTTTTCTTTCCTTTATTTTTTTATATTTTGTTTTTAATTTTAAAAATTGAACGATCAATTTGAAATTTCTTTCCGTTATTTTTCTTATTTCCTTTTTTCTTTCTTAATTTGAATAGATGTTTTATATTTTCAGGTGCAGATCTAGGTCCGAGTCACCTAGTTTTCTTTTAAGTAATTGTTTTGTAATAACGTAACTTTAATAATGATGTATAATGATAAAAGACGGTAGATGATTCTCGGTCCTTTTCTAATTCCTTACATATGGAGACAGGCCTTATTATGAAGAAAGCAGTCTTTGCGTAGAGCATAATGTCAGACGTTCACAGCCTGCTCAACAACAAAGACAAGTTTACGAACACGAATTACATATACACAATTCACTACTTATTTATTATAGCGAGCGAAATACCTCAAGTGGTAGAGCGCTGGCTTCCCATTCGGGAGATCGTGGGTTCGATTTCCGCTGTCGACCATTCTGACGGGTTTTCCAGGGTTTTCTTCACTTGTACCAGTCAAATGCCGGGATGGTGCCTACTAAACAGGTCTTGGACGATACCTTCCCAAATCCTTTCCATGTTGTTCTTAGATACCCAGTAAAAAATGGCCTCTGAGCTGTATCTGGTGATTGTTAAAATAAATAAATAAATTACTGTTATTGTTACGTTTCACTCAGGAATATAATGCTACAGTTTTCGGTAGGTACGCTCGAAGTTTTTAAAAAATGAAAATGAAATGAAATCTTTCATATTTACATCCCACGGATATGCTGCGTAGGCTAAAGGAGACGATGATGTTTGAAATGAATGAAATAATGGAATGAAGAAAGTGGAAGGAAACGGGAGAAGAACGAGAAAACCCACGCACACAATGTTTGTCTACCACAAGGTTCACTTGACGCGAACTGTGTTTGAAACAGGAACTCCACGCATGATACCAAGCCACCGCTCACCCCAACAAAGATGGAAATCTTTTGAGCGAGACGACTATATAATGACCAATAAGTACTATTATTAAGCTGTTTTGGTACTTTAATAAATTATTATTATTATTATTATTATTATTATTATTATTGTCGAAACAAAAGAGGCTAATTTAGTCTGACAATATTTTCTAGCACTTGAGAATTGATAATTAAGACATAACTTACGTTATACAAGACAATATTGTTTTGAAATTGTCACAAAATATTTCGTAATCCTCATATAAGCTGCAGTTACTGTAAACGTCATCAATATTATGAATTTCTTTAAAACTGTTTACTACATTATGCACACCACAAGGAATTTATGTAATCACTACGTGTATCTGTACGTAAATATACGCTAAGACTTTGCAACAACAGTAATAATGTTCTATTAAGAGATTGACAGAAGTTTAAAGCCTCTTACTTTAAATAATAATAATGAAAAAAAAAACTTTAATGTCCTACGCTTATGTTTTGCAGGCTAAAAGAGATGGATTATGTTTTAGTAAATGTTTATGAAATAATTGCTGCATAGTAAATGTTTATGAATATGCAATGCAACTGGAAAACTCCGAAAAAAAACAGAGGCATATTGTCCAGTAGGAACTCACATGGAATGGAATCGAATCAAGAATCTCTCGTACCAGATGTGAGCTTCTGCCACCACACCCATGCCCCCTCTTTCTCAATAACAAGTCCATATGACACAGGATTTACTGCCAGAAGTAGGACCACTATTCAGCCTTATATACAAGCAAGTATTCTCAGTGATAATTGAACCCGGAACCATATCTACAGAGAGCACGCACGTCAGTCATGAAGAGTTAATTAAAGGGTAAACGTAGTATTTATGGACTTTTAAAAACTGTCATAATTTCTGATCTTTATCGGGAAAGGTGATATTGGTAACATAACCATGGTATTCTGTGGAACAGATTCAGCTGTGTAACTAGTTATCACATAAATAAGTAGGCATATTTCATATTCTATAAAACTACTACTGATTTCATGTTGAAAACAATGCCATAATATAAAGTATTTATTAAGATTTCATACTCCTGCTTCACTTGGTTCGATCGTTGACCGCCTGAAAAAGCACGTACAATAAAAACAAAATTGTGAACCGCTTAGGAGCGAGCTCGGACCTCTCACGAATGGCCAGCAAGTCGTCCAGATCTCAACTCTGTACGATTTTTTTCTTATAGAGTTACATTGTGGAGAAGGTGTAGAAGAGTCCAAACCTCGCACAGTGGAGGAACTGAAAGCACGGATTCAAGAGGTTATTGTCAACATCCCAACTGATTTGCTTCTGAAAAGTATCGATTGTATCCCTGGCAGATTGAGGAAAGTGGTTAACAACTCAGGTGTCTATGTTGAAATTTAAATATTGTTTCTCACCCAATGAAGAACACGTACATTTTTTTTCTAATAAATACAAATCAATATTAAGAATCTATAAGTTTTTTTAAAAATTTCTAATAATTTTTCACCCATCCTGTATGCATGAAATGAAATGAAATCTTTGAGTTTTATGTCCCACGTTTATGTCGGTTAGGCTAAAGGAGACGGTGATGATGAGTAATGAATGAAATGGTGGAATGAAGAAAGTGGGAGGAAACGGGAGAACTCCGAGGAACCCCACGCACACGGTGTTTGTCCGCCACAAAGTTCACTTCCGTGGGGGCTAGGATCGAACCCGGGACCCCAAGCACCAGAGGTGAACGCTCTACCGCTGAGCCCCCGCGGCCCCCGCATGAAATGAAATCTTTAATTTGTAACGTATTGTACCTTTCAGGCTAACGTGAACGACGATTAGTACTTCTATAAAAAATCAGTAGAAAACAAGGAATTAATGATATAATAATATAATAAACACAGAAAGACAAAACAGAGACGTTAACATAATTATTCTTATGCAAAAAAAGAGACGTAATAAAATACACTAGTAAAGACAGTGTTTCTTTCAGAAAAAAAAATTCCCGAAGTCACACTTAATATTCGAGAGGGGCACAAATTATTTCCACATGGTACTATTCTATTTATTATTATATTGTAGACGCAGGGCTGGATTTAGGGGGGCTGCAAAGGTGCACGTGCACCCCCCTCGTTCTAAATATACACTACCTAAAGTGAGAAGCTGGCAGTGAGTTTTGCAAAAATCGATAGTTTCAGTCAATTTTCTGAAGGTTGAAGGAAAAATATTCATCGACAGCAGACACTTAGCATTTCTAGGGCAATTCCTCATTCATACCACAGATGCCCAAAGGCATTAAAATATTTTATATATATATATATATATATATATATATATATATATATATATATATTGGCAGTTATTTGGTGCACCGCCCTCTGAAATCCTGGACCTGGCCCTGTACAGACGTATTAGTTTGATCTCTTCCAGAGAGCACTCTCCGACTTCGACAGGGGGGGGGGTAGTATCCCTCAAAAATATGTCTGAAAGAAACACGGGAGAATTCGATTTGTCTTTCACACAAATACAAGTATTTAAACCAAGATAAAAGCTATTAAGCGTGAGTTTAAGGTGCGCTAATCCCAATAAATGGAGGCACGTTTCCCCCAATCTTTCCAGTGTACGCATTTTGTTGATACAAAATATTTGTATAATTCAGTCAAAATCACGAGATTTATTTCGAAATTTTGACCAAAATTAATCAATAGTCAGAGAATAATCCGTTTATTTATTTATTTATTTATTTTTAAATATTTTGTTCCTTTCATTGTTCACGAAGTTTTATTTTTGGGGAACATGTTTCTGAATACCAAATTTAAATTATTTCAAGAATGAATGAAACAAGATTACTAAAATACGCACGAAGTATTCTCTAATTATCTATTTAATCGTCTTTGGACAAAGTTTAAAAATTAGAATCTTGATTATTGTTGCTTCCCACAAAATACTGACGGGAAATATGGGAAATGCACTGCCATCTATTAGCTTTAATCGACAATTTACACTCACTCTAATTTACTTCTATCAAAGTGAGCTTAAAGAAACAAGTTTTCAATTCGTAAGTTGTTCTTTGCATGGCGTTCTTTTCAAATAACTCACTGTAACCCATCAGTTGGCAATGCAGAACTGGTTTCCCCAGTGTGTGTATATACCAGTATGTATATAGAATTATGCTGTTTTTCCTTTTCACATTTACCTCTGTTGTTCTACGTCTATCATGTCTGATTCGTATAGACGTTATATTTGTTTCAGTTTGCTGACATTATTCTCCATCCCTTTTTTTGTATCCTTTTCCATTTAAAACTACAAAAAATTAAGTTCTGGACAGGCCCGTATCCACGGGGGGAGGCAAGGGCCCCCCTAAACTTTGGCTGGCCCCCATAAAATTTCACGGTAGGCTTGCAAATGAACTATAATATGGTGATGAAGTATAATATGATTGGGCTGCCCCCCCCCCCCTAAATTTTTGGGCTGGCTACGGGCCTGGTTCTGAATACGAGGGTAACACACTTATTCATCTGACCCACGGCGTCCGAGTCCGGTATTTTGACCAATTCAACTGAAGTAAATTATTAAAAAAATAGGGTAATATGAGATAAGGTTATGACTAATAAAGCGATTTTCTCTTATTCTAGCGACAGGTATTTCTGGCAGAAATATTTCTTCAGACATGAGGACCGACTCCTTTCTCGCGTTGAATTGTTAATGTAGCTAAGATTTCTGTAAATTCCCTATTATTATTATTATTATTATTATTATTATTATTATTATTATTATTATTATTATTATTATTATTATTATTATTAATAATAATAATAATAATAATAATAATAATAATAACCATAGTTAATGCACTAGCGGTTGAAGGTTCTGTAACCTTCCTCCGCAACTTATTTTGGGCAAAGGGTGCACGGTGGTTCAGTGGTAGATCGCTTATCTCTGGTGCGTGGGGTCCCTGGTTCGATCTCCAACCAATTGAGTTTGTGGTGGACAACATCGTGTTTGTCGGTTTTCTCGGGTAATAGTTTCCTCCCACATTCGCATTCCACCAATTCTTCCATCATCATCATTCACTTTAATCATCTGTCTCCCTTAACCTAATAGGCATAATCGTGGGACGTTAAACTGAAAGATCCGAACACCCCTAATGCGCAAAATAGTAGGAAACAATAAAACAACTTCTAAAGGACTTTATATGCTACATATTTCTCAACGCCGGGTGTATCTTAATGCGTCTGCAATACATTTGTGGAAACATTAGTGTATAACTTCATGGTTCTACGCAGGAAACGTCACTAAAAAGTTATAAATGCATTGTTGTGCTGGCAACAGGATCTGAAGTGCGGTCCTCCTCTTGGTTGCAAAACTTTCACATTACCAGTATTCTACTTAGCAGAGTAAAGTAGAGAAAATATGGCCACCGTCCAACATAATTCAAATAGTTTGGCACAAAGTTCCTCCTATTGTGGAACTAGGATGGAATTCACTTTCGATGGTCACCGACAGAGGACGCGATTATTTCTCCTTCTTTTTTGTCACAAGGAAGGGAACAGAATACAGAGTTGCAACATACAAGAGCACAGTAAATGCAACAAAATAATGGTTTAGATCAGGGGTTCTCAAACTTTTTTGACTGACGACCCACTTTACTGAAAGTTCAGGACTTCGCGACATACTTTCTTGATAATTTATTATTATTATTATTATTATTATTATTATTATTATTATTATTATTATTATTATTATTATTATTATTATTATTATTAATAATAATAATAATAATAATAGTGAAACCAATTAGTTTTTATATAGCACTGAGAATTATTCCTACCGCTGGAGAGTTGACTGGTAAGTCTGTCTCGATTTTAACTAATTTATTAAATTCTTCATGATTTTTAAATTCTTGAATTTTGCGACACACCTTAGGGACTGCGTGACACACCAATCTATCGCGACACATTGGTAGAGAACCACTGGTTTGGTATTTTTTTAAAAGTCAGTAGCGCATACAAAATTATAATTATTTAATAAACTTCCATTTGATGCACGGGGTTTCGTGTTTGATTCTCGATGTGACAGCCTTGAAAAAAATGAACGAAATACGGTGGTTCGGATCCACGTCTCATATAGCCCCGGTGCTAAAGAGAAATGCTTTATGCTTTAATAAACATACAAATATATAAATAATTAAACTTCCAATGCAATCAATACAACGCAACCTTTAACTTAACGTCCTATGGCTATGCCCTTTAGGTTGAAAGGGTTGTAGTCAGGGGTAAAAGTGATGAACTCGGGGAACGCCATTCCCCAACTTCCAGAAATTATCTATCACACCCCTCCACTTTTAAAAATTTACAATCTGCACAGATAGGGACGGCGTGACGTTATCTGTCCCCCTACTTTTTCAGATCCACTTTTATCCCTGGTTGTAGTCAGGGTATACGGTGGTATACACGACACATCGTCTGCTCAATATTAGTCATAGGGTGTACCTTCTACTTCAAGGCGTATAGTACCCTCGTTTCATTTATGTCGTTTATATTTATTTATTTAATGGAGTTATCACTCCGATAATGAAGTGACAATATCACTTTCTCTTCTATCCTATTCTTAGCCGCTGTTCAAATATATTGATCACGCGAGAAAATCTCATTGTTTTCTGACTGCTCTGTGATCACAAGAGAGAGAGAGAGAGAGAGAGAGAGAGAGAGAGACTAAGTCTGCTCTGTCTGTCCAAGTTTGTGTCACTTTGTTCAACGAATATCAGTACGAAAACTTTGTTTAATTGTGATAAACGTATTTCCACTCTATTCCTCACCACAATTTTCTTAATTACTTCTGATGCATCGGATGCGCGATTTTTTTTTTCTGTTTCTTCTCGCAATGGATTGATTTCTTCTGCGAACCAATATCCATTTATGTTATTCACAAAGTGATTTGTATAAGGAGTATAATCAAGAATATACTATAAAATAGTATCGCAGCCTTTATATTTTAGTAGAATTATTAATACACGCGTTTTATATTGAGCATTTTAAAAAATGCAATCTTTATTGTCACATATATCTCTTATGACAATCATTGGTGTTCTCAAAACAGCATATACCCTGTGAAAATGTTAGGTTTACAGCACTGGAAACGGATGATTAAAAAGAGAATGCTCGTGAAATAATTGCTAAATGAGAATGGAGAAACGGGAAACCGAGGAAAACCCATGGCTATATGCTGTCCACCACAACTTTATTTGGATTGTAATATACTTAGGAATCGAACGCACCAAAGATAAGTGCTCCACCACTCAGCTACCGCGCCCCTTTAATTAGCTTCCACATACAGTTGAGGCATGAGACGCCACTTTACATTGCAATCATTACGATGAATAACAATAGGATAAGTCAGCCATCCAACGGCTATATTTGAACATACCACTCTGGTATTCGCCTGGTGGAACTGACAAAAAATAGCGGACAAGCTTCAGTCACATTGAGCGACGAGCGGAATCGAATTCGGTGCCTCCAGATTGAGAAGCAAGAACGCTAACTTCGTAGAACATTATTATCGTTGAACAGAAAGAAGTAAAAGTCCAAAGATGCGACATATACTAATAGATATATTTTGAATAAGTAATCGATATATCTTGATGAGCTGAATAAAAATATATGCGTGAGTGTAAAACCTCATGAGCAGTTTTCGATTTAAAAAAAAAAATCTTTGTAAACCTTAAGAGTCTTCATCCCGGCGAAATTAAAACACCGCTAATTTTCCAGTAATTATGTGATATCTTCAAATAGATAAAAGATAATTGAAATATGGAACAAGAGCGCCCTAGACAATATTATTTTGCATGAGGTACCATGACCACAAGTCACCTAGTAGCTTTCCGTTTTCAGCCGTTTAGAAACGCGAAAATAAATGCCGATTTTCAAAATGGCTCGAAATCGAAAGCAGATAAGTGAGTCGTGATAACTAACGGTTTCTCGTGTAAAATAATATTGTCTAGCGCGCTCTTGTTCCACATTTCGATTATCTTTTATCTATTTGAAGATACCACATAATTACTGTAAAATTAGCAGTATTTTAATTTCGCCGGGATGAAGACTCTTAATACTGCCTCTTGTTGAGGTGAAACTGATCCTAAAATATATTCTCATTAAGCTCTTCATTATACACCCACACAACAACAACATATTGAACAGTTAATGATAGCTTTTGGCGCTAAAAATTATGTCGGTCACTGCCAATAATAATAGATACTTATTGTACTGGAAAACATATTTATGTACTGCATATGTAGAAAACTAAACTATTAACTAGCAGATTGTATCTATTGTTATTTGTCTTTTCTTAACGGTGAAACACATTTTATCTATTGTTATTTGTCTTCTTCTAACAGCGAAACACATTTTATCTATTGTTATTTGTCTTCTAACAGTGAAACACATTTTATCTATTGTTATTTGTCTTCTTCTAACAGCGAAACACATTTTATCTATTGCTATTTGTCTTCTTCTAACAGTAAAACACATTTTATCTATTGCTATTTGTCTTTTCTTAACAATGAAACATATAGTATCTATTATTTGTCTTCTTCTAACAGTGAAACATATTTTATCTATTGTTATTTGTCTTCTTCTAACAGTGAAACACATTTTATCTATTGTTATTTGTCTTCTTCTAACAGTGAAACACATTTTATCTATTGTTATTTGTCTTTTCTTAACGGTGAAACACATTTTATCTATTGTTGTCTTCTTCTAACAGTGAAACACATTTTATCTATTATTTGTCTTCTTCTAACAGTGAAACACATTTTATCTATTGTTATTTGTCTTCTTCTAACAGTGAAACACATTTTACCTATTGTCACTTGTTTTCTTCTAACAGTGAAACACATTTTATCTATTGTTATTTGTCTTCGTCTAAAGTGAAACACATTTTATCTATTGTTATTTGTCTTCTTCTAACAGTGAAACACATTTTATCTATTGTTGTCTTCTTCTAACAGTGAAACACATTTTATCTATTATTTGTCTTCTTCTAACAGTGAAACACATTTTATCTATTGTTATTTGTCTTCTTCTAACAGTGAAACACATTTTACCTATTGTCACTTGTTTTCTTCTAACAGTGAAACACATTTTATCTACTGTTATTTGTCTTCTTCTAACAGTGAAACACATTTTATCTATTGTTATTTGTCTTCTTCTAACAGTGAAACACATTTTATCTATTGTTATTTGTCTTTTCTTAACGGTGAAACACATTTTATCTATTGTTGTCTTCTTCTAACAGTGAAACACATTTTATCTATTGTCATTTGTCTTCTTCTAACAGTGAAACACATTTTATCTATTGTTATTTGTCTTCTTCTAACAGTGAAACACATTTTACCTATTGTCACTTGTTTTCTTCTAACAGTGAAACACATTTTATCTATTGTTATTTGTCTTCGTCTAAAGTGAAACACATTTTATCTATTGTTATTTGTCTTCTTCTAACAGTGAAACACATTTTATCTATTGTTGTCTTCTTCTAACAGTGAAACACATTTTATCTATTATTTGTCTTCTTCTAACAGTGAAACACATTTTATCTATTGTTATTTGTCTTCTTCTAACAGTGAAACACATTTTACCTATTGTCACTTGTTTTCTTCTAACAGTGAAACACATTTTATCTATTGTTATTTGTCTTCTTCTAACAGTGAAACACATTTTATCTATTGTTATTTATCTTCTTCTAACAGTGAAACACATTTTATCTATTGTCATTTGTCTTCTTCTAACAGTGAAACACATTTTATCTATTGTTATTTGTCTTCTTCTAACAGTGAAACACATTTTATCTATTGTTATTTGTCTTCTTCTAACAGTGAAACACATTTTATCTATTGTTATTTGTCTTCTTCTAACAGTGAAACACATTTTATCTATTGTTATTTGTCTTCTTCTAACAGTGAAACACATTTTATCTATTGTTATTTGTCTTCTTCTAACAGTGAAACACATTTTATCTCTTGTCATTTGTCTTCTTCTAACAGTGAAACATATTTTATCTATTGTCATTTGTCTTCTTCTAACAGTGAAACACATTTTATTTATTGTTATTTGTCTTCTTCTAACAGTGAAACACATTTTATTTATTGTTATTTGTCTTCATCTAACAGTGAAACACATTTTATCTATTGTTATTTGTCTTCATCTAACAGTGAAACACATTTTATCTATTGTTATTTGTCTTCTTCTAACAATGAAACACATTTTATCTATTGTTATTTGTCTTCTTATAACAGTGAAACACACTTTATCTATTGTTATTTGTCTTTTCTTAACGATGAAACATATAGTATCTATTATTTGTATTTTTCTAACGGTGAAACACATTGTATCGTATCTATTGTTATTTGTCTTATCCAAACGGTGACACATACATATTCCTTTATGCATATACTACTTGTAAATATTTTTATAGGTGTATGCAGGGGCGGATCCAGGATATGATCAAGGGAGGGGTTAAACCATATTTTGCCGTTTTATCCAGTGTAAAGCAGGATTGAAGCCCATTTTATCCAGTGTATATCTGAGCGTCAAGGGGGGCTATAGTCCCTATAGTCCCCCCTTGGATCCGCCACTGGGTGTATGTTCTAGGATTTTAAATAACAGTGTTCCAAAAATTTTAAAGACTGCTTTTTTAATACGAAAAGTGATTTCTGTAGCTGGAAATAAAAGAAACTAGCGATCACAATATCGTATGGCGCCAATGTAGGAAAAAATGAATGCTTATTATATATGCGAAAAAAAAGAAAAAAAGCATAACTTAATAAATAAATAGCTGAATAACAGTGCAAACAGTTCTTTGACCATTTGGCGATGGCATTCAGTAGAAAGTGTCTGTCCTTGGCTTTATACATGTTCATTTCTGGAAAACTTGTTTTAGGACTATCTCTTCCCAGACATGCCACAACGGCTCGGCCTTGGCATTTTTCGCATCCCAAGTAGAACAATTTTTTAATTCTTTTTCTCCTCTTGTTTCCTACTGACTTTGTGCCTCTGTTCAGAATGGAAATCCTCCTTTCAATGGGAATGACATAGTCTTAAGCCGAGCGAGCTCTGCAAACGATTTCAGTGAACGTTCAACAAGCTTTCTTGCACAGACGCAATGTAGTGAAAACTATACTTCTTGGTTCCATTGATCAAAATACGTATGTTTTATTATTTTATCGGTTAAGCATTCTGAATGCCCCGTAGACTACAGTGGAAGCATAAGCTTTACAGCTATGCCGCACGATGTCGCTAGTATAACTAGTAAACGTAGGTGTAAATGGTTCTTCATTCGTAAACGTAAATGTTTTTGTTCGAGGGTTACCGTGTGGAGTAACGGACTAGCGTGATCCTAGTAAACAAAATGTTTGTTGAAATTTAGCGTTCTTTTCCAGCACCTAAGCAATATGAGACTTGGACCTACATTTTTAAGATGGGACCCAAACCATCGTAATAAGTTCCCACCGAGATTCAAACTCAAGACCCTGTGAACTAAAGTCAAACGTGTTAATCGCTAGACTGGTAGGGAAGGCTCCCAATAGGTACGTATCAAACGAAGCAAGTAAAATTGATGAATTTTGTCCACGATTTTCAATAGTAGAAATGACATGATTATCCATAAAATTTTAAAATTATCCAAAAATCTCATGAAAAAGTAGTTTGCTATTGGGAGTGAGCTTTTTCTTTGACAAATTTTAGCCAAAAACAACTAAGCCAATTATTTTCACATTTCGATAGTATCACAATATGGAAAAGTGATTATTTAATTTAAGAAATTGGAGCGAACATGAAAACTGAGTACAGTGGCTCGTACTTTTTAACTTATTTTGTTCTGATTTTTGTTACTTGTACGTAAGATATATTCACATTCATTCAGTTTCTCTATAATGTATTCACTGCTTATTAACAGTCTGACATACTAAAAATAATACAAAATTTACCATTTTTCTTTTTTGTTTGTTTTTCATAAGTGAAAGGATATAATGAAATGCAACTTACCACAATCATAGATAATATTATTCTACAACAGAAAATATGAACCTGAAGATCTTTAGTGTTGCTGTCCATAGAAATTGCAGTGTTGCCAGAATAACATTTCCCCCAAAATCGTAAGTTAAGGCAGCGACTAGAGAAACGATCTTGACTGCATTTGATTACATATCATGTTGTCTTGGAACCCTGTGAACTACTTTTTAAATAGTAGTTGTATTTAGTTTGTAATAAACAAAATAGTTTTAACATACAGTTATTAAAGTTAAATAATAATGTTATTTAAAAAGTAGTTCACAGGATACCAAAACAACATAATACGTAATCAAATGCAGTTGAGATCGTTCCTCTAGTCGCTGATTTTGAGGGAAATGTTATTCTGGCAACACTGAAAATTCTTTAGTTTCATATTTTCTGTTGTAGAATAACATTATCTATGATATCTAAGTTGCATTTCATTATCTTTTTCAACTGAAAAACAAACGAAAGAAAAATTGTAAATTTTGTATTATTCTTGTTTGTCAGGCTCTTAGTAAGTTGCTTCTGCAAGTATGGTTTGGAGCTGTTGCGATGGACCGAATTTGTAGTACTCGAAGAAATGCCGGTACTTATTATCCTTCAATCATAATACCACATACAACGGTACCTAAAATCTAATTCGTGATCCTAGATTTCAAAAGGTGAGGGTGATGTATTTATTTTTCATGAATATTCTCAAAAAGCAAAAAGAAAAGAAACACTGTTAACATGTACAACTGAAGAATGTGCGGAGCACAAAGAACAGTTTGCAGCACATATAAGTTTAATATCCATCATAAAGATTAAAAAGAAAGGGATCGAACGTTGCAGTATTCCACAAAATATTTGAGCGAAAGTTATTTTAACAATTCTTTAAAAGTTTATTTAAAAAAAAAAACAATAAAATATCATTTGGTCAATACAGCTATACATTTTATTTTATTCGTGAACGAAAGTATTCTAAGAGTCACGTTTTCCAAAGTGTTGTACTCACGCAAGAAGCTTTGGATACCTTCTAGTGATCAATAGCCCTCCGTTATGGTGTATGTACGAAGGCCTGCAAAACGTTCAGCATGACTGTATTTTCGGTTGCATGCCAATCAGGGGAACATGAGATTCAAGAACTCACGGGTCATGTTCAAAGGCAGTAAGTAGTGAGTAGCCTGCTATATTGAAAATTGTATTTTACAGATTTATATATAACTAGTTGAGAAAGCTGCAAGAGCATTGCCACAACGAACTTAAAAAGAATTAATTTTTTCTTATTAACTTCTACCGGCTTTATACAAATTGTTCTATGTACTTCATTTTATTATACTCATTACACAATTCTTGTAATATACCTATCCATTTACAACTGAATACTAAATTTTTTCCACATGTTTTCCAATTTATTCTATTAAAACGTTCTACAATATGTTGTTTTACGAAGATACATGCTCAAAATTAAAACAATCGCAACATATCGTCTCTCTATGACTAATGAGATATCGCTCTTAAATCTCCCGAAATCCGAATTTTTTTGGGACAATATCTGGGGAATAGTGGCCAGTGGCGACTGGTTACTATTTAGTACCAAAATGTTTACTATCCTCTTAAGTTCTGATCAACACCAATATGATCTCCCTATTACTTACGGTTCCCGAGATATGGTCCTTAAATCTCCGAAATCGGAACTTTTTTGGGCCAAAATCTCGGAAACGGTAAGAGTGACGCGAAAAATTCCATCAGTTCTTTAGATAGTTTTTGATTATTGAATGGGGGGCTCAATTTTTTTAAAAAAAATCGCAAACAACAGACATATATACACATACACAGACACAGACAAAGAGAATTCAGTAACGAACTTTTAAAGTTAGTTGAAAATACAGCTAAAAAATGTAACTCAAAACAATTAACAATCAAGAAATATAAACATGATCACATTCACGACATTTTCATCAGCTTAATACTGTATTTCAATGTTTTTTCCAGCTTTCTTTTCGTTTCTCCTTCATTATCGCGATCAGAGAATAATTATCTAAATTAGGGATGCGCACGAGACGAGTCGGGACAGGATTTTCCTGACAAAATTCGAGTAGACACAGATCTTCCAATAGAAAAATATACATTTTTCGAGTCGAGACGGCACATTTTCGAGACGAGACAGCCAGAAATCTTGTCTCGTGCGCATCCCTAATCTAAATTTATACAGTCAGCGACAAAAGTTCTTTCCGTTTAGTAAAATTCATTCTGGGAAAACGGTGGTATGGC
This sequence comes from Thermobia domestica, assembly GCF_964235325.1. NCBI lineage: Eukaryota > Metazoa > Arthropoda > Insecta > Zygentoma > Lepismatidae > Thermobia > Thermobia domestica. The sequence goes on from NC_137468.1 coordinate 166,537,811, forward strand.
TGGAACGTACCGAAAATTACATTTAAAAAAAAAATACTAACAAGTGTACTCAAATTGTCCTTCCATTCTGAGGTTATTTACGAAACTAATTTCATCGAACGAAAAGAACTTTTTTCGTTGACTGTACAACAGAATAAGAATTTCAGTTCTGCTCTTGATTCGGTTGCCATTAATGGAAACAAATATTTGCACCCCACGTAACAAAGCCATTTTTTTTTTATTCTACGTAAGATATTAAGGTAGTAGTGATCCTTAATGTTGAAAAGTACAAGATACAATAGCGACATCTAGAAAAAAAATCTCTGCTTTCCTTTAAGTTTAATTTAAACCGTATCTTTTAAAATAGAGAGATCTTTTCTTTAATGTTTTTGCGACCACATTTTAACCTCTTCAAGGTGCACTCCTCACCAAAGAATGGGGGGAAAACGTTAAAGGTTTCTCGACGTCTTTCACCTTTAAAGACTTGCTCTATGGACTGTGCCACTTCGCCAAAAACTTTATAGAAAACGAGATTGAAGAAGAAGCAGTAGTAACTCGAGTCTCACGCTATATCCAAGACACGTGGCTGGCTGGTTGCGTTTCACGCAAACATTGATCCCCTCTTTCGCTTAAACCTCCTTTTCCCCCCGCAAAAAATCTCTCCCTCTTGTTCTACTCACGAAAATGTAGGGACGAAAATCGATCGGGATACTTTTCAACTTGGGACGTTTTGCATACGGGAGCAATGGTCGCTAAAAACAACAAGCAAACAGTTAGGAAGAACTAACTACTGCCTTAGATCAACTCTTAAAGATTTCTGATTCCTTCTTTACTACAATTCCGTTCTAGTATACTAAAATATACCTACAAACATATAACATCAATGATTTAGCACTAAATTCTCTATTTTAAAGAATTCTTTCATAGATTAAATTTAAATCATCTCATTCTTTTCTTTTTCCATGTGTTGTACAGTGTTTGTAAAGAAAGAAAAAAAAAATCACATAATTTCACCATTCACAAATCGTACAATACACGAGACTATTGTATGAAAGAAGCCAAAGGTTATAAAAGACCCTTATAGACTGTCGTGTCCCATTTCTAATAAATTCTGAAACGTTTTCTATCTCTTTATTCAAAATGATTTTGCTTACTTCAATCTTTTGTGAATTCCACTTGAACCAAATCCTTGTCATTTTAATTGGAGCTGGTTCGTTCTGGTTCTGAATGTCAGATAACGACAATGCCACACTGTCAAAGTGAAATGATAAAATAATAATAATAATAAATGAATAAATAAATAAATAAAATCACGGGCTTGAACCTCATCTATGTCGAAAATTTGATCGAGATCAGTCGGTTGTTGAAGAGTTGTTAAGTTACAAAAATAGTGACTCATTTATACATAGGGGGGCGCGGTAGCTCAGTGGTAGAGCGTTCACCCTGGTTCGATCCCAGCTCGCGCTATGTGCACTTTGTGGTGGACAAACACCGTGCTCGTGGGTTTTCTCGGGGTTCTCTCGTTTCCTCCCACTTTCTTCATTTCACCGTTTCATTCAGCTCTCATCATTACCGTCTCCTTTAGCCTAACCGGCATAAGTGTGGGACGTAAAACCTAAATATTTCATTTTTTTTTCATTTATACATAGTGACTTTCATTCAGAGAAATAAAAATAAAAGGGTTTAGAATTGCTTATATTTATTTGTTGAAAAAATATTCATTGACCACAGGAACATGTACCACGCCATAGTAGATAACCGTAGAAAAGATAAACTTGCGATGACGATTTTTGGAATCTACATGTCAGATTTTGCCTAAATAACTCAAAATGTATGTTCTACATTACGTATGTTGCCTTACGACTCTTATGGACCTAAAGGAATTAACTCTTTGAGTTAACCGAAGATCAAATGCACCTGAAATTGCGTACACAATTTATGAAGCTAATGCTACTACAAAAATACGAGAAGGGAGTCTTTTTTATTATCATTCCCGGGAAAATCGATTTCACTTATCTGATATTCCATGGTCAGAACTATCATCAAACTTCGACAAAGATGATCCAAACAAGCTTCTTCACGAAAAAGCTTCGTTAAATACTGTGAGAATCGGCACAAGTTATGAATTGTGACCACTCAGCCATTATGCATAATTTGCATTCTATGTATAAGGTGCAAAAATTATGTTAATTATGAACGTAAAGACACATGGACTCACAAAATACTACGAAGTAATGCAGGAATCCAATAACATAATACAGCATAAAAGATTGTCTGTAGACGGCAAACCGATTATGCCATCACGCCTAGGTAAGATGTAAACTACCGAAAACTTCCAGGTAACGTCTGATACAATGAAAAGTACGAATTAATATAATAATAATAATAATAATAATAATAATAATAATAATAATAATAATAATAATAATAATAATAATAATAATAATAATAATACGTTAAGAGACTAATTTCACTGAAGATACGATAGAAATTGATGAAGATTCTATTTTCTCAAAAATGCTGTGTAAGATTTCGAAGCTTCAACTTAATACTTGTATACGAAAGCATCTAAAATGAACCATTAGGCAACGTTTAAGTACATTTTTTTCTTCATAAATCATCCGCCTGCCATAATCATTTATTCTTTACTGAAAACATCTTTACTTGTCCTGCATGACGTGGCTGTGCGGACGCTATACAAGTACTCCATACTCTACGATACATGTAACACACACACGTTGCAAAGAAATGCAACATTTTGAAGGTCAAGTTTTTCACGACACAGTCACATGGAATGAAGGTAGTCTTCTTCCGACGTCTTTTTTTTTTTTAATTTTGTTTTCGTTGGTGATTCTCCCTACAAAATTCCCCTCACAGAGATTTCCAATCTCATGATAGTAATAGTATTAGTAGTAGTAGCAGTTTCTACGTCCCGCACTCCCTCCCTCCATACCCTGCGTCGTTACGCCGTCCCCTCTCGTCCCGGCTGTCACGAATAATACCAGACAGTTTGCAGCCGATGTCCGACCCAAAATAGACTCTTTTTACCTGGGCTTTCCTGGTTCTTTTATTTTACTTCAAGTCTTCGTATTTTTATTTTCTTGTCTTACATGAAAGCGTGGTTTAGCTTTCGCCGTTTCTGAGCACGCGTTTATTTTTGAAATGTGCCTTTAAACTCTTGCCAAATTTTGAAACAGACAACCCATTACTAGAAATACCAACAATAACAAAACCATCCTCTAGGTAACAAGTACTAAAAATGTCCCATCACGACAAGAAGGTAATAATTACTAGCAACGAGCTAACAAAGTAAGGTAATTAATCTAGAAATTATAAATATCAATGAGATAAATCTGCAGATACATCAATTTGGATTTATTAATGATAGTTACATCAATTTGGATTTATTAATGATAGTTAATTGGCAGAAAGTCAAGAAACAGAAAATAAACGAAACTTGGTACCGCCAACGAAGAATGATAATTTCCCATATAAGCCGCACTTTCTCCAAAACATCAGCAAAAATTAATGTTGCGGCCATACCTACCATACTTACTACCCCACCATAATCCTGTTAGTAAGTAATAGATCCTCCCTGTTATTTCTATTTAATTTACAATCATTGTGATAATTACAGTAATTATATATAATTGTCATAATTTAAAGAGGGACATTGTCAGATTTATGTTGTGACAATATTAATAACACTTATGGTGCGAAAAGTTCCTAATCCAAGTATCACTTATGGTGTGGGGCAATATTAATAACACTTATGGTTTGAAGAGTCCCTAACGCGAGTAACATTTACGGTATGAGACAATATTAATAACACCTATGGTGTGAAGAGTGCCCAATCCTATAACACTTATGAGATAATATTACTAACACTTATGGTGTGATGAGTCCCTAACCCAATAACACTTATGGTATGAGATATTAAGAACACGTATGGTGTGAAGAGCCCTTAACCCGAAATGAAATGAAACTTCTAGTTTTACGTCCCACGTTTATGACCTGTATGTTAAAGGAGATGGGTGATCAATGAAACTGATTATGTAATTTATTTGTAAAATGAGAACGTGAGATGAAACGGATGAACCTAGAGAAAACTCACGAACACCACGTTGTCCATCACAAACTCATATGGTCTGTAATCGAACCAGGGACCCCTCGCACCAGAGAGGTGCAGGTGAGCACTCTATCAGTGAGCCACTATGTGAACTTCTGAAAAGATTAATCCCAGACTTCTCGAAGTACGTAAATATCTCTGAGTCATATTTGGCAAGACGATTGAATGAGAAGAAAATCCCGTGCCTGCGGAGTACTGAACCTGAATAGTCGAGTTTGTAAGTAGATGCCTTAACGGTAATACCATGCGGCTCTGAGTTAGTACGTAGAATATAAAAATCACAATCAAGAAAGAAAACGAAAGAATATCACTCAAGACAATTCGTTACACCAAAAAATTCAATCAGGGAAAACGAAGAGGACAGTCAGCTGAACGCTATAGACGACGAATGAGCAAGCGGAAGGGGTAGCCCTCACGTCCGACTTTCTCTGATGAAACCTTGTGCTACTCACGTAGAAGACATTTTTAAACGAAAACATTTTACAACTTTCTTTTTTTCCTTGCAACATTTTTCACTCTGATTAACAAGAACAAATTAAAGTATTTAATGCTACATCGGATTTCCACTGACGATCACAACAATTACCCTACTTTATTCAATGGCTTTTAAAGTACACGGAGTTTGCACGTCATCGTGTTAACAGAATGGAAGATTTCTCATACAAGGTTTTCCTATAAATATGTTACACAAGTCTTTATCATACAAACTCGTTGCTAAAAAGAGCACTTACACATACAAAGTTTCTCGTTTATTATGGAAGCACCAACTCCTAGAAAAAAGTCGATAGACCCTATAAAAAAAATTAACACGCATTCGGCTGTTAAAATAGCTCCATAAAATAGACTTATCTAGTTGATGATATATTACTGACATATATATTCACATTCACAATGGATAGTTTCAAATATATAGGATCAATGTTAACATACAAAAATCATATTCACGAAGATATTAAATGTCGACTGAAAGCAAGGAATTCGTATTACTATTCGGTTCAAAATCTCTTGTCGTCGCGAATTCTGTCGAAGAATTTGAAGCTTAAAATATACAAAACTATAATCATGACTGTTGTTCTGTATGGTTGAGAAACGTGGTCGTTTACTCTGAGGGAAGAACATAGACTGAAAGTATTTGAGAACAAGATCCTGAGACGAATATTCCAACCCAAGAGGAACGGGAATGGGGAATGGCGGAAACTTCATAACGAAGAACTACATAATTTATACGGTTTACCCAACATTGTTAGAGTCGTCAAGTCTAGGAGGCTTAGATGGGCAGGTCATGTAACTAGAGTGGAAGAAAGTAGAAACGCTTTGAAAGTCTTGACTGGAAGACCAATCGGAAAACGACCATTAGGAAGACCTAGGCGCAGATGGGAGGACAATATTAAGATGGATCTCGCAGAGATTAGAATACAAAGTAGAAACTGGATGCAGTTAGCTAAGGATAGAAGTCAGTGGAGAGCTTTTGTGAACGCGGCATTAAACCTCCGGATTCCATAGGCCATAGTTAGTTAGTTTATATATTCACATTGTCAATCCAATTATAATAATGTGATAATCTTATAAAAGTATGTTAGATGTGGCCAAGTTGTCAGATGCTAAGTATGTACAATCTAGTGGCGCATCAAAGGAGGCGGCTTTGAGGATTTTAATCCCTCCCTGAGCAAGATATTATGTAAAAGCAAACAATTACCATATTAAAAATAAATACAAAGACTTGAAACTATATAAACTTGGGAGAATGATCCCCCTCCTTAAAGAATTTCTGAATACGCCACTGGTACGAGCTATGCTCAATAAGTAAGATTTGGCATTAAATACTCGATACGGTTTAATTCCGTATAAGGTGAGTATTTTACTGAATAAATTGAGTGGTTAGGTAGTACAACTTCATTTGGTTACGTATTTTCATATCTGTCAACTTGCCACACTGCATACGTAAGCAAAGGCGCCCATGTTGTGGTTTCCAAGAGGGGGGGGGGTCAAGTATAAGCGACGTTTCAAAAATAGTTCCAAATTTTACTGTAACTAATGTAAAAATTCTATTGGATTTTCGATATTCTGAAGTACAATTTCGTCTAGGGCGGGGCGAGCGCCCCACCTTACCCTCCTGATGGACGCCCTTGTACGTAAGTACAAATTAATTCTTACGCCAGAAATGAAAACAAAATCTTTCAGTTTTACGTCTCACGATTACGGTCTAGAAAGGAGACGGATAAAAAGTGAATGAGTATAGTAAAAAGTAGTCCAATGAGAAGATGAGAGGAAACCGGAAAATCCCGAGAAAACCCACGGGTAGGTTCTCCACAACAAATTCACATGGGTTGGGATCGAGCCAGAGACCACTCGCAAGAGAGGTGAGTATTCTACCATTCACCCCCCCCCCCAATGTCCTTCAACTACTACTATTCGTTTCAGTGAAATGTTTATGAATAAATTTACCAGAATCGGATACTCATGTTATACACACTTAAAAATTACTGTGGCGCGGCTTCACAAAGGTTGAGAATCATAGGTATTGCGGAGAAGCGTGTTTTGTGCGTGATGACCTCCCATGTGCAGCCACTAACTGCACCGGATTAAAAAAAATAGGCACTGATCGGAGCCCAGTTTCAATTTTTCCTTACAACAGTTGTTATATTTAACTGTTAGCTGTTTCCGAAATAAAGTAGGACCACACGTGCACCTGCAACAATGTTATTAACCACTGCTGAAGGGCCAAACTTGAACTGAATCACACACATACAAAATAAGGAAACGGTCAAGAGATTCGAATCCGAAGCTTAGATTACAAACACTTATCTCAGAGATGATTTATTGTAACTGGGAATGTATTCTTACCTGGTATTCTGAAGATTTTCTGGAATATCAAAAGCAGTTCTGCACCTACCTGTAAGAAACAACAGAAAACAATTTATTAATAATTATCATTTGGTTATTTGTTCATTTATTAATAAATCTTAATGTGTGAACATTTTTTTTAAAGTTGAAACATTATGACTGTGTAGCAAGATGACACTGTACAAAAAAAAAAAAAAAAAAAAAAAAGGCAGAATCACTTTTTGACAGATTTAATATACTAATCACAAATATATTTCTTTTATATAGGATAACATTGGTTTGTTGGTTGATCGGAATTTTGTGTCTTTTTTCAGCATTGAGGCTACATGAGAAACTCTAAGGTGGAATTCGATCCAGCAATACTATCATATTTCAAGGCTCTCCCACAGAGAATCGAACCCAGGGTTCCATGCATCAAAAGTGCGCCCGCTAGCCACTAAACAAGGAGAAAGAGCTTCATTTACATTAGATAGTTTATTGTTATAAATCATTTATTTTGAACAAATATCTACATCATATTATTCTAGAAATGTTAACTAGATTCGGAGGAACTAAGTTTTCCAACATTTCGTCATGGTGTGCATCACGGATGCTACTCAAGTCTCATATTGCTTTGGTGTTGTTGAAACAAGTGTGCTGAACTTCAGCTTCTCTCTACTCGTAATTCAGAAATAAGACCTTAGAAACCAATCCCGAAACTACCGCAGAAAAGCGCTAACACAACTTGTAATTCTAAATATTAATGTAGATGCTCCGCAGACTGGTTCTTGGCATGCATCATCTTACGTCACGGTCATATAGAATATCGCAGCAGCAATATTCTCCCCGCTTTTTTTTTTTTTTTTCGGGATAAGAAAAGGTTGTTTTATTAATTTATTCCGTATTGTCATCTGTAGACACCTTCATTTCAAGATATTCAAAAGAAGCGAAATTAGAAAAAAAGGAAATCACTGTTCCACTGACGTCACTGAGTCATGGAACCGGTAACGAAAGAAATATCACAGGAAGCGCATCACTACAAAACACCATTGGGAGTTCACTCAACTTCGTGATCCTTCGGTTGTTATCGGCACGAGTCGGGGATCCGAACCAGCAGTAAAGATGCCAGCGACCCCGGCGGGCTATATCGAGCCGGTATGTTGTGATGGTTTGTTGGCCGATTAGTGTCGGCACGGTTCCCTCATGGAGGACAAGCCAAGGTTGCGGCTTCATTATGGCAGCATCGGCACGGACAGGGATAACGAGGCGGCGGCCTTCACAGACTTACAAACACACTTGCACAGCACCACACATGTATTATATTCAACACACGAGCAAGCACACACATACACACACAAGTCACATACTGCAGGGATCAAGGATCATGTACTGTTTTTACAAACACATACTGTTTGAGAACTAAAAAGTTGCACACTTAACGGCAAACAAAAATCAAAAAGGATAGTCGTTCACTTGTTGTTTTATACATTTAATTAGTCCACAAAAGTGATCAACCGCACACCCACGCGCGCGTACAAGCATATATGCTCGACATACATAAAACAGGCATTCATATGACACGACAGTAAAAAAAAAGTGAAAAATAAATAATAAAAGAAAATATGCTTTTTGAAATGTACTATACATACATAGGAAACAGCAAACAATTCACATCATAATTGCACTTATGAAATGTTAGTAATAAATGATAAGTTAATCTTTATCGATGTTAAGCAGGTTTTTAATACATACAACACTTAAACAGATGATACAAAATAGCTATAAATTGAAGCATGAAGGTGCATATTTTTCAGTACCATCTCATATAACACTTTTTTTAAAAAAATGACATTCCACTAACAGGTTTAATGCGATCTGGCATTCATAATCTAACTGTCCTTCAATTCCTATTCGATCGCAACACATTTTTTTTTTCTTTGTTTTCCATTTAACCTTCTGAAGCACTGGTGGGGCAGAAACTGGCCACCCTATAGGTAATCAACTATCTTCATAGCTTTGTCCTGCTACATTAGGTAAATGAGTTAGAAAATGCTTCGGACCGAACACAAAAAACAAGAGATGTATTGATCTTAAAGTATAATGGTGGGCAGTGGCGGCTCATAATGGAAGTCGCGACAAAATTTAAATTTTATCGATACACTGTACACAGCTTTCTGAAGCTGTATGAAGCTGTCTTCTCTTAATCTGTAGATTTTACATATGTAACTTCCGCAAGAGCCGCCACTAGTGGTGGAATGCATGATAAAAGATGATTAAGTTTCAAAGAGAACACAGGACATGGTTGATGATTTTTTTTTTATTTTAAAAGAGTTATTGTAGAAGACACACACAAATACATTTTACGTAATACCTACGATAAATGACACAAACATGTTTTTCTAACAATACAGGGCTTCCCCTGTACAAGACATGCAATAAACGTATTAATGAAAACACTTCAAAATATCGATATATTAGTAAAGAGCGCCCAATCTGGGACAAGTCAAAGTAAACCACGAAGACTGGGTGGAGGCAATGATTCGAGACATACAGGTGATGTGGTTAGCAAACATGCTCCGCGCGCTTTTGTCACCCACGAGACGAGGCGATTTTTTTTTTTAAGTCTCATACCTCGAAGAATTGTTATCAGTACCCACCCTCCTCAAGAGAGATCTACAAAGGATACAAAAACATTTAAAACCATATTTATTGTTGGAGTATGCTGTGTAATGACTTGGATATCTTTAAATGTAGATAAATGCTCTTATTTGTGCAATCATTTTATGAATTTGTAGTTTTTATACTCTAAACCAGCGTTTCCCAACCGGTGTGCCGCGGCACACTGGTGTGCCGCGAATGGGCCGCTGGTGTGCCGCGAAAAAATCGAAACAAATTATTAATTCTATACGAACCAAATTGCAAGACAGGGGAAAATGTATATTTATATTTCACATTACTATGAACCTCTACTATAAATCTACAATTTTAAATTTCATACTGTGTTACTTTTCTGTACATTTTTAATGTTGAAAAACGTATTTATCATTGTCATGACCATTATTACTTCTTTATTGTTGCAGACTATTTCGTAACTTGAAATTTTAACATATCATTCAATAAATTCAACAAAGCAAACATGCATACAGATTACCTACATTTGTGTTTTAAAAGTATAGGAGATTTGTTTATTTGTTCGTTATTTAGTGATCTTCCCTTTTAGTTAGAGGTTAGATACAGTTTTCGAAAGAGAAAGTGGATTTTTAAAAACCCGAGTCCGATATTTCATTGCTATTGTTTTCTATTTTAAAATTAGAATGAAAAATAAGTATAATGATTTAGCACGGGGGAAAATCAGTGATCGAGCTTTCTTCTCTGTAAGAAGGAAATTAGTAATCACATTAAAATACCACGATAATTATATATATATATATATATATATATATATATATATATATATATATATATGGGTGTGCCGCGAGAATTCAAGTTACACCTGTAGTGTGCCGCAAGTTAAAAAGGTTGGGAAACGCTGCTCTAAACCATGTAACACTAAAATAGTGTTTGAGATCTAAGACCCAAGTGAAATAATAGTGTTGCACACGAAAGTCGAGAAATTTCGCGTCTTGTCTCGAAAACGAAACGATACTTGTCAAGTTTCTAGTTTCGATTTTTTTTTTTTTTTTAAGTACTTTCCATTTCGACTTTCGTCTTATTTTCGGGACGAGACATTTCTAATCTCGTGGGCAACACTGCTATCAGCTTTCCTCAGGTAAACACTTTACAGAGAGTATGTGAAGCCCTGAGTCACATTGAAACGATGATAGCAAGAGAAAACTGCCCGTCTCCCATCGGGAATGAACTTGGAAACCCCAGTTGGACTACGCCATCGGGCTTTCGGCATATTATTGTGCTGCCAAAATGTCTTGAGCCGTGGCAAAAATGCGAACTAAAGCTCACACCCTCACACACCCACGCGTTGAGCCAATAAGGGTTCAGCTGTTGCTAAGCGAGAGAAAGCGAGTGGAATTCTTTCAGCCGATAGCAGCGCTTGCAACGGAATACTAAGGATCAAGTCAATGTGGTATATCTTTAGTTACTTACATTAGCTACTTATGCAGTTTAACGCGGGTTCTGGTTGCCCCCTCCCCAGTTTTTACCTTATAGATGCGCCATTGCTTAATTCTTTGATCCACCGGTAAGTTCATCATACTCTTTTGCTTGTTTGTTTGTTTGTTTGTTGGATTGGATTCTAGCGTCTCTTTTAGCACCAAGGCTATATGGGACGTGGACCTACAGCTTAATGTGGGATCCGAACAACATCCCGGCTCCCACTGGGAATCGCTAACGAACTCGTCTCACTTCTAGTATACTGTAAATGAGTTAATTACGCTTCCTATGGTGTTAAAAACTTGACAACAATTTTGGAAAGTAGGCCAGATTTTTTTTCTCTGCAACTATTAAAAGCTTGCAACAATGGAAAGAACAAAATGTCGAAAAATTGTCACCTTGGAACCTATAGATTACATCATGCTTTACTAAATACCAGAATTCCAGATTCCTAGAACAAATGGTAAGGGGAGAGGCATTGAATTCCTCTGCAACAACTCAACAATGAACGAGTCAACTATTCGAAAATCTGCACGGAACAATTGCTGCGTATAGTCATTATCTTCAAACAGACTGACAGTGAAGAACATAGTTCAGTATTTGTAAAAGTTTTTAGTCATTTTTTGTGAATATTCATTTACATTGAAAAGATAGGACGATAGCAATACCATCTCTTATCACAGACACAAACTTTTTGTGGCTTTACACCATCCTTAAGTGAACTAATAGGCTATAATTAATTTCGAAAGTTTTCATATAATATACAAAATGTGAATTCCCCACCGTTAATAAAAAATATAAAATGCGCAAAGAAATTTCCAGTATAAGTATATTAGGTGTCAATGGTTAAACACGTGAATCAATTTCTTTTTATAATACTGTACTTCTTTGTGTGGCTAGACGAATTATTTAGGAAAACGTGCTCTGGTAAAGATAACTTCAAAAGTTTAGTAACCGTACAAAACTATTTAACACGCCAAGGCTTAAAAAAGAAAAAGAAAGCAGTGTATTGGGTCGCACGTACTGTCACATGTCATAGTAGATAAAAAGAAAAAAAATATTAGAAATGTGGAATATAGGAAACCACTATCACTCTGACTCAACCTTTAATCGCATTGATATCCAGAGAAACGAAACGGAAAAAGTAAACAACCACTCATCAGGAATTTGATGGGCTTCATCCGTTAACAGTGTAAGGATGATATAGCCACGAAGGAGCATTTAGTCGTCCCAACAGTATCTCATACAGGCTATCTTTTAAATATGTTTCCGTAACGTAAGGTATTGTATTAGATGCATTAGAAATGCAGTCCAACTTTCGATAAGAACCAGGCCCGTATTCAGGGGGAGTCTAGGGGAAGCCGGGACCCCCCAAACTTTTGTTGGCCCCTTCTAAAATTTTACAATAGGCTTCCAAATGAACTATAATATGGTGATGAACTATAATATGGTTGGATTGCCCCCCCTAACTTCAGCCGCCCCCCCCCTAAATTTTTGGGCTGGCTACCGGCCTGATAAGAACCCTATTACGGATATGTAAAATTCATATGAAATACTTGTATTAAATATAGCATATTCATTTATGATGACAAAATTGCGTTCTGCGACAAATGTAAAATGCTAACTGATAAGAAAGAGCATTACAAATAGCATCTATATCATTGTAAGGACTGTATGTCATGGCTACGTTTATACTCCTCGAGTTTCCCGATTTCCGATGTTTTCCCAAGGTTATTACTTTATCGGCAGGCGTGTAATATCCACATGCAAAAAATAAATTAATGTTTGGATATTTTTTAGAAACTACTTTTGGTCATTGTTTAACATGTCAAACAAGAATTTTAGAAAAAACTAAAAATAGATCAAAAGATTGCGATCTCGGCCACTAATTAGATTTGGATCAGGGGCCACAAAATTTCTGAACGGCACCTAAATCGAGTTTTCTTATTTTCTAGCGGAATAAGCACACCATACTGAGTTAACTGATAGTTTTGAGTTTAGCTACATTATATGTACCGGTAGTTCTCCAGATATAAGGCCTAGAAGAAAATTTTTGTTGAAAAATATATTGATTTTTTTTTGGGCCAATTGGATCAGGGACCACAAAATTTCTGAACGGCCCCTAAATCGTGTTGAGTTGATTTTGACTTTAACGTCCCTTTCAGCAGCGAGGCTATATGAGACGGGAACTATTGATTAACGTGGAATCCGAACTACATGAACTCCCCCCCCCGGGAATCGAACCCGGGTTTCCCACGCCAAAGACAGGCCCCTAAATTGAGTTTTTGTATTTCCTATGGAATACGAGGAAATCATACTGAGTTAAGTGATAGTTTGGGTTTGGCTACACTATACAGATATAAGGCCTACAAAAAAAAAATTCAATTAAAATATATTGGATCTTTTGATTTTAAAAAAATCCTGAAGTCTTCTATTAATGAACTAAAAAACTGTCTAAAATGCATCCTAACAGTCAGAAACGTCTACAGGATGGGAGGCAATAGACCGACACAGAAGTGAAGTCGCGAATATGCACACCTTGATGCACATATAGGCCTACTAGATGTAAAATAATTATTATTAACGAATTTTGCATAACTTTATTAACTACGTTTTATATTAGTAAATAAGTTCTATACCATATTAAATACTCTAGTGAGTGAGCTGGGAAATTAACATGTTTTGAAATGTATTTCGAAGAACTAAACTTCTTTCGATAATCCAGAAGCTAAGACATTTTGAACACTCCTAAGGTAGATCCTATTACCCAATTTAGGGGGCATTCTAGACATTTGGAAGACTCCTTTGGCAGTTTCTATTAAGCACTGTTAGAGGGCATTCTCGACCTTTTGAACATTCCTAGAGCCGTTCCTATTAACCACTGCTAGGGAGCATTCTAGGCATTTTGGAACACTCCTAAGGCAATTCCTATTAACCACTATTAGAAAGCATTCTAGACATTTTGAACATTCCTAGAGCCGTTCCTATTAACCACTCTTAGAGGGCATTTTAGACTTGCATTGCGTAGTTATTAAGGATATCTGTGCCATCGTTGCGAGAAAACAAATAAACGGTAGATAAAATTTGATAGTTAATAGGTTTTTTTTTTTTTTTTTTTTTTTTTTTTTACATCTACAGTACATACAAGTAAAAATCTGAGCTAGCAGGGAAAAAACTTGTTAATTATTATTAGGAACGAACGACATACTTTTTCGCGCCATAAAATTAGTTTTTCTTAGATTTTTCGAGAGCTTCGCATGATAATTCAGCTCAATGTCATATAATGACTAATGTGCCTCTCATCTTCGGACATTTTAGTTCAAGAAACTGAAGTTGAAGAGTTAATCTAATTTTGGGCTATATCTCAGTAACCGTAATAATGTACTGGCATCTTGCTAATTTTATAATGAATATTAGCCTTTGGCTAGCTGCCCCTCCCCCCAGATCCCCGTGTTTGCTCGGCGTATGGCCTTACATCTCTTATGTATCAGTATTCCATCAAGAGCGAATCTCGTTCATTTTTTTTTTTTTTTGCTCTTAATATTTCCTAAATTTGGCCACCTGGGGGCTTTGTCCCCAAACCCGAAGTTTGCTCGGCCTACAGTCTCGCACTTTTTAAACCCACAATTCTACCGAATTTCAAGTTTGTTTTCCTATTTCGACTACATAAAAGATAAGATTTTGTATCTCCCCCCCAAAAAAAACGCCCATTTAAATAATATGGGGATTTCTTTATCCCCCTTTTAGACCCCTTAAAAGCTAAAAAATATTGATGTTCAACAATTTTTTCTGTGGGCTAGTCCCGAAAGGCTACTAAATTTCATCATTCTAATCCTATTGGATTTGCCTAAACATTTTGGAGTGTGAAGATGTTCCATATAAATAATATGAAAAAGATTTTTCTGTTCCCCATTAAAATCCAACTAAATTTGGAAATTTTCATTTTTAGTCATTTTGGTAGATAATCCTATAGAAAACATATTAATATACCGAATTTCAAGTTTTTATTCCAATTCCAAGTACCTAAAACATGATATTATAGGTCAAAAAAGTCCATTTAAATAACATGGGGAATTTATTCTGACCCCTTAAAAATTAAAAATATAAACTTTTGGCAATTTTCCTGCGTGTTAGTCTCAAAAAGCTACAATCACGCAAAATTTTAACTTCACATCAAGATCAAAAGGATATTCTTCAGATTAGTTTCACGTTAATAGATGGCGTTGCTCCTGTACAGCATTAATTTTTGGATTTACAAAATAAAAATTCCCGATTTTCTCAAAAAACTGCGCATGAGGCTTTTAACACATCCGTATCCCTTTGTTCTGCTTAATGGGATTATCGATTGGTATACGAACCAACTTTCGACATTTTTTCGTTAAATGCTAACAGTATTGTAGAATTTGAAAACTGTTAAATATTTCTATTTTTCTATGGCCCCAAATTTCAATCAGACAGTTTTTAATGCCATGATCATCCCTCCGCTCAGGAGGGGCATTTTAGATTTTATCTAAGGAAAGCAACATTTTCCTGCGACACTATTAGTGCTTCAAATTGTTGATTACTATATCATTGGTTAAAAAAAAGAATATCAAATTCAAAGAGAGGGTAATTGTTCCCCTGCCCTCCCTAAATGACGCCCCTGCCCTCACTTTGGTCCCTAAATGACGCCCCTGCAATAAGAAAAAAAAAGTTGTACCTCTTGCTGATGTACTATGCTCCTTGCTGGAAACTGCTTATCACATTTGCTAATCAAAATATGGAATCAATTTTTGCTGAGTGTTATGACAAGTTTACAATTCTGATTTTTTTAAGCTACAAAAATAGAAGTGAAGTGTGGACGAAAGTATTAGCATATCAAAATGTGCTTGTACGAAGCAAAGAGTTTGTAATACTCTGCGAACTGTACATATCAATGTTATATACGAGTTGCGTCACACTCTACGTATGCAAAGTGCTAAGATAGAAAATTACATTTGACTTACTTTTTGCTCAAGGTTCCTGACCATTGTACTCTGACATTTCGCTATCCTTCCTTACAAACCACGAGACACGAGGTGTAAATTAGTAAAGGGAAAACAAATAAACAGGAACATAATGTAAACATCAAGCGATTCTTCGACCTCGACCAACTTGTACGGAATTAGACGGGAGACGACGTCTCTCCCCCTCCCCTTCCCCACATGAACTAACAGAAGCTTAAGTATGTGTGTGTGTGAGCATTGACTGTTTGCGTCATCACATACATAGAATACGCGCTGGAAAGTTTTCCATTCTTCTGCCTTGTTTTAGCCATCAAACGCTACGAAACGACTCCCCTCAACCACTACGTAACAGCTTTATAAATGAATCTCGTCTCTCACTATTAGATCAACGCTAAGGTTATTCACTCACTACTTGCAGAAAGTAAAAGACACAGACTACAATCTCGTGTTATTAATGGCGGATTGGAGAAATCTTGAAATTAAATACAAATTTTAAGGTACAACAAACATACTTGTTACAGCAGTGATTTTTAATTTTTTTTTACTCACATAGACTCTCCTCAGTCGTTGGAGAACTGTTTCGTGTGGCCCTCATACTATATGATTAAAACAACGAATGCACAATGATAAAATGGTAATTTCAATGGTTGTAAATCTTGTAAAAACACATAAAAATGACATATTCAATGGAATACGGTATGATACGAAAGGTCAAAAAAGGTACAAAGCGTTCTTATAAAGACTGAAAATGACTTAAAATATCACTTTATGCAATACAAACTTTATAATTTATGACGAGAAAATACACTTCCTGATTGAAGTTTCAATTACAGAAAACGGAATATCTTATAATGCATAGGAAATTCTTAATGAAGCAACTAAATATTCAAAAAATCTTTTAAGTTTTACGTCCCACGCTTATGCTGGCTAGACTAAAGGACAAGGTAAGGATGATGAATGAAATGGTGGAATGAAGAAAGTGGGAGGAAACGCGAGAACCTCGAGAAAACCCACTCACACGGTGTCTTTGACCACAATGTTAACTTAGCGCGAAGCAAGAACCACATCCACCAGAGATGAAAACTCTATCACTGAGCCTCCGCGGCCCCTCGAATTAATATCGGATGTTCTAAAATGGCGTCCACGAACAACAGACCGCTGTTCTTCAGGTCAAAGTAAAGCGAAAATACTATATAATGATATGATATATACCCTCCGGAGCCTCCTTCAGCCGCTATAGGGAGTTAAGTTTCGAAATCACATATTAATTTGCAATCATTAGCATTACTTTACAAAATTCATCACAGAGTTACATCGATTGTTACGCTAGTAAGCGGTGCCAGTGTGAACGTCTATTGACTATCATTTTGCAAGAATCGATGTAATAATTTGATGGATTGGTGTATAGTTCTTTTTCTGCGTCGTTGCCACATAGTGAAATTCACGTCTCCTGAACAGGATCTGAAAGGTCGACGAGTATACAATTACATATTTCTCGCTTTGACTTGTAGAATAGTGCTCCGTAGCCCGTGAGCGCTATTTCTAGAATTATATTATATATATACAGGGCGGATGCAGGATATGATCAAGGGAGGGACTAAACCATACCTTTCCGTTTTAGCCAGTGTAAAGCAGAATTGAAGCCCATCTTATCCAGTGTATACCTGAGCGTCAATGGGGGGGATATAGCCCCTATAGCCCCCTTTGGATCCGCCACTGTATATATATCCTAGTGAAGTTGAGAATAAGTTGTGGATTCGCTTGACAGTCTGTACATGTGCAAGGGCGCCCATGTTGTGGTTTCCAAGGAGGGGCAAGTATAAGTGACGTTTCAAATATAGTTTCAAATTTTGCTCTAACTAATGTAAAACTTCTATTGGGTTTTCGATATTCCCAAGTATCTACAATTTTCTCTACGGGGGGCGAGCGCCCCACCTTGCCCCCCTGATGAGCGCTCTTGTGTATGTGTATTCATATGGCCCACAGAATTCACTTTAAGAACTACCCCGCGTTCAAGAGAGCTTAAGATGGGAACAGCAGATTTTGGGTTCAATGATAACAATAAATCAAATGATGAGGGAGCTAGATAAACATTTATCAGGTAATCACATATATACATTTCCTTTTATTAGTTGAAGTGAGTTCAGTATCCAATATTTACTGCTAACGAATCCTCTTCAATCTTACAGAGTTCACAATTGTTGTGGTTTTGTTTTTCTAGAAGGGAAAAACCATCGAGTTTTATCACCACCAGATAGAAAATCGCAACATTATCCAGTCTTCGCGTTTCTTTACAAGTGAGGGTGCGGGTCGTTTACTGTGCGTCAGAAAGTAGAGTGCGGTATTTGGCTTGCTGAATTCAAGTCTCATGTAGCCGCACAGAGAAAATTTAGGCAACAGTAGGGACAACCATCAGACCGTCAGTTCATTTCGTGAGTGAGGAAAGGTGGAGCCAGTGCGGAAAGCTTCTCAGTGAAGCCAGCGCAAATCAGTGAGACGCGTGAATACTTAACTTTACACCTGTGATACATATTCCAACTAGATGGAGGTCCGCCACATTACGCCCGTAACGTCAGTGATTTCCTACATAACCACATTCAAAACTATTTGATTAGAAGGGGAGGTCTTACTCAATGTCCCCCCTCCTCGAGGTCACCTGACTTAAACCCTCGACTTTTTTCCGTGGATCTAGACAAGACTTTTGTATAAAAGTTAGATCTACGGCAAATAATTATCGCTGTGTGTTGACCAGTGATACCTCAAATGTTACACAACACCTGGATGCAGATTGGGTTCTGTCTTGGCGTTTGTCGAACAACAACAACAACAACAACAACAACAACAACAAAATCTGCCTGGAGATCTAATGGCGTGATTTCTTTGTGTTGGTGATAAAACTTGATGATGATTTCTTAAAAAGAAAAAGAATCCTCTCACTATTGGTTACAGAGACATTTTTATTTCTTATTGGTATATTTTCAACTGGACACACTGTATTGTTTTGTTAATTTTGTGATGTCGCTTTTTATTAGCATAAATTCTTTACTTTTTAATTCGCTGTATTCCAGATACAACCGAAAAGCGATAAAAAAATAATAAAAAATACAAGGGAAGACTTTTAGAAGGGAATTGACTAGGACTTATAAAGGTACTATTCCGACTTCAACTGGAGGGACAGTGAAAAATCCTGTCACGATGGACAGACTCAAGATTCGAAACAAAACTTTTCAACGATTCGGGAAGAACGTTCACTATTCTCCGCCGGGCTTTGCTGACTGATTACGTAGGTGATTCTGATACATTCATTTTGACACATAGAGTGTATCACAAACGGAGATAATGTATATGAAGAATGAAGCATGTGTTGGCGTACTTCGTTAGAGAATCCTATTGTTCTACTACGTCTGAGTGAGAGGTACTGTATATTCATCCAACGGGGAATATCTGCAGAAGCTGTGTCAGGGAGACGCAGCCCTGCATTGTAATTAGGTTTTCCTGTCAACAATTTCCACGGCATTTCAGTACAAGAGAATTTCTATTTTCTGGAGAAAACTCAGGAAATTTCTCAGCAAAGAACCACACGAACATAAATAAAAAATCCATACTACACTCATCACAACTAACGATCCTACTCTATCATCAAAGCTATAAAAGTGGATTTTTTTAAAAAAAAAAGTATTAAAGGCATAGTTTCTCTTGTTGAATGAATTTTTACATTAAAAAATCTATATATAAAAATGAAAGTCACTATGTAACTTCGTACCACTTGATCCCAAATTTTCAAAATAGATTATGTTCGAGCTTGAGATAATTTTTATTGTTTCATTTTGGTTACAGTGAGAATAACAATGTAGACGTGGGGGAACAGGGATATATAAAAATAAACTTAATAACTCTTGAACCGATCTCGATCAAATTTTCAACACAGAAGAGGTTCGGGCCTGGATTTTTTTTTATTTTATTTTTTTTTTATCTTTTCACTTTGACAGTGCAACTTAGGGGAGGAGGAAGATATTTGAAAACGATCGAAAATAACCTATACCAGTGTCGAATCCATAGTTTTCGGGATCGCTGAGATGAACAGTGACACTTCCGATGCCCTTTTAAAAAATTAGCCCAGCAACTTGGGAAGGGGGAGGGAGGATGTATATATATAAAGGAGTTGCGCATTTAAAGATTTTATTTCAACCCAGTGAGACGGGTAATCAACGCTAGTGTCACATAAAATACTAAATCTAGAGGTTATCAAACAGTGTGTTGTCCGTCTTGGTCCGAACAGTTGCAGCTATACGAAAACATGAAAATATAAATTATTATGTACCTAGTATAGAAAAATGGAACATACAAATGTTCAACATATACATATTTTTACAGAGTGGAATTAAAATGATATTACTGTAATTACACAAACTGAACAATTAATGTCATCTCCAAGACGAAAAAGTGAAAATGAAAAATCTTAATTATTTTACACTAAAATACAAATGCTGAGCAAAGTAACGTTTTATGTACATTCATTATATATATATATATATATATATATATATATATATATATATATATATATATATATATACAGTGGCGGATCCAGGATATGATCACGGGAGGGGCTAAGCCATAGTTTGCCGTTTTATCCAGTGTAAAGCAAGATTAAAGTCAATTTTATCCAGTATAAACCTGAGCGTCAAGGGGGGGGGCTATAGCCCATTAGCCCCCTTGGATCCGCCCTTGTATATATATATATATATATATATATTCATTGTTATGACAATTTTAAAATTCTTTAACAGACATATATAACAGAAACACGGAAAATTCTGAACTCTGATTGGCTGATCAATAAAGAATCATCCAATCATAATAGACGTTGATCAAATTTATTATTTTGTCACATTTATTATTTCATAATAAGACGATGCTTTGCTCAGGATTTATATTTTAGTGTAAGCTATTGAACATAGCAAAGCTAGTGTGAATCAGATAGATCTTAATTATTGTCCCATATTTTTGTCGTTTATGTTAAAGTAGGCGGAATATTAATTAAAGTGAAGGATTACGGAAAAAATGATAAAATGATGATGTGGGAGGAAAAAGAGATTCCCGAAAAATCCCACGGACACGATGCTATCCACTATTAAACTTAACATGCAATGAGATGGAACCAGAACCCAATATGATACATGTATGCTGATTCATAAAGATATGATATATGTGGTCAGAATTGACCAACTTCTGCACGCTGGTGTAGCCTACACAAAGCCAAAATTATGTCATTTTTCCTTTGTTATTTTGAAATTATTACTCATTATCTACGCCCAGTGATCAGTTTCTTCAATGCATACCAAAGTTTGTTTGCACCTATTTATGTCTCAACACGAAGAGCATAACCTCAAAAGCTTGGGATGTCGTAACCGAGATCAATACACTATACAGCTAAAGTAACCAAGATAGTTGATGATATTATCTCTACTCCAACGCTGCTAATATTTTTTTTTCGCCCGAGCAGTCGACGTGGACAAACGGAAATCGAAAAGCACTTGCAGCACAGCACTTCCCCTGACCCTGCAATAACACAACTTTTACATATATTGGCACTTCTATATCGTTTCTTTGTTGTTAGCAAGTGACATAATATAGCGGTCTTCACGCAATGAACGGAAGTATGGCCTTGCATTGTGCTAGGATAAGCATGTTATTTACGAGAATCATTTTTACATTATATTGCCAACTTTTCACTCAGTACTTCTAATGTACAGTGACAGTGACCAACTTAAATATGAGTAGGGGGCGCGGTGGCTTAGTGGTAGAGCGTTCACCTCCGGTGCTTGGGGTCCCTGGTTCGATTACAGCTCGAAACGTGTGGACTTTGTGGCGGACAAACATCGTGCTCATGGGTTTTCTCGGGGTTCTCCCGTTTCCTTCCACTTTCTTCATTCCACCATTTCATTCATTTCTCATCATTACTATCTCTTTAGCATAACCGTGGGAGTGAGACGAAAAACTGAAAGATTTCATTTCATTTTTTAAAAATATGAGTAGTGGCGTACGCAAGAGGAGGTTTCCGGGTTTTAACTCCCTTCCTTGAGCACGATATAATGCAAAAATAAATACTTACTATATTCAGGTATAAGCTACCTGGTAGTTAAGCGGTTAGGAGACCCGGCCTCGATTCTCGGCTGGAGTTCATATGGTTTGGATCCCATATTAAGCTGTAGCTCCACGTCTCATATAGTCTCGCTGCTGAGAGGGGCACTAAACTCAAAATCAAATCAAATCAAAACCATATTAAGATATGTTTATGAACAGTTGAAACATATGTGCTTGGAAACTTGAATCCCACTTGAAATTCTGCGTACGGCACTGAATAAATAATACATTACTCAGTTATTGTTGCTTGTATGCAAGGCGAAACATAAGCAAGAAAATTATTCACAGACTGACTAGGGGAGATACGTACAGGAGATGGCGTTACTGTTTACTGATGGTTTTCGTAAAACTCTTTAAACACCGAACAAACGTATTGTATAAAAATACTTATAAATAAATAAATAAAAATGTGTTACTACGAACATAATGGCGTCAATTGATCGGATTATATGCCCCTTATATTCTTCCTGAATGAGAAGAGGAGTATTTTCTTCTCGACTATCTTCGGAAACAACCAACTTCTTTGATATCTTCGCTCAAATTCATTTTAGTGGCTCCACTTGGAAAGCAAGTTTCAATTAAAGAACCACTGCTACAGATGACGTCCAATTTCTTTCAAGAGAAATTTTTCAAACTTTGGTGACTGCGCGAATGTCAGTGCATCTTGAACGTGCATACACTGTTCCAAGTAGCATTGTTTATCAGCTACGCTCAGAACCCTCAATAAATAAAATATGTTTTGCACCCTTCTTTTCTGTATAAATTAGGGATGGCAAAAAGTTTTCGGAATCCGGATTCTGGAAAATTTATTTTCCGGAATTGGGAATTTCACTTTTCGGATTTCGGAAAAAATCCGTAATTCGGAAAAATTCCGGAATTCAAAGAAAATCCGAATTTTCCGAAATCCGAATTTTTTCGAAATAGAAATTTTCCAAGTTTGCTTTCCGGATTCCAGAAAGTACAATTCCGGAATTGGCCATCTCTAGTATAAACGCGTCCTTTACTGTGCATTCATTTGCATACTCAGACGTTATGTCTATTGCTAGGAATTGAATTATTCTTGATAGCCATGATGAGAGTGAATTTTCATCAAAGATGTAAGTGGGTTATGTGAAATGAAATTTTGTATTTAGTGTCCCATCCCTTAGGAATTGGAATGTGTGAAGAAACGGTGGAATTTAAAGAATAACCACGAAAATGAATGACCACTACAAATTCACATGAATCAAACCAGGGACCCCCTGCACTAGAGATTAGCACTCTGGCACTAGGTTGCAAGAGGATTAAACAGAATAAAACGCATTTTTTATTAACGCTAAAATACTCACGTCTGGTGCGAACAGTCCTTAGTCGATCCCAAGTTCTTGACGATTCACAGACATTCTCTAACTAATGACTAGCTTAAATATGCAGGCAATGTTTGACAGATAGTTGCTATACCGGCTTCAAAAAAGAACGAAGAAAACCGCCTTTGAATGCTGGAACCCTATCAACATATGCAGCTTCTGGAAAAAGAGGTGAGTGTTCCAAGTTTTTTTTGAACATGAATTACATAAATTTTATTTTTCTCTTCCGTCATCGCACTTCTGTTTACATGCATACGTGTGCGTGTATGTGAAACATGTTTATTCATTCTACATTCAGACCTAATCTTTGTATAGAAAATGTACAGATATAGATGTCTCTTGCAGGGGGTGGTGCAGAAGAATGCCTACAACAACCAGTGTCACCCTGAAGTTAGTGTCGAGGTACCTGTTCCATACGAACACTATTCAATCGCAAAGAAAAGGAACCGGCTGGTACAGACAGAAAAAAATAACACAAGTTTTGTTGAATATCATCTGCAACATTACGTCACAACAGTCTTTTATGTACCTGAATCAGTCATTCTTTTCAATATCCTTAATTGTATAAGATATTAATTGCTGTCAAAAAGTTCGTTAACAAAATAAAAAAAAAAAACTTTATTTTCCTCCACTACTATCTAACATATGTATTCGTTGAACTTATATTATTATATAATTAAAAGACCATACGTGGTAGATTGTGAAAGCGTGTCTTAACACTTAGTTGAATTAACTATACAGGGTTTGTTCGTAAAGTAATGAGACTGGATCTAGTAAAAATGATTTATTGATCAGATAGGAACATACTGTCAAAATTCTTCAAAATAGTCTCCTTGGGCGTCGATACATCGGTGCCAACGCGATCCCCACGCCGCAAAGGCTCCCTAAAGTCAGTTGCCGTAACCTCTTTCAGAGACTCTCTAACAGCCCTCTGGATGGCGGAACATTGTCAAGACGGTGACCTTTCAGGCTTCTCGTGAGCTTTGGGAACAGAAAACAGTCTAGTGACCTCACATGGGGGCTGCGACAAGGATGCAATCCATATTCGGGCCAGGTAGGCGGTCAGAAGGAAGGAGATGTGAGCTGGAGCGTTATCGTGGTGGAGCTTCCAGCGATCAGCAATATCCGGTCGTTTCCGTTTGACGGCTCTGTGCACGCGCGCATTGACTACTTTATAGAAAATGGCGTTGACGGTTCGTCCTGGAGTGACAAAAACTCAAAAAGCTTTTGCGCCACGCGTGATCCTCACTGCGTCATGGTTCGGACGAGACTGCCACCCTGTGCGTTACTTAGCTTAGACCCCCACCACAAATCGTGCCGTCGGGTAGCGCGCTGCTGGCGAATCTCATTACTTTATGGACAAACTCTATATACGTATTCAAAACTACGCACGTATTGTTTCCATTGTAAAAAATAATGTTGCTTAAGAGACTAACTTTGAGGTTGTCTCGTCTCGGAAACTATATGTTTATTGGAAGAGAATTCTCGTCTCGTATCTCATATTCAAAATTCTGTCTCGTCTCATGGGGGGCACTAATAAGAAATGAAACCTTCCAGTTTAACGTCCCACAATTATGCTCTGCAGGTTAAGGGTCACAGATGATTAATGAACGTAAAATGATTATGACAAGAAGTGATCGAATGAGAATGTGGGAGGAAATGGGAGAACCCCAAGAAAACACACGGACACGATATTGTCCACAACATGACCTGGGACTCCTTGTGTCAGAAGTAAGCGCTCTACCACCGAACCACTATGACCATGTTCTTCAATTGTAGTTAAAATACTGTACAATCATACCATAAGCAAATATACTCGACTCGACTTGTAAAGTACTTCTATCCGTGCTATTTATTTGGTTATTAAAAACAAAATGAATAGGTAAAACCTATTATTAATTCCTAAATATGTGTTATACGTAAATTAAAAAAAAAAAACGTTATAAAAGGTAGCCCTATATTTAAAAATAAAGTACAGTGTTATAATGAATACAGTGTTATAATGTGTAATACTAAAATAGTAAAAACGGACAATTGCCGACTTGTTCGAGAAATATTAAGCCACTAGGTTCTTGGAACCTCTAATTTTCCCTCTCTTAGGCTTGTAATAATAAATTGTAAGAAACGAATAAATTTACTCATTGTTGCACATAATCATAAAAATTGGGAATGCATACAGTAGAAGGCTTTTAAAACAAATGAGATGTCCACACTTTCTGAATAAGACTGCTTAAAAATAGATAAATAATTTATGGGAATACACAGCTTGTTTAGAAGTGAAGCAATATAGCTTTTACAATTCCTAACAACAATGCTTTTTCTTTCTTTCTTTTAAAGCGTTATCAATATTCATGAAGAGCTCGTACGTAACACATAGTACAAAACCTGGTTTCAAATGCGGGTTACCCACATGCAATTACGTAGCACATTGTCGTCGAGTAGCGTGCACACATACACTCCCTACAGCTGCAGTGTTCTTGTCAATTGTCATACAAAATATCTATTTAACAGCACCCCGTTCCCCTCACATAACCCAGCTTCAGGCTTTCGTTATTACTATGTTCGATCGTAGTAGCGAAGCACACGCTGTTGAAGCAAACGCAGGCAGACCTTCCAGAGACTATAAGTAGCAAAATATGATGCACGATACACAGGTATTTTGATGTTGCATTCAGGTTCATAGCTAAGGAGAAGCCAGAGGAGTTCAGTCGCTAACCTCTTCAATCTTGGCACTAAGAGGTCCACATTTTCTTTTTGTAACTATTGCTTGAAATATAATGATTGTTGATGTCATCTAATAAACAAGATTAGTAATAAACTCAGGTGGGAAGTACAAAAACGTTACAAAGCAGTTTCTATTATGATGCAAGCCTCAGAATGGAAGTAAAACAATAAAAACCAGAGGTACACAAAGAAAAAATATGTGTACCTATGGACTGAAGAGGCTAAAAGGAGCGACAAATTTCTGTTTATGCAATCTCCGGGACGTCTCAGGCCAGGCGCGCATCCAGAATTTTTATTGGGGGGAGGGGTCTAATACTACAACCCACTACGTCTATGTAGTATCAAAGGATGTTATTCTGTACCTGGTAAGTAATTGTAAAATACTTCCATCTATGTTTTCAGAAGAAAATTATAGAACTAGATTGTTTTTATAAGAAAAAGAGTACAGCTGAAATGTAAAATAAAATGTTCATGCTACATCAATCATTTCTCTGTTAAACAAGTATAATTTTATTGAGAAAAATGTACAAATGTATGTTGAGTTAGAAAGTTTGTTTTTTTGGGGGGAGGGCAGGATACCCCCAGTGGGTGAGTCCCTGTTTCAGGCTGGGGGACAATGGTACACATTCAGGACACAGGATACGGAAAATAAAGAGGTCTTGTGGACTATAGTGGGTCTATGTGTTCCTTCGCAAAGAAGGCACATCATGTGTGCATCTTGTCAGGTTTGTAATTAATTTGTTCAAAACTTAACGATTAAAGTAAGCAGTTAATTTTCTTGTTTAGTTTTTAACTTATTCAATTATTTTTTCAAGAGTTAACTTTTAATTGATAAACATTAAAAAATTTGTAACGATTAAAAAATCTATAGTTAATTCTTTTACAGAAATCATTAGAAACGAATATTTCTCATTTTTTACATTATAATTTCACTGTTTATTAATTACAAGTTTTGCTTGAAAACGGGAACTTTTGATAACAGTAGGTTAACTTTCCCATGCCGCTAACTTTATCTTTCAAATTTTTATATTAACGTAGACAATTTTCACTGAACAGTAGTGGATATATTGTCATTTTTAATTATTTTAAATCAATTAATTTTTAATTTAATCTATATATATAAAAGAGAACGTACAAAATCCTTTGTCCGCTCATCACGCTAATACGGCTGAACCAATTTCTTTCATTTTTGGGGGGTTATTAGGATTTGGACCCTAGATGGTTTTTATCATATCACTTTAATTTTTAATTACCAGTGTCTTGAGATAATTGACCATTCAAGTGTCTATAACGTACAAATCCTTTGTTATTAGTTCATCATAGGTAAAAATAAACGTATTTATATGCAACCCGCATGACCGTGTCACTCGGCGGGTTAACATAAATGACAGGCGATATACAGCGGAAAATAGCTTGAATCTTCTGTTTAAAATTTTTTAATTGATTTGCTTATTTTTACAGACACTTTTACAATATGCCAGCACCGGGATGACCGCAGCGAAGCGGGGCGGGTTAACATAAATGACAGGCGATATAATGTTAAGATTTACTGCAATCTTCTATGGTTTTTATCATATCACTTGAAAGCGAAAAAGTAAAAATTATCTAAGTAACAAAGTTTATTGCGTTCCGGGGTGACCGCAGCGAAGCGGGGTGAACGCTGCTAGTAAATCATATTTTTTCATAGGTTTAATTTTCAATTTTAATCCACTACTTTTTAAATGAATTTTTCTAACTATAAATCTTGTAATTATAAATCGTTGGCACTTATCTATTTCATTTTTAAGTCTGCTTATCTATTTTCTATAGTCAAAGTACGTAAAATAATAGAACATCTAAAAGAAAGCCTAAGAAACTAAACAATGAACGCTCAAACTATTGAGCTCGGCAAATCTGATCTAATTTTCAGCAATCTCATTATTAATAAAGATTTTTCTTTTCTGTTCAAATGCTAACAAACGGTATACCAGCTGTTCGAATTTTCCTTTTAGACACATTCAAAAGCTTATCTAATCTTACCATAAACTACGTAGGTAGGGCGTGAAGATGGGATGTTCACTTCAAGATTTTATTTTCAAGTACCCAGTTGCTTCATCAATGTCTATCACCTTCAATTTGAGTGATAATAATGCGAAAGACCTTTTTTATCTGCATAGATAATATTTAGAATAATAAGGTTATTTTTAAGTAGAGTATTCGGTGGCAAATATATTAGCAAATCCTTTGATTCTTAGTAAATCATATCAGGATTCTGAAAAGAAGAAAAGAAAAAAAAAACAATGGAATGTAACATTCAATCATACATTCACCTCTCTTAAAAAGTGAAATGTCACTCCTTTGTCATCCCACGTTTATTATTTTAAAGAGACATTTTCAGAAGTAGTTCTTAATCGTGGTATTATCGTACGTGATAATAGTACCATAACCTTTGGGTGAGGTTTTCCCCATCGAATGAGACTAAAATTTATTGTTTATTTGTGTGGAATTAACGTTCTTTTTCATTACAAGGTCATTACATTAGGTTTATGGGACGTAAACACGTAGTTTGATACGGATTCTGAACCTCAAGTACGAGGACAAGGGTACAGAACTTAGGACCAGACGAACATTAAACACTCGTTGCAGA
Organism: Thermobia domestica; assembly: GCF_964235325.1. Classification (NCBI taxonomy): domain Eukaryota; kingdom Metazoa; phylum Arthropoda; class Insecta; order Zygentoma; family Lepismatidae; genus Thermobia; species Thermobia domestica. Next base: position 166,566,677 of record NC_137468.1, read on the forward strand.
TACTCGGTTATTCTGAAGCCTGGAATAAATTTACATTCAAGCAGAAGCACTTTCTTTGTTCTAATTCCCATCTCTTTTCTTAAATCATTTTTTTTTTTTTTAATATTACATATTTCCTAACTTGACTCCGAAGTTTCTACAGATCAAAAATCACTACAGTCATTCCAAAAGTATATATTTTGGTCAGGAAAGGGTATCAGTTGATGCACCGGGCGCGCTGAATGTGTTTTATGCATTTCGTGTTCCGTATTTCTTAACTTATATCATCATCGACAGCAGCAAAAAATACACCGTTGTTGGCGCAACCACAAAATCTCTAACGCGTAGAGTGCTTGTCTCTGGTGCAAGAGATCCGTGGTTTGATGCTGAAGTATGAATTCGTGGTGGACAACATCGTGTCCTAGAGTTTTCTTGGGAGTTCTCCTGTTTTCTCTCTTCTTTATTTCAGTAATTCTTCCCTTTTTCCTTTATTAGAAGGGTATAAAAACTACAATTTATTTTTTACTCCCGCCGCAAGCACACGGAAATTTAGTTTCACTCCATATACATACTATACTTATGTATGTATGTGTGTGTGTGCCGTACTCTATTTCTCGGTACTTACTGTCCGTATCTAAACCAAACTTAATGGACAAGTAAATAGCCCATAGTCTTGTAGTCTTGGGAATAAAGTTCGGTTTATTTGGTGGCAGAGCTTGGCCATGGACAGGTTTCTTGGTTCGGTTTGTATGTGGTATCTTATTTCTTAGTAACTACTGGCGCAAACTAAATAATATTTAATGAGCAAGTAGCCCGGCAACAGAGACAGGAGGCTCCTTGAATACAAAGCTGCGGAACACAGAGTTCGGTTCACTAACTGTGCTAAGTTTGTTCTATATTATCATCATTATTATTTTAGTGGCATATCACTTATCCCAAAACACGGCCTATCCGTGTATTACGATACTTCACTAATTTCACCGCCCTATTGTCCTTCATAATCCGTACAAGTGCAACTTTTTCCTTCCCATAAGCTAATTCTTCCACTTATATTTCATCATTACCCTCAGAACAGTTTCTTCTTACACAATATGCTAACGTCTCTTTTCTTGCTTCCATTATTTTAAGTATTGTTCTGCTCTTCGTAATATTTCATCATTATCGTTTCATTTTCACCTTGCTAATTGTCTCAATTCTTTACCATGCTTCAATTTACAAAAAAAAAAAAAAAAAAAAAAAAAGGTAATGTCCCATCTTTTGCAAGTATGGCCCATGTTTAACTGAGCAATACTGTATAATCCAGGAAACGAACACTTCGCAAGTTTTTTCTTTCACTTTTTAGTCAAAGACAATATATTTTTTAAAAAATAAAATGACGTCTTTAATGCACAGAGTTCCAGATTCTATTCCCAGCAGGAGGACCTTGAAATATGAACCCATTACAGTGATTTCAGATTTCACCTTAAACTGTAGGTCCACATCTCATAAAGTTTAGGTGTTGAAAGGGGAAATATCCATGGTATGTGAACTATCCAAATATCCATGTTATTAAGAATGCTTCGATACTTGCACACCAATTTTTAGAGTAATCAAGTACTCCCAAAAAGTATCTCTAAAAAAATGATTATGCAAATACCGGAGGTTCTGAAAGATTGATATGGTATTTGGATACTTCACATACCAGCTCCTCAATGATATCTTGACCCAACTACGATAGGTAACATAGTAGTAGTGCAATGAACTTTTAAAGTTAATTTTTTTTCACGTTTTTAACACACTGTAACTCCGAAACTATCCACTTTTGAGCACAGGTCCATATGATTTTTTAAAATAATTATTTTGAGGCGAGGAGTAAAAAAAGAAAAAAAATCATCTAAACGAACTGACGTAAAGAAAAATGCTTACTCATCCATATTAAAGCGACTCACTTAGCTAATGTGTTCTAAATATATTAATCAATACACGATATAATATCAATCTCTCTCTCTCTCTATCCGACCAACACAAATATACATTTCGACTAGGTGCTTTTGGTGTTAACGATTGCTCGCAAAATATCATTACTCTGATGTGCACCATTTGTTCTGTAATCAATTATTATCATCTGTCGGCTTTACGTGAGGGGGTCAGTCTCCTTTCATTAGTTTCAAATAACAATAATTTTGGTCTGACAGTCAAAATGAATATCCCTACGAAGGCAAAAAGGTGTCGTTCTAAATAAATAAATACATTTCAAATACATTCTCAAGCTGTCCACTGATATGTTATTATTCAAGTAATTTATTATTAACTGACATTTTAGCATCCTTAATGTATAGCTCACAGATGACGAGAAGAACCCTAAAACAGGGGCAGCGGGGAAAGGTCAACGATACGGTCAAGTCCATTTTCGGATTTTGGGGTGTGGTCTATACTTAGATGTCGTCTGCTACTCCGGGCAGTTATCTGTGCTATTCCGTGGTATCATTTGAAGCCTCCGTGCGAAAAGTGGGAGAGCCTATACCTACGTCACTATTTCTGCTAGGGTTCTTCTCGTCATCTGTGAGCTGTACACACTATTTGAAGAAAGAAAGAAAGAAAGAAAGAAACAACAAAGCTTAACTGATAACAGAAAAGGAAGACTTGAAAGAGGTACTCCATTAAGAAACTGAACATGTTATTATAAAATTATCACTATTAATAGTAATAAACTCCATAAGTGCACGACGAAAGAATCAGACTAAGAGTTTTCGTTGATGGTGAACACATTGAAGAAGATATGTAAATACTTGGATATTACAATACCATCAGTTAGATGTCAAGAACTAGGAAACTAGGATTATAGAGCAAAACATTTTTGAATTATTGAGTTTTGTGGTTTGCATCCTTATCCAATACCGAACTGATGAAGAGCACGTTGTACTATTAACGTGGACTCCGTATTACCACGACAGCTTAAGTCCGCTGGCAATTGGTGAGTGGTCTCATCATGCAAGATCAAATTCCACAGTAAATGCCGTTCTCTATCACACTATTTTGTCTTCAAGAGAACTATACATTATTCGGCGTAAGCTCTAAACTACGATAAACAAAGCCACGTGAAACTAAATCTCGCTGATTTGCTGTTGTCCTACCGACGCTCGTACTCGTCCGCAAAATAGTTCATGTGGTTGCATTTTTACTTTTACTACGAAGCTTCATATAAAACTGCTATATTATTATAAATGACAAAAATATAATACGGATTATCTAATAATACTGCAATCGAGTGTGGCTAATGAAACAATAGAAATAAACACTAAGCATGCGCAGTAATTTTGGCGCCAACTCAACTGTGGACGGGTGTTCTGCTTTTAAAGTCTAAAAGATGACTGGCATGAATCCCGGTTCCGCGAGTGTTGTGGTGAAACACCAACAAGGCAAACCTTTACACAACAATTGTTTACTAAGCAGCAATTGTTTATGAGCGAAATTCAAATATATTTTTTTAATCTTTCGAGTTTCTTTTCTTTTCTTTCTACTGCTGCTGTAAGTATCTGGACAACACGAGACAGTATTGTCAAAATGCACGTGTATAATTTGCTCCTCCCAGTGAGGAGTGGGAGTGATACATCACTAGCCAATCGTATTTGTGACAAGCGGAAGGATACAAATATTTTGTTTATCGGAGTTTAGAGCTTACGCTGAACAATGTATAGATTTAGCTGTTGAGCAAAGCAGATATTCAGGGAAGGGTACAGAAAACGAAGATCAACGTATTGGGAGACAGTTGGCAATACGACGTAGCCACCAGAGGGCGCCCGTCCCCTTTCTCTTCTCTGGCTTTGGCATTGGAAAATGAAATGAAATCTTTCAGTTTAACGTCCTCACTTTAGGCTAAGGATTGGTGGAATAGGAATGTGGGAGTACCCCCTAGAAAACCCACGGATACAATGTTGTCCACTATAAATGTAGCTTTGTCACTGGATAATACTATTGTCCCATAATACTATTATTCTAATTTCAATAGATGGACGCAACAGCTAGAAGACAGCCTAATTTTGTGTGAAGAGTAACTCTGTATGGGTTTAATACACCACTCCGTACGGATACTTCCAAGAAGTAAAATGAAATTGGTGTTTTAAATGTGAAGTGTTATCAACAAGACAAAGAAAGTTTTCTCGTCTTACATCTTAAAACACTGCTATGATTCGTATTATGGAAACTATAAACTAACAAAGCGATTGTACGAACACAATGGAAAGAATACAACGTTTAAAGATTCGAAAGTCATTTCACAATACACTCCAATAATATACTATGAATGATGTTATATCATATAGTTCGTAGATCTCACGTGGGGCAGATGAATTCTGGTAACTTTTAGATGAAAGTAAGAGAAGATTCAGAGCGTAAATTTTGTACATACATTCATAAAACAAGACTAGAAAAAATCCCACACGACATGGGAAAACGTTTTTTTGAGAATCAAGACGATACTTATACAAAATTTACGATACGATACGGTACGACCTTATTTCTTGTCTCGGTTCGTTTCATGAACAAAATTACATGTGATGTGACAGAAAGAAGTATGTCTTTCGTTTCATTCCTCAAGTGCGTCTCTGTTACACATTTTCCCTTGTTTGAAGATACGCCATAGTTGTTCATTTAATTTGCCACTGAAAATAGTTTATACAACTGCAGGAAAACATCAAGTGAAAAATCAAAAGTAAAGAACCAAGAGCACAGAAAATAAAATCCTTCTGTTACAATACACAATTTTTATTTTCTTCCAGTGACAATTATAACATTAAATTATAAAGTTAAAATTAATCTATACTTGTAGCTATATCACTATTATTTTCAAGGAATGCGTGTGTAAATTAGGAATGGCGTTTTCCGAAAGATCTGTTTTTCGATTTTCGGAAATTTCATTTTTCGTTTTTTCGTTTTTTGCTTTTTCGAATTTTTTTCGTTTTTTCGAAAAAAAATAGTTTTTCGAAAAAATTTTTCTTTTTCGTTTTTAATTTTCCGTTTTCGAATTTTTTTCGAAAAAGTATTTTTCGAAAAAATGTGGCCATCCGTAGTGTAAATTACCGGGGCAATAAACGACATTTTTTAAATGTATTGTAGACCCTTTATAGTACTGTACGTATGTAAAAAATATTTTTTTGTTTTAGTATACTGAAATAAACATTTCTTGTACTTAAAAAATGTTTTTGAGCTCCGTCGTAGCTAAGCAGTTAGCGTACGCGTAGGAAACGCGGGATCAAGTCCCGACGGGAGCTCATGTGCTTCGGACCCCAAGTTAAGCTGTGGGTCTACTCATGTAGCCTCGCTGCTGAAAGCAACACTAAATTCAAAATCAAATAAACAAAATATTTTGTCAATTACACTACGTACTATATCTAATAATAGCTGATCTTGTTCGAGTATTTGCGTACCCGTGATAGGTTCCAATTACTTCGGATAATCAGAGTCTACTGTATTTCAAATTACTTTTTTTTAAATGCAACGAAAATAGGTTTTGCTGTAGACCACTTGATGGAATTTAAAACACATTGATCGCCATGTGTATCACAGGTGATACACACTGAGCGTTCCGCCCACGCTTTGTGTATCATTCCTGACACACTGCGAACGTTTTTATATCGCCATAAAGTACGCAATAAATCATAAACTATACGAGATATTAAGGAAATTTTGATAGGATTTCATTTTCCAGCTAGAGGCTGTCCTAAATATCAACTTAGCACTAACAGTAAACTTTACAACAAAAAAAAAAAAAAAAAAACCTCCAATGATTAATGTGTTAAATTATTCACCGCCATTTTATTTTTCGATGGTTACTTTGATAAATAAGGTGGTACTTGTTGATATTCTTCTCAAACCTAAGCTAACTCTACTTCAAATGAATACCTTATTATAATTAATACTTCACCTTCGAATATTCAAAAGATAGATTTGCATCGCAATACTTTCCTTTACACGTCACAACGCTATCACTCTATTCCTGTGGTAATGGGAAGGTTAGACAGAAAGAAAGATAAAGAAAAAAAAAAAAAAAGAAGTTCGCTGAACTACGTGAAATTATTTTGTACTCTAAGCCTGCAACGCAAACCAAAGATGTGACGCATGCTTTAACCTTGAGTTGTTTCGTAAAATTAAGACAAAAAAGCTCCAAACAGTTCAAAGGCATATGTCTAAACATGTTCTTTTATCTTTTGCATTTGGGATAATAAAATAATATATTTTTTCTACTTTCCCGTCAACAAATACCTAAACTGGGTAAACTGGGTCGAAAAAAAATTCTATTGACCTACGAGCCAGTTCTGAAAACTAAACGCCACAATAATAGCAGCCAAATGTTCCGGCCGATCGTTCTTTCAGAAAATGTGTTCCGAGGGGGGCACATTTAGTATTCCAGGGGGGCACTGCTGGTACTATTCCGTTTATTATTATATTATAGACGTATTATTTTGGTCTCTTCCGAGGGGGCACTCTCACAGCTCCGGGGGACACTGTCCCCCAAAAATATATCTGGGAGAAACATTGATTCCGGCTTTAAATGACAGTTACGGTACAAAGTAAAAGAAGTACAAAGCTTATTTTAGTGCACAGTCAGCGACAAAAGTTCTTTCTGTTTGATTAAATTAGTTTCGTACATAATTTCAGAATGCAAGGACAATTTGAGTATAATTTTCAGTAAATTAAAAAGTGTGTGTAATTTTCTTTACGTTCCCGCCATACCGCCATTATTTCCAAACTATATTTTACCAAACGGAAAGAACTTTTGTCGCTGACTGTACATGTCTTGCAGTTTGAGCAATGAATTGCGAATTGCCCAGTGTTCTAGATGGATTAAAATCCTATTAACCATGGGTCATTCATGTTAAATCTACTGTTCATAAACATTTAAGAGTCTTCATCCCGGCGAAATTAAAATACCGCTAATTTTACATTAATTATATGATATCTTCAAATAGATAAAAGATAATCGAAATGTGGAACAACAGCGCCCTAGACAATATCATTTTACATGACAAACCGTTATCCCGACTCACATATCTGCTTTCGATTTCGAGCCATTTTGAAAATCGGCATTTATTTTCGCGTTTCTAAACAGCTGAAAACATAAAGCCAGTAGGTGACTTCAGATAACGGTACCTCACGCAACATAATATTGTCTAGGGCGCTCTTGTTCCATATTTCAATTATCTTTTATCTATTTGAAGATATCACATAATTACTGTAAAATTAGCGGTATTTTAATTTCGCCGGGATGAAGACTCTTAAGGCTATCCGACTTCACTGATGACCTCAAGTTTCTTTACTCTCTCTCTCTCATACAAGAAACACTTGACGCAGGTAATATTACTCAATACGAAACAATTCGCCTAAAATCGGAAATATGTCTTTATTTGACAGAACTTTCCTCAAATGCTTGCTTAACTTCGTCCACTTGTCAAACATAACTTCATATCATTAGTGAACAATGATTTGTTTTACTTTTTCGAAACATGCAAGAATTCACTCGGAAGAGATATTTCAGGTTAGAGATAAATTCGAAACTTAGAATTTTATAATGAAATTGGAACCTTTCTTTAACTTTATTATAATTTGTTTTTAATCCATCTCAGCACATAACAAGACGAGGTGAATCGATCTCAGAATCTCCCGGCGTGCAAAGCTATGGAACACAGAGATTCCGTTGCCGATTCGAGCCTGTCTCTGCCCGAAATCGGCTGTCAAATATAGTGATCTTTATCTCTCCGACAATGGGCTACTTGGCCACCAAATTTCGTTCAGATCCGGTCAGTAGTTACCGAGAAATAAAACACCACAAGGCAAGCTGAGCCTGCCCCAGCCCGAGTCCGGACATCAAATATAACTATCTTTATTCCTTATGCCATGGGCTACTTGGCCACCAAATTTTGTTCAGATCCAGTCAATAATTATCAAGAAAAAAAAAAGCACCATATGCAAGGCAAGCTGAGTCTGCCCCTGCCCTTGCTCGGCCACCAAATCTCGTTCAGAGCCGTGAGGGTGAGGTCGACCGAGGGTGAATCCGAACTTGTGATTGCCGATCTAATGAGTTTGGGCACAGGGTACATTTGGATGTAGTAACTAATGCGAAAACGAAAATAGAAAATGAACGTATTGTAAGAAAATCAAAAGCATTTTCCTTTCATTCTACGTGCACTTTCGTTCAGTTTCACATGATTGAGTACAAGAGAGAAGCAGACGAAGAGATACCAGCTAACGAAGTGTACATTATCTGTTTTTTTCCCTTCTTTCTTTTTACCCCTCTTTCCCTCTCTATCTTTGCTCTGCTGGAAGACTATATAAATTTCTGTTCCCATCCAGTGTGACTAGTGATGGGAAATTTCGTTCTTTTCTCGGATTCAGTTCTTTTCATTCCACTCATCTGAAAGATTGGTTTTAAAGAACGAATCTTTTCGATCATTTCATTCCTGATCGACTTCTGTAGTTTGCTTCCTTCGTTCACCCATCTCAATCTCATTCTCGTTGCAATTCCATTCCGCGCATCGGTTTGTATCGGAAATAGTCGTGTTTCCTCGGGCTGTTCAACCATAAAAACACACACATAGTTTTCTATGATTTTGTATGTGTTTGTGCGTGTGTGTGTGTGAGAGAGAGAGAGAAAGAGAGATTTATATTTCTCGTCCGCAAACCCCTAACATCCCCTGTCCCCCTATTCTTTCTTAATTTACGCTTCGCGCGAAACTGAAAAACGATGAGAAACAAATGTGTTCTTCATGTTTGAGAGATGAGGAGACAATCTCGGGCTGAGCGGCCGGAAAACACGCACAAAGTTCTTTTTCCCATTCACCATTTTCCACCATCTGGATGCCCTGAGAATCGGTTCGCATATCGCCTTCCACACAACCAATCTCGATCACAAGCCAAATCAATCCAGTTCTCTTCTGAGGTCATTTTAGGACACTGCTTTGCTATTTTTTTATTTCGGAATAAATACAGCGGGATAATAAAAGATGCCATATAAACCTGAACTTCTCTGGGTTTTTTTTAAAGAAAAATCTACTTTTTCAGTAATCACAAATTTTACCAGTTGCACACTGAGAATGGTACTAATTTTGTCTTTATCAGGTTTTTATTTATTTATTTATTTATTTATTTATTTATTTTTACTTATTTATTACTAAACTACCAGATACAGCCTCAGGTCATTTTGCATTGGAGAGATTAGCAAGAATAACAACATTGAGATAGGAAGCAGAAAGAAGACGACTACGGCTGTAGGTTAAGGTACCATCCCGGCATTTGCTTGGTGAAACTCAGGTAAACCTTGGAAAATCTGTCAGGATGGCTGGCCTCCGGATTCGAACCCAGGACTTCCTGATTACAAAGCAAGAACGCTAACTATTAGCCTAATTGGGAAACAGTATATTCACAACAATAAAAGAGAAGGTGCACGTATTAATCCTAGCTGATATTTGTTTCTTTCTTACCATAATAATTACATCATATTGTAAATGCCGCAGGGGGTCAAGAGCACCACCGACATAAAACTTTCACGTTTTGTTCTAGTATATTAGTAGACAATCCATTAAAGCAGCCGTGTACAAGAGCCGGCCCGCGGGCCATATGCGACCCGCCTAGCCCTGTATTCCGGCCCGCTGGTCAGTTATCGAAAGCAATAACTATATATATATATATATATATATATATATATATATATATATTTACAAAACCTGCTAAGAGAGAATTTTCCATCGATCTCTGGCAAGCGCAGGTACTTGGGAAGAAATTTCCCTCGGTATAAGGATTGCTAGATGTACCGACAAAGTTCTAAATACATTATTCTGCTTCTCTTTAGTGAGTAAATATTTTGATTACCAGTATAACAGTTGTTTTGTGTTACTGTGATGTAAATTACGATGAACATGTTCCATCATTTAATACTATAATATTCAATTGTCGTAAAAATGATATACCTACAGTGAGGCCCGCGACGCCATTTAGTGCTCTGTGATGGGCCCGCCCACTGTTCTAAGTTGCACACCCCTAGATTAAAGTATATGTATCCCACAAACTCTTGGGGGCGGAAATTGCCCTCTCCTACTCCCCCTAAATCACGCCCCTGAAATGTCGTCTCATGTGATTGTTTAATTTTATGAAGCAAGAGAAGATATGAAGGAAGGCAGCCCCAGCCAATATTTGGGGGACCATCTCGGTATTAACTTGGTGGGGTGAGGAAAATCTCAGCGACTTGTATCCAACCCACCCAACCACGGGCGTCGTTAACGAGGGCATCAGGATGGTCACGTTCCCCCATTTTATTTTTTTATTTATTTATTTATTTATTTTTACAAATATAGAGTATGTAAGGAAACTAAGACAAGAATATTTAATAAAGTCTGTAATAAGCTATTGCTTCAACACCCTCTCTTCAATTTGACGCGTGCATTACACTAACACTGGATCAGAATAAATTATGCATAGAATGGCTCTGAAAATATCTTGGTGCGGGAAAGGAATAAGCAAATATGTGTTTTAGTGATTACATTTTTAAAACCCATCCAACACCCCCAGAATTAAGAAGCTAACGATGTTCCTAACTCAACCTTGTACTGACTAAATATTCACTCATACTCAAGGTTCGTATGGTTGTATTGAATCAATTTTTGAGAGTGTATTGACAACTAAGTCGATCTCAAATTGTAGACAGTCTATTGAATGTAAGTCGATCTCAAATTGTAGACAGTCTATTGAATGTAATTCGATCTCAAATTGGAATTTGATTTGTGACTTTCATCTGAATGGAGCAAGTTTTAAGCACAAGCCATACTATTTAAGATTGGATCAGAACCATACCAGAGTTTGAGATAGAGTTCGCACCTTCCTCTTAACTATTTCCTAGTTGAACAGCCATTTACTGTTCTGTTGTATCTTATGACAGCACCCTAGATATTAACAATAACACGGGTAAAACTTGAAATTATTAAAGTCATTGGTAAGAGGTATACAAATAGATAGCACCTTATTATTTATATAATATATAGAACTCCAACTTGTATTCCGGCTCTTCTGCTGCCGTATTGTCTAGTACGCGTGCATGCGGCGCAAAGAATGAATGAATGAAAATGTCTTTATTGAAGCGGGCGAGGTTCAGCCATGGCTGCTCTACCACCTAACCCTTATCGAGAGAGTCCCTGGTTCGATTCCCGATGGTAGAGAACACATTAGAGCTGTTCAGACTCTGCTTTAAGCTGTAGATTACGTCTAATATAGGCTATAACCTCACTGCTGAAACGGGGTGTTAAACTTAAAAATACCTACAAAATGAATATCTCCTTGTTTGTATGTAACTTTGATAGCATATGCAGTTATTTGTTGGTAAAGAATCGTCACTGAATAATGAAAAGAATAATATAATTTAATGAATTTTATTTTATTTTATATAATTATTGCATACCCAGGAACGGCGAAAAACTCAACACACATTCTCAAGAATAGGAACGTGGTATGTTATTTTCATATCACATGCATTTATTTTAAGTCGTTTGAGTAACAGAATGTAGGGGTCTTTCGAAAAACCCATCTTCTCTTTCTTCACTCGGAAATATTTTTGGTGAAGGGGATGGTTAGTGAGGGGTGAAATTGTGTAACTTTAGCTGTAGCCAAACTGTCGTTCCTTTCTTCTAAATTCTTCAACACATGTGCTGGTGGACATTGTCTTTGGTCAGTTTCTAGTTTGGAGGAACAAAAGCGAGTCGTGTTGTGTAGTGTGCTGATTCTTAAATTTCGTGCAGCTCTTTCTCGTGGACTCGAGGTAGAGATTGAATAACATTTAGCGCTCTCCATTTGTGTGCGTCATTTGAAAATCATATATATTTTTATTTAATCAATCATATTTATTTTATTTTATTTTATTTTTTGGGTTGTTTTGTGTGTGTGACTAGTGTGAGTGAAGTGCACCAGTGTGACTATTGTGTTTGTGTCATTCCGCTAAGGAAAACACCTTATTTTGTGAATCGAAATGGAAAACGAGAAAAAAGAATATAAGAAGCGTAGTCTTATCTGGCACTACTTCACTGAAGTAGCACCAGGCAGAGCAAAATGCGGCTTTTGCTCAATCACAATATCTTTCTGTGGGGGGGGCGACTGCGAACTTGAAAAGACATATTGATAAAAAACACCCAACAGTAGATGTAAAAAGACCAAGACCAACTCCTCTCATTGAACAAAAAGAAGTTCCTTCCACTTCATCTTCAGCATCTTCAGTAATTGCAGAAATCCCACATCCCGCAGCTATCCGTGCTCCTCAAACAACAATACCTGTTACGAGACAATATCAAATTTCACAGTTTATGGAGAAACCTCTTGCTCCTAACAAAACCAAGAAAATTGATGAGCAATTAGCTAGGATGATTGTTAAAGAATACCTCCCTTTCAGCATAGTCGAGAACGTCGAATTTCGACAGTTCGTTAAATTACTTAGTCCAGGCTACAACCTTCCCTCTAGGAAAACTATATCGAATTCTTTTATCCCTCTCCTCTACAACCAAACAATGGAGAAAGTAAGAAATGAAGTTGATGACGTTACATCTGTCTCAGTAACAACGGATTGTTGGACTTCAATTTCAAACCAAAGTTACTTGGCACTAACCACACATTTCATTAATAATGAATGTGAATTGAAATCATACCTCCTCGACTGTTTTGAAGTTCAAGAAAAGCATACTGCAGAAAAATTGGCAGCAGAGATCAAACGTGTTTTTGAGGAGTGGGGAATTTCAAATAAGGTGTCAGCAATTGTTAGTGATAATGCCGCCAACATCAAGGCAGCAATTAGAATTGGTGGTTGGCGGCATATTCCTTGCTTTGCTCACACCTTAAATTTAGTTGTGCAGGCAGGAATAACGAACATAAAACAAGTGCAGAAAAAAGCAAAGGCTATTGTTGAATTTTTCAAAAGAAGCCCACAAGCCTCGGCAAAACTTAAATCAATCCAGCAGCAGATGGTGTATGATGAACTTAAACTAAAGCAAGATGTTCCAACCAGATGGAACTCAACTTATTATATGCTTGAGAGATTACTGAAGCTCAAGGAGCCAGTAGTAGCCGCTTTAGCCGTTTTGAATCCGGATTTGGGGCAATTGACCAATAGTGAATGGGAAACAATACAAAAAACATGTGTGGTTTTGAAATGTTTTGAGGAAGTAACCCAGGAGATTAGTAGTGAGAAGGGGGTCACAATATCAAAATGCATCCTATTAAGTAAAGCCTTGGATAAACACACATTAAAAGTAAGAGCAGAGAGGGATTTGCCTGGAGAAATAATATCAATGCTGGACACAATTTCAAAAGAATTAGTAGAAAGATTTGGTAAAGTGGAAGAAAATATGTTGTTGGCTGAAGCGACGCTACTGGATCCGCGTTTCAAAAAACAAGGTTTCAGTGATAATCAAACATTTAATTCTACATACAGAGGAATAACAAAGAAAGCAAGTGGAATCATTATTTCCTCCACTGAAACTGAAATTACAACTTCTGCTGTCTTGAATAGAGAAACAGAGACCTCATTGTTGTGGGAAGATTTCGATCAGAAGGTTTCAAACCTAGTTGAACCAAAGAACTCCACTGCTGCTGGAATAATGGAAACAGATAAATATTTGCAGGAAGGTCTTATCAATAGAAAAGAAAACCCTTTGTTGTGGTGGAAAGAGAGGCAGTTCTTATATCCACGTCTCCTTGAAATAATGAAGAGAAGACTTCACATAATGTCAACTTCTGTACCCTGTGAAAGACTCTTTTCTAAGGGAGGACAAATAATAACAGAAAGAAGAAGCCGATTAAGTTCAAATAAAGTTAGGCAGATCCTTTTTCTAAATTCAAATTTGTAAAAACATTATAGTTTCCGCTTGATTTGTACATGTGTAATTTACTTGAAACAATTGCCCCCTTTGTATATATGTATATATATTAGAAGAAGATTTAAACTTACTGTTTATTTTTATGTAAAAGTGACAAGACAATACTGGTCATTACGCCCTATTATTTTATTCGTAAAGTATGTTTTCAAAAATGTGAATGAAATAAAAGGTGTTAAAAACAGAACAATGCGGAATGTTTCATTCATCGGGAATGATGCAACAGTGTAGTGATATTTCACGCCACCCGCCACCCCTGGAGCCGCAACCCCTCCATGAGCTGCCGGACGGAGTTTGCAAGAGGACACCGGGACCGGACAAAGGTTTTCCGGAGGAAAACACACAGGAAGTGAGTACCATTTGCTATGCTTTCTTCTGGTTTATACGCATGCGCGGAAATTTCTGTTGCTCTCATTCCATTCTATTGCTTGTGAAAACTCGATCTTTTCATTCTTTACCGAGCGCGACACTTTCAACTCCGAACGATTCAGCCAAATCAATCAGTTCCTTTTAGAGATTCATTCATTTCGTTCACCTAAAAGATTCGATCTTTTGGATCGAATCATTCACGAACGACTCATCACTAAGTGTGACCCCATCGAGCGCAGATGCCAGAAGGGAATTCGTGGAGAAGCCTGCCTGGTCTCCCACATTTTACAGGGAAGCACGGGAGGGGGAAAAGAGACAGACTGTCGGGAGAGAGCAAGGGGAAGGGAGAAAAACTAATTTCCATACTATGTCTGCTGTCGGCCCCGTCGACTTTGATAGGGAAAATACGGATAGTGTGATTATAAAATGCCTTTCGGTTATATAGACAATCGGTAAAGCTTCAAGAACAGAGATTCTGTTTTATTATATCAAGGATGGTGTAAATCTTTAGATCGTTACGCATCTATATATTTTGTAGTTGCGAAAGGTCTTTTTGTTTGTTTGTTTAGGTTTAGCGCTACTTCTCATCTCCGGTAAGACGTGGACCTACAGTTTAAATTGGACACGGGAACTGAACCCCGGGGACCACGTGAACCAAAGGCGCACGCTAGCTACTAGACCAGCGGGGAGAGCTAAGCAAATGTTTCTTCTTGGAAAGTGTATTCGCTTCTATTAGAAAAGCTGTCTCGTCTCGCGAGCACTCTTAGGTCCTGGGGTCGCATGGGGTGAGAGAAAACTACAATAATACGTACACTTTTCTTACTTCACATAACAGAACAAGTAGATTCAGTGAAAATTCGACGTTAATATTCGAGTGATTGAGTTAAAGTATGCTACATGTAGTTGTGACGTCATCAATAGAGAAATGATGTTACATTTATACAACTCTTGGATATAGGGTATAAGGTGGTTCAAATTTGAAAAATAGTTATCAGAACTCAAGAACCAATAATGATAGGATTGTCCGTCCGGTTTTGTTTTAAGAAAGAAAGAAGGTAGAATAGAATTTTACGCCCAGTATATAATTGAAAGCAACAGGACTTCACGCATACACATTAGTCATTAGCAAAATTATGTCCTTTACTGTTTTTAGGAAGTGGAGTGCTGTTTTTGGTTCGCAGAATTCAAGTTCCCTGTAACCGTACAGAGAAGATTTAGACAACAAAACGAACAGGAACCATCAGACCGTTACTGTATTTTTAGATGACACAATTTCTGGAAATTGGCACTGTGTTGAGGAAGAACAATATCCAGATCCAAAACAATTGGACTGGAAGGGGATGTTTTATTCAATGGCCCCCGAGATCACCTGACTTCACTTCCAAAGGACTTTTTCTTTGGGGTACGTGAAGACATATACCAAACCAGACCAGACCAAAGTTCACGATTTGGTTGATCTAAGACAAAGAATTATCATGTTTGTGAATCCGTGATACATCAGATGTTACACAACACCTGGAAGGAGGTTGAGTACCGCCTTGATGTTTGCCTAGAGCCTGTCTATTCCACCTGTGCCCTCGGAAACTGAGCGAACTATACTTCGGCCAAACCCCCGCCGCCCTCTGACGGAGGAAACTCTCCCTTTGCTTACGGAAAAGAAGTGGATGACCTCAGCTGTGTTGCCAATTTGTCATTCAGTCGCTTGATCTTGACGAGTGAAGATCATAGGCTACTTAGAATGGCTAATACGACAGGCAACAGCGAAGCCCGT
Organism: Thermobia domestica; assembly: GCF_964235325.1. Classification (NCBI taxonomy): domain Eukaryota; kingdom Metazoa; phylum Arthropoda; class Insecta; order Zygentoma; family Lepismatidae; genus Thermobia; species Thermobia domestica. Next base: position 166,582,676 of record NC_137468.1, read on the forward strand.
GAAATAATTCATTGTGGCAACGCTTCCGCATCTAACAATTGAAAGATGTCGGTTGCAGCAACTCGAGGGAGGTACGGGAAAGCACACATCGACTGCAGCGCCAGAAGGGGCACAGTTGAGATAGAAAGGCTCTAGTAACAAAATGGGGCACAGTTGAGATAGAAAGGCTCTAGTACCAAAATTGGGCACAGTTGAGATAGAAAGGCTCTAGTAACAAAATGGGGCATACGTAGAGGTGTACTAAGGTGAGTTAAGTGACTCTTTTGGTGCTGGATATAAAATTCTATTCTTTCCTCTTTCCGAAAAACAAAACCGGACAATTCTGTCATTATTGGTTCTCGAGTTATTCAATTTTTTTACTGGAATATTTTCATCAGAGCACACTGTATATATGTATCTGTGTGTAAATTTAGGAGTGATCGAATCATGCGATAACTATAAAACTAATTAATGGGGTGACGGGTGCAAAAGGTTTGACATGATATGACAGCTTTCTATAATTGCACAATTGATGAGTATCTAATGGGAGAGGGGTTTTAGTACTTTCGATAAACTACTCATCCTGTGCGAAGAAGGGATATTATATATAATTAGTTCTGATAGATTTTCCAATTTCCACCTAGTTATACCTGATATCGAATTGTCTCAATCCAACCCTTAACGCTACCGAAATTGATTTTTTCTTAATAATAAAATCGTTTAGATAAATTGCTTAACATTTTTCTCTAAAATTTTTCTAAGCTGTTAATTTTGTGATTCATTGTTTAATCTGCAGCCAACGTCTAGTGGTGATTAAAAAAAAAAAAAAAAAGAACCAAAGAAACATTAGAAGCGTTTGAAGGAACAAAGTGGGCGAGCAGAGATTACGTCATGCATCTTTCGTTGCCAGGGCAGGCTGCCACAAGAAATGACTACAAAATGAACGACAATGATGATAGTGATGATGCATGACGATGACAGCAAGATCAATAACCTATCCACCAACTGAACTAATCACATAAGCCACAGCTCAGCTACAAAGGACCAAAACTATGCTATGAGTTAGGATAGATTACTAGGTACACAGTTTCTACGAAGATGGAAGTTAACTGAAAACTAACTTCCTGGTTTTATCACTTAGGAAGTAATAGTCAATTTTTCTTATGATGTTGGATCAACACAAAAAAAAAAAAAAAAAAAAAATTGTCCTTACGGAGAATTGAGCCCAAGGCTACCAGCAACAGCCGTTCGGTTAGAGTAAATAAATGTAACATTGTATGTAAATGAAATTTTGACATGGAGCATCATTTAGCCCTCCGTGACCAATTTACCTCCTGAAAACTGATCCAGTAATTAATACCAATTTGAGAACTATTGCTCTATAGGCTGCAAGAAACAGTCTTTCCTTTCTTTACGAATGAATATTATCCCCCAACAGCTCCGAAGATGATCCGAACTCTTGGACTCCAGTTAAACGTAAAGTAAAAAATTAATACTACAAGTTATGACATTGTGTTTAATCTGTCACTTATTTATATACGAGACAATAAACTTGGCTAGAAGACAGTAAATAGGAGCACGCGATTCCATATCCTTATAGGCAATCAATATTTATTTGCTACAGTACATGTTGCACAGTAGTCAGGGAATGTTATAGAGTTTAATAGGAATGTGGATAGTTACTTTTAATGTCACCGTTACCCATGAAAATATAAACTGATTGACTCTATTAACGCTCTAGTTAATCGCTCTACTCGCTTTCATTCAAGATTTATCGTGTGGAGTAACGGACGGACGGACGGAGTACTAACAATACAATCATTTTAGTCTCATTGACTGCTTTACATCTTTCCGTAGACGTTATGAAGAATAAGGCCTATTGTTTACGATTGGTCAGACTGACGTATAGACTTGAATCCCATTGTGTATTGGATGCACACAACAATGCAAGAAAATAAGAAATGTTTTCTATTACCCTATTTTGACCTTCAAGAGTGCAGGACCAAATTACAGATTCTCAACAGAGGAAGAATAAAATGTAATATACAGTCATATTAACAAAATAATGAAGATTCGTCATTAGCTTCACTTTGACCATCTCTATGTTGAGACTTACATCAAATAATAGCTTGCTTTCTCTCTTTTATAAGATTACAGTAAATTATTATAATTATAGATGCAAAGAAACCGGCTGCTTTGGAACAGAGGTATTTTTTTTTTTCATAAAATGTCAATTTCTTGAAGACAAAAACGAAATGTTTCACTTTTTCTATTTTCTTTTGTTTTTTTCTTCACTTTTTTATGACTTTCTTGTTCAAGTTACACTTTTTGTTTCCCTGTAGTGAATTCTACAACTAAGAAAGTATGTTTACCAGATCCAGTATTTGTGAATTGTATGTTGAATTCGTGGCTGGCTGTCTTGATTCGTTTCCAAACTGGTATGAGAGTTATTTCCAGGAAGTATACATTATGCAACCATCATATCCCAAATGTCGTTTTGGTTGCATAACAATTTTATCAAGTTCCTGGGAGTTATACATCTCGCCTAAATGCAAGCTGACAGGCAAGGAAAAAGTACTATAAACCAAAAGACAGACATTTTTTTTAAATATAAAGTCTTGTCTTGCTTACAGCTCGCTCATTGTGCGGAAAACATTTTATTTTGAGTTGCGCAGTTATAAAAATTAAATGTTATAAGTGACTATTTTGGCTATAATGTTAGTAGAATTCACAAAATTCTTTTTTCACTGTTGGGGGAGGGCACGGTGGTTCAGTGGTAGATCGCTTACCTCTGCTGCGTGGAGTCCATGGTTCAATCCTCGGCCAAGTAAGTTTGTGGTGGGCAACATCGTGTCTGTGGATTTCTTCGGGGTATTCCCATTTCCTCCCAGTTTTTCATTCCACTAATTCTTCCATCATTTAGTTGAATCAATCATCGTTCCCTTTAGCCTAAAAAGTCATAATTTTGGCACGTTAAACTAAAGTATTTCAGGTTTTCTTTTTCTGTTGTATTGTGTCAACATTTTTGAAGGAAGGAATTTATGAATAGCTTTTTACACTTACTTTCTGCCGAATTTTAGCGGCCTCAGTAGATGTTATGTAAAGTTATAAGGAAGTTTTAGATGAGAATTTTGTACCACGAAATTTAATACATTTTCAAATCAGTTATTAATCTTCTTAGTAATTCATTTTTGTCATTGAAACGTTTACCTTATAGCTCTATAAGCAATTTGTTGGAACTAGAGTGTGTATACCGATTTGCACTTTTCTGTCCTAGAGAATGAGCGATTTCCTTTGATTCTTGGATTTTTCCAGGATTTTCTCTTCAGAATGCAGTAATTTACTGTTTTCTTCGTGTTACAATGGGGAAACCAACGTGAAACGTAATGTTATCTCCTACGAAACTAAAAGCCCAAAAATTTCCCAGACAAAACAGCCATGAAAAAAACGTTTATTTTAATCCGTTTTTTTCTCGAATCCTTGTGTGTGTAACTATAGCTATGTTTGAAGAGTAAGAACGGTGGATAGCCAGGCTTGAGCAGAAATGGCCGAACAAAGTGATAAATTAGATTCAGCGTATTCACACACACACAAAAACGACAATCTCCACTCTTAAAAAACTATTGAAACCAAAACTGATACATGTATCACATCCAATTTCAATACTGGGTTTGGATAGTTTGAAAGTCAACTGCAGTTTCACAAGCGGCAGCTCTTGAGAAGAGTTCCATCGGTAAAAATTACAAATTAATTGCTATAAGATTAAGGGAGAAACTTTATCTATCACAAGAGTAAGTTTTTTTCCCCTTAGCTTATAGTGATAAAGCTGTAACTTTGAACGATGTTCCTCCCCTCAAAATCCGCCACTGAGCTTCAAAATATGAAATGAAACTTTCTACTAGAAGTGAATCTACATCTGATTCGATATATATATATATATATATATATATATATATATATATATATATATATATATATATATATATATATATATATATAGTGTGTGTGTGTGTGTGTGTTTTCTATATTGTAATACATATATTGTCTTCCTTATATCGTATTTTGATAGGATTGCGTTTTAAAGGTTCCACGTGTAAAGCGGAACGTTGCGTAACGTATAACTAAATGCCACATGTTGAATGCTTGGTATTTGGAACTTGTGTGGTTGGTGATACGTACATGTTGTGTGTATTTTTCCTTCATTCCGTGGAAGAGACAGACGAACCATTGATACCACTGTAGTCTCTTAATCATACGTGTGACCCTATGACCTTGCTCTACATCCAGAAATTCCTGGTTCTAACTTTAGAATGAATCACAGTCCGCGCGTTCAAAATCCACAACACTTGTACTCTTTCCCTGTATCGGAGCATCTTCTTTCTTCTCTGCTTCAATCAACGTTAATCAGATCATGAGGCTGGCGCTCAAGGCATAGTACTCAGGTGTCGGTTGGGCACAGTTACGCTACAATAATAGGCTGTACTGAGCTGAGGTTTGTGGGTCTTCACTACAGCACTACCGCTAATTTTAGAGTTTTTCTGTAATATCTTCAAAACAAATAAAAAATATTCGAAAAGCAGAAACGTAGTGAACTAGATAATACGAATTTCCATATGATACCGTTATTACCACTCATCTATCTGCTTTGGATTCGCAACTGTAGATAGATTAAGCATTTTTTGCGGGTTCTGTAAATAGCGGCATCCCAAAAGTAGATAGGTGAATTGTGGTAAAGGTATCGCATGCAAAATAGTATTGTCTAATTCAGTACGTTTCTGCTTTTTGAACATTTTTATTTGTTTTGAAGATATTACAGAAAAGCTCTAAAACTTAAACGGCATCGAAGTGTCACTGTTCATCTCAGCAAGCCCGGAAACTATAGATTTGGTACTAATATTGATCATTTACGATCTTTGGAGATATATATATATATATATATATATATATATATATATATATATATATATATATATATATATATATATATATATATATATATCCCTCGTTGCGGGTCTGATTTTGAATTTAACCGGCATCGGAAGTGTCACTGTTCATCTCAACAACAACGAAAAACTATGGATTTGACATTAATATCAGTCATTTTCGATCATTTTTAAATATCTACCCCTCCTCTTCCCTAAGTTGCACCGTCCAAGTGAAATGATAAAAAACATCCTCGGCCCGAATCTCATTTGTGTTGAAAATTTGATCGAGGTCGGTCGGGTCGTTGAAGAGGTATGAAGTAACAAATATAGTCATTTTTATTTTTATTTATTCTAGCTTCTTGACAGCATATTTTTATTAGCTCAAATTTATCAAAAATATTTACTGGATCTAGAGAGTAAACATCCATTTTCATAGGAAGTCTTTATTTAAAAAAAAAAAAAAAAAGTCCTAAACATAAGTACACTATCTATCAATTTTTCAGTAAAATCACTCATGGATGGACAGAGGAATGAAGAAATAATAATAATAAAAAAAAAGTGAACATGAAACTTGAGCTAGCAGTCATCCTGTTTTTATATATTACAGTCCCCTTTCGCCTTGTGCCCTCCCGACTTGAACTTTTTAAAAGTATTTATTTTATGTGATCGTATAAAGTTACATGAAGCTGCTATTTAAGTCTTTGAAGCTGCAGCAATCATAATTCCAAAAGAGCGTTCAGTTTCACAAGCTGGTCGTAAAAGCGACATGAAGCTAAGGAAATGGCCTCTTAACGTTATACTAGGTACTACCTACTTTTTTCTTACTATTTTTGCGAAGTTACTTTTTTTTAAACTTTTATTAAACATTTTTTTTTTAAAAAAAAGAACATCTCGTTCGCATGTACACATCTGTTCACACTGCTTCATGATCTAAGAAGTTACCCGATGTTCCTTTCTCTTTTATTTTCATGTGATAGGGATGTTTTTAAAGTTCGAAACACACACACACACACACCCACACACCTTCAGAGAGCAAAATGACTGATTAAATCCTTTCCCCCACACATGCAGAATTAGGTCGTGTCAAGTGCCATTTTCTTTTACAATCACTTTAATTCAGATCCCCTCTCAGTTTCATTCACTTCACACGTTATTCAACAACCTCTCATGGATGACAGAACTCTTGGACTACCACCACCACCAATCCATGCGTAGATTTTTACATTTAAACCGAAAATTTCATGAGGCACGCTTACCAATGATTTCGCCAGTATCATTAACATATGTCGTCAAATACTATTTACTAGCTGAACCTGCGCTCTCTACACAGCGCATCATTTAGATATAAGCATACGTCTCCTTGTCATTCCTCACAACATGTACATGTCCCTTTACAGACATAAGTGAAAGACGTCTTGATAAAAAAAATCGGCAACGGGTATCACAAAGGGGAGATTTTTTTTTTTTTGATTATTTTTTATCAGTATCTCGCACCATTTGCAAGATTTGAGCCTACTTCCCGTTGGAGTTTCTAATTCATGTATGACCAGTGTTTTCTTTCTTCTTGCATGCAGTATGTAATAAGCAAATACATTACATATACAATTAATTATAATGTCAGTTATATATGGTGTTCATTGGGCAAAACACTCAAAAAATAAAGATTTATCTTAGACTCGAGAAATGGTTATACTTCCTTTTTCATTATTAATTGGCCATGATACAAACGCCTGACACATATACAACCCGAACATACAATGATATGGTGTTGGAATGTATAACGCATAGGATATGATGCTTTGTTTTTTTTTTTTTTTCAATTTCAAGACTTCCAGTGTACCCTAAAAAATGTAATAAAGAAATAATGGCCATGTTTTTTTTAATATTCAATTAGAACTGGACAATCTACGCAAAATTTGCAATCGATCAGTGAAAACGTAATCTTTCTAGAGCCTGTAGTTTCCGAGATCTCATTGTCGAAAGGATTAACCACAAACATATAAACATAGTTTAAAAGAACTCGGAAGATGGAAGCACAATTCATATGCATTGATTCAAGAGAAGGCTTACTAAAATACAAAGGTTTTGAACAATAATTTTATACCATAAACTTTATGAAAAAGATATAGTTAACTAATTTAGACCATTTAAAGTACAAATACTCAAAATGTTTGTCTCTGTTAAACGTGAAATCACATAATCGTAAATGAAAGATTTGAAAGCCAAAGTTATAGGTAGGAGCTCAGGCACTTTTAATTGCTATTGTAGCATTTTAATAGATAGATTGTACTCGTAGTGACCATTTCATCAACGTCTATTGTAATGAGCGATGTGGTTGACTGAATAGCTGAAATTTAGCGTCCCTTTTCAGCGCTGAGGCTATATGACACGAAGTGGAATTTGAACTACTGTAACGCGATCAAATTTCAAGACCTTCAATCCGGGAACCGAACCTGGAACCTTGCACATCAAAGCCATGTATGCTAGCCATTAGATCAGTGCACAGAGGGCTAACTTGTGTTTTGTTTAATTTAAGCTTCTCCGAGGAAGTGGGCGGTTATTCGAAGCGTTCGCAACGCGTTTTTATTGCTCATGCGTACGCTTGGAATACGCTGACCATTATGTAAATGTGGATGGCTAATCACAATACACTGCAAACGAGAAAGCAATAAAAACGCACAGAAAACGTCGGCTCGAGTCTATTTGGTGCGTTTCGAAACAATAGACCGCCTGTTTAAAAGATGTCTAAAGGAAGGGAAAAAAGGAAAGACATGTTGCCAGGCAAGGGGATTTTTAGCAAGAAACAGCTGCTTGGAAGATGCTTTGTGCAGAGTATTGGAAGTCTCCTATTGTAGACCTGGACCTGACAAAAAGACCTAGAAAACCCTGACTGGCTCACATATCATTTATAACTCTGACGAAACTAAAATTACCGAGTAGCCACCTAGGTCGCGTTTGCTGTGGGATGTAACGCATGGGAAATGCATTCTCTATTAGCCATACACTAACAGTTCATAAAAGGACATGGCTAACGGTTATTAGTTGAGTATCGTGTTGTCAGCGTATCTACTCCTCTCTTTCTACTTCCCTGTCTCCGCTTTTTGCCATGTTTATATATATGAGGGTCGGCGTTTCTCTCTCTGATCTATCTATATTAAAGGAGTTGGAAACTCATTTGTTTATTCATTCGTTTTTTGCCAGACACAAACACTCAAACCATTGCTATTGCATTGGCTTATTTCCGAAGAATAAAGAAATTTTTAAGCATTTATATTGGTCAATCAGTCAGCGCGAGAATTTCATTGGATTTTCACGTTTTATTGAAGAAATCCCTTTTTTTTCATTTTTGCAAAATTTACCTACGAAATTTCCCTATTTTAGGAAAATTTCCCTCAACTATGGACACTGCTTCTTCTTGCTTCTTGCTTTGTGTGTCGGGGAGGACGAAGTTACTGAGAATACAAGCAACAAACATGTGACGTCACAGAGCATGCAGCCGGAACTGACTGCTCTGGCAGTTTTTCGTTACGAACATTTTCTGTTATGTATGGAACATTACTCCACATTTGATTAATCTTTTAGTAATCTCTTTCATTTGCGCACCACACTAATATGCACCCTTAGGCAATCTTAGAATTTATCCTGTTATGGAACATTGTGCCTACTTGTTCAATTACTTCAAAGGTTTTGGCCACAACAAATTCCATCGGTATTACTTCCATGTGACTGTACAACACACTAGGCGTATTGGATTTCCAGTCGTACACATATGTGGCATGTTGGTTCAACAAATTCGCTGTCTAATCTTATCGAATACAAATATTCTACTGAAGGCCAGCAAGTTAATTCACTCTCAACATTATGAACAGTGTACTGAACACAACAACCAAAAATTAACCAGAAGAAAATAAGAATAACATGAAACAATTTTTAACCCAAAATAAGGAATAGCAAACTTTCTTATATGTCTTTCTTAAGGAGACATTTCTCATAATATTTGTCGTCATTCACTATGCACATCTGAAACTGTTGCAAGCAACTGTACTTAGGCACTTTCCACTGGATATATAGTATCCACGCTGAGCAGGTGCAAATGTGCAGAATACGTGAGTCAAAAAGAGTTCACATATTTACTTTTATCTACACAAGTATTTCGACTTCCAAATATTAAATATGTATATATCAGTTTTTATCGCTTAATTATTAAACAAATATTAGTATTCGCTTCTTATCTAACGAACGGTGGCATACAGAATTTGTACTGCCTTGCGCTTAAAATCTCTTCAAAGATGGCGTCTCTGAAAACGCAATGATATTTCACTACAGTATTTATTTGTCAAGTTATTATCACGTGAACATGTGTATGGAGGTTAAAGGAACTCTGGGCTGGGAAATGGCGGTGGCGGGGAAAGATAACAGATATAAGGGGAGAGAGGACTTCTTACGCCAAGGTTATCTATCATTTGCGAAAATGTTAAAAACTTATCCTCTTGTCTCAAAGTTTGATTTGCTCTTCACATCCAGTCGCCTGCTCTTGCAGAAAAAAGAGAAAAAGATTAATTGCACGTACATACCCTCTGTGTAAACACCTTTTTTTACTGTTGTCACTCCACCCAACACGACCTTGAAGTAACAAAAACAGAGAACTCTATCTTAACTTGGAGATAATGAAAACTGAAAGGCAAGGTAGATCATACAAGCTTCTTTCGGAATGCAACACAAACCCCAAGTTCTTCAACCTATTTGGTTGCTGGCCAACAATCTCTATAGGAATGTACGAAGGTTCTTTTTATCATTTGTATATCGAACGTACTGCAATATATCGGTGTAGCATACCTGGTAATGTATTTCTGAATGTAGCACCCCACGATTATGTCATTGAAACTCAAGGAAAATGAAATCTTTGCGTCTTCTTTTCCACACCAAAGCAATGGAAAATTCTGTGCACTTAAACGCAATATAGTTTAGTGTGTCATTACAGAAACACACAACGACCAGTATTGTGTTAAATTTTGAAACGTGTTCTATACGTTCAATTAGTTGTTATCCAGTACTTGCATCTGTAACTGCTCTGAGAGAAGCCTAAGGTACCTACGGAAGTGCGTTACAGTTTAGGTAGTCAATGTACTGAGTACACTTGAGTGGACTTTCAATCTGAATACTCTTTTAATTCATTTAGTACATCCATCCGCAGTTACACCCAGGCCCGTATCCAGGGGGGGTCTAGGGGGGGCACCCCCCTAAATTTTTACTGGTCCCCTCTAAAATTTTCACGGTAGGCTAGCAAATGAACTATAATATGGGATGAACTAATATTTTTGGATCGGGCCCCCCCTACATTTTCGAGCTGGCTACGGGCCTGGTTACACCGACTAGGCTAAAGAAGATGACGATGATAAGAAATGAATGAAATGGTGGAATTGAGAAAGTGGGAGGAAACGGGAGAACTCAGGGAAAAGCCACGCACAGGGTTGAGACTCAAGAAGGCAATCCTAAATAAATAAATAATTGGTGGTAACGAAATGAACGGTGCACGGACAATATTAACATCCCAAAAGGGACACTTGAATGTACAAGCAAGGACTCTATCTAGCCTGACTTTTACTCTTCAAACGGAACAACTAAAAAACATCACCTCCAGAATATGTAAATATTCTATTGCTCTACCACTGGTACGTAAGAATAGCATGCATTCACCTGTCGACCACTTCGACGCTAACACAGTTGCCTGGTGACATTTTCCTCCGCCTCTGAAGAAAACACATTTACATACTATTTATTACTACCTCCTGGCTACTCTCGTACTGGGACGTGACTCGCATAGCAAATACCAACGGATGTGGTTGAAGCTAAGTTCGTTCCCTTTATGTTGTAGATAAGAGGTCTTTTTTTCCTGGGAATACAAATGTCATAATCAAGCTTTGCTTGTCTCCTCGTACACTTCGCAATCACACCACCTACGCAATGAATCAGTCGCCAAAAAGATGATCCAAACAGAAGTGAACAAAAGAGAGGTTATTACCAGTGGCACCCAGCAGGCTGTTCTGGCATTTCGATTTCGAGAAACGCTCTAACACTTTCTCCTATGAATGTTCCGCAACTTTTTGTTGCGTTTCACGTCCAATTTCAACTAAACTTGCTTCTATAAATCTTTCCAGGAGGTTGTATTCACTTTTAAGCTTTGTTCTAGCAATAACATATTTTAGAGTGCAAACACACGCAAACACACATATCCATCATAAAAAAAAAAAAAAAAAAAACTTATGAACACTGAGCCACCGAAGATCCGTTTCAAAATCACTGATCTGAAACACACGTTGTAAATTCACATTTGATTTATCACTATTTACAGTAGAGTTGCGCCCTCGTCTTCCACCCGTTGTACATAATAGGCAGAGGTAAAAGTAATCTGGAAAGGTAGGGGGACGGATGAAGTCACACCGTCCACCGTGATTATCTTTGCCCACTGTAAATTTTTAGGAAGTGGAGGGACGCCACAGATATTTCTGGAAGTGGGGGAACGACAATCTTTCGCGTTTCTCCTCACTTTTATACCTGATTATGCGTTAAAATCATGCTTAATTAAAAACTGTTTAAATTTAACATTTGTTTACTTTTTATTTGCTCACCAATTTACATGTGGCATAATTGCTTAAATCTAAACATGGAGTACGTTCATGTTCAGTATTATCACTAATCGTTTTAAAATAAACAAACAATAGAATGTTTAAAATGTAACGAAATAGTCACAATAATTTTAAATCGGCAAATTGCCTGAATGCTAGTGACATCTATTAGCATTAGGTAGCAAGAGATAGCAAAGGTAGCGACATCTATGAGCGAGATACACTGAGACGTTTGTCGTTTATAAATACGAGTAATTAATGTTACGAAAGGCAACTGGTATAATCGAAAGTACTAGGGACAAGAATTAGAGTTAAATTCTTCCAACAAACACTAACTTATACTAAAGGACTGAATGTGATATTTTTCCACGTATAGGTATGATAAATTGAAAATTGGTGCCAAGTGAGTTATAACACAGAATCAACTATCATCACAATTTTTCTGCCATTATTGGCAGGTCACTTGCTACAACTGAGAAAATTCCATGTTCCACGGTCTTCAGCTAATCTCTTCGTATTCACGTACGATTTTTCTGTTTTGATATCATCCCTTCTTCGGATCTCCCCCTCTCTCTCTTTCCTGACACCATACTATCTAGCACGTCCCTTATGATAATGTTTCTTCTTAGCCAATGTCACAACCAGTTTATCTTTCTCTTGTCAATAATATCTAGAAGTGTTCTCTTCTCACCCATCATTTCTAACCTCACCTCTCATTCGTTTTCGGCTCGACCCAATTAATTCTCTCTATTCTCCTCCACATACACATTTTGAAAGCTTCCAGTCGCTTCTAATCGTTTTTGTTAAGTCATCATCCCGGTGAAATTAAAATACCGCTAATTTTACAGTAATTATGCGATATCTTCTAATAGATAAAAGATAATCGAAATATGGAACAAGAGCGCCCTAGACAATATTATTTTACATGAGAAACCGTTATCACGACTCACTTGTCTGCTTTCGATTTCGAGCCATTTTGAAAATCGGCATTTATTTTCGCGTTTCTAAATATCTGCAAACGGAAAGCTACTAGACGACTTGGGATAACGGTACCTCATGAAAAATAATACTGTCTAGCGCGCTCTTGTTCCATATTAAAATTATCTTTTATCTATTTGAAGATAGCACATAATTACTGTAAAATTAGCGGTATTTTAATTTCGACGGGATGAAGACTTAATGTCCATGTTTCTGTCCCATACAGTACAATACTCCACAAGAAGCATTTTATAAGTCTTTTTCTCAACTCTTTGTGCAAGGTCTCACAAAATAGTATTTTCTTCCTCCTAAAGGCTTTTCCCGTCATTCCTATTCTTGCTTTTATTTCACGTTCGCACTTTATATCACCACTAATAATACTACCCAGGTATCGAAAGCAAGTCACGTGTTCTATTTTACCCTCACCTACTTCTATATTCTACATTAATTATAGTGTCTGTTAAAAAAAAATGAAACAAGAAAGCAAATAAAGAGGAGGAGAAAAAGAAAGAAATTTTAGTGTTACAAGATGAGATACTTCCAAGAAGGAAAACCGATTTTCAGCCATGTTCATGAAAGTTGTATGACGTGACACACGACACATTGCATTACAAACAATTACTCTTAAATTGAGATAGGGGAAGAAAGTGCGCGCCTCGATCGATGTGGAACATTGATCTCTTGATAAACAAAACCTATATAAATGTATAGCATAAACAGAACATGAGAACAATAAGCCAGAGTAATATAGGGTCATTACTATGAATATGTTGAGAGAGGTAAACTGGTAGGTTGCAACTGCATACAAAATCAATTCTGGTATCTGCTTCACTAGTTCTTGCATTTACTTTCACAGTTACTCATTAGCAAATACTATTTGAATATCTGCTACTGCTATAATTACAGGATTTATGTGGTTTTCCTTGGATTCTGTTATTAAAACGTATTTCGTGGTACAAAACTGTGATAGAAAGTTTTTTTTTTTTTTTTTTATAAAAATGGCGCTGCCGAGGTACGGTTTGATTCCTATATCTAGAGGTTTGTGCGGATATAAAATATTGCATTCGTACCAATCACCAATATTTATATCCACATCTGCATCCACAGGCTGCTACATCTCTGTCCGTACTAGCAATGATAAGATAATAGTATACAGTTTATTTGTTCTGTATATCTGCACCGCCCGTCTCATAGGAGGAAAGAATGAGGAGACGGTGAATCTTCATGTTGCGAGACATCTTTACGACTGTATACTATTAATGTCGCGACATATGCACATAGTAAGATGTTACTATCATTAATATATTTTAAAAAATAATGTTACTATCACTAATATATAAAAAAAAAATCAAAGTTGGCGCAAAAGTATATTTTGTGAATTCTTATGAACAGACTTGAAAAAAAAAAAAAAAACTCATAAGATGCTTCGTGTGGAGTATTGTATTATACGGAGCAAAAACATGGAAAATACGCAGAAGCGATGAAAAATATGTCTTCAAATTACGGTTATGGAGAAGAATGGAGAGAGTTAGTACGGTCGAACGCAAAACAAATGACAAAGTGCCAGAAATATTAGGAGAAAAGGGACAATTTTAGCTGTTATTGAGAAGAGGAAGAAAAAGTGGTTGAAGCATTGGGTGAGAAGTGTGGGTTGCCTAACTTCAGGGCTTCTAAGAAACTCTATACTTATTTAAAACGTACAGAAGGTGTGACTCTCCAATCCTCTCCTGAGTTGAAAATCGATTTTAAAAAACGCCTTCGTATGCAGTTAGATCTGGGCTCTTGGCGGCTTCTTACTATGCGAAAATCTGAAAAATCTGACGACTAACATACACACATTCTTTACATATTAAGGAATTATAACGTATTATAACGTATTATTAAGGAATTATATATTATTAAGGATATATATACGTGTGTGTGTTCATTTGTTATTAGGATCATGCCAGTAGGCTTATAAGACTGTAATGTTAGTACGCCTCTCCGTTCCATATTCAATATGATAACTCTTGAACAAAAGCAAATTTTCGAATTTTTTTTTTTTAAACAAATAGACTCACAGCTACAGCGATTACACATATCTCGACCAAGTTCGTTAATGTCGTCAAATCGATAACATCTTAACGGATAACGGTGTCTACTCTCCTGTACATGGAAGTGCGTGCTAAGGTTAAAAATCGTGAAGAGGTTAAAGCCTCACATAATTCAAGTATGAAGAGGGTACACAAAGTCTACAGTATTCTTACTTTTTATAGAAACGAAACGAAATATTTGAGTTTTACGTCCCGCGGCTATGCCGGTGAGGCTAAAGGAGACGGTGATGATGAATAATGAATTAAATGGTGGAATGAAGAAAGTGGGAGAAAACGGGATAACCCCGAGGAAACCCGCGAACACGGTGTTTGTCCACCACAAGGTTCACTTGGCGGGGGCTGGGATCGAACCCGGGACCCCAAGCACCAAAGGTGAACCCTCTATTACTGAGCCGCCGCAGCCCCTTACTGTTTATAGAATTCTTCACAACTATTATTACTGACCGCTTCAACTACTAGCATAGATTCACAAATATTAGTTTCCCTAGATTATCTTTACTATCTTCACCATAGATGTTGATGATGATGATGATGATGATTATTATTATTATTATTATTATTATTATTATTAGTAGTAGTAGTAGTAGTAGTAGTAGTAGTAGTAGTAGTAGTAGTAGTAGTAGTAGTAGTAGTAGTAGTAGTAGTAGTAGTAGTAGTAGTAGTAGTAGTAGTAGTAGTAGTAGTAGTAGTAGTAGTAGTAGTAGTAGTAGTAGTAGTAGTAGTAGTAGTAGTAGTAGTAGTAGTAGTAGTAGTAGTAGTAGTAGTAGTAGTAGTAGTAGTAGTAGTAGTAGTAGTAGTAGTAGTAGTAGTAGTAGTAGTAGTAGTAGTAGTAGTAGTATAGGTCATTGATAGTAATACCCATCAAATTTAACCTTTACAACCACTTTAGTATGCTCCTGTGACCCGGGAAACGCCGATTCGATTCCCGGAGGAAGCTCTTGTGGTTCGGATCCACGTTAAGCTGTAGCTCCACGTCTCATATAGCCTCGCTGCTGATAGGGACGCTAAACTTAACTTCAACAACCACTTGCAAGTGTGAGTGGTCGTAAATCGATGACTATCTGTACTGTACTGTGCAATTCGCTACAACCACAGGATAAATCAATCGCAAGACAAGTTACGAATAATAAACGTGGAAAAAATGTGGGAGACGAAATATTCAACGCTGTCTGACAATTCTTTTTTTTTTTTAATATACACACACTATTTGAAAAAGAAATGAAAATATTAAACAAAAATACAGAAATTACGTCTGTAGGCTTGATGATGATGTTATTTCATGTCAGGCGAAGTGTTTGTACGCTTCCATACTTATGTGCAGATAACGGCAGAATATGTGCAGCAAATGGCGTAAAAAGCTAACGAGGTTAATGGAAAGGTTATTGATCAGAAAATTCTTCGATAAGATATAACTAACAGTTATTAGACGAAAGATAACTGAAAACTATATTTACGCACGTCTACTCTATCATGTCTATACAAGTTTCAAATTATCAAAATATTCTTGATATTATATATATATATATATATATATATATATATATATATATATATATATACAGTGGCGGATCCAGGATTTGATCAAGGGAGGGGCTAAACCATAATTTGCCGTTTTATCCAGTGTAAAGCTGAATTGAAGCCCATTTTATCCAGTGTAAATCTGAGCGTCAAGGGGGGGGCTATAGCCCCGTAGCCCCCCCCTTAGATCCGCCCTTGTATATATATATATATATATGTGTGTGTGTGTGTGTGTGTGTTGTAAAGCAGAAACAATGGAAAATTACAAAATACCCATTTTGCTGAGGATGCACTGCCCTATCAATTTTTAGATCAGCCTTCTATTACAAAATAGAAAATAGGAAAAGAAAGACAATACTGAACCGCAAAGAGCACGGTCCTAATCTCCCTTTAAGGTTGGTTTAAAGGGGTAAGTTTTGTCGATAGATGTCACTACAGTCTTCGTATCAAGAAAATTCACGATTTATCTTACAAATTTCAACCTGCAGACTTCAAATTTTTAAAGAAGGAACTTCATAACCTATCGAAGGCAACAATCCGTGCTAATTTTTAATTCATAACTTTCTTCATTGTTGAAATAGCTTGATTGTTGAAATGAATATCCAAACCTTTAACAATGGAACTGTTTCAACAATGAAGAAAATTCTAAATAAAAATTCGGCACGGGATGTTGCCTTCGATAGGATATGAAGTTCCTTCTCTAAAAATTTGAAATCGCCAGGTTGAGATTTGTAAGAGAAATTGTAAATTTTCGTATTAAAAAAAAAAAAAAGACTGTAGTGACATCTATCGGCGACAATTTCAGATTTTGTTTCAGCGAGGGAAGTGGAGAAAAACCCTCCGATATAAATAGAATTTCGCGTTTTTCATTAGTATATTGTTATCCTATTATTTTTAAGTACCTAAATCTCAAACTCAGAGGCCTTGGACTCCAATATGGTCCGCCTATTCATCATCATCGTAGGTATTCTGCCATTATTGGCAGGTCATTTGCCGCAACTGAGAAGCTTCCATGCTCCCACAGTCTTCAGGTAACATTCGTTTTCACATACGATTTTTTTTTATATCGTCCATGAATTGTAGTCTCCTTCGCCCCCTCCATCCTTTTCTTACCACCATACCCTCTAGCACGTCTCATGATACAGTTCCTTCGTAGCCAACTGTAGACAATGTCCTAATCAGTGTCATCTTCTCGATTGTATCTAAAAGTATTCTTTTCTCCCCGACCATTTCTAACACACTGTCGCTCGTTTTCCGCTCGACCCAGCTAGTTCTTTTCATTCTTCTCCACACCCACATTTCGAAAACTTTCAGTCATTTTTCATCATTTTTACATAATGTCCATGTTTCTCACCCATACAGTACAATACTCCACACGAAGGAGTCTTTTCTCAAGTTTTTATTCAAGATTTCACAAAATAGTATTTTTCTTCCTCCTAAAAGCTTCTTTCGCCATTCCTATCCTTGCTTTTATTTCACCTTCACACTTCATATCACCACTGATAGTATTATCCTGATATCGAAAACTAGTCACCTGTTCTATTTTCTCCCGTCCTACCTTTTATATTTGACAAAGACCGCTTCGTCCCAATCACCATACCTTTTGTCTTTCTCGCATTTATTTTCATTCCCCGCCTATTAAATGGTATAAAATATAGATTATATGGGATAAAGTTTTTATTCGGGCCCTTAATTACTGATAGGTTTTCAAGGAGCACGACACATGCGGTATGTAGAAGACACGGATTCGATAGCAATGGGAAATTATTGGCTTCGGATCAAAGTTTTTAAGCTGAAGTCTTCTGTCTCATACAGCTGATGCACTGAAATGAGACAAACTCCAAACCACCAACCGAAAACAAACCTAATCAAACCCCTGGCACGTGAACGTGAATTTATCATACATATTATTGTCACCCCGTGAAAAATACTTCCATTATTTTATTATGTAAGACGTATTAGTTTGTAAGAAACTGGTCATACATAGAGTGTGTGCACAAACGAGGAATAACATATTAATGAACGATACTAAAGCGGCACTTCTTATTCTTAGTAACAGCACTTATTTATCTGTGAAACATTTCCCCATTTGTTTATATAAGTAAAAAAAAAAAAGTTCATTGCTTTTTTCTCTTCTTTTTCCTAATTTCAAGGTTTTTTAGAGGGCTTCTTATCTACAGAATAAGAAAGGCCGAAGTGGGGTAATAGGTGAGTTCAACAACATCTTATCTGATGAATTATAAACAACTTAAACTCACTCCGCTTCTAATCAAATTATATTTTCAAGGTCTCTCAGCTATCTTTGGCAGCTTGCCTCCCCCTAGGCATTTCCTCTGTTCAATAGGCTTTTTTGTTTTTATTTGCTCTTGCAAGATGTCTGACAGGATATATTAACAACTACTAAAGGAATGTAGAGATTAGCAGAACATATTTAATATAAATTTCGCTTCGTTCTCATTTGGAAACACACTCGCAAAGCATCGGACACATAAGATGGTTGGTGGCATTATTTTAGGCACGTTAAGCTCTTTTTTTTATTTGTTCAGCTTGGTCGAATCCGATCACTGCATTCTGTTTAGGTATGTCAACCATAAGCATTTGACTGTATGATTTAGAGAGCTTCGAAATGTGGTGCTGGAGGAAGATGAAGAAGATAAAATGGACAGAGAGAGCAACAAATGAAGATGTTTTAAAATGGATAGGAGAGAAGAGGAAGCTTTTAGCCAGCATCCTTCGTAGGAAGGCCAATTAGATTGGACATATCTTGCAAAGAAATTGTCTTCTTCGTACCGCCACAGAAGAAAGTATGGAAGGAAAGCGAGGAATAGGAAGAAGAAGAACACAACTGATCGATGATTTAAAGAATAGAAGAAAATATTGGGAGTTTAAAGAAGAAGCTGAAGATCGAGAAAAGTGGAAGAAACAGTTCCAGGACCAAATTGAAATTATTATTATTATTATTATTATTATTATTAATAATAATAATAATAATAATAATAATAATAATAATAATAATAATAATAATCATCATCATCATCATCATAGGACCTGCCAGAAGGCAGAATACTTAATAATAATGTCAAACAAAACAATGTCGACTTGTCCCCCTTTGGTCGATTCAAAATGGACCGGCAATTTCGAAGTTGTCCGGAAGGAGAGCTATTGCAGCATTATTTATTTGAGCGGTTTTAAGAATGTATGTTGACCTATTTTTTATTTTTATTTATTTAAAGAACAAGAATTTTAGGAATGATCCAAAAAAAATGGATCAAAAGATTGCGATCTTGCCCAATAATTAGATTTTGGGTCAGGGACCACAAAATTTTTGAACTGCCCCTAAATCGAGTTTTCGTCTTTTTTTTTTTTTTTTTTTTTTTTTAACGGAATAAGCACATCATACTGAGTTAAGTGATAATTTTGGTTTGGCTATATTATATGTAGTTCTCCAGATATAAGGCCTACAAGAAATTTTTTGCCTGAAATATATCAAATCTTTTGATTTTTTTTAAAAAAAAAAGTGTGATTTACCAAATCTCCCTTATATCTTAACTCTGTCCGTTCGGAAAACAAAAGAAATCTCACAAACTATTTGATACGTCAGCATCAATTTTGACTAGGAATCGAGTTCCTTGATAGAGATGATCCATCCAATTAATCCCAAGATATAGACCATCAAAAATCGGTTCCCCATGTATTTCCTTTGGGAGTAATTATGGATATCATCCTTCCATGATAGACAGCCCGCAACGCTGCAGGCTGTTCTAAATTTGTATCTGCCTCGCTCCGCACCGTTTTGCACTGGTTACAACCAATATCCAATTGCAATGGCAATATTTTAACTAACAAGTAAGTACTGATATTATAAAAGCAATGTTATCAGACGTCCTAAGTTTTTCAGTAGTCTTTGAATTCTTTTTGTCCTCGAGGGAATTCTATTCGCACGTCTAACATGTCCCACTTTTCCAATTTCCTTATATAAAGTAGTGCTGTCGAAGTCGATTTTTGAAAAAAAAAAAAAAAAAAAACGAAAACGAAAACCGTTTTTTGAAAAAAGTGAAATTTCATAAAACCGAAATGTTGGTTTTGAAAACCGCTTTTGCGGTTTCGGTTTCCAGAAAACCGGTTTTCTCAAAAACCGAAAACCGCAAATGTCACAAAAATTCGACAGCACTAATATAAAGCTTCATTTCCAGTTTTACATTGTACAGTGTATCTTCGTACATTTTTACTACAAATGAGAATCATAACTTCGGGAATGGAGTCTTTATCCAATTTCAGTACTACTATTCAATTTATTGGTCTATTAACAAAGAGGGAACAAGCACCAAGAAAATAATATGGAAAGCTAGGCATTTCTTTAGCTCCACCAATCTAATGCACTCGTATGAATTCATATTCAATTGTTCGCTTCATATTTTATTCCTATTTCCTATTGCTCTAGTCCAGCTTTTCCTGCATCAATTCAACGGTCACTATGAACTGTAAAACTGGGAAGGATGATGTTCTAACGACCTATTTCTAGAGCTAATAGCTAATTAAATTCAAATGAATTAATCTAACTTTACATATATAAACTTTGATGAAGTGTTTCCCGGTTACGTAAGCACAGTAAGCATGCATTTATTTTGGTCTTTTTTCTCGTCACATGGCAAATGCTATATTCAAATACATAATTTAATTAATTCGACGCATGTGCTGATTCAGAAAAGATCCTTTAAAAATTTTCCTTGCACTATTTTTTTTTTCTGACACCTCAAAATTAACCAGTTGTAAACTTCTTGCATCGTTGTTCCGACACTGATTTCCTGTCGCAGCTGAATTTACACTTTCGGAAGAAAAAAAAAAATGAAATCTTTAAGTTTTACATCCCACGATTATGCCGGCTACGCTAAAGGAGACGGTGATGACGAGAATGAATGAAACGAGAGAACCCCGAGAAAACCCACGCACACAGTGTTTGTCCACCACAAAGCTCACGTGGCGCGAGCTGGGATCGAACCGAAAACCCCATGCACTAAAGGTGAACGCTCTACCACTGAGCCACTGCGAACCCTTCGGAAGAAAAAGTGGAACAAAATATGAAGAGTTTACCAAATACCTACGTTACAGCATCCGCCAAATTACAGAAACTGATCTGACTGAACGTTCTATACATAGCAGTTTTCCTGCTAATACCAAGTAGTTTTTCTAATGGTTTTAATGGAAATAATGTTCTGATTCTATATTAAGATAACTCTAAAAAGTGTGATCTTGGGGTAAGTATACCCGAAATAATGCTCGAGACAGAAATAATACTTCGCTGTTGTTCCTAAATATAATTAAATAGAATGAAATGAAAAAATTGAATTAAAAACCCAATTTTTCAAATAAAAAATCTAGAATTATAGGAATTAAAAAATGAAAACTCGAAACAATGTTGTTCTCTGGAAACGAGATTGTCAAATATATCATAAAACTGAAACAAGACAGTAATAAAAGATTATGGGGAAGAATCGAAAAAAAAAAAAAAAAAAACACGAATTTCACAAAATGGTTGCTGAAATCTCTTGCTATTTTACTGCATCATACACAGGAAGGAAATTTCTAGTATTCTTGACAATTACAAAAGTCCTGATGTAACCATCGATCGATTACTTATCGTAAAATATTATTGTTTTTGAGTGACTCACAAGCTTAATCAAAAATAAAGACGGAAATTCCAATTTTAAAAACGGAAATAAATCGTTCATCCTATATTATTGATAAAGTAACGCGTAAGTAGGATACGGGGTATAATCTAATAAAATTATTTAATAAAAACTGCACACTATACACAGTAATTGTAACAGTGTATTGAAAGATGACGAGAAAACCCCACCCCAGCCAGGACAGGCAAAATACATGGGATTTCAGTTGAGGAAAGCCCCCTCCAACAAACAAACAAACAAAAAGATACAATGCTGATTACACATTAACACTAGCTAACACTAATGCCCAAAGTTTTAGTAAGAAAACTCAAATGCATTCAAACCTTGCTGATAATTACATTTCTCATGTTTTTGTCTGGTAACTGCTGAAAATCGTCGCGAAAGTACTCTGAGAGACACCTCTAAAAAAAAAAAAAAAAAAAAAAAAAAATGACGCTCTTCAAGCCAATAAGACTTGTACCCACGAATTTTGATTGTTTGCATGATATATTGTACACGCTGGCAACAATGTTATGTTCTTATTAATACAATATCACCATCTCTTCAAGTTTTTGCAATATGTTTCGGAAAATAATGTCCTCTCTCATAAATCATTATCTAATTATCTTATTAGCCTATTCCCAAATAAATTACAATATTGTTTGCATTCTCTGCCAAATATATATATTTACGATCGTGTAACCTTCTGCGTATTTCAACAATGAAATAACAGAGACTTCCGCTGCTCGACGTTAGCTGGGAGTATATTCAACTGATGATCCTGGTCCCAATATAACTTGGTCCTAATCCATCGTATTCCATAAACCCACTTCTCGCACATGACTAAATATATTGAGCAGTGGAAAGCAGACACCGAGGCCTCCTGAAAATTCCGAGCGAGCAGTCACACAGTGTGCGTGTGTATACGCTGCTCACCTTGAGCTGCGTGGGATCTTCTTGTTCCAAATACAACTCCCACCAATTTTAGCTCAGGAAGAACGCCAGAGACAACGAGATGTTTAGCCATCGTCCGTTCTGTAGTACACTAACCTCCACTGGCAAATGGCACTGCGCACTTCTCGCATAAAAACCTACATCCACTGATGAAAGAGGGTGAGGAAGGACAGTCTAGGACAGTTACACTACTGCACACTATTATATTGATCAAGCGTGTTTTCTTAGTACACTTCTCAAATCTCTACGATATTCTATTCCTTGAAATGGGTGGGTAGAGATATGTTCAGTTCATAACTGTTAATTTGTTGTGCCACAACTGACAGGTCTCTTGCCGCAACTTAGAATCTCCTATGTTGCCTGCTAATCTCCTAGTTTTGACCCTATTTAATAGCTGTAGGCATCTTCCCTTTACTTTACTTACTTTCTTCCACGTGTTGTGTTACATCCCTAGCAACACAACTTCTCAAATAAAGCTATAACAAATTTCTTTCTTTTTTTTTTAAATCCATTTCCAATAATCCTCTTTTCCCCTGAACTTTTGACAGCACTTCAAAATTAGATTTTCCATCTATGTGATTTTTTTATTTTAAAATTCCCACCCTCACCCTCATTCTGCCATGATCGAGTATTCTGCCAAAACGAAGCAGGTTATAACCCATTTACTTAACTACGTACGCAAGATCACTTTAAACTTGTGAAATTACGGCAGTACGGTGGACACCAATTCGCCTCCACCCATGTTAATATATATATATATATATATATATATATATATATATATATATATATATATATATATATATATATATATATATTCCATAGAGAACATGAAATTAATGAGAATTAGCAGTAAGAATATAATATGCATTTTTTTTAAATCTTAGCTACTCTCCCCTCCTTTACAAAGCGTTGTATTCATTTCGAGTTTTCTTTTCTGGAAAGGGAATTTATTAATAGATGTAAAAGTAAATGATAAAGAAAATATTTCTTTCACACACGGTTGCAGTTTATATTTGTAAACAAAAAACACTGCCGTGTTCACAACGTAAAGGAATTTGCTAAGAACAATGATTGAAAGTAACGATGGTATGTAACCAACCTCACTTCTAAGTACATTTGGGTTGCATGCTATCAAGGGGCAATCATCTACAATAGCTCCATATAGGAATACATAGGGATCCAACTTACAGGCTTTTACAGCTCTTTTTATAGTTGGTTCATATTTATTTATTTATTTTATATATATAAAAAGTTTATATTGTCAGGTTATGTTTATTAGAATTCGCATCCTAAAGAATGGAGAGGTTTAAAATGAATGCCAAAATAAAGTATCTCACGAGTCCCTGGATTAAAAAGATTAAATTTGATAAAGGTATGAACTTATTAGTAATGGACATATCGCCCAGCCTTTCAGAAAATTCTGCTTCTAAAGAAGCACGGGGAAGGTGTAATTTCTATAATATCTTTCTCATATATAACAATCAGAAAGAAATTAAATGTAGACCAAAACCAGGGAATTTATATTATTCAGTTCAAAATCTTTTGTCGTCGCCAAGTTTCTCGAGGAATTTGAAGCTTAAAATATATAAAACGATATTCTTGCCTGTTGTCCTGTATGGTTGCGAAACATGACCGCTTACTCTGAAGGAACAACATAGACTGAAAGTATTTGAGAACAAGATCCTCAGACCTAAGATGGACGGGAATGGGGAATGGCGGAAACTTCATTAGGAGGAATTGCGCAACATATACCGTACACCAAGCATTGTTACGGTCATCAAATTTAGAAGGCCCAGGTGAGCAGGTCATGTAGTCAGAATGGAAGAAAGTAGGGACGCTTTGAAAGTTTTAATTGGAAATCCAATCGGAAAATGGCCATTAAGAAGACCTAGGCGCAGATGGGAAGACAATATTAAGGCGAATCTCGCAGAAATAGGATTCCAGTTGTCTAAGGATAGAAGTCAGTGGAGAGCTTTTGTGAACGCGGCATTAAACCTCCGTGTTCCATAGGCCATAGAGTTAGTTTACTTAGTAATATAACAATAATCCAAATATAAATTTTCAAATAC
This sequence comes from Thermobia domestica, assembly GCF_964235325.1. NCBI lineage: Eukaryota > Metazoa > Arthropoda > Insecta > Zygentoma > Lepismatidae > Thermobia > Thermobia domestica. The sequence goes on from NC_137468.1 coordinate 166,607,487, forward strand.
TTGCCACGATTTTTTCCTGTGCGGAGAACAACCATTTTAGCCATTATATAAATAATTACGAAGTTATTATGAGCGAAGAAAGGAAACATTTCGACTTTCTTTCTTTGTGGCGTTTCGGAGAACTTAATACATATATATATATATATATATAAAACTAATCGTTGCGGAGATTGAATGCCAATCCCCTTATTTACCTATAATAGTCAATAAGAGAATAACTGAAAGACTCTTTGTATTAATGGATAAGTGTTCCAATGACATTTCTCTGTATACTTTACCCTGTCAACCAATGAAATTAACAGTTGGTAGTTGTGTCTGAACAGAAAAGACGCTTTAGTGTTGCCAATGCCTACTCGGCTGGATTGTGGGCAGTGGTATTGACCCTTTTCGATTGATTGTTAATCGTGCGCGCGCACCTTTCTTTACATTCTCCGCTCCACTTAAAAAGAGAGACATATAAAGAGTTTTCTTTTGCTATTTCTTACGCGTGTGAAGAGAATATGTGTGCGTGATACAGCACGAGAAAAGATATGCAAGCTGAGTGTGTCTTTTATTTGAAAGTCAAATATTATCCAAAACCGTCAGCATTGGATACACTGATACGAGTCCAATCAAACTTGCTGCTGGTGATGATGGAATGTAGGTTCTATTTCTTTTGTGGACTCCATGAAGTGGGTTCCGATACCTTTATAACTTTGGAGGTTTGTCAGATATTATCTAACATGATATCAATGAGGATTTTAATATAAATACGTACACCCAAGCAACTACCCTTGTTGGTATATACGTATAAAAACTTTCTAAAATAAAAATGCAATTTGCCTCTCAAGAAACTATGGTGGCCCACATGTGAAAACAACAGCAAGTCGTCACTTAAAAATCTTGAGCGTTATTCTCTAGAACTGACAGTGAGGTTTCGTGAAACCGATGAAACTTTTGAAACCTTTAGCAGTTTTTCTAGAACTGAAGCATGATATATACATATAAGTACGAAAAACAGGGTTTAACCTAATGCTTTAATTTCTTCTTCTTCTTTTCTTTTACAAATCTAGCAAAAAAATCAACACTGTTTTATTTTATCTTTAAAAAAAATGAAACGAAAGAGGAGCTTAGCAATTCTATATGTTTATTTTTATCTTATTAGGGATGTGAAAGAAGATAAGAAACGAATAAAAAGAAGGTAGCGGTCAACGAGTAACATTAAAAAGATTAAATCCACGGAATCAAGAAGTTACAATACACGGAAGCTTCTAAATTTTCACGAACGGGCCTATATACCAGTAATGTCACAATTCTTCCTTCTGTTGAAATGAGGTGTTCTGCCTTCTAATTATTTATTTTTCTTTGTTTCAGGGCTCAGGTGGCTCAGTGGTAGAGCGGTTACCTCTGATATGTAAGGGTCCCTCGTTAGATCCTCCGCCAAGTAAGTTAATGTGTTCGTGGATTTTCTCTGAGTACTCCCGTTTCGTCTCACATTCTCATTTACCAATTAATCCATCATTATTCACTTGTCTTAATCATCGTCTTCCTTACCCTAATAGGCATAAGCGTGGGACGTTAAACTGAAAGATTTCATTTCTTTTCTTTCTGTTTTGTTTTAATCCAATTTAAATATTGTTGAAGAACACAGCTCATTTTACATACAAACACACACACACACACACACATACATACACACACACACAATAGCAGAGAGGCAATGTTCATTCAAAACGCTACCTCACAGAAACATAATTGCAAAATCATTCATTGCTGCGGTGTTTACGCTTTGGAAATCACCTGAAATAATTACTAATTAGCCCTCGTTCTCCTGTGGAATGAAACGTGCTAATACTGGAGCGTAAAACTACTGAATGAAATGACTACATACAATCTGAACATTAACGAAAAAAGAAGGGGGAAAAAATACACCATCGTTAGAGCGCTCAATTTATAAGCAGCAGCACACAGAAAAGCTCCCTCGTTCACATATAGGGATGCCTGAAGGCTATTTATAAATTTTCTACTCGAGATGAAGTGAAGAATCTCTTTCTGCTTGCTTCGAACATCAAAGGGATGAAATAATTGAGGGATGGCGTATCCCTAAAATGTGACGACTTCTGTTGGCATTCCTTACATAGAAATGAAGAGAGGGAGGTTTCGAAAAAGCTATCAAGCTATATGTATCTCAGGCTGCGTCAAGTGCTACTTAGATAGACTAAATAAACTAAGGATACTTTCATGGACTTCACCGTGTTATATTTAAAGGGATCTTCTACGCATTAGGTTCATCTGTCAAACGATTTCTCCTTGCAACAACAAAATACTAAATGCGATTCGATAAACAAAACATAATCAGACTTTGAAAATCCACATAATAATAATAATGATAATTGAAACTCACTTGTGATCAAAGCCACTTACTTTGCCCTAACCTCATGGTCACGCCATCAACTCACCATTACGCTCACACCACCTCACCCTCACAATATCATTTCAATATGACATTCACTCGACCTCACACTTCCAACATGAATTCGACATGACTCTCACTCGATTTCAAACTCACTCCATCATTTCGATGTGACGTTCGCTCGACCTCATACTTACAATATGAATCCGACATGACGTTCACTCAATCTTACACTTCAATATGAATCCGGTATACCACTCACATGACCTCACACTCGCACCATCATTTCGACTAGTCGACCTCACACTTACAATATGAACCTGACATTGCTCTCACTTCATCTCACATACATTACCACCATTTCGATATGACGCTCACTTGATCCCACACTCACATCATAGTTTGGAACTAATGCGCATTTTGTAAGGTCAATGTCGGCTGAGCATGATTTCGGACACCTATGGTTGATGATAGCATACCTCTGCAAACGGGCTAGCTGTGAGAAGACAAAGAAAAAGACTAGACTCGGAGAAGTATTAAATCACATGAATATCATGCTAATTACGTCGCAATTATTGGATTCTTGTGTGCATGCTATTCCTAATCCCAATTTTCACTCTATTCCCTCCGTCAAGGGCGCAGATTTATCTATAACTGAGTAGGAGGAGGGGCATTCAGATGTGTGTTTAGTTGCAGACAAGGGTCTAAGAAGGCATATACGAGGATTTGAAGACAAACTGAATTTAAATTATGCCAAATGTATATTCATAAACAATACATAAAACAATAAAAAATACATGGGACCCATGTAAGCATTGGGGAGCCCGGGCCCTCCAGGATCGGCGCCCTTGTCCTCCGTTTGTGCTTCTAAAATTTCCAGTATTCCACATTCTTGTTTTTTAAGCAGATGTAAAAAAAAATTCAATATAGGTGCCTTCCATTTCAATTCAGGCAGAGCATGTACCATCACCATCTCAGATATTGTTGAAACTTTTTTTTATAGCAACTAGACATGTTTTTAAGAGACCCATATTTTTTTGTTTTGTCGAAAAAAATTTTCCCGCCAAGTAATGGGCCATCAAAGACGGGGAGTACAATTTATGAATTGTAGAAGACATGGAAAATGGTCAATTTCGGAGCCTCACCATTCGGCTATGGAGACAGGTAGAGTTATAATTCTTGTTGTGGTATGTACATAGGGATATAAATAAACTATATTTTATTATAGTTTGGTTTGCACATGCGTATCTTTTTGTACATAAATTAACAAATGAACGTCAATTTATCTGAAAAGTCGAAGTTTGCGAATTTTTTTCGAGCACTTCCGGTTCGAATTTTAAAATTCTGTTTTCACGGTTGGTAAGACCTAGTTACCCGCTTTCGAAAAAAAATTTGTATCGCTTCTGTGGTCAACCGTTTTGTCGCAAAAAATTTCGAGAAATTGTAAAATTTTCAAAAATCGCCATTTTTGGGCGCCATTTTCTCGAAAACACCATTTTTTAAAATTCTGAAATTTTGTCAGGTGGTTCAACTTTACCTGAATAATAAACACACCAAATATCATTCTCGACCAATGCTTCATGGATTAACTGCAGCCTTTTAAAGTTAGCGAAGTTTCGCTAATTTTGATGTCACAGTTAGCAACACTGGGAACAATAAAAGTGCAATGATTTGATGATGTTTGTGGTTCATATTCATTAAATGAAGAATAAAAGGATTTCTTGGCTGGTTTTTTTATTATTTTGAACAAAGAAGCTCTCTGAAATAGTAAAATGAGCCTCCCCCCTACTCTTCCGTTTTCTTAAACTGAAGTAATCTGAGGTGGAAATTACGATTACGAAACACACAAATTTTAAGTTTACTTGAAATGGCCATCCAATGAATTCTGATGATCTATAAAAGGCCTAAACTATTACCTCAGTATGATTTGGAATGCTCCAGACAAAGTCTCAATTAAGTGCGATGTCATTACAGTGATCAAAAAATGACAAAAAGTTAAAAAAAAAAAAAAATCGAAACGTTTACTTACGCGTTCCAAAGAAATTTACTGAATTTTTAAACAGAACAATCCCAGCATAAAAATGGGTCACTCGGAATTTTATAGTATTCGACTAAAGTGTGTCAGTCCGCAACCTGAGAGGGAAGTGTGTGTGTGCGTGTATTGTGCAAATTTTAAGTTAGCTGCTACTGCGTTGCTACAAATCAAAGGTGCAACCTGTATTGAAGCTGTCATGAGTGACCTATTTCCTTTAGTAGTATGATCCGTAGAAAATGACAGCTTTCTTCAAGAATGTGGTGAATGTCCTGGAGTGGAAGAAATAAGTGTGGTGTCTTTAATTATCGATCCTGATGAAAATGAAAGTGGTTACGTATGCCATATGGGTGAATAATGATCTCGTTAAAAAAAAAAAAAAAACTGTGCCACTTTGTTTTCGTATCGTACATTGCCGGTTTAACTGTAAGAATTGTAATTCATGACTACATCAAGAAAATCCAAAGAGAATCAATTGCTACCGAAAACCACGGTATAAAATTTCAAGATACAAATTCTATTTTTACTTCATGTGGACTTCGTTGAAAACTGGACTGTTATTCTGCAAAGTGAAATTCAGAGTTATCACCGAAATATTGAAACAATTGACAGTTTTGTTGTAATAAACGACGGTAAAACACACGATTCGGCTCATGTACTTATAGTCATAGACAAGATTCTAAACATACTCGAAGAAAAGCGAAAATATATTTTATAGACAAAGGTTTGAATACGTGAAAATAGGTGTCTACAATTTCCCAAACCGTGTCAGTGATTTCTGATGGTGCTGCATCCCACTTTAAAAATCGCTTTCAGATGTTCGAGATGCAGACAGGTCCGATAAAGCAGTGTTTTTGCAGTGAAACCGGCCATGCAAGGGTCTCTACGACGGTAGTGGGGAAGGGGGGGGGGAGGCAAAGAATGTGGCAACGCGCCATAGCCATAGGCTAAAACAGATACACAGTATTAAAACCGCAGAAGAAAAAAATGAAATGAAATCTTTAAGTTTTACGTTCCACGGTTATCCCGGTTAGGCTAAAGGAGACGGTGATTATGAGAAATGAATGAAATGGTGGAATGCAGAACGGCATGGGCTGGGATTGAACCAGGGACCCCTAGCACCGGAAGTGAACGCTCTACCACTGAGCCACCGCGTCCCCACCAAAACCGCAGGAGAATTCGTGAGTATAGTGCAAGTACAAACTCCGGGTATTACTCTCGTTTTGTTACCTGGAACTGAATTCCGCAAGAAAAAAGGGAAAGTATGCGACCGGTAACTGGTATTCAACGAAGTTATCTTTGGCTTTCGGAAAAGTGCGAAGTTTTTATGGTAGTAACGGGTCACCATGAACTAACTTCATACTTCCCCCAAAATCGAACTTTTGCAATTTAAAGTGTAGATTTAAGAAATCTGCAAAAAGGAACTTTTGTTATATACATATACGTATGATAACCAGTGGTGCGTAGCAGAAATATTATGAATAAATCATGAATTACGTGAAGTTTAAGTGCTGTTTATGCTTCCACATGAACCTTCAGCAGGGTACAGGTTTCCAGAAGAGCATAAGAGAAGTGAAAATAAGTGTTTTGTGACTATCGACAATGTGCTACGCAGGGGCGGATCCAGGACGGACTTCTGGGGGGGGATTGTAATACTGCTACTTAGAGCTACTATTAAGAGCTCCAAACTCTGGGATGGGTTTTATTTATATATAAATAAGAAAGTATCTTCTTCTGGGGGGGGGCGGCAATCGTCCCCCTAGATCCACTCCTGGATGAGTTGTGAGTGAAGCAACATCTATTGGAGCATCTGCACGTTACATGCTATTAGCAAAGAAGACAACAACCAAGCAAATGATTGGTCCATGTAAAAAACAAAAAAAAAAAACAAAACAAAAAAAAAACAGTGAAATTTTGTTTCCGAAGACCATTTTAAGTAAGTGAACTTGAAATTTGTGTGTTTCGTAATCGTAATTTCCACCTCAGATTACTTCAGTTTAAGAAAACGGAGGAGTAGAGGGAGGCTCATTTTACTGTCAGAGAGCCTTTTTAATCAAAATAATAATAAAAAAACAGCCAAGAAAACCTTTTATTCTTCATTTAATGAATGTGAACCACAAACATCATCAAATCATTACACTTTCATTGTTCCCAGTGTTGCTAACTGTGACATCAAAATTAGCGAAACTTCGCTAACTTTAAAAGGCTGCAGTTAATCCATGAAGCATTGGTCGAGAATGATATTTGGTGTGTTTATTATTCAGGTAAAGTTGAACCACCTGACAAAATTTCAGAATTTTAAAAAATGGTGTTTTCGAGAAAATGGCGCCCAAAAATGGCGATTTTTGAAAATTTTACAATTTCTCGAATTTTTTGCGACAAAACGGTTGACCACAGAAGCGGTACAATTTTTTTTTCGGAAAGCGGGTAACTAGGTCTTACCAACCGTGAAAACAGAATTTTAAAATTCGAACCGGAAGTGCTCGAAAAAAATTCGCAAACTTCGACTTTTCAGATAAATTGACGTTCATTTGTTAATTTATGTACAAAAAGATACGCATGCGCAAACCAAACTATAATAAAATATAGTTTATTTATATCCCTATGTACATACCACAACAAGAATTATAACTCTACCTGTCTCCATAGCCGAATGGTGAGGCTCCGAAATTGACCATTTTCCATGTCTTCTACAATTCATAAATTGTACTCCCCGTCTTTGATGGCCTATTACTTGGCGGGAAAATTTTTTTCGACAAAACAAAAAAATATGGGTCTCTTAAAATGTCTAGTTGCTATAAAAAAAAGTTTCAACAATATCTGAGATGGTGATGGTACAATTTTATATTTTTTTGCCTGAGTTGAAATGGAAGGCACCTATACTCCCCCTGCCTTACTGGTTTAGTCACTCCATTAGATACGTTAGGTGTATGGCCTAGGAACTTCCTTTAGACAGAACAACGTTCATCCGTTCGACCTAAATACCAAACAATATCTCCCTTCACCATAGAAAAACTTAACAGTGTTCAATGCCTGCTCAATCTTTGGTTTTTACCTCATTGATTTCTATCGGAAATTATTTTTCTGCTTTCACTGAAACAAAAGAAATTTTAAAGGTTTCATTTCGTTGATTTCTTCTGCAGAACTATTTAAACTAGTTGTTCTGCCTAGGGTTTGTATCAAAAATTTCCTCGACGCTAGCGACATCTTTTGGTCTTAGGTAGGAAGTAATGCAACTAGTGACATCTAATATCCTGACTGTGAACTATTAGGAATTAGCGGGAGTGACAGAGTGATGTATTTTCTTTTCAGAATATAAGGATGCCAGTTACAATCAGGAAACTAAATTTTGTTACATATAATTTTCATATTTAATAACTGAATTTAAATAGTATTGAATGCATAGGTGATGCAAATTTATTTTGAAAAAGCAAAAGTCATTTAACTACACCTGAAGAAGAAATCGGTAAAATTAGATAATAAAAATTCCAGTTCACTGAGAAAGAATAATTACCCTATGAAATACTAAGTAGGTCAAGATTAAGTTTTACTGAGGAAAATAGAACAAAGACTTCCGTTTCTGAAAATTAATGTAAGCAGTTAATGCTCTATTTACGTAGCCTTAAATCTTCAACCGGGAATTTAACGAATATCTACACATTTTAAGTTATTAATTTTCACCTTTTTATTAAGAAGTATTCAACCATCTCTAACGTTCAGGATTTCCTGCACTTCTAACAAAATAAATGTTGCGATTTACAAAAATTATGAAATATAACGTACATAATGATTTTGATAGAGATATTTTACATTCATATCCGACATGTAACTAGTCGATATATTGTTGAAACATTAATATTTTAAACGGTAAAACCAAACATATATTCTAATACGTGATCAGCACCGATTGCCAACACTCCATAATCAGTATTTTTTTTTTTTTTATGACTAGTTTGTAATTGCGTCCTCTGTCAGCAGGGTTCGAGCTGTTTGACGAACGAGTCTTTCTATAAGTACGCGTAAACTAGTGCAGGAACATTACAATTTACATACTAGGGAAAGTGGCTCCGCGAAGTAATCGCTAACACTCTGGTCTTTGGTGCGAGCGGTCCCGGGTTCGATTTCCGGTGGGGCCACTCGGTCTAAAAGATGTAACAGCCTTTTCCGGCCAGCCATCCTGATTGAGGTTTTTCCTGAGTTTTCCCCATTCACACCAGGCAAATGCCGGGATGGTACAATGGATCCAGGCCATTTCCTCCATTACTTTTGTTCCTCTCCAATTCCTCCAGGCAATGTGATCGCCGAGGGACGTAATCCCTCATGTGTGTGAAGGGCTAACATGGCCACAGATGCCGAAAACTCAGAAATCTAATCCATACTAGGGAATATCTAACTTAAAAACGCGATTGTTTTTGTTTTGTTTGTCATTGGTGGGAAATTTCCCATTGGATTGTAGACTGTAGTGTATTGTTTAGCATACTAAGAATGAAAGCAATACGTTAGTTTTGAAACATAAGTAATAAAATATTAGCCTGAAGCTGAGAAGTCAAAAGCATTAAGTTACAACAAATATCTACGAAAAGTATAACCAACGCACAAAGATGTTCTTTATTCGATTTAGTTCTCCCATAGCTAGTTTTGCACAAGTGAACTCTGTTTTTGAGTTACATTAAACTCTTCGTAGAAATGGGTTTAATATGTTGCTCAACTATGGCGCTCGAGTGCTAAGTGCGACCATGAACTTCTCGTAGCATTGGTAGCGAGTTAGTGACTGTTAGAGTCGCTCTCCAATCTTTTGTCTCTGTGATTAAAAGTGCAGTGTTAAGTGAATATACACAAGGCTTCAAGCAGACATACATGGATCATATGTCTTTGAAAAACATTGGAGGATGCTTCACAGTTAAATTCCCTGTGAATAAAACGCTGGTGTAGGTAACTGAAAAAGAGCTATTGTTTGTTGAAGAGGACACCAAGTTTTGCTAAATGCGATTTTATGATTCCAACGTTTCTACTGAAATTGTCCTAACCGTTTTTATGTGATTCGTGAATTATATATATATATATACAAGGTGGTTCAAGATTTATTCAACGCTCATTACTGAAAGAAAACTTATTACAGTGAATATATATATATATATATATATATATATATATATATATATAAGTGCAGTATTATTTACATAAATTATTAAGGACTTTAAAAATCTTGAACTTTAAAATGAGTCATATTGCAGGATATCTGATGAAGGGAAGTAAGCCACAAAAGAATAAGAGCACAGTTTACTATGCGATTATTATTATTATTATTATTATTATTATTATTATTATTATTATTATTATTATTATTAACAAAACGTGAAAGTAAACATTTTCAAAGAAATATGTTTTTATAATAATATTAAAATGCCAATCATAATAATATCACGAATTCACAGGATTTAAAACTACTACTTAATCCTAGATTAAATAGATTTAAAACTTTGCATCTGGGATACTATTATTAATGACAATTTATCTCTTAAACACACCAACTTGTTTGTTGATATGTATAAAACGGTTATTTACAGAAAATTGTTAAAAACTGCGACCTACGTATATTCCTAGGTGATGAATTCAGATAGTGAGGTACCAGCAAGCATATAGACAGGAATTTATTTCGGGAGGGGTCCAAATTCAATACGAGGGTAAATTACATTAAAATTTATAAAAGCACCCCTAAAATTATATTAAATCTATAGAAAAGTCGAGATTTTGGGGGCTTCGGACCCCCAGCACTCACTTCAATGTACGTCTCTGGTACCGGTTCACATAATTATAATTTTGTTAAGTACTAACATCCAAGTGGTATCTGATTTTTAAAAAATCTTAATAAAACAACGGTTATTATGACCTTTTGTTAAATAAATTACACCATAATTTGCAAGAAATAAATAAATAAATGAAAATCAAACATTTCACAAAGAACATTTCTTTTAGACACAATAGTTAGATGTAATGAGTACATACTACGAGAGATCTAAGTACAGTGGAACCCAGAAGCCTGACTTTATCACTAAACTAATTATTACTTAGTTTTTATGTTTATTTCTGCTTTTTTCACTCCGATTTACAGAACACACACACACACATTATCTCTCTCTCTCTCTCTCTCTCTCTCTCTCTCTCTCTCTCTCTCTCTCTCTCTCTCTCTCTCTCTCTATATATATATATATATATATATATATATATATATATATATATATATATATATATATATAATTATAAATAAGTTAAATGAATGACGATTTGAATTTTCGTACACAGAAAACGGTAGGGAACATATGATATTCTTTAACTCTGTAGTAGAGATTCCTGTTTTTAATAGTTTAAAATGTTGTCAAACACAAGGAGGCACACACATCGAACACACGGCAGTGGGCGGAGAGGAGGGGAACGAATCATGAAGAGCGGGGAAACGGGAGGAAGTGAGAAGTAGCTTCCGGTCTTAAAACAGCAAATACTTTCCATTCACACAAACATACTGTAGATCCTTTCTACACACAAAAAGAAGCTACCGTTTCATCAATGTTGCCCACGTTATATAATTTATTCTCCTCTCTCCCCTTCCTTTTGCTCCCACAAATTGTTTCGTGATGGATTCAATACGTACTGAAAATAAGTTTTAAAAATCATGAAACTACCCCACTACTTTCGTCTGAAAACAGGAAAAAGATGATGTTAATTTTAGTTTAGCGTCCCTTTCAGCAGCGAGGCTATATGAGACGTGGACCTACTGATTAACGTGGAATCCGAACCACATGAGCTCCCGCCGGGAATCGAACGCGGGTCTCCCACGCCAAAGGTGCGTACACTAACCGCTTAGCCACGAGGGAGCTCAACAGGAAAAAGAGAATGCTCTGTTCTATTGATCGGATTTTTTATAATGCCTCTATATCGAGTGAATATTGTACTATATGAAGTAGAAACATGGATATTATGCAAAAGCGATGGAAAAAAAATTGTGGCTTCTCAAAAGCGGATGTGGAGAAGAATAGAAAGAATTAGATGGACTGAACGGAAAACGAATCGGGAAGTGCTAGAAATTGTACGGAAGAAAAGAACAGTTTTAAATGTAATTGAAAAGAGAAACACAAACTGGTTGGGGCATTGCATGAGAAAGAACTATACCGTAACGGACAAGCTACAAGCTATGGTGGCAGCTAGAACAGTGAAGGGACCAAAGAAGCTACAATGGATGGATAACATTGAAACAGGAAATTCTTACGTCAAGACGAAGACGTTAGCTGAAGACCGTGGTGCATGAAGGCTTCTTCATTTGTGGCCAGTGATCCGTCAATAATGCCAGAATACCTACGATTAATTTCCTTTCGTAATACTAATGGTGCAAGGCATACACTTCAGTTTATTGTGCATTCCAATACACAACCCTTTCTGGTATGGATGGTATAAATCTACACGAGGATGGCAATATATACAGCGTTCAAAACAACACCAACAACGCTTGGGAGGTGATTACTGACACCAAGATAAGACAAAAAGTATAGACCAATCTGGGCGCACAAATACTTCTTTCGCTCCCGGCGGGAGCTCATGTGGTTCGGATTCCACGTTAATCAGTAGGTCCACGTCTCATATAGCCTCGCTGCTGAACGGGACGTAAAACTCAAAATCACTCACTCACTCAATACTTCTTTCGGAGTTACAGGCTGCCGAAAACATGAAAAATTGAACTTCAAAGGTCCATAGCTCCAAAACTATGAGACCTACCGTAGTCGGGTCAAGACTTCACTTAGGAACTAACATATGCACTATAAAAAAAACTACATGTTTCAGAATCTTAAGATAGTAACGCAGCAATTTTTGCATAGGGAGTTTGGCTACGGGCATAAAACTTGAAGTACTCACCAAATACCTCTATAAAAATTGTTGCGAAAGTACCACAGGATTCTGAAGCATGAATATTTAGATAGGACACATACTAGTTCCTAAGTGAAGTCTTGATCCGACTACGATAGGTTCCATAATATTAGAGCTATGGATCTTTCAAGTTAATTTTTTTCATGTTTTCGGCAGCCTATAATTCCGAAAGGAAGCATTTGTGCACCCAGGTTGATCTATACTTTTTGTCTTATCTTGGTGTCAGGAATCATATCCCAAACGTTGTCGGTGTTGTTTTGAAATACCCTGTATATATATATTTTGCTTTTACGAATGAAGTCAAAAAAAAATTAATTCAATTAAAAACATTTTAATTTACTCTCCTGTAAAACTGTAGTATATGTACGTATCATGTTTGTCATACCCGTAAAGAAATACGAGATGAAATAGGGTGTACGCATTTTCTTTAAAATACACTGCAACAACAGCTCATTTATACAATGTATATATTGCTTCCAAACCTCTCTAAAAATATGTTCTTACTCTATCCGAAATAGGCATGTGGGTGGTATAAGACGAAGAGGAAGAATGCAGGCTCTCTCGCTTAGATGGATACTTTTTTCTTTCTTTCTGGTTTTTCATAGCAGCAAAAGAAGATTGAAGTTTCAAGATGAGACTAAGTGTTGCAAGCTGACTATTATATTGTTACATTTCGTTTATGTATGGAGAAATATATAATTAAGTCCTCCCGTGTAGCCAGATGGTTAGCGCACATGATTCCGGGCTCGATTCTTGGTGGAGACTCATATTTCAATGATTTAAAGAAAAAATAGTTACTTCTGCTACTACGGGTCTTTAGTTTCAGTCTATGTCAAGGTGGGTATATACTGTAGCAGACATCTCTATGTTCCTGAGTTTCTCCTGTGGTTTTTCACCATTCCCACTCCACAATCATTTACTTGTATATACTATGGTAAACGATTATGATAGCGTGTAATTTAGAGTGACAGCATAATTGGAGGACTGCGTGGATTATTATTAGTTTCTTTATGAAGGCGGATAAAACTCGGATACTCGTAAAACGATTATATTTTCATTACCATTCTTCTAAACACTACTAATTTATTAACGTTATGTATGTGTGTGGTTTTTTGAAGCAAATAACTGCCAGAGCAAAAAGTAGTGTTTTGCTGGATTTTCTTTGTTATTCTTCGCTCTCAAAATCAAATAACGAAAATCAAGTGGTAATGCAACCATACAATATGTGAGTTGGGATGGCTAAAGCTAGGTTGCCATGCTGCAAGAATGTTATAGCTGTCATTAAAAGATCTCCCAACCCCATCTTTCTATTTATTGTTTACACAGTACAACTTTCTGAAAACAAGAAAGGTATCTTTACCTTTGCAGCACTGCACTCCAGTGGACAAATATGAACCTTCTCATTAAAAACGTGTATTTTGGCGCGCTTCCCCTCCCCATCTGAAAGAATCCGTTGTTTCGGAAGCGGCGAAACTGGTCTTCTCTTTCTGTCAGTGGGAGAACGATAGCAGGTTGCAAGCAAGACGACCCATAAAGTTGCATATAATTTGACTCTTTGCAAGATGAAAAAAAATGTTGCATGTTCCTTTCAAGACTATGTTTACATGGAGGAATATTGTAGGGTTAGCTTAAGTAACGAGATTCGAAATTTTTAAGAAACCGATTTGCTCTGAAATCAACTGACAAGTAAGGTATTACAAACTTGACTATTTTGTCGTAAACTTGTTTTTGAAGGAACCATATCTGTGTATTATATTTTCCATCAATCTTGTATTTTCTTTCTGCATGAATTTTATTCCATTTTATTTAATGTAGTTGGGTTACAATAGGAAGGAATCGTTTGATATCATGGATTCACAAACAGAAAGGAGATATTTATAATTATGTTATTAGTTTTGAAATCATTATTGAGTAGAACAAACACATCTCATTATACGCGGATGCAAATATGATATTTTGTATTCGCACAGACTTCTAAGCATATTTGTAAAAACATAATAGTTAATTTAATTCCAGATTTTACAGTGTTACTGGAATTCAGAAAAATCTTTTTTTTTTTTTTTTTTTTTTTTTTTACATTTTTTTGCGATGTACGGTAGATTTCTTATACAAGGTTCAAGTAACAAAGAAATTTCGAAATCATCTACTCTGTAAGTAAATCTTAAAATCTTCAGTTAACATATTAAGTTCATGGCATATAACCTGAAAAAGACAAATAGGTAATAAATTTGAGCAAATATCAAGCAATTTCCCGAAGAGAAAAAGTAGTGGGAATATGAGAATTCCGAGGAGATTCACCATCAAAACATAATGAAGTACATAACACCCTCACATAGTAAAGGATAGAGCCAGGAATCCTTTATACAAGAAGTAAGCAGTGTTTCTTTCAGACGTGCTTTTTTGGGAGGGAGGGCACTGCCCCCCAGATTTCTGAGAGTGCCGCCCCGGAGGAGACCAAAATAATACATTTAATATACATAGAATAGTATCGTGTGAAAATAAGATGTGCTCTCCGAATACTGTGTGCCCCCCCCCCCCCACGGAACATTTTTTAAAAAAAGAAACACTGGAAGTGAGTGCTTAACATTAAGTTATAATACGTCTCCAACGATTAAGAAGTTTTCCGCATTATTCTACCATGATGGACTACATTTTAAAATGAAATGACATCTTTAAGTTTGACGTCCCACGTTTTTGCCGGCTAGACTAAAGGAGACGGTAATGACGAGAAATTAATGAAATTGTGGAATGAAGAAAGTAGGAGGAAACGGGACAACCCCGAGAAAACCCACGCACACGGTGTGTGTCTACCACAAAGTTCACTTGGCACTAGCTGGGATAGAACCAAGGACCCCATGCACCAGCGGTGAATGCTCTACCACTGAGCCACCGTGGCCCCAAGCTCAACATTAAACCATATTACCAATCCAACGATCAAGAAGTTTCCCGCATTACTCTACAATTACAGGTTACATTCTAAAATTATTTGACATTCTCTTACAATAACCATTACATACAGTGTACGGAAATTATCGAATCTTTTGAAGAAAGTCCAGACTCCAGTGCCGGTGGAAGTATGTGAAATTCGAACCGCATATTAATCCGAAAATCCGTCTCACATAGCTTCGATGCTGAAACGTGACGTTAAACCTGAAACCAATAATTCTTTGACATTAACCTGATATTTCTAGTGTATATTTTAAAACAGTATATGAAGTAAATAGCCTAATCCGATCATGTCAATTCATCAGCTCCTTCCCTGAACGTTATGAAACATGTATTGCATGCAGGCAGTAGAAATAAACAACCCGTAAGGATATTCGTCGCAGTACTGCAGTCGATAGAAACAAAGAACGCGTGTTCTTTAGCACAGCCTATAAAAGCACCACCTACGACTGGCGCGTATAATAATACACAGCCCGAGTGACCGACCTCGGAAGATATCGATTTCCAGCCCCTAAATAGCTTTAATGCACATCATCCATCTCCTTTCCTACAATGCCGCTATCTCGCTCCTCCCCTTTTTCTAAGCACATACAAAACCATTACTTAAAAAAAAGAAGAAAAAACACTGTACTTATGTGAATGTTACTGTGCTTCTGTATTAAATGATACTGCGAATATTACAGTACCTTAAGAGAAACTGCAGAAAGAATAATAATGCAGCTTAACGGGAACAAGACGCCAATGTCGAAGGTCGATACCCTTCACCAGTTAAATATTGGAAAGCTTTGTGTACGCTGTTATCGATTTCTACGTCTTGAAAAACAGTAAAAGGTAGGTAGCACCAACGCAAAGATTCGATTTTCTAAGGCACCAGATAGTCGATTACTAAGTTCAATGTAATGTCTTTAGCTCAAATTGGATTTTTTTAAAAAAGTTTTTATCTGTTAAAGTTATAAGCATCGTATAAGTTGAATTGTACGGTTCAAGCTGCACGACTTTCCTTTAAAAAGCAAAATGCGATAGAATATATATATTCCGTTAAAACAGTAGTATTTGTCCAAACACACTAGAAACTCTTTATATCGAGCCTCAAAACAATGCGGAACCACTCATTTTGCAAATATAGAAATGTCTTCCGAAGTCTAGTAGATTTTTTTTTTTCACTGCATGCAGCATAGTTCGATTTTCTAATATCTTTAACATCAACTTTGTACATACGTATTAAAAATTCACTGTTATCTTAAACAGTTGCTCTGAAGTTCCTAAATTTTCTAGTGTTTGTGCTCGCTTGGGTATCACTTAAAAAGTTTAAAATAATTGGGAGTTAAATGTAACTTATAAAAAGCGAGAACCTTTTGCGAATGTGAAAAACAGAAGATGTAAGACAGAACTGCATAAAAAGTGAAGAAAAAGTTGTGTGGTTTTGTGTCTTCTGTGGAAAGTGATGTTGAATTGCAAAGGGGAAAAAATGAAAGAAAGAAAAACCTCGAATCTTGGAAACTACTGAAGTTGGTGACTGCCTGTATAACTAGTTCCTGCAAAAAGACGTCGTGGTAATAAAATTGCGAAAATCTCTCTTTTAACTATCATATAATATTCAGTTTCATCATACCACGTTAAGATTATAACGTGGGTATAAAACATATCCCCAATACTCTCGATATGTAAAAAGCTTATGATATCCCAACGAACTCGTGATTTTAAAATAAATTCATCTGTGATATTTCTTCTTTCAACCTAGTTACTC
The DNA here is from genome assembly GCF_964235325.1 of Thermobia domestica. Lineage (NCBI taxonomy): Eukaryota > Metazoa > Arthropoda > Insecta > Zygentoma > Lepismatidae > Thermobia > Thermobia domestica. The sequence continues at coordinate 166,624,521 of NC_137468.1, forward strand.
GACAAGGAATAGAAATGATCCTGTAATCAATTTTAGTAACAGCAATAAATAAATAAATAAATGAAAAATGCGATTTGCTTCCTTTCTCCAACAAATATCTGATAAATGTAATAGAAAGCAAAATCTGACCGACAGATATTACTGCAAGGTACAATGTAATAATAAGAATATTAATAATAAAAAGCAGATATTACAGGTCGACACACTTTTAGCATTACTACGATACGAATAACGCCCCCTACATTGCACAAAAACTCAACCGGTTTTTCAAGCCATCGCTCGCTTGGCTGGGAAAGAGGCTACTGGAGCAAAAGCGAAACCGACTGTAGAGAGTTAATCCGGAAACTAGGCCTCCAGAATACACAAAACTTTACACTACAATCTGACTTTTATTCACTCCCCTTCCCCTCCGCAGTTTTCTTTCATCTCTCGTCTAGAGTACCGTATGTTTCGACCATGAAACACGATTACATCGATTGAAGCTCGTGGAAGAAAGAAAAATATTGCAGTCTTCAGTTCAGAACGAAGAAGCAGATACAACTTGAGTTGTGTTGGGACAGGAAAAAGGGAAAACTCTTTAATTTCTAGATTGTCCTCATATTTCTAGCACAATTTCTACAATAAAACTGAAATTCCGTGCGAGAAAGTTACTTTCTGTGAAACGTACCTTAAATAAAATGTTCTGTATGTGTGTATATAAATAAATATGTGGCATTGATACTCAGGCGGTTGGAAAATATATTCTATTGAAATCCTATTAAGGTTTCCGACTGTAAATCACTCATAAAATATAAATATGATGGCATAACCACAATATAAAGGAAATGATTGTATTTATCCTTCTTAATGGCAAATTTGTACGTAACAAAGAATTTATACACTACAAACAAAACAGACGAGATTATATTTCTAGTAAATCACTCATTACTTTTAATACCTGGAATAGAGTACATAGAATTCCATAGTACAAATACTTATTTCATACATTTATACTCTAATTCCATTATGTTATTTAAGACTATTTTATGACACCACAAACTGTTTGTCTTGTTCGAAGACAGGTTTTCTTGCCCACATACCTACCCTTGTGGGACCAATAAAGAAGGTAGCCAGCTGCTTTACTGTTCATTCAGAAAGGTATAGTCAAAACTACAGACTAAAGATATAATGTAAAGTTTAAGGATATCGCATATACAAGACTAAGTAACTGTGGCACACAGACATTAATATCCTTCCGACACTCTGACTTCTTACACTGTCGAAAATCGGATCTTCCTCAGACTTTTAGGTATTCTACTATTATTGGCAGGTTATTTGCCGCAACTGAGAATTTCCCATGCTCCACGGTCTTCTGCTAACCTCTTCGTCTTCACGTACGAATTTTCTGTTTTGATATCCTCCATTAATTGTAGTCTCCTTTGCCCTCTCTTTCCTGTCACTATACCCTTTTTTACACATCCTCATGATACAGTTCCTTCTTAGCCAATGTCCTAACCAGTTTCTCTTCCTCTTAATAATACCTAAAATTGTTCTTTTCTCCAACATCATTTCTAACATACTCTCATTCGTTTTTAACCCAACCTAGCTAATTCTCTCCATTCTTCTCCATACCCACATTTTGAAAGCTTCAAGTCGTTTTTCATCATTTTCGCGTACTGTCCATGTTTCTGTCCCATATAGTAAAAGACTACACATGAAGCATTTTATGAGTCTTTTTTTTTAACTCTTTATTCAAGGACCCAATAGTATTTTCTTCCTTCTAAAGTCTTCTTCCGCCAGTCCTATCCTTACTTTTATTTAACGTTCACACTTCATATCATCATTAATAATAATATCCAGGCAGTGGCGTATTTACGATTTTGTTTCGGGAGAACTTTGCTAACTTTATTCCCTGAAATATGAAAATTCTGCAAGATATTTCATTTACTTTAAAGTAGTAAAATAAAATTTTGGGAGTGCTTAAGTCCGGAAGCCCATCAAATACGCTACTGTACCCAGGTATCGAAGACTTTTTTTTTTTTTTTTTTTTTTTTTTTTTTTTTTAAGTATCATCTAAAATACATGAAAAGCGTTGGGCTTCTAAGAACCGACAGTCAAGCCAGCACTTTGAGTTACTATTGTGTTTGCGTTTTTGGAATACAGTTGCTATGAAGAATAGGATCTACTATTAAGTCGGCTCCGATCCACGACTGGAGATTGAATCTAATGTAGTTGGCAAGTGCGTAGAATATCGTGTAATTCTGTCTCTTTTATTTTGTGAAAAGGCAAAGACGATTATTGTGTTTCAATAATGTCTGACAAACACAAGAAAGGCTCGATTTTAAGTTGATATAAATTCATCCTGTTTCTTTCAATGCACAAATAAAAAAAAAAAAAAAAAAATGGAGTTGGACGTTTCGACTGCTCTCTACTTGATATAGCAAGGGTTAAGAGTAAAGACTTCGAACGGCCGGTATTTTGAGTTGAATGTGGTTTTAAACAGTTATAATACGATTATGCCACTATACAAACGCTTATTATCAAAACGCCTGCTTTTAATTCCTGAATTCGATTCCACAGGGAATCCAGTTTTCGCTAACCTATTATTACCGTGTACCGTATTACATAATAAATAATATATTCTATTCTAAATAAGGAATTTGAAAGAAGGCAAAATTGTAACACGAAAAGTTGTGTTAGCTCTCTTCCTCTTCATATATTGTGACCCATTTGAATGCTATCGCTATAAATTCGATAATATATCTGACATCCCTTTACGAAAATGCTTATTAGTAAAGCAGCATGTGACAAACATTTTGGCGGTGGACAAACACCGTGCTCGTGGGTTTTCTCGGGGTTCTCCCGTTTCCTCCCACTGTCTTCATTCCACCATTTCACTCATCTCTCATTATCACCGTCTCCTTTAGCCTAACCGGCATAATCGTGGGACGTAAAACAAAGATTTCATTTCAAACATTTTGGCATTTCAGCTAAACGAATAAAACGCAAGCTCTGGCGCGACGTTGCCAAGTGGTACAGGGGTGTGGCTATGGCTAAGCAGACCAACTACAGCGCCATCAGATGACAGGGGATAGACATGGACGTGTACAAAATAAACATGGCAATACCACTCGCCTTCCATTTGCTAGAAGCATTTAAAGGGAACTTGGAGCGCCGCCTTCAAATGCCAAGATGTTTGTCATGCCGTTTAATACCAAATTTAATATTCCACGGAGAGCTGTCCACTGTTAGCACGGAGGCTATGCTTCTATAAACCTACTTCTTTGTAGCCTATATCTGCAGTTTAATGGGGCACCATACATGTAGTCAGTCTACTCTCATTGAGAGAACTGAAAAGTATCAAAATCACACAATCGTTCGACGGAATAGTCATCGAAAAGCAAATGGCAGTATAACGAATCGCAAGATTTCTCGAGTTTGACGCTAGATCATTAATATTCACTTCGCCTAGCATCTCCGTTCCGGGGCTACTTTCCAATAACTTACGTTCATGATAATTATCGGTACGTCATTAGACCAAAAAGTAGCAACAAATGTTTAGAGGAGGGGATCATACGTAGTTAGGAGAGTATGTTTTTGACTATTAACCAGCATAATTAAAGACAAGGAAATTTGGGAGAAAACCCAACCCCTAATTGCAACTACGAATCTGGATATTACATTTGATAAACAAAAACTGAATTTCACTTATAACAAACCAACAGGGATTCTTTAAAATAAATACATGTTGTATAACACAATTTAGTTTTCTGAAAGACAACTTTTGATATTTTATTACACTTATTGTGTCGGACGAACAGAATCGTAGGGATCCGGACCCCCCCCCCTCGAAATCCCAGTTTTTCTGTAAATTTAATCTGATTTTACGGATAATTTTACAAATTATAATATATTTTATCTTCATGTTGAATTTGGACCCTCCCACTGAAATAAATTCCTGCGCGTGTCCTTTCCCACTAGTATTAAGTATTGTTCAAACCATATACGAAACTTAACCCATACAATGCCAGTCCACACTACACACGGTGACAAAGCACTTAGGTAACTCAACACTTTAAAAGCTATGGATAACACAACATTCACAACGTACTACCTTTGTATGTCTTGGATAGAATGGGGGCACAACGAAGTAACTAGCGTTAACCACGAGACGAGACAGCCTTATTCCTCGTCTCGTCTCATTTTGTAAATTTATGCCTTAATTTATTTTTTTCTAATTTCATCTAGGAATATCAAACTCCTCCTGTGCTACAAGAAGTCCACGAAGGGGGTTTGATATAACAATGTAATATAACAATATTTTAAGAGACCCTGAAACGGCGAAATTAAACTACCGCTAATTTTACAATAATTATGTGATATCTTCAACAACAACAACAACAAAAAAAAAAAGGTAATCGAAATGTGGAACAAGAGCACACCCTAGACAATATTATTTTGCATGAGATACCGTTATCACAACTCACTTATCTGCTTTCGATTTCCAGCTATTTTGAAAATCGGCATTTATTTTCGCGTTTTTAAATGGTTCCAAACGGAAAGCTACTAGGTGACTCGTGATAGCGGTACCTCATGCAAAATAATACTGTCTACAGCGCTCTTGTTCCAAATTTCGATTATTTTTTTTAAAAAATCTATTTGAAGGTATCATATAATTACTGTAAAATTCGCGTTATTTTAATTTCGCAGTGATTAGACCTCTGAAACTATATTTATTTACTGGAATATGTTGTCAAATGTGTGAGGGATCTTTAAACGTTGAAAAATGCTCTTCATTGTGTTCGTACAATCCCTCTATCAATTTATAGTTTTTATACTGTGAACCATGTAACACTACACCATTATTTTCTTGGGATCTAAGACTTCGGTGAAATAGTATTGCTCACGTGATTCGTGAAATTTCCTATCTCAAATTTAAAAGGATATCTTTTTGTCTTGTTTTCGAGACAATACGAGATATTTCACGTCTCATGAACAACACAAGACGGAACCAAATGGATAATGATATAAAGTACTAATATTATATTTGTGATAAAACCAGTAAATAATGTAAATGAATGTATACAGGGTACTCAATAAATTAGAGCAATGCACATGCGATTAGAAGTTTTCCGTAGGATACAGAGTAAACAATTATTAACGAAGAACTTGACTTTTTCCCTCATTCCGTCACGACTACAGCAGCGTTACAGTGTCAACGCTGGAGCAGTTGGAACCGGCTTCCCCACACAAATAAAACATATTAACAACTGTTTTCACCTAATATTAGAAAACATTTATCTACCAGCGAAGTCTGTATATGTATGGCCATATACAGATATTACGAACTTCCGAAGCTCTTGTAAAATAGTTTTTTTGCTTCTAATTTTTAATTTCCTTGCAGTTCGTTTCTTTCATGCTGCTAATTCAAATCAAATGCACTCTCATCGGGAGTCGAATTCCAGTTCCTTATAAAAAGCAAAAGTGTATTCTAATAGCGATATGCATTCTAATATTGTAATCAAAATAATGAACCAGCCTAATTTCACTGCTTTGTGCTACTGCATAGATGATCTGACGAGCAGATACGGGACTTGTTCCCGATGTTCAGACTAGGTTTACAATATTGCCTATAGCACAACTAATAATATTAATAATATTTGTTAACTACCTGTATAACGAGTAATTTTTATATTGCAACGAAAGTCAAGAGAATTGCTACCTCCAAACATTTCTAAATACTTAAGAAAGTTGGGGGCCGGCTGGCTAGGTAGTATTACACAATCTTCAAGGAAGGGTTCCTAGTGTTCAGTACCACGCCATGTAACTAATGGTGGATAAAACAGTGTCCGTGGATACTTTATGGACATTTCCTGTTTCGTCATATTAGGTTTACCTCGGCATTTTTTTTTTTCAATATCACATGAGTAAATCTGAAGATTTAATTGTACTTCACGTAATATAAAGAAATGTGTGCTATTAAGTGTGGCTATCGCCTATAAAGTGCAAAAGCGCACTCACTTTTTGAATCAGAACGCCCCATGCTCGAACCGTAGTCCCAGCAGGTGGGCATCGCGGCAGTAGTTTGTTTTTCAGTATCCAGGCATGTCGCTCACCTATAGTGTGCGAGATACCGAGTTCAATTTCTATGGCGAATTATTAGTTTACAGACCACAATATAATAGTGAGAATCAAGTAAATCAAACAATGTATAGGATTCAGCGAGCTACATCTTTTTCCCTACTTCACCGTCTCCGGATTGCCTGATCCCGGATTCGATTTCCTTACTTTATTACTGTAAGGAAATCGGATAGCTAGACAGACTGAATACGGACTTTTGTTTTTGTGCAAGACTCTTTTCAAACAATACTGATGTACGCAATTCATTTTTCATCACCTGTCCTCCAGTGACAAATCCAGCTCGGGGCCGGGGGGGGGAAGGCTATGCCCCTCAGTTTCTTGAGTGACAAAATAATTTAAAGTATTATTTATATATATTTGAAAGTTTATAGTAAACTCATGATATACCTATTATAGTCTGGGTTTTGTCTATTCCCCCCATTTTTACCTTCTAGATCCGCCATTGTCGTCATGGCCGGTCTTTCAGAAACGACAGGAAAAAACTGAAGTTGTGTTGAAAAAGGTGCAAATGCCCTTCGTTAACAAAATCTGGATGTCGAAAACTAGAAACAACGAATTTCGACATACGCTCAACATTCATCAGCCCGTTTTTCCATTTATTGTAGGAATAACCTTCCGATCTTAAACATAATTCAGTGTATACTTTGTTTGATACATTCTAAACAGATACAATTTAATAGTCAGGTCTGGATTAGCACGTAGGCCTGAGCAGAGTGCAAAATCAAAACTGCCAAAGCAGTGGTGACATATAGGGTGGTTCTGAATCCCCCTTCCCAGGCCCGCAACTATAGGGGGCCAGAGGGGGGCTTCCCCCCCCGAAAAAAACCTTTCGTAACCCCACCAGACCTCAATATAAAGAACACAATTTAGATATTTGTAACATAATTTTTCATGACTGCCCCCCACCCCAACCTCTGTAGCTGGTTTCGGGCCTGCTCCTTCGAAATCCTAAATTTTCTGTAAATTAAAACTAATTTTAGGGTTGATTTTACGAATGTTGATGTATTATCCTTATATTGAATTTGAACTCCACGAAAAGCTTTGGACCTCTCCCGAAATAAATTCCTATGTACGTGCCTGATAAGACGTGTACAAAAAAAAAAAAAAAAAATCATACGGCCCAATGTTTCAAAAACACCAAGTTGAACTACTTGTAGTTCAGCGATCCTCTCAGTACCAAGGCTAAATGCGACGTGGATCTACAGTTAAGGTACAATACCAACGATCGTAATAGGATAAAATTTCAATGCTGTTCTACCGGAAATCGAATCTACCATGTCGTGCACCATAATCGAAATTGCAACACAGATTGTCAAGTTTTGCTCTTGTCAGATTTTATCTATATTTAAGCTAAAACAGTTCATATCTTAAAAAAAAAAAAAAAAAAAAAAAAAACTTAATTTTTGAGTTTAATGTTCCACGATTATGCCCTTTAGGCTGAAGAAGATGATGATTAAAGCAAATGAATGATGGTGGAAAAATTAGCGAAATCAGAAAGTGGGAGGAAATAGGAGTATCCCGAGAAAACCCACGAGCACGACGCTGTCCACCGCAAACTTGCTTGGCCGCAGATCGAATCAGGGACCCCACGCACCAATAAGTAGGCGCTCTACCACTGAACCACCCTAATACCTAATATCTGAGAATTAGGAAAGTAATATATAGGGTGGACCAAAAGTAGGTATACAGTTGAGTTGAGTTGATTTTGAGTTTAACGTTCATTTTACCAGCGAGGTACACAGTCCCGCACTGATCAACTCACTGAATTCTATATCATTTATTATTGTTATCCATCAGGTAGACTTAGTTTCCTTATTATTTGTTGTTAATGTGTTTTTAGTTACATCTTAAGCTCGGAACAGCCGAAATAAATAAACCTATTTAAGCTACATTATAATTTGATTAATGCAGGGATGTATACCTACTTTTGGGCCACCTGTATATATATATATATATATATATATATATATATATATATATATATATATATATATATATATATATATATATATATATATATATATCACAGGGCAACTGGATATCTTCCGTATTATTTTCTTAATTTTGAAATGAGTCTCCAATTCGAGTAAGATTTATGCGACACAGACAGTAGTTCTTTGTAGGTTACCATTCCAACCATTCTTGAACCAATTAAACTAACTCGGTTCCAAGCTACAGAATTTCATCAAAGGGCGATCATACACTCAATTTCAGAAACCTTTCAGGACATGCGTGTTTTTTCGTACATATATTCTAAGACAGTAAATGTTTATTTTTTTATAATACCTTGCTCAAGGGGAGGTAAAACTTAGAACCTCCCTTTGCGTACACCACTGACAAGAAGAAGTATAAACCTTTGCTATTAGCTATTCTAAAAACGCAATTCTCTTATGGAAATCGCATTGACATTGTCTTTTCGGTACGTTCGTCGCGATACAATCCCGGCATTCGCCTTGCCGGTAGAGACGTACAAAACACTTTTTCTTGCAGTATTATTATGATGAAAGTCAATCCAAAACTTATACGATGATACACGTATGAACATGATATATCAACGTTATGAAGTATCAACATTTACTTTCAAGACACGCCTTATATCGAAGCACGCCGCACTTGGAAACAATGTGCGCCAAGCGACAGAAATAAAAGTGTGTTAGGATTCTTCAAGGATTACAACCTGATTCTCTGCTGGAAAATCAAGTCTTCCAACACATAAACTGACTGCATCTGTTGTATAAAAACTGGTCATACTATTCCAGTCTCTTTGTACCCTTCGCTATACTCAATTTTCCCTCAGGCTATGCAAGAAGCGACGAATGTGCTACTGGCCCAGAGCAAGATACTCTTTATTTACAATATATAGCCACTCGTTTTCATGTTTGTTGGGTCGTTTTATATATAAGTCCAGCAGTTTTTTTTTTTTTTCAGTTTCTTCTATCTTATCTTTGAAAATAATATTTCAACAGAAACACGGCTACATGATGAGACTTTTTTTTCTTTTAACACGAACGGAAAATTATTACAACACACAGACCGCGTCTATGTCATAGCTCTACAAGCGAAATTGAAGTGTTTCAAACGGCTACGAATTGAGGTCAAATACTATCTTAACACACACTCTCACCCGTTATCGCTGTGTTGAGGCGGAAAAAATGCCTCCGACTACATTCCTTGGTGCAAATTCCTGTACAGACACTTCTTAACAACCTACATTATATTACATTTAGCTAAAGTAATAATAATAATAATAATAACAAAATGCAATGTACTGTACCTGTTAAAACTGTCCTTTGAGTAATAATCCCGAACGTGTCTTCTGGCAATATTTTCTGTCCTGTTTCGATGCACAATGACATGTCACAACTAGGTCCACTGTTCAAAATGTACACAAACACACACACATTCACACATGCACACTTATCAATCTATCTCCCTCTCACACACAGAAGTTCTTTCTCTCGCACAGACACACCAGGTCACTGTCAACAAAATTCCAATGAACAGAAACTACTAAAACACTTCCACAACGGATACTATGACGTTCCTTTCCCAAAATAGTTCTTTAATGCGAGCAGTGAAATTTATCCACCGAATTTTCTATTACGAAAGAAAAGGTCACAATACACAATTGATTTTCCCCTTTCTTTCTACTGATGTTCCTGCCTAATGCTGATTAAGTCATCAAATTTATTTGTTTTCGTAATCGATTCTTTTTTTTTTTCTTCAGCGACGTCACAATGTCTTCTAGATTTTTTTGAGGGGGTGGGTTAAAAACAAGATAAAACGTGGACGGGTTAGAGAATCGACTCTGACCGTGGCCAGCTAGCACAGGAACTGATCAAACAGTACAGCGACTCCTAGAAAAGACCTTGAGAACACAAGGATGCTCCGAGCATGCGTGTTCGATGCGTCGCTAGTTAACAGACCAGACACAAATCTAAAAAGAGGCGGCGAATATGTGTTGGTGAGTCGGTCATTCACGTTGGCACCGCTGCTACACTGTCAACAATCAACAGGTTCTAAGAAAATATATGAAATGACATTAACATCAACAACACATATCATTTGACTTTCACTTTCCATTAATATTTATTTTTTGATAAAAAGAAAAAAAAATATTATGCGACACTATAGTAAGCACAGAACACTAACACTTCACATATGCAAAAGTAACTTCTGCACTTTTTTTCTTGTTTCGTTTCACTTGTTTGGAAACACTAAAAAAACAAACACTCTCGATAAACTTGGAGAGCTTGTTCGTTCCGCCAGACAACTACGTTCGCTCTCGCCGTGTGGACTTTACTATTCCGCTAAAAACCAGGTCCCCGGGGCTGGCGGAATGACCCAGATTCCCTGCCAGTCACTGTAAAACTCGGCCACAGTATATTTCCCAGTCTTCAACACGCTGGGCAAAGGGTTATGATTAACGAAAAAATATTTTCCACAATTATTTCTCACTACAAATCAGTCAGCAAGTTTGTTGTGGTGAAGATTTTGAAAAGAAATCAATAGTTTCACAGACAAGTTATCCCCTTACATTTCGTCGTCTCTTCGGGTGCACTGGAAATCATTGGAGCCACGAGAAACGGTGCAGACGACGCTAGCGCCACGCACTTTGATCGCGCACTGTTATTGCGCATGCTTATACCTCATCAGCCTCGGGTATTCACTGATGCAGTGTAGCAAACTATTAGTTTTTCCTACCATATTTCTCACACGCAATGCAAGAGTTTGGGACTGAACTAAATTCGATAAACGTGACCCAATAATGTAATTGGACTGGAAGAATGATACAGAATATATTTAAAAGGAAGTTTAGAACAGAAAGTTTTCAATGTCATTACAATGTAGTGCAACCAACCAGAATCGAAATTCACGCCAAGAAAACCTTTTTGTTTGGGCGTGTGATAGACGACATACATTTGAATTACACATAATAGCAAAATATTAAATTTATTGATCTTTCGTTTGAATCTTACACCTAAAACATGAAATGAAAATGAAATGAAATATTTCAGTTAAACGTCCCACAATTATGCCCTTTTAGACTAAGGGAGGCGATAATTAAAGCAAAATGAAATCTTTGAGTTTTACGTCCCACGTTATGTCGGGTAGAATAAAGGACATAGATGGTGATGAGAAATGAATGAAATGGTGAAGTGAAGAAAGTGGGAGGAAATGCGAGAACACCAAGGAAACCTAAGCACACGGTGTTTCTCCATCAGAAAGTTCACTTGGCGCGAGCAGGGATCGAAATGAAAATGAAATGAAATCTTTAAGTTTTACTTCCCACGATTATGCCGGCTAGTCTAAAGGAGATGGTGATGAGAAATGAATGAAATGGTGGAATGAAGAAAGTGGGAGGAAGCAAGAGAACCCCGAGAAATCTCTTCCACACGGCGTTTGTCCACCACAAAGTTCACTTGGCGCGAGCTGGGGTTGAATCCAGACGCCAGAGGTGAACGCCCTACCACTGAACCACCTCAGCTCGACAGATACTTGAATTACATATAATAGTAACATATTAAGTTAGTTGATCTTTCGTCTGAATTTTACTCCTAAAATGAAATGAAATGAAATTAACACTTTGAATTTTACGTCTCACGATTGTACCGGGTAAGCTAAAGCAGACAGTGATGATGAAAAATGAATGAAATGGTGGAATGAATTAACTGGGTGAAAACGGGAAAACCCCGAAGAAAAGCACGCACACTGTGTTTGTACACCACAAAGTTCACTTGGTGAGTTGGGATCGAACCAGGAATCCCGTGCGCCAAACGTGAACGTCCCGAGAAAACCCACGGACACGATGTTGTCCACCACAAACTTACTTGGCTGGGGATTGAATCAGGGACTCTACGCCCCAAAGATAAGCGCTCTACCACTGCTCCACCGTGCCTCCCTCCTGAAACATAAACAATATAAATAAAGAATTATAATAGTTTTGTAATTCTAGCGATATGATTAATTTGCGGGGCCGCGGTGGCTCAGTGGTAGAGCGTTCACTTCTGGTGCATGGGGTCCCGGGTTCAAACCCTGCTCCCGCCAAGTTAACTTTGTGGTGGACAAACACCGTGTGCGTGGGTTTTCTCGGGGTTCTCCCGTTTCCTCCTCCCACTTTCTTCATTCCACCATTTCATTCATTTCTCATAATCACAGTCTCCTTTAGCCTAACCGGCATAATCGTGGGACGTAAAACTCAAAGATTTCAAAAGATTTATGATTAATTTGCGGCTTGATTCTTCTACAATACGGATTAACTTATTGTTTTATTGCTGTTTGTTAGAGGTCCCCTTCTTTTTTTATTTTTTAGCACCAAGTCTATATGAGACACAGACCTACAGTTTAAGGTGGAATTCGAACTGCTGTCATGCCTTCAATCCTCTCACATCGGGATTTGAACCCGGAATCTGATAATGTTGCCCATGAGACGAGAAATAAGGTTGTCTCGTCTCGTCTCGCAAGTTTGTAAAAGTCTCGTCTCGTTTCGGTTTGTAAATTTATGTTAAAAAAAATGCCCTGATTGTTTTGTTATTTCATGTAGAAGTTATCACGGATACTTCTGTGTCATGAGAGTTTCACAAAGGAAGTGATATAATAGCATTTAAACCATATTCAGTGGCGTATTTAGGGGGCTTCCGGGCTTAAGCCCCCCCCCCGAAATCTTACTTACTATAGTAAAGTATATGGAATATCTTGCAGTATTTTCACATTTTCAGGCAAAGCCCCCTCCCCGAAAGTTAGCAAAGCCTCCCCGAAACAAAATGGTAAATACGCCACTGACCATATTTATTATTAACCCTTTTAATCCCACTGTTCCCAAATGGGAACAATTTATTTTTATCAATTTTTGTCTGTGGATTATTTGTTGTGGATTTATTTCGTCTTTTACAATAAGGACCTGCTACTGCTACTACTAAAATGCTCAAAATATATTAAATGAGGTCAGAATCAATACGTGTAGAAGGAATTAAGAAATTATGAAACAAAAATAATTTGAGATTAAATGGGTTAAAGTATATTGTATAATGGCTTGTGTATCTTTAAACGTTTATAAATGCGCTTCATTGTGTTCGTACAATTACAATTTATTCTTTTCATACTACGAATCATGTAACACTAAAACAGCGTTAGTGATCTTAAATTAGAGTGAATTAGTGTTGCTCACAAGACTGGTGAAATTTCTTGTTTCTTCTCCAAAACGTGACGAGAAATGTCATGTTTCTTTTATCTCCTCTTGAATTTATAAAGGTACTTCTCGCCTCGACTCTCATTTCGTTCCCAAGACGAGAAATTTCACGAATCTCGTGAGGAATACTATAGTGTTGCCAAAATGTCTTGATCCGTGGCAAAAATGTGAACTAATGCTCACACCCACGCGTTAAGCCAATAAGGGTTCAGCTGTTTCTAAGCGAGAGAAAGGGATTGGAATTCCTTCAGCCGATAGCAGCGCTTGGAACGGAAGGCTAGGTATGTCAAGTCAATGTGGTATATCTATAGCATCCGGTACACCAAAGCCGTGCGCACTAGCCTCTAAACAGAAGGGAGGCTCTTTAATTTTACTACTCTTTAACCAACTACCTCAATGGGGACAGTCGGTCGGAGAGGTGTAAAAATCCCTTTCAGGCCAGTCATCTTGAGTTAATTTTTTTCTGAGTTTTGCTGATTTACACCAGTCAAGTCCTGGGATGGTACCTAGCCTAAAGGTCCCAGGCCGTTTCTTTCCTTCCACACTTCCCCGAGTAGTGTGCTCGCCGAGGTACGTTATCCTTTCTTCAGTTTAACGTCTCACAATTACGCTAAGGGAGACGATGATAAATGCAAGTGAATGATAGTGGAAACATCTGTGGAATAATAATATGGGACGAAAGAGAGTGTCACGGGCGGTAAGAAGGGAGAGAGAATGTGGGAAGAAACGAGAAAACCCACGGAACAGTGTTGTCCATCATAAACTTACCACGTCGGGGATCGAACCAGGGACCCCAAGAATCAGAGATAGTACCCTACCACTGAGCCACGTGCTCCACTACGTTATTCCTATACGTGACGAAAATGAAATAAAATCTTTGGGTTTTATGTCCCACGGTTATGCCGGTTAGGCTAAAGAAGACGGTGATGATGAATAATGAATTAAATGGTGGAATGAAGAAAGTGGGAGGAAACGGGAGAACCCCGAGAAAACCCAAGCACACGGTGTTTGTCCACCACAAAGTCCACTTGACGGGGGCTGGGATCGAACCCGGGACCCCAAGCACCAGAGGTGAACGCTCTACCACTGAGTCACCGCGGCTCCCCGGGATGCCGAATGCCCAGAAATTTAATTCCTAATTCTTTGACCAACATGTGACTCCCAAAATAGACTTGGAACTGAAATTCGGAACTCTTTGACTCAAAAAGATGAAATTAGATATGGTAGTTAATCTTAATTCTCATGTACTTGTAAAAACGGAATGCATAATAATAATAATAATAATAATAATAATAATAATAATAATAATAATAATAATAATAATAATAATAATAATAATAATAATAATAATAAAGTGAATTTCCATATCTTGACCCATCGAACATAACTTTGGAAGCTTGAATGGAATGTTATGGCTTGTCCAAATTGAATACGGGCAAGCAGGGAAGGAGTTTTCTCTTAAGTTGATTGGAGCTCAATGTTCCCCTTGGACATCGAGACTACGTGAGACCGGACCTATTGTTTAAAGTAGAATCTGAATCACTACGAGTTTGTATCCGAAACAAGTACATACACCGAAAATCAAACTCAGGGCCATACACATAGAAAGCAAGTGCGTCGCAAAAGAGCGCACTGAATAATTGGGAGAAAGGATTTTAGTTTTTTCGTGTGTCAGAATTTCATGCAAAAGTGCTTTCCGAATGGGAATGTTTCTTTTGTATTATAATACGTCACCAATTCCAGATTATTTATGATACATAAAATGTTGAATGTTTGAAAATTAAATTAAAACCGTGGAGAGAGGGTTGAAAATCTTATGCAAACTAAAAAAAAAAAAAAAAAGTTCATTGTACCATCCTTTCTAAGATAGCGACATTTTTTTTTTCTAGAATGGTAGTATAGTGGCAATGAAACCGGTGTTGCAAGCCCCTCCCGGTAAAACCTCCTTTTTCTCGCTTTGCGGCCTCCATGTGTCCAAGCGTTCATGAAAATTTTCATTTTAAGGGGAGTAAGGGGCATTTACTCTCATCCATAAGCCTATACAGAGCCGGATTTAGGGGAGGTGCACGTGCACCTCCCTTCGTCGCAAATATACACTATTTAAAATGAGAAGCTAGAGTGAAAATAGCAACACTTTCCGAAACTTTCTGCCATGATGTTTCTGTTCGGGGCTTAAAAGAAAGCAGTTTTGCAAAAGCAATAGTTTCAAGTCGATTTTGTGAAGCCTGAAGGGAAAAGATTCGCCAAGCGAAACAATATAACATTTGTCAAGTAGGGAAGAAAACATAAGTCAGAAGAAAAGAACATTTTTTCCTGCATACCACTTTCGACCCTCTTTAAAATACTCCCCCCCCTCCGTTCTATGCATTAGCGTTGTCAGGGGTAAGAAATATTGCCACATGTCACTTTTAAGAGTTTCAGTGTGATTGGTTATTTTGGTAGTTATTGGTGCACCCCGCTCAGAAAATACTGGATCCGACCCTGTCCATATAACTCTTGTAATATGAATTGCTTCAAATTATTTCATCCTATATTCATGTCTTGTATGTTGGCAGAATTGGCATGGGTCAACGAAAACTTGGTACACATACAATCTACCATACGAAGAAAAAAAAATACTCGGAGGGTAGGACACCAGTAGCATTCCTAGGAAGAAGTGGCATGTAAAAGTAATCAAAAATGACGAATATTAATGTTGAATTCACAGTTTTCGGAGTTGCTGAGATGAATGGTGACACTCATAATGCGTTTAAGTCTAAGTTCAACTACCAATGGTGATAAGATACCTCTAGTACTGCTAGGGGAGGAGAAGAGAAGAGATAGTATGAAAAAATAAATGAAAACAACCAATATTAGTGTAAAATCAATAGTTATCGGAGTCGCGAGAAGAAGGGTGACAGTTCCGATACCATTTGAAGTCCAAGTCCTTCTGAACTGATAACATTGCTTTTTCTATTTAACATATGGCGCTTTTAGCTAGAGAAGGATTAGATTTTCATTTAACGTCATAGAGAAAGCTTTTAGCTTCATATGGGCTTTGAAAAAGTTATTTAAATTCGCCAATGGGAGAAATCGTTTTGAGTGGGCTAAAGACAATATTGTAATGAGGCTCATAGCCACCTAATAGTTTTATAATTTACCTTAAATTTATGATCGAACGATCGTATACGTTGGTGAGTAAAAAAATGAATAGGATTTATTGGGTAAAATTGTGTTTTATTGAGGAAAATAGGGTTTTAATACATTTCCCCCCCGTATATTTAAAGACATATTCCTACTTAAAATACCACTTAAGCATTCATGTTCTATTGTACACATGAAACTATAGAATTCCCTTGTAACATAGCAGTGTTTCAACTCTAGCGCGGGTTCCTGTTTCGTTCCCAGCTCCCGCCAAGTGAGCTTTGTAGTGGTCAGGCACCGTGTACATGTGTTTTCTCGAGGTTCTCCCGTTTTCTCCCACTTTCATAATGTCATCATTATCATCCATCTCATCATCACGTTTTCCATTAGCTTTGGTGCATAATCGTTAAACATGCTGGATGAGAATTGTATCAGAACAAGTTCTTGACATAAAAGAAAAGTTATGTTTGTACATCATCGACTGTCAAAAAGCTTTTGATCGCATCAATTGAACTAAACTTTTGAAATTACTCAAATAAATCATGATCAGCTGGAGAGATCAACGAATCAAGCGCTGTCTGTACATAGAACAACAAGTGAAGTTGCGTTTGAATCAAGAAAAACCAACAGTGAGGAGATTGAAAGAGGAGCAAAATAAAGATGTAGTATGTCACCCCAATTATTCAACATTCACAGTGAGTGTCTAATGAAGGGAGCATTAATGGGAATTGGAGAATTCAAGATTGGAGGGCAGATCATTAACAAGGTTAGATATGCGGATGATGCAGTTATTATAGCACAATGACCACATGTTCCTAGGTAGCCTGAACATAGTTCAGCCGGTCGCTAACAGATGGCGTTGGAGCGGCTCAGGTTCACAAAAAGTGCTGTTACGCCAAGTAATTATGGTGGTGGGTGCTGAAATAATTATAACAAAGATAGCCATCTTATAGGAGACCTCAAACGAAGCAAAACATGCCTAGTAAACTTAGGGCGGAAAACACATATTTCCAGAGTTATAAGAAGCCGAAAATAACAGAAAGTAAACTTTACACCTCTATAGCTCAAGAACTATGAGACCTACCGTAATCGTGTCAAGAATTTGCACAGGAACTAGTGTACACTCTAAGTATCCATGTTTCAGCATCCCCAGGTAGAGGCACAATGAATTCAATAGAGGGAGTTGGGGTACAAAGAGACCTCCTTTAAGTACTAATTACGTATAAATGACAATTTGTTGGAAGAAAACACTTAAAATCACGTACTTTCTCCATTAATAATCGAAATTTTGTAATATCACTTTTCACTTTCATGCAGAATCAAATATTATCAACAAGAGTTATGCAAATACACACAACACATTTTGTCTTCACAGAAAAGTTTTTAATAATAAGTGAAATCTAAAATTATTCTTAAAATATACTTCCTTGATTTCCTTAAAGACCACATTTACTAACTTATTCCTGTTTAAAAGTAAACAATCAAAAAATACTTTACATTAAAAAGTTCGACTGTAATTTCTATTCGAAAATACGAATGATTGTACTGTTGAATACCAGTGAGTGATTGTAGCCACATTGTTTTCAAGAAAATATGCATGTAAGAAAAAGAAGCCTAGTCGTTGATTTTTCTATGGTTAGCGTATTACCTTCGGCGTTGCAGATCCGGGTTTTATTTCCAATAGGATCTCTTGTGTTCAGATCCATGTAAGCTGTAGGTCCATGTCTCCTACAGCTTCGGCGTTAAACTGAACCCTAAACTTGAATTGTATCAATCATTGATCTGCCGGAAAATTGAACCTGAGTTGCTCCATAATTAAAGCAAACGCCAAAAATATAGGCGCGTTGCGCGCACACCTTACAGCTCGCTGTTGTCAACTCTCCCTTGTCATGTGCCACCTCCTTCCCCTCCTGTTGCAGGAGTAAGCAGACGACAGCCGTTTACCTAGCCATAGCTCAAAGCCTGCGTTCTGCCGTAATCGATCTTCAAGACGCGCGCGAAACATGAAACCTTGACAGTGACTAAGCAAGACAAATGTAAATATGGCAAGTGCGCAGGTTGCTAGTTGGCTGTTGCTCTCTCCACCCACTTTTTGTTGCGCGCGCAACCCGCCTATATTTTTGGCGTTTGCGTTAGTTTCTAACAAATTGTCATTTATGCTTATTACTTAAAAGTATCTGATTGTACTCCAACTTCCCCTATAAAATTAATTATGTCTTTACCTGAGGATGCTGAAACATTGATATTTAGATTAAGTATACACTAGTTCCTGTGTAAATACTTGACCCGATCACGATAAGCCCCATATTTCTCGAGTTATGAAGCTTTAAAGTTTACTTTCCGTCGTTTCCGGCATTTTGTAAATCTGGAAATACGCCTTTTCGCGCTGTTTCCAAGTCATTTTTTGCTTCTTTTGAGGTCTCCTACAAAGTGGCTATCTTGAGTTTAACGTCCCGTTCAGCAGCGAGGCTATATGAGACGTGGACCTACTGATTAACCTGGAATCCGAACCACATGAGCTCCCGCCGGGAATCGAACCCGGGTCTCCCACGTCAAAGAACCATAGGCACCGACTTGAAGAAAATATTGGGGGGGCCCAAACAATGAATAAATATATCATCATATTTAGCCGTTTTCTATCAACTGATTGATGAAGTCCTCCCCTCCCCCTAGAGGATTTCGATCCGCTGCATCCGCTCCGCTGCGAAATTCTCGACCTGAATCAAATTTGCCTAAAGGCATTAAAACAAATTCAAGTTCAAAATTTGGGAACTTCACTGCAAGTTTGCACACCACATCTTCCCTTGTCATATTAGTGCTGCCATAGTGTTGGTTGAAGCTTCAGTGCT
This sequence comes from Thermobia domestica, assembly GCF_964235325.1. Taxonomy (NCBI): domain Eukaryota; kingdom Metazoa; phylum Arthropoda; class Insecta; order Zygentoma; family Lepismatidae; genus Thermobia; species Thermobia domestica. The sequence continues at coordinate 166,643,802 of NC_137468.1, forward strand.
CTATTAAACATACTTTTGAAAATGGAGTTTTCTACCGAATAAGAAGGCTGTTCCTAATATTGAATTAAAGATAAGACAAAGTTTGCGACAGAAATTCTTACTCCTCTTTGTTAATTTTTCCTCAACTGGATTATATTGGGGGGGGGCGAGGACCCCACCTTTAAATATTGAGGGGACAAAAGTGTCCTGCCCCCCGAAGTCGGTGCCTATGATCTTGCCTATCGTCATTATTTTAGCACCCGGTGTTTAGCTTACAATAAAGATAATTGATATTACAGTACTTCCAAATATCTTAACTAATTTTTATTGTTCTTTTCCTTTTTATATGAGTATCTTGAAGTTTGACCTTTAGCTGTGGATCAACATGACTCTAGCTTCCGGGGACTCCAGGTCTCCTTTCTACACACAAGTATGCTTTATATTCCAGGTAAGTATACTTCCAGCTAGGTTTAGGTTAAGATAGGTTAAGTTCATTTTGCGTTTAACGCCCTTTCAGCAGCGAGGCTATATGACACGGAATTGCTGACTAACATAATCCGAACCACATGAGCTCCCACCGGGAATCGAACGCTAACCGCTTAGCCACGAAGGAGCTCTAACTTAAGGCAACCCATTCAGACCTGGCGGTCACAATTGTGTACATTAAATTTCTATTGCATTAATTCTACTTAACGGGATGATCTACCTTTTCTCGGCACAACAATTTTTATATTGGACCTTATGGGGAGAACATGGCTACCGAATTTCCTCAGTTTCTAAGGAACTAGGTATCTCTAATGGGAAAGAAAAAAAATTGCAGCATTCTACAGAAGTTTATTAACAAGTTGAAATACTTAAATTGTATATTTATCTGCTAGTTTAGCAGAAATAAATTATTAAAAAATAAATAAATTAGTTTCTTTTTATACAAATTATAATATGTCTAACTTTGGAACCAATTATGGTAGAAAGATCAACTTTTTTTTTCTTTTATTCCTTGAGAAGAAACGACTCTAATAGTTTTAATCACAACCATATCTGATACGCCAATTAAAAAATAGTATTTTAATATAAGTATTAAAGTCCACCTGTCAAAGTTTGACGAGGGTAAGTCACGCCCCACTCTAAGCGAATACGCGACAAAACGTACCACCGACAAAACGTACCACTTACCCTGAGGGCTGCTTGTGAAGGGTTTTCTAAAAACACTTTAAATAATGACAAGCGACAAAACGTACCACTTGCCTGGAGGGCTACTTGCGAAGAGTCTTCCAATCAGCCATCAAATAATGTCAGGCGACAAAACGTACCACTTGATAGGACGGTATATAAGTATATATATATCGGCCAAAATAAGGTTAAAAGTTGAACAGATTGGTGGTGAGAAAAGTACCGATGCAAGACCAAGACTAAGACTAAGGCTAAGACTAAGACCATGCCTGCAAGATTCTCGCAATACCAAGGCCAGCAAGAATCTTGCATATGCAATATTTGAATATTTGCTTATTTCCATCACACTTTATCCAGGCTTTGGACCAGGGACGGATAGGCATTATTAGAGGGGCGCGGGCGCTTTCTCCCACAAAGGCCACCAGCATTTCAATGTCTTAAATCAATTTTACAGTTTTCTTTTTACAGGAAGTCAATAGTATTAACAATTAAAACCTGATATTCTTTCATCAGTATATTATTCTGAATTGTTCAAAATATTATATAAAGTTCAAGGAGAACGTATACTATATTACAAAATTAGCAGATGTTTTAGTGTACTAGTTTTTGATGCTACTGTATCTATCACTTTTGCATTTGAAATATTTTTTAATAATTTTTTTTTTCAATAGACATCAACAAAATATTTTCAAATGTTTCTGAGACGTGGTACCCGTTAGCCTATTTTTAATGTATTTCAGTTTATTTCAATTTTGAAAAAATTCTTTCACATGTTACCTGAGTTAGGGCAAAGTCAATAAAAATTTGTATGCTGGAAACCTGGATAAGTATTACTACACAAATTACAATTCTGCAAAATTAAAAAGCAGCACATTGGACAATTTTGCAACACGTTTTGCATTCGCTTTCCTTGTAAACAAATGTATTTTCTCCTAATTCTGAATCACTTGCACCATCAGCACAGTCATTTTTCCTCGGTTGTGCTCGTCATCAAGACTGACTTTCAAGGATATCCACGTCCTTCAAAAGTCCAAGAGAATACATTTATAGTATCCTTGGAAACTTCTTAACTGATTTTTTTCAGAAAATATGTAAGTTTATCGAAAGGCACGTCTGTAAGTTCTGTTAATTAGTCGAAGTGGCTAGGGTCCAAATAATCCATAAAGTACATTGCTTATTGAATCTTGAAGAAATACTCAAAACTACCATGTTCAATATTGTGTTGAATGCTTCGATGCAGTACTTGGTCATTGGATAGAAGCAGCTTCATTTTCATATTCACAGGAAAAATCTTTGTCCATCTCTGAAGGCGAATTGTCGACGGGTCAATAGAAAAAAAGAAATCACGTTCTAAGTCTTCAAATTTGTTATTGGCCCATTCTGCAAAGCTTAATGCTTCATTCTTAACGGATTCAAAATCATCTCTCTACTCTTTCAGTTGGAACAGAGTAGTCTGCACCATCCGATAGGACTACACTAGCAGCACCCTCTCTTTGGAGATAGTTTGACAGAGAGGTCGTCACTTGAAATATCTTAAGGAACATTTCTGCTGTCCGAATTGTTCTCTCGATCTTGAGATCTTTTATATATCCTTTCGCTTTACACCTAGCTTTTGGTTTGATGCTTTCTGAAGAAGCAATTTTCTTAATTGTTATCGTCAACTCTATATACAAAGCACTTTTTGGGTTCGAAAAATGACCAAACTTTTTCTGAAAAATAGTGTGTTTTCTAGCATCTTGTTTCCGCAATAACTGTAAGACGCCTTTGTTAACATTTGATCTTCCAAATGTACATTCGCTGATAAGACTCACGCATAAATATCGCACAGTCATTCAGCAGAACAATGACACAGAATCAATACAATTTTTTGTCAGATCACATATGACATGATTGAGTATATGAGCGTAACACCACACATGTAACTGAGTTTCTTAGTAGTTAAGCGGTTAGCGTACGCGCCTTTGTCGTGGGAGGCCTGAGTTCGATTTCTGGCGGGAGCTCATGCGCTTCGGAGCCCTGCTAAAAAGGCCGTTAAACTCAAAATCAACTGAATCACACGTGTAACTGATCATAGGTGAATTGAAAAAATCCGAATATTGTCCTTGCATGTTACTTGAGCCATCGGTTGAATTTCAAATACACTTCTTAATATCAAGGTTCAACTTCCACAGAATTTCCAGCAGTAAACCCCAAAGACACTGGCCTGTGGTAGATATGCATTTTACAATGACAACAATACTTTGTTTAACAACCATTTTAACAACATACCGTAAAACAACAAAGCACTGGCCTGAAACTACTATATCTTGAGTAGTGTCTAATAGAACAGAAAATATTGAAGCTTGAGAGACTTCTTTCGAAATATCTTCTCTGATAAGTGTGCTGATAGCATTCAAAACATAATTCACTGTGTTTAGTAAAAGTTATGCGACCACTATCCTGCTTACTTCCTCGTATATGACTCTTCTCGGTGACCTTATCTAAATTACTTTTAAGATTTGCTTAAGAAAGGAATAATATCCAAAAAGTTTCCATGATCTGTAGCTGTGTCTTTCAGTTTATAGGCTGCTACATTTCCTCTGTAAATGAGCCCTCTTTTACCAATGAGTTTCTGCACTTTGACAACTCGATACATTACCTGTCTGTTCTTCTCAACCTTATACTGCCGTTGTTTTACCTGTTCATGAGGAAATAGTTTCTTAACATGAAGTAGTACGTTTTGTCGCGGATTAAATATCCGAAATGTTTTAATTAGTCCATGACAGGTTGTAATTTATATAAGTGGTACGTTTTGTCGTGGAATAAATATCAGAAATGCTTTAATTGATCCATGATACTCGTAGGTTGTCATTTATGACAGGTCGTCAAAAGTGGTACGTTTTGTCGCAAAAATTCAGGTGGTACGTTTTGTCGCTGGTACGTTTTGTCGGAACACCACTCTAAGCTTGGCCGCGGAAAGGGTGGGGGTGGTGAAATGGAGGGGGAAGGGGGTGGATGTCTGAATGAAACAGGTTCTCGATCAGTTTCTGAGATTACCTGTCAGCTGCCAAATACTGTTAGCTTTACAGAGTTTGTCTCCCTCAATGGTTCCATACTAAAAGACTGGACTATGTGGTGTGAAGTATCCTCTTTTCCCCGTTACCTCTGGAACCTGGAAGTTCATCAAGATGCATTCTAGAGTGCGCGGGAAGAACAGTATATATCAGAAAACGCTGTTATTTTGGGAATTTTTTTCCCTTCCGGACAAATATTATAGCATACAGTAGTGGCGAAGTGAAGGGGGGCAGAAGGGTGCCCCCCACAGGATTCCGACAATGTAAAGTCCTGGCCCTCATATATAGGTGTCCGTAAAAAAATGTCCCCTAAGTTTTTTTATAATAATGTCTTGGGAATATATTTCAAATTTGAGGTGATTTCCTGGTAGCCGTCATTTTCCAATATGGCAGCCGCCCTACGTAAATCTCTCTCTCTCTCTCTCTCTCTCTCTCTCTATATATATATATATATATATATATATATATATATATATATATATATATATATATATATATATATATATATATATATATATAAAGAGAGAGATCGTGAACCAAGGCACTTAGAAAGATAATTTTGGTGTCAAACTATAGGTTTCTGAGGCCGATGAATTTAAATATGGCATTGTTTATTGCACTTAGAAACCTTACAACCTGGCAACACTGTTGTCTAACGATTAACTGTACAAAGTTACAAATGCTATATGCACGGATTACTCTAGGATGTAGCGTACTTCCTCAGGACTAAACGAAACCTACTTTTTCTGGTAGCTTTCACCACGAGAAGACATATTTTACATGGTAACATGAGAGAACATTTGTCTAAATCCAATATGGCAGCCAATATGATGGCTAATTACTAGGCAACCAAGTAATGGACTTATTCAAATGCCTGTCAGTCCTAATTGGCCTAGAGCCTAGAGAATGGGAGAAAGAGGCAGGATACGGTCTCATCGAAGAAGCGTCTCCTGAGGGGGGCGAGGGAAATTTAAAATACTCCATTTTTTAATGAAAAACACGGTTTTGCCTCCTTGTCCGCAGACAACACTGCACACCAAATGCTATATAAGACGTTCTCTAAATAGCCCTGTTAGATCCAACCTGTATTGTGTGTAAACCGTGCATTTTCACGGGGGAACAGAGGAGCAAAAGCCCTGTTTTTTGTGATATTTCTGGTTTATTGTGCTTACTTCGCTAAGACTAAGCATTGTAAGCCAATCTCCAATTATCCTATAGCAGTTTTAATTTCAGATCATTTCCTCCGGAGGCACCACGCACAGGGGGAAAGCGACTAAAAATTGCGTGCTCCACAGAAATTTCTGCGAAGATCTCAAGCACCCGAGGGTGAATTTCGTAGCTCTTGGGAGAATTTCCCCCAGAATCACCCCTGAAATCATCACTGTCCTAGGAAGTTGAAACAAAAAGCAGGATACGCAAAAAAGAACAAACGTTCAAAGCATTTAAAGTTTAGGCTCGTTGCGCTAAGCGCCTTCTTAGGACGAGGATATGGGAATTGAAAAATGCACGTTTTCTTTTATTTATTTATTTATTTATTGAAAAACATGTTTGCCCTATTTTGTCCCCAGACAACCATGCAGACGACACACGCCAATTGTCTTATACAAAAATGTTGCCATGATAGCTCCTATAAGACCCATTTGGAACGGTCTCCATACTCTGCATTGTTATATGGGGACAAGGGAACAAAGCCCTGTTTTCTTTGACTTTTTCGTTTTCCGCGCTTACCCCGCTAAGACTACGCACTGTCAGTTAGTCTCGATTTATCTTAAAGAGTTGAAACAAGCAGCAGGATACGCAGAAAAGAACATACTTTCAGAATGATGACGTCCTATGGGTGGGACCTACAGTTTAACGTAGGATCCGAACCACTTGTGTCTTTATCGGGAATCAAACAAGGGACTCCATGATTATAAGGGATGAGCGTAACTATTCATCCACGACACACACATACAAACATATATATATATATATATATATATATATATATATATATATATATATATATATATATATATATATATATATATATATGCAGATATAGATGTATATATGCAGAAAACACTGGATAGATTTCCACATCACCCGAGGGGTACTATTCATGATGCGTTACCTTTTTATTTTTACAATGGAAGGTTCCTCTGTAGGCATATGAAACCATTGATTTGAAGTTTCTGTATTCAGATTAAGCTACTGAGACTATTCACTAATGACATCCATGCACTTATTTACAATATTTACATTAGAATACGAGTAATATTTTGTAAACAGTAGGTTACTGCAAATGTTTACTGTGATGAATTACATATGAGTAGTACAGGGGAAGAATGACGAATATCACATTTTTAGTAATGTTTGGTTGTTAGGTTTAGAATTTTTTTCCCTTGCACCAAGATATATAACATGGGTGGCAACAATAAGTTGTAATCCACTCGTGGATGTACCCATGAGTGAACTACAACCTGCATTCACCATCCATTTTATATATTTTGGTGCAGAAAAAACATTTTCTGAACATAGCCAAACCTGACTGAAAATGTGGCTTTCATCGTTCTTCCCATGTACTACTCATATTTGAGTGATATATGAATTTGTATTTACACAAAGTGACAGTTTCTCACAAATAAACTTGTGCTTAAGAATGCGTTACACTGCCCAGTACATACTTTATATTTATGGCCACTAAATAGTTTCATTGTTACTGACACCGAGGTTCACATCATTACTTTCTTTGTACCTTTTTTGTGGATTGTCATCTGTCTTCGTGAATGGCCTCTTTGGTTCCCTGATTGGGAGCCCACGAAACACACGAGAATCAGCGAGCTCTGGTAGTATACATTTCATATACGTAAAACCATCGCAGTTTTGGTACAAGGTCATTGAGGAAGTCTTCATTACGTTCTATTGTTATAATGGCATAATTTTCATTCTGATTACTAGGTATCTCACTTGCTACAGGGATGAACACGAAAAGATCACACTTCTTCATTCCAGCACAAAGCATTTGCTGTTGAACTTGGTAGTAGTACGTGTGGTTTTTTGGGAGAAAAAAAAATCATTCTTGCGTAGCCAGAAGGATTTTATTTTTTCGCAAGCTTCTGCGATACTTTCGCAAAATCGTGCACTGTAAGGGCACTTCATTTCCAAGAGATATGGTTCCAAGAGATTTCCAAGAGATTTTCTTCGTGCTATAGCCTCGTGTGTTTTACCCCAATTTGTCGCTACAGTGTTATATTCCTTAGGATACACCAGGTCCTTCACTATCTTTGCACAACTAGTGTTTTGTTTTCTGCAAGCAATCCTTTTTGCATTTGATGCAGTAATCCGGATTTTTCTTTTCTCAAACCAAGTCTCAGTTAGGCTTTGATCACGTGTTTGTTCCTCAATTATCTTGATTCTTTCACTACTGACTGCCATCTTCCGTTCATAATAGTCCTTACAGGGCCGGATCTGACACGCCGAGTTCTTTTATACAGCCCGCGAAATTGTCAGTTATTAAATTATCCGATAATTATTTCTTGTGAAAATGTCATATATTACCTTTTACAGCCCGTGACGACAGTAAGATTTCTGTGATTCGGTCAATCCTTGTTCCTACTTGCAAATGCCTGATTTATAGCATTTACGCTATTAGTAAGCGCTACTGAGGTCAATAAGAGTTGAATTATATTTTTGCGAGGGGCGCATTGTTATAGCATGTTTTCTAACGCATAAAGGGATGTTCTGAATGGGGGCAGCTATGTGTATGTTTAGCCAATGGAGTCATTTGTATCTTCGTGGCTTTGCACTCTAACTCCAAATAATAATAATAATAATAATAATAATAATAATAATAATAATAATAATAATAATAATAATAATAATAATAATAATAATAATAATAATAATAATAATATAACTTTTGCCTCCTGAAAACAACCAGATGGTAAAGTTATGGTCGATACATTTTTGGAATTCGAAGGCATTTTAGAATGCTTGTCTATCATCTGGCTATCAGAAATAATTGATCACCATTTTCTCTACATATCTATAATTTTCTTACAGGGTAGAAACACCTCCTCGGAAGAGAGAGAGAAAAAAAAGAGAGAGAGAAAGTGGCCGAACTTGGGCTATTGAACGTGAGGACAGGATGTTTACATTCGCATTGACACCTGCTGTGAAAACGGTCCCTTCATATCTCTCGGGATGAAAACAGAAGAAAAGGGTGGGCGCGGATGCCTTACCCTCGTCAAACTTCTTGACAGGTGGACTTTAATACTTATATTAAAATACTATTTTTTAATTGGCGTATCAGATATAGTTGTGATTAAAACTATTAGAGTCGTTTCTTCTCAAGGAATAAAACAAAAAAAGTTGATCTTTCTACCATAATTGGTTCCAAAGTTAGACATATTATAATTTGTATAAAAAGAAACTAATTTATTTATTTTTTAATAATTTATTTCTGCTAAACTAGCAGACAAATATACAATTTAAGTATTTCAACTTGTTAATAAACTTCTGTAGAATGCTGCAAAATTTTTCTTTCCCATTAGAGATACCTAGTTCCTTAGAAACTGAGGAAATTCGGTAGCCATGTTCTCCCCATAAGGTCCAAGATAAAAATTTTTGTGCCGAGAAAAGGTAGATCATCCCGTTAAAGCATTGTTGTGGGCATACAGGCCGATTGTTTACATTTGTGTAGCTTTGCTTCACTGTTATACAAGTAGCTGCTGCTTTCTAGTGAGTAGTATGTGATAAAAGTATTGTAAATAGTCTGTGGTGTTGCAGTTTTATCAACAGGTACTACCTCGTCGATTTTATTACAATAATTAGAAGTTTCTCGTATCTGAACTATCTTTTTGAAGTGCTTGCGTGTGTTTGTAAATATCTGTTATCTTTTGTGGTAAAATTACAAATATGACAAACAATTCGTTATAACTTTATTTGTTGTTGAAATATAATGTACACAATTGTGCCCAAGAGGATCGTAATGAACAGATCCGTTATCAATGTTTTTTTTTTTTTTTTTGTGTGTGTGTGATATTAGTAAGAATTGTTTTGTTTTAGCTTCGATCGGACTTATATTAACGACATTAGACCAAAATTTTCTTATAAATTATATGGTACATTGAGTTAGTGTGTACACGAATTAGAATCATGGATAAACCATCTGGTAGCAGCCCAACTCTCTCCACGGAGAAAATTTTGGATATGTTGGAGAAAGGTGACATTTCTTATTTCGATTTATCTAAAGATGAAACCGAGGAAGATTCACCGGTTATTTATTTTTAAAAAATATCAGTGTGACCGATAGCCTTCTAAATATTTAATGTACACAAATGTGTACAACGGGACACCAATGCTTTATAAAAACTAAAAATTTATATGACAGTGGAGTCCAGATGTACACATTTGTGCACATAAAATATCTGGAGAACTATGGGTAACAAAAACAAAATTTCAAGCAAATATGAACATCCTCACGTGATTAGATCGTGGTATATTTATCGTTATTCATAACTTCACCTATAGCTTATGATATATTTATACAGGGTGTTTCAAAACAACACTGACAACGTTTGAGAGGTGATTTTTGACACCAAGATAAGACGAAAAGTATAGACCAACCTGGGCGCACAATGCTTCCTTTCGGAGTTGTAGGCTGCCGAAAACACGAGAAATCGAACTTTAAAAATTCATAGCTCCAATACTATGGGACCTACAGTAGTCGTTTGAAGACTTCACTTAGAAACTAATATGTGTGCTATCCAAAAATAAATGTTTCAGAATCCTAAGATATTCACGCAGCAATTTGTATAGAGATAGTTGGTGAGTCTTTCAAACAATATGCCCGTAGCCAAACTCCCTCTATAAAAATTGTTGCGTCAGTACTTTAGGATTCTGAAACTTGGATATTTGGAGAAATCTCATACTAATTTAAACGACTACGGTAGATCCCAGAGTTTTGGAGCTCTGGACCTTTAAAGTTCCATTTTTAACGTTTTCGACAGCCTAGAACTCAAAAAAAAAAAAAAAAAAAAATGTGCACCCAGGTTGTCTATACATTTCGTCTTATCTTGGTGTCAGGAATCACCTCACAAACGTTGCCCGTGTTGTTTTGAAACACCCTATATAAAATCGTAATGTATACTACTTGTTTCACTTTACGGCGCGAGCGGTTCCGGGTTCGATTCCCGGTGAGGGCACTCGATCAAAAAAATGTACAAAGCTTTTTCACGCTAACCATCCTGAATGAGGCTTTCCTGGGTTTTCCTCATGGGTCAATCCATATGAAGTGGTCCAGAGCAGGTTGCTCGATCACCTACGAAAATTATAAAAAAATTAAGTATGATGAACCATGACACTTTCGTATGTACAAGTGTTCTTGACTGGTGCCCATTGTTGGTGGAGTGCCAATTTTTGCATTTGCAAGCGTTTACGAAAACCACAGTTGCTCAGGACGTACAAATCACACGAACACTAAACAAAATCGAGTGTTTACAGGAGAGACTGAGGTATATGAAGAATATATTTCTTTTTGCGTATAAATAAATATGCAGGGTTGCAAACCAATATGAAATCACCTGAAAAGTACAGAAAATTACACTTTTAAACTGGCTGTATTTTGGAATGGCATAAAGTGGGGGGTTCATAAGTTTTGTGCTGAATACTATTGCAGAAATGTCCTAAAGATTCTTTAGAAATATCCACAGCTATGATACTACTGGCACCGTAGATTTATGGGGGTCCGAAAGTTGAAGTTTGTTATTTTGATGCCATTTTTGGGGCATAATATCTCAGTAGAGCAAAGTTTTAAAAATTGCTGCTTATGTCACAAAGTAATTCTGTATGTGAATAAACTATTGCAAAAAAAAAAAAAAAATCATGACTGATATAACATGGAGAGAAAGTGAGGACATAGCAAAAACGCGAAGAAAGCACATGGGTGAAGATGGTCGTAGCTCGGAAAAAATGTAAATGTTTGGATATGTTTCATGCTAGATCTCAAAAGCTACGCATTGTTCAGCAATTAGGCCCGTTTTCGTTTGTGTTCAGTTGTGCAAAACCTATCGAGTGGCGTTTGTTCCGTCTTTCTAGCTCCATGATCATTGCCACGTCTATACGGTAAGGGAGTTAGCTTTCCCTTGCATCCAAGACGCCCATCGTCGAAGTGGACCGCGGTATTAAGGCACTTAATGTATCAGCACTGTATAATTGAAACCCAATCCCACTTACGGGAGTTCATATGTTCAAAATGTGTCGTTTTATAGGATAGACTAGCCTTCGGCTAACTGGGGACTCTGCCCCTAGACCCACGCCTTTACTCGGCCTACGGCCTAGTACTAGTGATGTGAGGCGGAAAATTTTCCGCTATATTTTTCCGGAAAATTTTCCGTTCTAAAAAAATATCAGTAATCAAGTAACAATTCCTCAGCAATCATGAAATTGATTGAATTCATGTATAGAAATGTTAAAAACTGAAAGATCGTTTAAAGAATCTGAAAATTTTCATGGCTCAGACAATTTTCAGTACTATGTAGGAACAAGTTAAACAATTGTTCATGAATCGAAATATTTCCTGCCTTATATGGAAAAATTGAAGAATTTTTTATGAGTCGGAAAGTTTTCATCATTTCGAAGCAAGAAGTAAAACAACTATTTTCTGAATCGGAAAGTTTTATTGCTCTGTAGAAACAAGTGAGAGGAATTTTCATAGATCGGAAAATTTTCATTACGATGTAGAAACAAGTGGAAAATACTTTTCATAGGCCTGACAAATTTGGATATTATGTATAGTGATGTTAGGTGGAAAATTTTCCACTATCTTTAACTGCACATAGAGCTACAAAATTGAATTTCAGTAGAGTAAAGTTAGTCAGCAACAAATTATAATTTTCCAATTAGCTTTCGGGAACCGGAAAATTTTGTATTTCAAGTTGGGAAATAAACTTTTACCACAGTTTTTCTCTCTCTCTATAGAAGAAATTTTTCACCTCACATCAACGATGTAGGAATAAGTGGACTATTCTTTTACGAATCGGAAAATTTTCCGTTTCAAAATTTTCCGGAAAATTTTAATCATTGTACAGGACAGACAATTTTTCGATTCATGGAAAATTGTTCCACTTGTTCCTACATAGTACTGAAAATTATCTAAACCATGAAAATTTTCAGATTCTTTAAACGACCTTTCACTTTCTAACATTTCTATATATGAATTCAATCAATTTTATGAATACTGACGAATTGTTACTTGATCATTGATATTTGTTAAAAACGGAAAAATTTCCGGAAAAATATAGAAGAAAATTCTCCACCTCACATCATGGCTAAACAACGATGTAGGAATAAGTGGAGTATGTTTCTATGAATCGGAAAATTTTCCGGAAAATTTTCATCACTGTACAGGACAGACAACTTTTCGATTAATGAAAAATTGTTCCACTAGTTCCTACATCGTACTGAGAATTGTCTAAGCCATGAAAATTTTCAGATCCTTTAAACGATCTTTCACTTTTTAACATTTCTATATATGAATTCAATCAATTTTATGAATACTGACTAATTGTTACTTAATCACTGATATTTGTTAAGAACGGAAAATTTTCCGGAAAAATATAGAAGAAAAATTTCCACCTCACATCTCAACTAGGAATAAGTGGAGTATGTTTTTATGAATCGGAAAATTTTCCGGAAAATTTTCATTGTACAGGACAGACAATTTTTCGATTCATGAAAAATTGTTCCACTAGTTCCTACATCGTATTGAAAATTGTCTGAGCCATGAAAATTTTCAGATCCTTTAAACGATCTTTCACTCTTTAACGTTTCTATATATGAATTCAATCAATTTTATGAATACTGACGAATTGTTACTTGATCACTGATATTTGTTAAGAACGGAAAATTTTCCGGAAAGATATAGAAGAAAAATTTCCACCTCACATCTTAACTAGACAACGATGTAGGAATAAGTGGAGTATGTTTTTATGAATCGGAAAATTTTCCGGAAAATTTTCATTGTACAGGACAGACAATTTTTCGATTCATGAAAAATTGTTCCACTAGTTCCTACATCGTATTGAAAATTGTCTGAGCCATGAAAATTTTCAGATTCTTTCAACGATCTTTCACTTTTTAATGTTTCTATATATAAATTCAATAAATTTTATGAATACTGACGAATTGTTACTTGATCACTGATATTTGTTAAGAACTGAAAATTTTCCGGAAAAATATGGAAGAAAATTTTCCACCTCACATCTCGACTAAACAACGATGTAGGAATAAGTGGAGTATGTTTTTATGAATCGGAAAATTTTCCGTTTCAAAATTTTCCGGAAAATTTTCATCACTGCCTAGTACGTCTTAAACTAAACTCACAATTTTACCGTATTTCAAGTTTATTTTCCTATTACAACTATCTATAAGATAAGATTTTGCATCCCAAGAAAACGTATTTTAAATAACATCGGAATTTTTTCACCCCCTTTAGATCCCTTAAATCTAAAAATATTCACTTTTGGCAATCTTCCTGTGGGTTAGTCCCTAAAGGCTACAATCATGCCAAATTTGAAATATCTTCATTCTATTCCTGCCGGATGTGTCTAAAGATTTTGGTGTGTAGAAGACATCCCACATAAATAACATGGAAAAGGTTTTTCAGTTCCCCATAAAACTACTCCAAAATTGGAGATTTTTATTTTTGGTGATTTATTTGGGTAACGCTAACGAAAACATATAAGCGTACTGAATTTCGAGGTTTTATTCCAATTCCGAATACCTAAAATATGAGATAAGTACAAAAAAGGTCCATTTAAATAGCATAAAGAATTTCTTCATTCCTCCATTAGATCCCCTAAAAATTAAAAATATTCACTTTTGGCAATTTTTCTGTGGGTTGATCCCGAGAAGCTAACATCATGTCAAATTTAATCATTCTGGCCCTACAGGAAGTGCCCAATAATTTTGGGATGTAAAAGGTGTTCAATATAAATAACATGGGGAAGATTTTTCAGTTTCCATACGACCACTATAAGTTGGAATTTTTTAAAATTTTAGTGAATTTGTTAAATAATCCTATAAAAACGTACAAACATACCGAATTTCTAGTTCTTATTCCAATTCCAAGTACGTAAAACGAGATTATAGGCATAAAAAAAGCAAAAAAAAAAAAAAAAAAAAAAAAAACGCCCATTTAAACAACATGGGGAATTTCTTCACCCCCCCTCTAGACACCCTAAAAATTAAAAAATATCCACTTTTGGAAATTTTCCTGTCAGTTAGTTCCGGAAAGCTACAATCATGCCTAATTTCAACTTTCCACGTCAAACGGAAATGCCACTTTATTTTATACCAGTTCATCTAGTTTTATATATTGTTAGTATAGATGTAATGCAACCTTGTGAATACATTAACTTCCGTCACTGGGACTAGATTTCAATAACGCTTTGCTGATTCAATTCATTAATACCGTGGTCCAGCTCGACGATGGGAGTCGTGGGTGCAAGTAGGAGCTAACCCCCTTACCGTATAGACGTGCCAATGATCATGGAGGTAGAAAGATGGAACAAACGCTAGTCGCTAGCTTTTGCACAGCTGAACACAAACGAAAGCGGACCTAATTGCTGAACAATGCGTAGTTTTGGAGATCTAGCATGCAACACATCCAAACATTTAAATTTTTTTTCGAGCTACGTCCATCGTCATGCACGTGCTTTCTTCGCGTTTTTACCATGTCCTCACTTTTTCTCCATGTAATATCAGTCGTTTTTTTCCTGCAATAGTTTATTCACTACTTTGTGGCCTAAGCAGCCTTTTTACTTTGTGGCCTAGGCAATTACTTTGTGGCCTAAGCAGCAATTTTTTTTAGCACTTTGCTCTCCTGAGATGTTGCGCTCTAAAAATGGCATCAAAATCACAAACTTCAAATTTCAGAACCCCCTAAATCTACGGTGAAAGTAGTATCGTAGCTGTGAATATTTATTCACACTCTTTACGTACAATAGTATTCATCGCAAAACTTATGAACTCCTCACTTTATGCCATTCACAAAATACAGCACCTTTAAAAGTGTAATTTTCTGGTGATTTTATGCATTGCTTTGCAACCCTGCGTACTTATTTAGAAGCAAGAATTATATTCTCCGTGTACCTCAGTCTCTCCTGTAAACATTCGTTTTTGTTTAGTGTTCGTCTGTTCATATGTCCTGAGCAACTATAGTTTTCGTAAACGCTTGCAAATGCAAAAATTGGCGCTCCATCCACAACAAAGATGGCCTCCATCCAGGAACACTTATTCATACGACAACGTGAATAGTGTTATTGACCTTCTCATACACAAGGTTCATCACACTCCAATCTCTATAATTTTTGGAGATGGTCGAGCAATGATTTTCACCATCTTTGGACCACTTGAGGTGAATTGGCCCTCATTCATACTAGGCAAATGCTGGGGTGATACTAATCCTTCCCTTTCCCCGGATAGTGTGATCAGGAGGGACGTTATCCCTCATACGTGACGGGCTAACATGGACATAGATGCCGAAAGCCGAGAACTCTAAATCCTAATCCTAATCCTACTGATGGGCTAACATGGCCATAGATGCCGAAAGCCCAGAAATCTAAATCCTAATTCTAATTCTAGTGACGGGCTAACATGGCCATAGATGCCGAAAGCCCAGAAATCTAATTCCTAATCCTAATTCTAGTGACGGGCTAACATGGCCATGGATGCCGAAAGCCCAGAAATCTAATTCCTAATCCTAATTCTAGTGACGGGCTAACATGGTCACAGATGCCGAAAGCCCAGAAATCTAAATACTAAATTCCTTGTTTCATTTTGTTTATCCACTGTTTATGTGTTAATCACATTTATTTATTGATTTTCTCGTATTATGATATTTTATATTTTAATCGTGGTTTCGTAGGGCATAATTACTTAGTATCATTTTCTTCGTAATTACAATTGGCTATACTTTATGCAGATTTCATCTTATATCTAATGGATTTTCCCCTTTCTCTTCTTTCTTTTCCTTTTCTTTTCTTTTTTCTTTATTTTTTTTTTTTAAAGAAAGCAAGATATACCCACTAGTTACAAACAGTGTGACAACATTACAACCATAGCTATGTATATTTTACGTTGGAGTCCATCATGATGCTGAAATTAAGTCAATGTCAACTTAATCCAGATTACTACAATTTTGAGGAATGTTGAATGTTCCTATAACCGTTAGAAACATCGGCTCGAAAGAGTCTGACACACTAAAAATAATACAAAATTTACTATTTTCTTTCGCTTGTCTTTCATAAGTGAAAGGAGATAATGAAATGCAACTTAGCACAATCACAGACAATTTTATTTTACTACAGAAAATATGATCCTGAAGAATTTCCATTGCTGCCATCAATACAAATTACAGTGTTGCCAGAATAACATTTCCCCCAAAATCTAAGTTAAGGTAGCGGTTGGAGAAATGAACTTAACTATATTTGACTACGTATCATGTTGTCTTGGAATCCTGTGAATTACTTTTTAAATAACAGTTGTATTCAGATTGTAATAAACAAAATAGTTTTAACGTACAGTTATTAAAATTAAATAATAATGCTATTTACAATATAATTTACAGGATTCCAAAACAACATGATACTTAATCAAATGCAGTTGATAGTTCGTTTCTCTAGTTCCTGCCTTAACTTAGATTTTGGAAGAAATGTTATTCTGACAACACTGTAATTTCTATGGGTGGCAACGCTGAAAATTCTTCAGGTTCATATTTTCCGTTGTAGAATCACATTATCTATGATTGTGGTAAGTTGCATTTCATTATCTCCTTTCACTTATGAAAGACAAGCGAAAGAAAAATAGTAAATTTTGTATTATTTTTAGTGTGTCAGACTCTTTCGAGCCGATGTTCGTTCCTCTAGTCCCTGCCTTAACTTAGATTTTGGAAGAAATGTTATTCTGACAACACTGTAATTTCTATGGGTGGCAACACTGAAAATTCTTCAGGTTCATATTTTCTGTTGTAGAATCACATTATCTATGGTTGTGGTTAGTTGCATTTCATTATCTCCTTTCACTTATGAAATAAAAGCACAAGAAAAATGGTAAATTTTATATTATTTTTAATAAGTCAGGCACTTAAGAACCTGGTTGGGTATGGAACAACAAACAAGTTAGAACCTCACATGGTAATATAAGTATCCGTAACGTATCAAGACTCTATCCATATCTTCAAATGAACAGTTATCTCGTGTTTTGCTATTTAATTTCAATGGGTTTTGACATATACAGTGGCTCAATAAAGAAGTCGGACATATACATATTCACACATTCAAGAGAGAATTGGCATTCCAAGAGTACGCTTCAAAGAACAAAAAATAATTTTAAGTACTCTATATTATTTACTTATGGAAAATAGAAACATCAATGACAAATCTCAATTTCATGACTATAAAAAAAATGAAAATACAGCTAAAATCCATGTCAAAAAAAGAACTCGGACAGGTAGCACCACTCTCTTTCTTTTTGGGCTTAATAGGCGAATTTCCAAGAATTTGTCTACGTGACAATTTTAAGTGTCCAAATGAAGCGAGTTGAAGCTGTACTGTTTTTACATAGACGAAACTGTGTGTTTAAAAGTTAAAATGGGAAGTCAACGTGGGCAAACATCTTTAGCAGTAAGAGAACATTTTCAAAAACATTAGAAAGAGGGAAAATCAGTTCGTCATACTGTGGAAATAGTAGATAGGTCACTCCCCACAATTCATGATATTATTAGACGTTTTAAATAAACAAATCAATGGAAAATACACCAAAAAGTAGTAGATCTAGAGTGTTTTCAAAGTCAGACGAGTGATGGATTGTACTATAGGTTAACAAAAACTCCAAAACACGTGTCCTAAACTGGCCAAAAAAGTATCAGAACATCTTAATAAACGTTTGCATCCTGAAACGATGAGATTTGTTTTAAGAGAAGCAATTTACATGGAAGAGTATCCCGTGAAATACCGTTCGTGAGCAAGTGCAATAGACAAAAGAGACTTAGTTTTGCAAAAGCTTATAAAAACAAAGATTTTGCGTTTAGAAGCACTGTGTTATTCGCGGACGAAAACAAATTTAATTTGTTCCGCTCAGATGATCAATGTTACATCTCGCGAAAACCTAATGAAGAACTCAAAGCGAGTAATCTACGATCCACTGTGAAACATAGAGGTGTCTCGGTAATGGTTTGGGGCTGTATGTCCTCTGCTGGTCCAGGTAAACTTTGTGTAATCGATGGTATTATGGACCAAACAAAGTAGGCCTATTTAAACATTCTGAAGCAAAATTTTGTAAAAGTGCTGAAACATTGGAAATAGTAGAGAACTTACAGTACTACCAGAATAACGATCACAAGCACAAAGCACTCAATGTGCGTTTGTGGCTCCTGTATAATTGTCCGCTCGTTCTGGAAACACCTCCACAATCTCCTGATATTAATGTTATTGAGCACTTAATGGGCATATTTGGAGAACCAGTTAAAATATCATACTATTAGAACAAAGGAAGATTTGGAATCAGCACTTCAGACTGAATAGGCAAAAGGTGATCCTTCTTTCTGCAGAAAACTTGTAAAATTCATGCCAGAAAGATTGAAAGTGATCGTGAAAAATAAAGGATTGACTACAAAATATTAAAAATATCTAACAACATTCTAAAATTTTGCTACAAATTAGGTGTCAGAGTTCTTTTTTGACATGGATTTACGCCATGTTTTCACTTTTTGAATCTTTTTATAGTCATAAAATTGAGTTTTGTCATTGATGTTTCTATTTTTCATAAGTAGATAATATAAAGTAATTAACACCTATTTTTTGTTCTCTGTAGAATACTCTTGGAATGTTTATTCTTCTTGGAATGTGTGAATATGTATATGTCCGACTTCTTTATTGAGCCACTGTAATTAACTATTACCATCATATTTGTATTTTATCCACTGATTTTATCTATACATTATTTTTAACTTCTAAATTAAGGTAAATCTTCCCATTCCATCTTCTGTTTTTGTTTATAATATTTTAAAGTTCGTTTGTTTTGCATATATAACTTTTAACAATGCTTTTTTTTTAATTCTTTATGTATTGGAATGGAATAGCATTAACATTGTGAAAAAATCTTTTCAACTTTTACATTGACGAAAGCAGCAAAACAAAATCAAAAGCAAACAAATGGAAAAACATTTGAATGAACGTAAAATGATAACATTAAATAAAAAAAATAATGGAATAAATTATATTAATTTCTGAAGTTAACAGTACTTGTACACTTGTTAACTTGTGACGAAGTGCTTATAGCGATTGGCAAAAGTATCTGTACAACTACTTTCTTCCCATTTTACTACGGATTGCGATTCATATTTGCGAGTGATTCAAATTCCGCCTATAATTACAACGCGGTCCTTTTTGCATGTGTATCCTGGTTTGATTTGTGTCAGGAGCGCATGTTTTTTGAGAATTTAACACAGCATACACTCGACAAGGGAACAAGTTATTAAATAAGATTTACGGTGAGCTACGATGTTTAACAAAATACTGAAACAAACATAGCTATTTTGGTAAAATGTTTATTAGGATTTTTGAAAAAAAAAAAACATAGAAAAGTCTTCTTCATCTCTATATCTCTATTTTCAACGACATGGAGGAGGATGTACTTATTACTATTATTATTATTATTATTATTATTATTATTATTATTATTATTATTATTATTATTATTATTATTATTATTGCTAGCCGTGCTGGTTTAGCAACTCTACTGAGATAATCGAAATCAAGTAGTCGTGGGTCTAGTCAGTACTTGGACTGACTGTTGAGAAATAACAAGTGGTAGAGGCAGAGCGGCGTTTACCTAACGTTGTGGGGACAGTTTAGGGAGAAGTGGCTGATTTCGGTCCAGAAAATACGCTGCTGGCTAAAAGAGTCTTGGCCCTTGGAGTACCTTGGCCCTTTGTGACTCTTATATCTTAATAATAACACTCTAAGACCTAGAGTATTAGTGAAATTAAATTCACCCAAGGCAATTTGAAAATGCTACAAGTTTTCTTCTGACTTTTCCAAAAATTCGGAAGATTTTTTTGATCTTCTAAATATAACCTGACATAGAGGTAACTGAGATCATGTCTTTCGCTGAGCAGAAGGAAAGAACCTTGAATTTCTAATATAGTTTATATTCTTCACACTTTCCTGGTGAGGTGATAGAGAAACTGAAGGTCAGGGTAACCGGTCTAACATTAGTAGATGTTGATTCTTAATTCCCTCGCAGTGTAGCCATTGTTCATCTCACAAAAAGACTGAATTCTAGAAAAGCAGTGATCAAGTCACAAATAAAACACAATACTTCCTCCAGTGGAGCCGACCATTTGAGGAAATAAATAGAAGACATGGGCCACTGCAGTGAACTTTCTTACTTCATTTGCTACACTAAATCATGCTACATTTATTACTTAGCTGTGGTCTTGGCTGCGGACGCTATTTAGAATCCAAACGCATAGGAGATTTTCCATGTATGTTTGTGCATACGTTTCCTTTGCGGCTGGGCCATCCGTACAGTTTGTCGCTCAGCTCGTTGTCGGAAGCTGTAGTGAAAACATTTCATGTGATTTTCGCTGTTAATTTTATGTTTTTGTGATATACAGTCTGTCAAAAGTTTGAGGATTCTACTGATTTTTCAGAATTTTCCAGACAAAATGTATTGTCTCCATACAAACTCGTGTTTGTTGTACTTGTTTTGCAAATAAACATAATTGTTCACATAATGAAACAAAGACTGACTGTTCTGTTTCCATTCACACTAATTTATTGAGGAAGTTTGAGTTAATCGAAATACTTATCCTTAGCCTTGATAAGAGCTGTACATATCAGAAGCATCTGTTTGATACATTTATCCAACTTTCGCCTCTCCAAGAGCTTTGGAAAACCTTTCATAGATATTCAATATTTGTTGGCATGCGTACATTCCCTGACTGTTATATGAAGTTCATCTCACAAGAGCACAATGGCTGCGAATCGTGAGACTGTGGCGGCTATTCCATTTTGTTGATTTGATTCAAATCATCAACTTGATTGCCTGTAAAATATCTGCACACAATGACTACTTTTTCCGTGTTTTACTGTAGGTATTACACAATTGGGATGAAAGCACTTTTTGGAAGGGCGACGCACAAACATTGGGTGTTGGGAACAGAAAAGTTGAAATTTAGATTCGTCGGTGCAGAGTACCCTTTTGCTCGTTCATTGTCCAGTCTTTATTTTTCTGCCCGAGAGTACCTTTTCGCAATGTTTCCTGCTAAAAGAGTGGTTTCGTTACTTCAATCTACAGGTTTCGGATCACCGTCCCATCCGATTGGTTGGGAACGGCTTTTCCGTATTTCCGTTGCTGCCGGAGCGGTTAAACGACGTTTCGGTTTGCTTGTAGTTCAACTTGTCTTTACCAGAAGTTGTTATTTCTGGACAACCAGTTTGTTTCCGTGCAATATTTACACGACTATCTTTCAAGAATTAGAAACATTGCCCCAACTGATATCTGCAACTACTGAGCAATTTTCCGCTCCTTTCTCTCAAAATAAGAATTTGAGTGCGTAGTTGGCTCTTAATTCTCAGTTTTTTCTTGCGTATTTTACAGCACTTTCCCGTTCTTCACACTCATTTACTTATTCACGCGAGTGAAAGCAGCACAATCGCATGGCACACATTTGCACCCAACTTTACTCATCACGACTGAATAGCACACACCTAACTGTACGTGATAATAAACAGACAAAAACTGATAAGGCTTCGTACAAACACCACCGTAAGGAGCCCATAGACGATCCACGGTTTGTGCAAACACTGTGTTTGCGCAAACATTCGGTCATACACGGTTCAACTCTTTGCACAAACTTCAGTTCAATTTTGAGTTTGATCGTGTAAACATGTCCACTGAAGCAGCTCGTTTAGCGATAGTAATTGATTGTGCTTTGGAAGCGGAAAGACCTGCGAAACCAAAACGAAAGAAGAGGGTTTGAATGAAAGAGTGGTTCAAGAAACGGTCTAAGTTTAGTCATCAAAATTTACCTAGGTAATATCCGAACTTGAGATAAGTTCGACTGTGGACTATAAAAATTATTTACGAATGGATTCAAGTACATGTGGTGAAATACTGGAAAATTGATTTTATTCCTTACTGACTCTCTATTCTCCTCCTAATCTATTTTCTTCATTCTATCCATCAATTTCTCATATGCCGCATTTTTCAGATTCCTGTTTTTATAATCTTCACTCTTTACCTTCCACAGTTCAGGTAAATTTCGATAAAGTTTAATAAATTCTCTTCAGAATTCTTGATTCCTATTCATTGACGCCATAGTTCAAGAAATAAGCGTCTGTACACTAGACCTCTTACTGGGAAATAAAGCTCGTGTTTCACAAACACGCCCATACACGGTCCACGTGTTTGCGCAAACATCATGTTCGTGTAAACAATTTTTGAACGAGTTCGATGTGGAAAATGTTTGCACAAACGATTGCGCAAACAGTTCATACAACACCATACACGGTCAAACTGTTTGCACAAACAGCCTTGTTTGCACAAACCGTGGATCGTGTATGGGACCTAATATGTCACTGAAACGATGAATTACAGATAAAGATTGACGTTAGTCGTTTGTTCTTTATTTATGTGCTTACTGCAAATCGGTTTTCCTTAATAAATGTGTCTCAATATTTAATCAATAAATGTGTCTCAATAATAAGATAATGTATTTTCGTATCCTTATACGAATTTCGTGGTGGGCTAATGATGTCCACTACTCAAGCTCGAACATTCATTTGTTGACTTCCAGTGCAACACCTCTTAATCAAGGTACAGCAGAAAACGGATGTGTTACTAAACAATACCAATAAACAGGGTTTTATATCGACACAATGTCCTTTAATAGGAAGATATTGGAAAATCAGTAGTGTGCTCAGACTTTTGATAATGACTGTACATAATAACAAATTTAATATATTTGCTTCTCAGACTCAGTTCAACCTGGTGTCCCAGACAAGCTTAGAAGCAGCCAATTTTTCAACTGGAGAATTTCTGCAGAATTTCATAGTGGGTTTAATGATACCCACTATTCGAGCTCGAACATTAATTTGTTTGATTTCTGGTGCAACATCTCTTAATCAAGATACACAACAGAAAATGGGTATGTTACAACAACTCAATTTAACACAGACCAGTGGTCCCAGCATGACTAGCACTTTAGCATGTTATTTCAATACTAGGAGCCGGTGTTGTGGTTAACACAGGTCTCTGCTGTTACTGATTTGACACTGGCGAGTTAAAGAACTACGTGATTGAACGAAGGAACGCGGAAATCGGAACAGTGCCATGTGATATTTCTTATACAGTTTATACACCATGTATTATAAGTAATACTCTTTCTAACTGGTGACAAAAATGAAATTTTTCTTTTTAAACGTATCACGATTATGTCCGTTAGACTAAGGGAGATGATGAATAAAGCAAGTGAATGATAATGGAAGAATTAGTGGAATAGCAAGTCACTGAGATACTAATAATAATAACTACATTATTCACCTATGTTCAACGAAATCTTTCATTTGCTAAGAACAATGACTTAGCCACTGAAACAACCAATTTATCAACTCTGCAACGTTACTGCAGAATTTCGTGGTGGGCTAATGATGTCCACTACTCAAGCTCGAACATTCATTTGTTGACTTCCAGTGCAACGCCTCTTAATCAAGGTACAGCAGAAAACGGATGTGTTAATTTAACGTCAATTCAACACAGACTAGTGGTCCCAGCATGACTAGCACTTCAGCACGTTATTTCAATGCTAGAAACCGGTGTTGTGGATAACACATGCCTCTGGTGTTACCGATTTGGCATCGGCAGGGTTACATAACTAGCTGATTGAACGAAATAATGTGGAAAGAGGAACAGTGCCATGGCGATTTTTCGATATACAGTATGGTGAAAGCAAGTCATTGAGATGTTAATATTAATAACTGTATTATTCTTCTGTGCTTAGTGAAACCTTTCACTTGCTAAGAATAATGATTTAGCAAAAATATCAGAGACGCCTGCAAACCCTATATATCAGAGAGTACACCTATACTGTTATTTTAAGTGTTCACGTTGCCTTCAAAGAATACAAATAGTATCGAGTAACTGACAGAGAATTTGTATTAGATTTTATCTGTATTACTTGAGTTATGAGCAAAGCTTTACGGGGCATACTTGGCATTTATATCAAGTAATGAACAACTTATATTTCCTGTAGTCTTTAACGGAAATAGTTTTGTAACCATATGCATTTTCTGACATTTACATAACTAGAAGTCCTGCCATCTGTTGTTCTTATCTTCACTATCTTTCTCTTCGTTGCCAACTATATCTCGTTTCTCACAATATTTATGCAAGATCCTTCATATGAGTCATCCCCCTTTAATAAGACAAAGAATGTGAAAGTAGCTGTTTGGCGAAAGCATATAAAGCAACACGAATGGTGTGTTATTAAAATGCCTCCTCATCATGTCACGTGTTTGATTCAACGAACTCCACTTTAACTCTTTAGTTCAAAGTGCGACAGAGTTTAAGTAGCACCAGCACGTGTAAAAATTTAATACAACTCGGGTGACAGAGAAACTGTGTTGAATTACGAGTGATCTTACAGTATTTAAAAGGCAATAGATCAATAAATGACATATCTAATTTCTTTCACCTGTTTAAATTTTGACGCTTGCTTTCGCAGCCAATCAGAATGCGTAGAATAAACGTATTCATAGTGAAAATCGGCATCTTTATTGAAAGAACGAAGCACTGCTTGTGTACAATAAAAATAAACTATTTTTGTTGTCATTATTGAATATACTGAAATACAATAATAAGATGATTTAACTAATGTTTATCAGGTAGGCGATAGTGGATTCTTGGCTCTAACTATAAAAAAAAAAAGAGAGAATTCATGGATTGGGGGCCGCGGTGGCTCAGTGGTAGAGCGTTCACCTCTGGTGCTTGGGGTCCCGGGTTCGATCCCAGCCCCCGCCAAGTGAACTTTGTGGTGGACAAACACCGTGTGCGTGGGTTTTCTCGGGGTTCTCCCGTTTCCTCCCACTTTCTTCATTCCACCATTTCATTCATTACTCATCATCACCGTCTCCTTTAGCCTAACCGGCATAACCGTGGGACGTAAAACTCACAGATTTCATTTCATTTCATTTCAATTCATGGATTGTAATACGTTGGCTTATAGATTAGCCATCCTGACTGATTTCAGAATTTTTTAAAAGAAGTTTTCTTGTTTCAGTAGGGGACAACGTTATGGTTAGAGGGTGGACTCATATCCGCGTGTTACTGGGTTCGATTCCCAGCCGATGCTTTCCAATTTTCGGGAAGTATCCACCCAGCGTCGTGAGGCAAACTGGGGATACACGCGAATAAAAGTTGTGACGGTCATTAGGTGTACAGTGCCCCTGATACGCCTGTTAGAGACAGAGTGTCACAGATTGTTTGTCTCTAGACTGACAGTGAGCGTAGTTCAGCTGGTCGCTAACAGATGGCGTTGGGGCGGCTTAGGCTCGCAAAAATGACTGTTTGACCAAGTGGTTTGATTTTTGTTTAGTAAGCTAATTGAAAAGAATGAAAGTTTGCTCTGGAGCAGTCATTTCCAGCTTAATGCTCTGTGACGTCATTGTGTGGTGCTTCTATTCTTTGTAAACTACACAGAAAAGAGACGGATCTGGCAGATAACCTGACTTTAATAAAGCGCAGTAGTAATAGATAGACACAAGGCGTAGGCAAGTGGCTCCCAACCGCTGCGTTGCGACACACTGGTGTATCATGCAATCTCGTAAGATGTGTCACCAAATTTTAGCATTTAATGAACCAAACAGTTAGAATCAATTTTGAGGTAAACTATACCAGTCAACGCCTCTAACGGCAGCAACAACGCCCAGTATTACGCAGAGTCACTATTTTAGAGAAACTTATAATCTTACACTATTCTCAGTGGTGTACGTAAGGAACGTTTCGGGTTTTAACCCCCTCAGTAAGACATCACGGAAAAATAAACACTTCCCATGTTAAGATATATTATAAACATGCGTGTCCTGAAAGGCTATGAAATTGAGTGCTCGAACCCACCGTTGACATACGCCACTGACTATTATAATGTATATATATTACTAAAAAATCAAACAAGTGTGTCGTAATGTCGCAGACGTACGGTAAGTGTGTCATTATCAGCATTCAAAGATGTACGGTTTTGACCATACAAATATGACGTACAGTCCGACTCCTTGACCGTACACATTATGCACGGTCTTACTGAAATTATGTATTAATATTTCATTTTTAAGGAAAAAGTATTTTATACTCTGTCATTTTTAAGTCTGCCAATGACTAGTGGTCTACAACCCGTCGCAACCAGTTGTAGTTATGCTGGGACGATGACTTCCCTTTTCGCCTTTCAATAAGATAAATGTAATAAAAGTGAAGCATGTGTTTTAGCCAGTCAGTGTGCAATATAATGGATCCACACACACACACGACAATTTCATACCATTAAAAAATAATGCTTGGCAAATTGTCTTCTGTATAGGTCGAATACAAAGTCGCAGTCAAAAGGAAGTGACAACATCTAATTTTGTAAGATGAACTTTGTCTTGATGATTGACAAATTGTTTACTTTTCTTTTGTATGCAGCAAACAAACATCAAAAACCACTACAGATGTGCACGACACGAGTCGAGACACAATTTTCCTGACAAAATTCGAGTCGAGACACAGCTCTTCCAATAGAAAAATGTATATTTTTCGAGTCGAGACATCACTTTTACAGCACATTTTCGAGACGAGACAGTCTCAAATCTTGTCTCGTGCGCATCCCTAAAAACCACATTTAAAAAATAATTATCATAATGCTCTGATACTTTATCGTATACAATTCCAAACCAAAACAACACATACATGTTGACACTAGTAAAAAACAAGTGTTAAAAAATGGTCCTACAAGAACTTTTATTGTACGGTCCTCTGAAGAATTCTATTCTTATCCTGTGTACTTTTCACGTTCTGTGATCTTGGTAACCTGGTCATCAGTCAAAGGGTTGGGAACCACTGGCGTACTCGATGGTTTACCGCACATACTTCTTGTTGTCTGCGCGTACATTACCAAACACTTGCTTATTGCATTCTGCTATTTTACCCTCTTTTACTCCTTTGCTCAAGGTGTATCTCATGCTAATCTCTCTCTAAAATCCTAACTCGTACGTCATATATCGGATGGTTGACAATTCCTGCTCTTGAAGCTGAACAGGATGGTAATGAACACGAACGACTAAAAGAAATAATACATTTACTTCTTTCAAAAGGGAAAATAATTAGAAGGCAACAGAGAAATAAACTGCAAGAAAGGTTCTTCCATTATCACTTCAAGTGGTTGCAACATCAACAGGAGGCAACAAAGTCATCTTGATCTTTCTTTTCGTTAAGGAGTTTGGTTTATCAACACTTCATTTTATATTTACGCTGTTTGTCAGTCTGTCTGTCCGTTCGGGAGACAAAAAGTCTCAAAACACCTATAGATATACCACATTGACTTGACACCTAGTTTTCCAATCCAGGCGCTGCTATCGGCTAAAGGAATTCCACTCCCTTTCGCTAAGACTCTCTCGCTCAACAACAGCTGAGCCCCTATACGATTGGCTCAACGCGTAGGTGTATCGAGGGTGCGAGCTTTAGTTCCCATTTTTGCCATGGCTCAAGACATTTTGGCAGCACAATAGCTGATGGCTCATCATCAATTTTGACGACGATATTTAGCAGATATGTGGAATTGGAACAGGGGGTGGGCCAATCACAGAAGACTTACTGTCGTCCAGGGCGGTATGAGACAATGTATAACATTTTCATAACAATCGAATGGCCATGTTTAATGAAGAAACTCGTTCATCGTATACTAACATCACAAGAACACAAAAACTGCTATAACGGAAACCAAAATATTTATTTATTAAAGTATAGCAGAAAGAATGTATTGAATAGTTCGGGGAAAGAAGCCCTAATTTTTTGTTTCGGAGGTCATAGCTCTTTGAAAATTATGTACAAGAAAAAAAAATGGTACAGTTTTGGAGCTTGATCTTTTAGTAACCCGCACAGAAAGTTTCATTTCAGAACATCGTATAGTTAATACTCCGGAACAGGACACAAACAACATTAAAATTTGCCATCTTCTCCCAACTATGCGCGGGAAGATGCCTGACTAATCGGGGTAAGATGCCACAGAAATCGGATTCGCGTACGTGCGTATTAGGAAAGTAATAGGTGTAATATATAAAAATATATTATTCAAACACTTATTTACAGTAGACCAAAGCATGTTTGTACTATCTTTTACTTTGAAAAAAATAAAATACAAATTGAGGCTAATGTACAGTAAAACATTACGCGATAGAAATATTTACTGAACTAAAAATACATAATTATGTAAAGACGGATAAATATGCTTTACCATAGATGACATAATGTTTGATTATTTTACAGTTTTGGTGTTTATTGTTCATGTCCATGACAATGATATACAATTCATTGAAACTAACTTTTGGGCAAACGTTCTACACTACATTTTCTTTCCAGTACTCTTACTCTTGAAACGAAATCACAAATGTTTGGTTGTTTGGTGCATGTTGCATGTAACCATACCTTGCTTCAATGCATTGTAGCCACCAAAGGACCATTAGGATTATATTAGCATCGCCCACAGAAAGCACAGTAATCTTCCGAAAGTATACTAAAAGTTTACATGGTGGTGTAATTTCTTTCGAGCATTGATCTCCATTAGTAGTACTTTCACATGGAAATTAGGTTATGTCTTCTGTAGTTTCAGGCTAAGACGATTTCTTTATCGTAGTTTTCTTACCTTGCTTACAAGGGACATCACCCAATTGTCCGCCTCCGATTTCAATGAAATTTTTCTAGCTGAGAGAGGACATATATGTATTATTTGTGAAGACAAAAATTTTTGCCATGGTGCATGTTATCTGTTTTTTTTTTTTTTAATAATTTTTAAGAGTTGTGATGTGGTTATTAGAGATTACTGCAGAAGTCCCTTACTAACCTTTGTAAACGGAGCGTTAATGAAAGAACAACCATGTAGATACATATAAGGCCTAGGGGGAAGTTGTATGGTAAGTATGACCTTGACGACAGCCATCTTGAAATCCGCCATTTTGAATTAAGGTCAAGTTTTTAAAATGGGAATAGGGTAATATGATACATAATTTCGGGCTAGAATTTAATCAGGAAATGTAGCCTGCATGTTGCGCAAACGACAAACAATAAAATATTTTTCATAAATACAACTTTAAAAGAACAGCAGCAATGATATGAAAGATCAAAGAGGCATAATATGACTGTTCCCAAAACATTGTACCATGAACATAATATGAAAACAGGTAACTTGTTTATAAAGAGGTGTAACTTAATTGAGTTCCTGATCAATACTGATTATAAATTTTACAAACATGAATCATCGACAACAATCGCTAGAAAACGAATGACTTTTTGCCAGACTAGCTAAAAAATTGCCATAGAAAATAAACAAATATGCAATAAAGAAATAAATATAAAACAAAACAAAAGATCCTTGATTTACACAACAATCGTATTTCGTTTTTCTTTTTGAAGTGAATTTTCATTTGATTTTTCGTCTCATCTACTATACAAGCTACGTCTTCGGTATTACCTGAATGCAAAGTTGGAGTTGTTTCGTTATGCGATGATTCATGTCAGTAAACCAATTTTTGAAGGGCAGGTATAGGAAATAAATAATTACATGGCAAGTCTTGAAATTTCAGAAAGAATGCTGGATGCTTATCCCAACACTATTCATGAACTGACAAATCACAACTCTTAAAAAATGTAATAAATTTAGAAAACATGAGCCATGGCAATAATTGCAAAGTGACAGTTGGATTCTTAAAACATGCGGTGAAAATTAGGAGTGTTGCCAATTTGAAAGATCGAATAATGGACGATTGGTGCACATTAGAAGAAGTCCTAAATTCATACTGGTTAACTATAGAACAAAAATAAGCATACCATTGGCTTTTTGGGAAAATTTGCTATTAAAATGAGGTGTCACATGCTATAGTTTTCATTTTTCTAACTTCACTTTAATTCAAAATGGCCGATTTCAAGATGGATGCCGTCAAGGATACCCTTACCGTATCACTTCCCTCTAAGCATAACATGTATTACCGAAGCTTTTATCCACTTATTATCATTAATACGCGGGTTAGAAGCGGATGTAAGGGACTTTCGCACGTAGTAAGTGAACAATTAAATGCCTGTAACTTTTCCCCAAATGGGTCTATCTCAAAACTAGCTTCACCATTGTCTTCCTGATTAAATTCTAGCCCGAAATTATGTATCATATTACCCTATTCCCATTTTAAAAACTTCACCTTAATTCAAAATGGCGGATTTCAAGATGGCTGTCGTCAAGGTCATACCTACCATACAACTTCCCCCTAGGCCTTATATGTATCTACATGGTTGTTCTTTCATTAACGCTCCGTTTACAAAGGTTAGTAAGGGACTTCTGCAGTAACCTCTAATAACCACATCACAAGCCTTAAAAATTATAAAAAAATAGAAAACATGAACCATGGCAAAAATTTTTGTCTTCACAAATAATACATATATGTCCTCTCTCAGCAAGAAAAAATTCATTGAAATCGGAGGCGGACAATTGGGTGATGTTCTTTGTTAGGTGTTTTTATTGTGATCTGAGATGATGAAAACTTTAGCTTGGAGTTTGCAGTTTTCTCGAAATCTCTGATGTTGAGAATGAGTGATATCTTTTGTTCCGCAAATAAATTTTGTACATCCTCTTCAGGAACTATAATGTCTGAAATTGTGTAAGCGTCACCGGGTACAGCATCAGGATTGCACGGATATATTCTACAAGCTACAAATCCTGCTGTTGCGTTGTTGGGGACATTTGCTTTCTCAAATACTTCTCTCAAAAATGAAGGAAACTGCGGCCGAAAGACTTTCCTGTTGGGATGAGTACGTTGCCAGTTTCGAAAAAAAAAAAAAAAAAAGTTTGAGACGTTTGAAAAGTGATCCATCAAGTGGTTGTAACCAATGCGTGCTATGAGTCGGAAGACAATAATATTACATCGTTGTCTGACGTTATTTGCAGCATATCTGGATCAGTACAATGTGACGACTGCGCATCCAACACCAAAATCGAAGGTTCAGGAGGTTTTCAGGAAATGAAGTGTGTTTGCACACCAACGCATAGATGTGTCAGAGTTAACATAAGCTGCCTCCCACTTTCTTCATTCCACCATTTCATTCATTACTCATCATCACCGTCTCCTTTAGCCTAACCGGCATAATCGTGGGACGTAAAACTCAAATATTTCATTTCATTTCATTTAACATAAGCTGATTTCTGATTCATAACGATTTGTGCACGGTTGGGAAGACCATCTTCCCACTCAGGTTTTTTATTTTTCCACTTCAAAATACACAACAATGGTAGAAAATGACTCGCTGGGTTACAATACACAATCAACGAGCTAGTTTCCCACTGAAGTTACTTGATTTACTTGTTTCAAACATATAAAATGGACGTCTTCTTTCCATACAGTATTTTGGAATTTTAAATGATTTTGTATTTTACTAATAATTACATTCAATATAATATATTTCGTGAGCAGAGAAAATATGGACACCTGCGAATACCTCTTCGGAAAGAATCAGAAACGCATCTTTCCCCGACAAATTTGTTGCATCTTTCCCAACAGTTGGGGGAATATGCTACTACCGCCTACTGAACGAAGGACACGTGGAAATCAAGGAGGCTTAGCTCAGAAATGAAAATTATTCTTCTACCTTTCATGTATTTACATATTACTACTTCACGTTTCGATATGATATATATTTCTGTGCAAATTCTTAATACATAATTTCGTTTTTGCGTTTTTGAGAGAGAGCGAATTTTACTTTTTACCGAATAAAAACACAAGTTTTTACTTATCAGCGAATATAACGTCCTACTTTTCTTTCCATGTCACCTGCACACACAATTGATGCATCGCGCTGCCAACTGCATTCAAGGTCAAGCAACGAGAGCAGAAGATGCGTCTTCCCCCGTATTGCATCTTCCCCCGAACCACTGATAACGAATTCGCCCGATATTTCTTATGTTAGTATGTGTATAATCGGCAAAGACATGTATGTGGCCGAGTCATGTCAAAAGAGCAGTAAATAAGAACTATAAAACGAAAATAACACTTTCTTGTCCATTTAGCAACATTTTGTTTTACTCTTTTTAATTTTTGTATTTATAATTCTTTGCCTATGAAATTTACCACAAATATACATTTCCAGATTATTCACATAGTAACAGTATTAAAAGTACCCTGCAAAATCATTATCATATTATATTCTTACAAGAAGACAGTTATAGATATGCGACAATCATTTTGGATATGAGTGACATTTTGGACATCAATGTTCCAACGCGGATGCTATTTTCCACGGTGGACATAAGCTATCCAGGAAATATTTGCAATTCAGCTTAAGATTATGTAAGAAGTATATTTTCAATAAGGATTCAGGCGGGACGGGCTGGTTGTTGAACATGGCTGAAGTGAAGAATCAGAAGTTAGGACTGCAGTTTGTTGATGGACGTCGTCCACCCACTGGAAACGTTAGAAATCAACCATTTTCGGTTTTAACGTTGATCACGACGGAGCAAATCATTATGCGTCTCAAGAATATATTTAATTTCGATCATAATCTCCCCAGGGACGGATCCAGAACGGACGTCTGGGGGGGAGGGGGGCGGTGGGTTGTAGTACTGCTACTTAGAACTATTTTTAAGAGCTCCAAACTCTGAGATGGGTTTTATTTATACATAAAACAAGAAAGTTTCCACCGCCCCGATCACCCTCTCTGGATCCACCCCTGACTTTCTCTGTACCAAAACCGGAAATGATAGAAATCCAGTACAAATTCGGGTTTCAATATTGAATTTACATAGAACAAAAACAATGACAGATGACGAGAAACAATATGAGACGTGAACCTACAGCTCAAACGTGAGATCCAAACACATGAGCTCCCATCGGGAATCGAACCAGAGTCTCTCGTGCCAAATGCTAACTGTATAACAACTAGGGATACGCAAAACCGGTTTTTAAAAATAAAACCCGAAAACTGGTTTCTAGAAAAACCGAAATCCGAAAAACCGACGTTTCGGTTTTCTCCAAAACCGGTTTCGGATTTCTTCAAACCCGGTTCGGTTTTCACTGGAACTGGTTTCAGTGAAAACTTTTGGAAAACACACAAAACTATTTCTGTGGAAACGGCATTGTTTTTCAGAGAACAAAACACTATTCTGGTGAGAAATATTAGAAATTTAGGAAAAAACCGGAACCAGTTTTGAAGAAAACCGAAAACGGATCCGATGAACAACCGAACCGGTTTTGGAGAAAACCGATGACTGGTTTCGGTAAAAACCGAACCAGCTTGGAAGAAAACCGATGACCGGTTTCGGTGAAAAACCGAAACACTTTTTTAAAAATTCGGAAACTGGTTTCGGTTTTTCTAAAATCCGAAAAACTGGTTTTTGTGCCTACTACTAATAACAACCACGAGACTATATAGCCCAGTTCTATGTCGATGATTCAGTTAAAAGCTTTTGTTTTCCTTGGAGTGTTCTCTTGGCATGAGCTATTCTGAACTTTACATCTTGTTTCAATCTATAGTTTGTTGTTTTAATACCTAATAACAGAATGTTTGCACATCTTCCAGGTATATATACAGCACCAGCACTTCAATGTAAAATGCACAGACGAAAGTTAATGAAAACATCATTTTTGCATAACAATTAAATCATTTCGTAAAACTTCCAAAATCAGTTTTACCTGAGATTTCAATTCATGTTACAGGTATTTCGGTTCCTAAATCGATCGTATGTTATCCATTCCTAAAACACGGTTTCTTCATTACAAGATTTGCGTTACTATATGCAAATGAAATTTTTATCCCTCTACTAATATGACATGCTGTGCCTATGGTTATGATTTGTCCTAAAGCAATAATGAGAACAGTTGAATACATAATTTACACATCCGCAAAATTGTAAACAACCAAGGGGTATACAACTCAATTGATACCGCATTGTCAATCCACCATGGAATGATGCAATGGAGTTAACAGTTCTACAGGGAAACATGTGCAACATTTCTTATTCTTACTCAATAGATTATGGCAACCCTTCCCCGCACATCGTTCAGGGTTATTAACAAGTTTGTAAGAACTGAAAATTTAAATACTTCTCCATACATAAATATTTTAAACGAGATTTGCAATAGAGAAAGGAAAGGGCACCAACTTTGGATTAAAGCTATGGCCTTGAAAAATAGTTTTCACCTTGAATTTGTATTGGTAAATGTAGTGTTCGCACCAGTAGGCATACAGGAATTCCACCAGTTTTAAGTAAATATTAGTACTTTTACCGTACATTGACTTACAATTTATATGACCTATGGCAACACTGTTCACATTGTAAAAAGACAAAAAGTAGTTTTCTTTACCTTTCTTTTACATAAAGTTACGCTCGTTTCGCATCAACCCAATTCTACTTATTCTCTTTTGCTTTATTATTTTAACATATGAGTCACTTTTTTCTTGCTTTGCTGATCGTTTGCAGAGCTAAGTAAGTAATGTTTATGAAAGGAGCGAAGGAAAAAGTCCATCAAACAGTCCCGCAGAAGCACCTCATGCATCATCAAGAAAGAAAAGCAAGCGCCATGACAATGTAGTGGTGACTCTTCAAAACTACAAGTCACGCCGGATAGCAAACAACCGGAGGCTCCGCCCTCAAGCTGAGTACGGTTCAAGGGCGGCCGGTTGTTTCACGAACATCTCCGGAAATAACCGAACGTATGTTGACTCGAAGTATATACTTTTTCCTGATATTAGAGAGAGCATGTGCTTTTTCTCTCAACTGCTCGCCCTTGAAATAAGTTTATTTAGTTATTACTTCTTTTTTTATTTCATTTTTTTTTTTTTTTTAACTTGGATAATAACTCGTCGACCTCAATATTTCGAAATCTCCTCATCGCTTGTATACTGTGTATACGAGATACTTATATACCGCAACAAGTTTCATTTCAAGCTAGGGCATCTAACCACGCACATCCATTCTTATAACATCGAAAGAATCTAGATAATTGCGCAAACAAATATACGTAATAGCAGACAATGAAGTCTAGCTTGTTTATCATCTTTAGAACCATTCGTACTCAATTATTATATTTTTAAAGTAAAACAGTAGGCCAGTGGCGTAGTTAAAAAAAAAAAAAAAAAAAAAAAAAACTTCATGGACGAAGAAGTACATACACACCTATAATATATTTTATTAATTAATATCAACGTTGTGGAATTATACACATTTTCCATGATCGGTAACTCAACTTTTTAAATTATAAAATTCACAGTCACATATCTTAATGTAATTAGCCCTATTTTTTTTTTAAAAAAAATGTAGTTAGTAAATTGTGCGTTCAGTGCACAAGAAAA
Organism: Thermobia domestica; assembly: GCF_964235325.1. Lineage (NCBI taxonomy): Eukaryota > Metazoa > Arthropoda > Insecta > Zygentoma > Lepismatidae > Thermobia > Thermobia domestica. Next base: position 166,679,630 of record NC_137468.1, read on the forward strand.
TTAAGTCCACTTTTTGGTTAGTTTGGATATTAAGGGTCTTCACTTCAGCGAAATTAATTTACCGCTAATTTAAGTGTTTTTCTGTAATATCTTCAAAACAAATAAAAATATTCAAAAAAAAAAAAAAAAAACAGAAACGTACTGAACTAGAGTATGCGATTTTGCATGCCATACTGTTATCACAACTCATACATTTGCTTTCGATTTGCAACTGTAGAGAGTTATAGAATTTTTTTCGGGTTCTGTAAATAGCGGCATACCAAAAGCAGATAGGTGAATTGTGGTAAAGGTATATCATATGCAAAATCGTATTGTCTAGATCACTACGTTTCTGTTTTTTGAATATTTTTATTTGTTTTAAAGATATTACCGAAAAAATCTTTAAAAAATTAGCGGTAGTTTAATTTCGCGGCAGTGAAAACCCTTAAGTCTTCATCACGGCGAAATTAAAATACCACTAATTTTACACTAATTATGTGATATCTTCAAATAGATAAAAGATAATCGAAATGTGGAACAAGAGCGCCCTAGACAATATAATTTTACATGAGAAACCGTTATCACGACTCACTTATCTGCTTTCTATTACGAGTCATTTTCAAAATCGGTATTTATTTTCGCGTTTCTAAACAGCTGGAAACGAAAAGCCGCTAGGTGACTTGTGATAACGGTACCTCACGCAAAATAATATTGTCTAGAGCGCTCTTGTTCCATATTTCAATTATCTTTTATCTATTTGAAGATATCACAATTACTGTAAAATTAGCGGTATTTTAATTTCGCTGGGATAAAGACTCTTAATCTGTAAGATCTCCGGGGACACGGTGGCTCAGTGGTAGAGCGCTTATGTTTGATTCGTGGGGTCCCTGGTTGGATCCCGGGTCAAGTAAGTTTGTAATGGACAACATCGTGTCCGTGGGTTTTCTCGGGACGGGATACTCCCATTTCCTCCCACATTTTCACTCCACCAATTCATTCATCATCATTTACTTGCCTCAATCATCCATCTCCCTTGTTAGTCTAAACAGCATAATCGTGGGAAGTTAAACTGAAGAACAATTTCATTTCAATCTTTAAGATCACTATCTGAAGCGCTTTCCTCAGCTTAAAAGTGCAGATATTGTAAATAGTACTTATAACGTTAAAAAAAAAAAAAAAAAAAAAACTTCCATGTACTAAAGCGTCCCGTACAAACTTAATGTATCTTTTTTCACAATTTGGTAATTTGATTTGATTCCCTTGTGCTCTGAATGCCCCAAATGGCGTAAGCGATTTTCTTTATATATATATTTCCGGTACAACCACTGCTGCTTCTAGTTATATCAGTCGCGGTCATGAGGTTTGCATTTGGGTTTAGTGTCCCTTTCAGCACCGAGGCCATATCAGACGTGTACCTATACAGTTTAAAGTAGTATCCGAACCATCGTAATGAGTTCAAAATTTAAGGTTCTCCAACCGTGACAATAATGTCGGTCTTAGCGCCACCCGAATGGAATGTTGTGTTATTTCCCGATACTACCTTACCTTATCCTGATTATCTCACTTCACTCAAGCCTTCATTTTACATTTATCCATATAAAAAGGTTGATGAGGAACAGTTCGGGTTTAGGAGAGGTAAGGGCACAAGAGGTACAATTGGATTATTAAGGTTGATGAGTGAAAGGTTTATAGGAAAAAGGGAAAGAGGCATATGTTGTATTTATTGATGTAGAAAAGGCTTTTGACAACGTGAATTGGGAATTGTTGTTGGGAGTTCTAAAAGAAGGTTGGGTTAGAATGGAAAGACCGAAGACTCATAAGAAACTTACGGATGAACCAACAGGTAAGTGTTAGAATAGGGGAAGAAATGAGAGAGAGGAGTGCAATCGGAAGGGAAGTCCGACAGGAATGCTCACCAATATTATTTAATATCTATCTATCTAGAAGATATAGTGAAACAGAGCCTACAAAATCATAACGGCATTTCTGTAGGAAGTAGAATGATTAGGTGTATACGGTTTGTAGATGATATAGCACTTGTTGCGGAATCTGAAAAGAAAGTCAATAAAATATTAGAAAACTTGAGGAAAGGCTGTGAAGAATATGGAATAAAAATAAATGTTAGAAAGACAAAAGTCATTGTGATTGGAACGAAGCTATTGCTATTAAATACAGAAGTACAAGGGGAGAAAATACAACAGGTGATTGTTTTCGATACTGGTAGTATTATTAGTGATGATATGAAGTGAGAACGTAAAACAAAAGGAAGGATTAGAATAGCGAAAGAAGCCCTTAGGAGGAAGAAAAGACTATTTTGTGGGACCTTGAATAAAGAGTTCAGAAAAAGACTCATAAATTGCTTCATGTGGTGTATTGCACTGTATGAGGCAGGGTTGACTGGTTTAAACCAAAAAACGAAAAAATGTTCGTAAAATCTTGGTGAACACACATTTGTGGGTTATCGCGTGTCACTCCCACATATTATTCGTATTATATTCAAACCTAAATTCCCCATTCATTACTCAAAGAGCTAATACTACAAAAGCAACTTTTGTTTCATAAGTTTATGAATGTTTCTTTTGTGATTTTTTTTTTTTTTTTAGTTTGTTATTATTGTTATGCAATTGCAATCAAAGAAAAATTCCAAATATTGTTTCGCTTTAATAATGTTTACTATTGATAAAATACATCGATATACCGTACTTGGGGGGGGGGAGAGGTCATACAAACCCCACGAGAGGCATTTACTGAAATCAGAAGTATCTTTGGTATCTGTTTATGTATAAATGGGTCAGAGCGAAAGTGAACTCAAATAATTCTTATCTTTATTCACTTTTCTTACTGATATGCAAATTAAGTCGTCGTATTCTTTAACTTGGACTAATAAAAGTCGTAGTGAACTAACTTGGACAAAATTAGTTCTTCTGTACTCTGCAGTACTTTGAAATTGTCCACATGTAATTCTGTATGATGGTTTTACTTGTGCAACTGATTATCTTTTTGTCCTTCTCAAATGACTCTTGACAATTTGACAATTATATTAATAGTATAAAGACCAGTAGAACGTATCAGGAGTCCTTTGTGAGGGAGTCGGCAGACGTATCACATTTGTGGCCAATTAGTACCGGTTTCAAGTTCAAATGGAGGACCAAAATTTGTTTCGGATGTAAGTCGAGAAACGGTTTTGGACTCCGCTTTAAGCTTATGTGACCCCTTCCAGCATAACCCGGTTGTTGCATAATAACACCAAATTGAAACAAACTTATTTCTGTCCATATGTGTTACAAATGCCAAATGTGTTTAAAAAAACAGGTTTAAACCAAAAAAAAAAAAAAAAAAAACGAATTTTTTGTTTTTTCAATAAAAACCATGGTTTCTGCCAACCCTGGTATGGGGTAGAAACACGGCCCCTACATAAAAATGATGAAAAACGACTAGAAGCTTTCAAAATGTGGAGAAGAATGGAGAGAATTAGTTGGGTTAAGAGGAAAACGAATGAGAAAGTGCTAGAAATAGTGAGGAAGAAAAAATAGATATCATTGAAAAGAGGAAAAGAAATTGGTTGGGACATTGGATAACAAGGAACTGTATCATAAGGGACGTACTAGAGGGTATAGTGGCAGGAAAGAGTGAAGGACACTACAATTGATGGACATAATCGAAACAGAAAAATCGTACGTAAATACAAAGAAGTTAGCTGAAGACTGAAGTCTATAGGCAAATGACTTACCAATAATGGCAGAATACCTATGGTGATGGCTTAAATTTCAAGTTCACCCGATGATTACTTAAATTTCAAGTTCACCCGCACGTTGTAAAATTCGGGTGATGTCCACCTCAGGAAATCCGAGTGGGGAACTATTTTGCCTCCAGAATGTTCTACCTCAGAAAGAACTATTATTGTATTTATTTTCCTATTTCGTTCCTCGTGAAAGAAAAATAATGTGGTTAGTATTCCCATTTTCTTTTCACATCTCCATGCCGTTGATCATCTATTGGTTCAACTGCCTTTTACGATAATTTCCCCTCCTAAGTACAAGAATATGTCCTGATATCCACCCGCTCATCTGCCCTCCGAGAAGGCCGGTGGCACCTGGTAGAGGCTGATTACTTATCCCGGGAATCAGTTGATCCTCACCTACGTTAGCCGCCTAAGACGTTGTCCGCTTTCTCCTGCGAGATGTAGGTTGGGATTTTCCCTTCATTCAGGATGAGACCGAAAGGCATTCCGCAAGCCTCTTCAGTACTTTTAGAAACGCCTATCAGGTATGCATGGGGAAGCTTGGCAAAGAGTCATTCATTTATAACTGCACAATAATAATAATAACAATAATTTTAGTACAGGTATTACTAAATTAACTGTTACCGTTGGAATTAACTAAGTTCGTAACAGCATTATTTGGCAAATTTCAGAACTAAGCAAATAAATGGAACATTCACAAGTTCTAAACAGCATGACTCCTAAAACTCACAAGTCCTATAGCAGGGCCAACAAGAGATGGTCTCTGAAATTTCCTACCACATGCGGAGGGAAAATACAGCCCCTACTTTTGGTGCTAGTGTTACCAACCACGGGCACTATGTTTTACACCATTAATTAAATTGCCATTATAGATGGACCGAAAAAAGCCTTGACACATGAGTAGTGACAACGCCACTGCGAGCTGTCAGACACCTTCTCCTACTGGCTCGACCTAAATTAAGGACTTTATGACCATGACTTCTCCCGTCTGGGACTTTATGAACGTTACTTGCGCAAGTCACTAGATCAGCGGGAAGAGCATGAGATTTCCAGTCAACAAGCCTGATAGTAATGTAACAAAGGAGTGGTACTTTACACGCCATAGAGAGATAAAGGAAAATATTGCCAAGTACAGACGCCAGTGGCGTACGAAAGTGAGGGGTTCGGGGTATTACCTCCTTAAGGAAGATACTATGCAAAAGTGAAGAGTTACAATATTATGGTATGTATACAAACACTTGAAATTCTACGAATCTGGGAGCTTGAAAATTTTTCTTGACGAAATTTCTGTGTACGCTACGGCACATACTAAGTTGGAATTCGGTAACTCGAATTCCATGACAACTCGATTTTTTTTTTTTTACATGCCCTTGAACTCTGCATAACACTCAATGTTAAAATAACTTCTGTAAGTCGAATTAAAAGTTTCATAATCATATTTAGAAACCTTGATAACTCGAACTTTCGTATCTGCGAACCTCTACAAATCGAAGTTTACTTCTTTAAGTCGAATTTCTCTTGATGTGGCCTCGATAACTCGAAGCTACAGCTCTATGCTTTTACGTAATTCTCTTTGTTGCTAGTCCTGCCAATGTTGATAATGTGTACTGTAATAGTGTCTTACTCATGTCTAGACATGAATGCTTCCTTCCAAAACAATACATGTACAGGGGGGGGTGTACTTAATTTTTACTAGTCATCTTATTTAATTTAAGGAACTTTCACAACTTCGAGTTTTAGAGATAAAACGAATAAAACTTCCAGTTATAGAGGTTATACTGTCACTTTTAATGAGAAACACGGAACCTTGGCATCCCGAATTTTTGTTGCGGCCCCCTTGAGAACCCGAACCTTAATTACTCGAAATACTCGATAATGCGAATTTTTGTCTATTCCCTTCAACTTCGAGTTATCGATGTTTTATTGTATTTGTGTGTGCGTTGTGAGCGAATAAGAAAGAAAAGAACATCTCCGGCAATGCACAAGGTGCAACTTATCGTCTTCCAAACGTCCACAAGAAAAAGGTAAGTTTGGGTGATGAGAAAGCACAGTGCGGGTGGAATTTCAATGAATCCATGGTATAGGGCGGCATTCCTTTGTGAAAGAAAGTGGGAAACCTATAAGTGCGGCTACTATACCATTCTCTTGCCAGAAGAATGGAGAACAAAAACGTAATATCCTCTAAGATTACTTATCCCCAGCATAATGAACTCGTTTCTCTTCTTTAAGATGGTTTCTGAGGAAGTAAGTTTCATTAGAAACAATTACATGAACTGCTGTTACTCCTTAGAATGAAACTCAAGATTTCATCCACATCTTTTGATGTGCTACTTGAGTGGGTGGATCTTTTCAGCAATTGCACGAAGCTGTGATTAACATTTCCGTTCAAAGCACGGATCATGTTCCGCACAGAAGTACACAAAAGATAGGTAATCTAACCTTACAAAAAGAAGGATATTTCTACTACGTATTATTTCTGACTCCTTCTTCCTATAGACACACAATATTTTGATTGGGACTAGGGAAGAAAGAAACGATATTGATGAAGAATTAATGGGAATGCATGACCTTTGGTATTCAGATAGAGGTTACAGGTATTCTCATATGCAATGACCCTGAATATTTTTTCTGTATGTAACAAATCAAAGAAAGCATTTCGGATTTATTTTTAGTTCTTACTTTCCACACTAGAGGAGCGGGTTTTGTTTTTCACGGTCATTTCCTCAACACAACTGCATTCAAGTGACTTTTCTAATGAGAACTGAGCTTCAGGATACGAAAGAATGACTGCAGACTGCAGGCTCTAAATTTATTCAATATAGTGATCGCAATGAGTCGTGAAGCCTGACCTAGATTTACCAATTTCATCACCCAATAGAACGCGAGGGTGTGTCCCGGGTGTGTGTCAACTCCTACCATGAAATTTTACCAGTGTTGTCTCTTGCGCTATACGGAAACATCTTTTGAGAGTGTAGTGTTGTCGGATTTTCGCTAAGTTTCGTTTTGTTGTTAATGTTGTTGTAGTTGTTTTATATGTTTGTTATTGTTTATGTTACCGTTTAATACGAATAACTGTTAGTGTTCGTGTTAGTTTTTTGTTCGCTGATTTGCCATGTCCACTAAGTTTGGCAACGTTGTCGGTACACTTCTGCTGTTTCACTTTTCGTCAAGTGTGTGTGTTCGGAAGCCAGCTCCACGAATCGTGCCGAATTCTTCCGATACATAACATGTGAGGGAAAACAGTTCTATGATTCGCGTAGAGCTTTACTTTAATGTATCTAGGTATATAGAAAATACTAAACCATTTTATATTAATTTTAAGTTGCCTTCTTTTTATTGTTAAGGCTTTCGTCTGGAAAATAATATAGGAACAATTTAGTCATATTGCTTGTTTACAAAATTAAATGCAGATATCGTCGACAGCGTCACAAACTGTCGTATCTCAGTTTTCTAAACTTTTCAGGAGAGCGATTTTTAGGTTTTCACACAACTTTGAACAGCCATAACTCAAAATCTATTTTACCGAAAGGAGAGAAAATTTACCAAGTTATAACTTAAATCATAAGAAATCAGTGTAGAAAGTTTTATGGAATTTGCTTGTAAAAGCTTGTGGAAAATTTGGCGGGAAAGAGATACGACAGTTTGTGACGATGGTAATCCTCTCTTGTATGAAAGATACGACGCATATTTTTTTTATTCTGAGAACTACATTAATAGATGAACAATCGGGATATATTGCACTTTTATTGAAGAACTTCGTGTTTATTACACAAAATAATTTAACAAATGCTTCCTGAGATTCTTGAGGGTAAAACGAAATTCCTGAGAACACACAAGAAACACAATATTAAGAGCATACTAACAATAACATAAAATAATGCTATCAAGTTGTCATTGCCAGAATATAAAATCTTGCAAAGTAATTTGCAAATTGCATGCTTTGATATTGCACTTGAGAAGGATGGTTAATGTGGTAAGTTTCTGTAAAATTGAACATGTTCAGGGTTTCGAATGATTGGGGTTGGGCCCGGACACAATGATAACGAGTGCTCGTAGGCGTGGGAGACCCGGGTTCGATTCCCGGCGGGAGCTCATGTGGTTCGGATTGCACGTTAATCAGTAGGTCAACGTCTCATATAGTGTCGCTGCTGAAAGGGAAGTTAAAAATCAATCAATCAATCAAAACGAGTCCTCGTACTTCTCTGGAGCGATAATTTTTGACAAATCTGCAAAGTAGGAACTTCTATCTGGTGGATTCAATCTGCGTTCTTTTCACGGAAATAGTTATGTAAGTGTCCTCAAAATGACTTGTCTTAAACTTAATGCAGTTTGGATAGTCTTTGTTCACTTTCGCTTTGCGCATTTCCGTCCAATTGATTGGATCTCCATTTTCGTCACGTCTAACTGACAGAATACAAAGACATTGGGACAGAGATCTAGTCTCATACATCGATTCTGTCAACACAATGAACGGTATATGGGTTTTTTTTCTTGACAGTTTAACAATCGGCTCAAGTTGCGAGGGTACAAAATTACTGCCACAGTGCTTAATAGATGTGCTTAGAGCACTGTGGACTGAATCTCCCTCATTTTATCCATGCCTAGATTCAAAGAATCGGAGAGAAATTTCTCTGATGTTCTTACGTGTTTGCACCGCATACCCCATCATAGCAACCAACCTAAACTCCTACTAGGTCCATCCTTTATTTCTCTAACTCATTCGTTACGGATTTTAACGCGCCTCCCTATAAAGAATTCCAATATTCCATGTTCCAAATCTCATGTCCATTTTCTTTTGCTGATCTCGTGTCAAGTTATCGGTCTTGGTCCGAGGCTTCTGTGATTGTTTCTGAAAAAGTGTCCTTTTTTTCTATTACAGGATGAGTTTGTTAGCCTCACCCAAACCCCCAAGCTGGAGGGTCACTCCTTGTCTTCCCGCGACTGCTTATTCAGTATCTTCTCAGCTAACCTCTATATCTAAAGGCCTTCTCCTCGATCCGCAACCTGGGGCCGCGGTGGCTCAGTGGTAGAGCGTTCACCTCTGGTTCATGGGGTCGCGGGTTCCAACCCTGCTCCCGCCAAGTGAACTTTGTGGTGGACAAACAGCGTGTACGTGGGTTTCCTCGGGGTTCTCCCGTTTCCTCCCACTTTCTTCATTCCATCATTTCATTCACCGTCTCCTTTAGCCTAACCGGCATAAGCGTGGGACGTAAAACTCAAAATGTCATGTCATGTCGATCCGCAAACTGAGGACGCCCTATGCCGTGTAAATATAAATGTATACAGCCCCGCATTGATCAAGTATAACATTCTAGCTTATAAGTTTATTTGCTTCGGCTGTTCCGAGCTTAAGATATAAGTAAAAATACATCAGGAACAAATGATAAAGAGACTAAGTGGATAACAATAAGAAATTATATAAAAAGCAATGAGTTTATCAGTACGGGACTGTATACCTACTTTTGGGCCACTTTGTATATATAAACAAATTGCTTTGAATATAGGCGTATCTGTCCAGTTGCGAAAGATCTGTTGCTCACAAACTGTCGTAACTCAAGATACGACTGTTTGTGAAAATGGCTTATATGCTTCATCTTAAGATACGACACAGTGACGTCATCACCACCGTCAAAACAACGCACATTACAGATATGTCGTTTTGGGAAAATGTAGAAGTCAGTGTATGCAACCACATAGTAAAATATCTCAATTTTCGATTTTTTTGAGATACGACACTTTGTGACGCTGTCGACGATATATTTGATTTCCTATTGTTGTTAGCTGAATAACAATCATTGCTGGGTATGAAAGCTAAGTAACGTCTTTCTTTAATTTCACATTAATTGGGAAACAAGGAAGCAAGTTTTTCCAATGGTTATCTGGCTTATTATGGATACCTAACATTTTCTTAATCCGAATAATACGACAGTTTAATCTGTCAAAACATAATATGCTAAAAAAAAAACTTAAGAACTTCAGCCAAAACAGAGATAATTTTTGTTTTGCGAAATCTTGACTGTTCTATGTAATAACTGAGGTGCTACATGGTTAAAGTTGAGAGTATGACAACTAGCTCGAGTAATTTACAAGTACGAGAAGCAATAAGATCTGGAGCTTAAGAGCCATTGCAAGCTTTTTTTTTTTTTTTTTTTTTTAATCTCCAGAATAGGTTCAAGACATCTTTCAGTGGATGATTTTCATTCAGCAGCCAATAATGTCGCAGAAGGAAGGGTTTCCTGCTTCAGTTCAAGTTATCTGCATCTCATAGGCTCTATTTTGGTTTTGGATACAGTTTCACGGTTTGTGTTGAAATATGTATGTACTTTTCAACACCATTGTCGTAGGGATGACAACGGCGAAAGGATCTCATCTTTGGACTAGATAACTCTACACATGTCATGTTTGATTTGGCTTTTGTCTTCTTAGCACTCCCAGGAGATGAAATTGTTAAAGTAACTTATTTCCATAGGCAATATTTTGGCTTCCGTCCCTCGGCTTATTTAGCCAGATGAAATTCTTCATGCAGATGGAGGTCATTGCAACAGTCACGGAGGTCGAAGGTAGTGCGGGCTGTTGCCCCATTAATTTTTTTGAGAAGTCCTTCTTCACTGTATCAGTTACACGAATGGATCGAAGAGAGCGAGTGTTCCGTGAAAGCTCAATAATAATTGTATATTATTTCAATTCAGACTTCTACATTAGATTCACATTCGTCAGTTCCGATGGTAGGCATTGAAGACACCAGAATGGTGAAAGATGATTGTACTAAGTTTGTAGGTTCGGGTTTTCTCCCCAGAAACAGCAATTGAGATGATTACTTTCAATTTTGATCCAGCCATAGATCGTAATAGAAGAAGGCTGCAACTGTTTCTTCGATTGACGATTGTTGGTCATGGATAAATTTGTTATTTGCCTTATTTGTACTTTTCTACCTTTTGTGTTTTCTATTAGTTTTTGCGTAATTTGTTTCAATATTATATGTATTTTGGTATCAGTTTTAATAAACATAACTATATTATTTATTATCTTCATTGCAAAAACAAATACGTCTTATATATGTATAACAAAAGATCCATCTAAGAATCAGATATTGTGAAAAAGAGGTTATTCTAGTAAATTGAGTTAAGTGGAGCAAGAATTTCTCGGAAAATTTTCTGAAATATAATTCTGAAAAATTAAGATAATTAATTTTAAGAGCACATCTTAGGAAATTCTCCTTAGGTGCATGATCAGTTATACGATGAAATTTCCTAAGATGTTCTGAGATTTCCAACCGAAAGAGTGTAAGGGTAAAGAGATGTCGAAGATACCTCGCGGTCGAGATCGAGCTTCAGGTCACGGTCGCTGCCTCAATGATGGCACAAACACATGTATTGAAATGGGCAAGTGCATGCCAAGATATATGCTACATCGCGACCCAGAGGTCGATCCGCGATGGTGAATTAGTGGTCGTGATGATAAACAACCGAGTTGGTTTTGATGTTCAGTGGAAGAATCGCTGTGGCTCGTGTTCTCATTGGTTCTCCTTCAAGCTGCACCGAAGAAAATCTTCATTTGTTCAGAATTTTGTCTGCATAGGATTGTGTGTATATGCTCGAGAAGTTCTGTTGCACTGTTAAATTTGATTATGAAATTCATATTAATAGAAGTAGTAAGGAATGTTATAGTAATATGGTATAAGAGGAACAAACAATATTATAATAAGCACGTTTTAAATAGAGAATAGAAGAAAACAGCAACTTAAATGGAGTGTGAAGTACGCTATTTATATTTATTTGAGAATTATACTGTATCTTATTATTATAAGAAAGTAATATATAATATACTGGGAGGGGAACTTTCGGGCTGAAGCTCCCAAATTCCGGAATTTCTAGAGAAAATATCTAGTGTTAATCATATCTTCAAGTCCCCCAATTTCAAGGTTAGTGAGAAATAATTTCTTGTAAATTTGTTACTGATATAAGGTAAATAAATAGTTGTAAAGACAGGCACACAACCATAAGTAAGCAATGTCGAATAACGGAATTGCAGTAACGAAACTTCACTTGGTGACGTTAATACCCCCTCCGTCCTAAAACCTGAATGCATACCTGTTCTGATCTTACTGGGAAATGATTTTCTCGCCCAGGTGCCCGGCTCGCCTTTGATCTCGACTGCGAGGTATCTTTGGCATGTCTTTACGCTAAGCTGTAAGTTGTATATATATATACTGTTACCCATGAGACGAGAAGTAGATTTTGAAATGCCAGACGAAATTTTTTCGAGTCCCGTGGTCAAAGTATTGGATATAACTGAAAAAAGGAAGAGAAGGTCATTGAGACATTGGCTGAGAAGTAGTGATGAGCGCAGGAGTCTTGGTCTTGCAGTTTTTGCAAGAGTCTTGCATGCAAGACCAAGACCAAGACCAAGACCAAGACCAGGAATCCTGATGCAAGACCAAGACCAAGAGCAAGGGGCGCAAGACCAAGACCAAGACCAAGACTGTTGCGCAAGAGTTTTGCACAATTACTGGTACTACTTGAATATTTTTTATAGAATGTAAAAATGAGAAAAATCATTACTTCCTTCATTTTGAATTTCTTGGCTTCAGTAAAAATACCACTGGAGTGAATGTGTTCCCAGTAGTTCATGCAATCGGTGGTGCGATTCGATCTGCCCCTGTAGCATATAGCTACAGTATGTCGTTTTCTGAATCGGTTCGCGATTTCTGTAGTTATTACTTGTTCTCAAGCCACACAGGTGCCATTCTAATCAAACCTTGTTACAAACAGGGAAATGTGCCATTGGTGCTGTATTATGATGTATTCCTGCGTTTTTAAAGCATGAGGATTACTTATCGTGAAATCACACACTATTCTACAGGTGTGTATTATCTGGAGTAAACTTAAACCTTTAGCCTTCGAGCTGATAAAGTTTGTAGACTCGTCCTGGGATGAGTGTAGCAAAAGATGGATTTGTTTTTCACCCTTCAGTTGCTTTGCCTCAGACAGTCTGCTGACGAAACGTCACAAACGTCCAGTAAGAAGAAATTTGCAAAATAAAAAACGCAAGTGGCGAGCCCAAAAAGTAAAGTTCATGCGTACTTTGAAGTTGTTGCGGGAAGTGGGGAACATCCCTATGGTTATGCAAACTATGCAAAACAATCGAAGAATAAAGTGACAATAAAAATTAAAAACAGAAACACTTCAGGACTGAAAAAAAAAAAAAAAAAAAACATTTCATCAGTGCATAAGAACGAAGCGCAGGTACTATTTCCATTAAAACATTTGCAAACTCAAAATATTGCAGATTTCTTTAAACCTGGTTTGACTATAATCAATGTTATTTTTTATTTTTTTCTCCTTTTTGGCTGATATTGCTAAACATATCATTATCATCATCATCATCATTATAGCTATTCTGCCATTATTGGAAGGTCACTTGCTGCAACTGAGAAGTTTCGATGTACCGTAGTCCTCAGCTAGTCTCTTCGTCTTGACGTAGCAATTTTCTGTTTTGATACCTTTCTCCAACTACAGTCTTCTTCGCCTCCCCCTCTCTTCCCTTCCACCATACCCTCTAGCACGTCCCTCATAATACAATTCTTCCTCAGCCAATGTCCCAATACATGTCTTAATACATCTAAAATTCTTTTATTCTACCCTACTGCTACTATTTCTAACACCTTCTCTTTGTTTTCTGTTCAACCCAGCTAATTCTCCCCTTTTTTCTCCATGCCCACGTTTCGAAAACCTCCAATGTTTTCATCGCTTTTGCGTAATGTTCATGTTTCTGCCCCATAGATTACATATTTGGAATCACTACAACAAAATCCTAATATTTAATTGGAAGTTTTGTTCAAAACTAAGATTAGCTAATCGAGGTTGAAAAAAATCTGACGCCTTTAGAGTGTAAAAATTATTTTGCAATTTATAGTATTTTAGTAATCTGTGCCGTTTTGATTTTCGTTCATGCGTTTCAGGGGTAGGGTCGCCAGTTTGGGAACCAGTGGAGTATTGTATCTGTTAAAAAATATAAAAAAGATTACGAAACGTTGTGATTTATCTTATAAGTAGTGAAATGAGGGCAACCATTGAAAAAAAGAAGTAATCGCTTATGTTGTACACTATCTTCATCCTTACACGAAGGTAAACCACATTGCATTTAGAAACATACAATGTATTTCCGTTACTATTGGCGCACAGTAGAATTTATTATCCCTGATATCCAGAATAAAGTTTACCTATGAAAAGCATAAGATTTCTTAAAAGCAAGACTAGCAAGACCAGTGGTGTAGGGAAGGAGGGCCCAGAGGGGCCGCCCCCCCAAAGAGGTCCGAAAATGTACTTTGGTACTGTGATGTTTGTAATTTTTTATATATTTTATGTTTATATATTTTTTGTTTGTATTTTTTTCTATATGTACATATAACAGCACTTGCACCCCCCCCAAACACACATCCTGGCTACGCTACTGAGCAAGACTCTTGCACGCAAAACCAAGACCAAGACTGGGTGTGCAAGACCAAGACCAAGACTAAGGGTTCTAGTGCAAGACCAAGACCAAGACTGGATGTGCCGGGTCTTGGTCTTGGTCTTGCATTTGCTCATCACTACTGAGAAGGAACTGTATTCCTGAGAGACATGATATAAGGTGCGGTAGAAGGAAACAAGGAAGGGGCGGAAGGAGTTACAATTTATGGACGGTATTAAACCAAAACTGGTATAGCAAGACGAGAATGTTAGCTGAGAAACATAGTACATGACAGATTTTCAGTTTGCGCAAGTGATCTATCATTAATGGTAGAATGTCTACGATGATCAAAAGGGCTGCCCATCCCCCACGGTCGTGAGTGTAATCCCCCAATATTTATAATTTTCCCCCAGAACTGACCATATCACCAAATTTACAATTATCCAGTTTGATTCTATAATTTTCAACGAAAAATTATGTCTCCTCTAATAATCTCATGGCCGTAACTTGCGGTCTTAAACCTACCTGTGGACAGAGGTGAACATTCCCCAAAGGGTTGGTGAGAGACCACAAGTTTTCCATTCCCCCTATTTTACAATTCTTTCGCTCGCCCAAATGTACCATTCTTCACTCCAAATGTGCCTTCGTCCCTCAAAATTCCTAATTTACAATTCTTTCGCTGAAATGTACCATTCTTCTTCCCAAATGTGCCTTCGTTTCCCCAAATTCCTAATTTATAATTCTTTCGCCCAAATGTGCCATTCTTCTCCCCAAATGTACCTTCATCCCCCAAATCCCTAATTTATAATTGTTTCGCTCAAATGTATCATTCTCTCCCCAAATGTACCTACGTCCCACAAAATCCCACAAATTCTTTCGCCCAAATGTACCATTCTTATCCCTAAATTGCCTTCGTCCCCCAGTATTCCTAGTTTATATTTATTTCGCCCAAATGTACCATTCTTTTTCCCAAATGTGGCTTCGTCCCCCAAAATTCCTAATTTACAATTATTTCGTCCTTTGTGCCATTCTTCCCTTCAAATGTGCCTTCGTCCCCGAAAATTTACTATCTTCCAGTTTGATCGTACCATTTTCAGTGAGAAAAAAATACATCTCCCAAATATTCTCATGGGCGCAACAGGAGCCCTAAAACCCGCCAGTGAGTACACCTGACGATGAGACTGCTTCCGAATATTGGGTTAACACCAAAAATTCTGTGTCAAACCAGGAAAAGCAGGAATAAAAATCCAGACGACGCTGAGCAAAGTCATGAGCACTTTCATCAACTGCTGAACACTAATTCGACATCAAACACTCCTTTACTATCTCCATTTACCTTCTGTGTACATCTATCGTACCTGTGTCAATGCCATTTTCGCCGATAGACTATACAAATAATTGAAGACATATCTATGAACAGACTGCCTGCTTTCTTTCTTATTAGGAAAACTTTTATCTAATCTCTTACAGAGTATAAGTGTCTGCAAACTCAGAAGATGAATCAGCCTTGAGTATCAAGGTTAAAGACAGCAGGTGTCTCTCTATCATGTTAAATCGAAAATCACACACAAAAGTGTATATGTAAACAAGGTTTTTAGAATATTTATCAATCAATGGGGAAAGTCCAGAAAATGTATCGGATAGAAAGAACATTTTCAAGACTGACTACCATCGCAGATAAGCGTTGTGGAAACCGTGATGTTTGTTCCATAATTCTTAGATTTGCCACTTTTGTTTCCTGATGTTTCATTAAAGATTTATGTAAATGACTCACCTTTCGAGACACACGACTTATAAAGCAATTTTGATATTGATGCGTAGAGAAGGCTCGATTCATTGGTGGAACATGCTACATAGCAATAAAACAGTAGTGAATCGCCCGTGACTTTTGCGGATCCTTGGGGATCCACAAGTGACCCATAGTAAGTTAAAACCCTCAGAAATAATGATTAATTTGTAGCTCACATGAACTCTTGGAGTCAATGATCCATAATTAGGTCATAAGACTGTTCCATGGTGTTGGAAGTCGTCCGACATTTAATGCCATGAGTTCTCGCGCTGGGCTGAGTACGTGGGCGACCTGTTTATATTACTTTCGAAAGTTTTCGTTCTTCAGAAGTATTGTCCATAACTCGCAAATTATTACCCATTTTCTAGTCTTCCAATAATAGAGGCATGCGTAATGTCATCCAGATGCCTTCCTTGTGCTATTCTCGATACTTGCTATGCATTTATATTCACTACTGATCCTCTATCTCTATATGGCAGCAACATATTATATTTATCTCATATCGTCATGCACTAGTACAAGGCGTCTAGTCATATGGTCAAGTCAACAGTGATGTACGTAGAACAAATGCCACGTGAAAAGGGAATTCTTGCAATTTCCGTTACAGACACTTCTGTAAAGTACTCTGACGCATCTTCCACGGATTTTTGTAGATTTCCATTGCTGAAACGAATTAGTCCCAGAAGCGACAGTCCTATTAGCGACAGGAACTGTTATATGTCCTATGAGCGACCGATTCATTTACATTGAGATGATGGAAGATGATATGATTCCATCTCGTAAAATATGTTTGCCTCTGGCGTTATTAGCGCCAGAACAACCTTGGTATGAAATATGTACGTGCCAGTGATACTGTTCGTCAAATATATTTTTCCTCTACTGTGAGTACAAATAAAACTTATTTTAATTTTGAGTTAGATTTGACATAAAACATCAAATAACTTAACGAGACAACAGGGATATTCCCATGAAAAGTGTATTTCTATGTAATTATTGAAAATCCAGTTGTAATATCCCCTTTCTTGAAAAGCTCTGTTTTCTGTACTTAATTTGGTTCAAATCTAATTACTTACTACGCACAGTAATATATTTTATTTTGAAAAACTTAAACTTGTAACAGTTTTGCCAACTATCTACTTTTTAGACTTCCAAAGGCTATGAATAAAATGAAAAAAAAAAGTCAATGATAAAAGACAGCTTTTGGGATCCCTTACATCTGATTGGCTATTCTCAACCAATCCCACCAATTACAATGCAGTTCACTCTAAACAATCCAAAAGGTAAACAAACTCTTTAAACTACCTTCCCCTCTATTGTAAGCTACTAAAACGTAAACTAATTACTTAATTTGCCTTCCTCCCTTGTTTTAACTTATACATAAAAGCTTGTCGTATGGCAATCTGAAATAATCCCTTATAACTAGACGAACTGTTAAGTCCTGCGAGAGATTTGTAACTTGCGTAATAATTTCTTCGAATACACCGTGTTTTTAGATTTCTTTGATATAATCAAATGGTGAACACCTTTTTTCCATGGGCGCCCGATGGGAAGGCAGGGGTGGCCCCCCTGGCTCACAAAAATGTATACGTAATATAGCAAACCACGTATATTAAATATCATATATACCAGACGTAATACAGCAACCATGGAGATGACCCTCCCTAGAAAATTTAATTCGGGCGCCCCTACCAATATCTGATTTTTTTCTTATGCCATAAACATATTCAATCTAAACTTATGCTCCGTATCATTTTAACATGAAAATTTTAATTATATTAGAATCATAGACAAAGGCGGAGCTACGCTAAATATTTAATTAGATTTCCCCTTGATAGAGTCAATGTATTCATAGAAATTATTTCAAAAATATATTAGGAAAAACGTATAAAAGATTGTTAATGTAATGAGAGCATTCTCACGTATTAAATTCAGGTAGAGCGAAATTTTTCATAGTATATTTTGTTAGGTTCTAAATCACATTAGCATAAAACAAGTTAAAGAAGAGAGAACCTTATCTTCTTCCATTATCTTAGTATGAACGAATCGATGACTCATAGGACAATTAACAGATCGAATCGGTCGCTCATAGGACAGTTAACAGTTCCTGTCGCTAATAGGACTGTCGCAAATGGGAAGCCACCGTTGAAACGAGCACACTTCCGTTGTTGACAGCAGGGCACATTCTATCATTTTGGAAGTTTGTAAAATGAAATGGAACAGACTTGATCAAGCGGTGTTTCAACGCAGTCTCAATCAGTAAAAATTGAGAAGCAGGACGATAGTTAACAAACAGAAATAATCGGAAGGTAAACCGGCCAAGGCTTTCTGTAACTATCAGTCAAGTTGTTTGCAAACGAAAGATAAACCAGTCTATACTTTATGTACACTCATGTCCAAAATTATTGTCGCATGTCTATAAATATGCTGTTGTAGGAATATAATTTGATAACGAATTCGCCCGGTATTTCTTATAATGTTAGTATGTGTATAATCGGCAAAGACATGTATGTGGCAAATTTCAGGTTAAAAGAGTAGTAAATAAGAACAACAAAACGATAATAAAACTTCCTTGTCCATTTAGCAACATTTTGTTTTACTCATTCTAATTTTCGTATTTATAATTCTTTTCCTATGAAATTTACCACAAATATACATTTCCAGATTATACACATAGTACAGTATTAAAGTACCCTGCAAGATCATGATCAAATTACTGTATATTCTTAGAAGAAGACAGTTATAGATATGCGACAAAAATTTTGGACATGCGTGTACCTAGTAGTCAGTTTGTTTGGTTCAATAAAATAGACATCAGCTGCAATCTGGGAATGCAGCGCAATCTAGTAGCCTTCAGTGAACACTAATCAAAATATCTGCCATCTAGTTCATATTGAAAAATTTTCCCAAATACTTTTGCACCCTTACATGAGCATCTATTAATAATAAATAATAATTTGTTCCAAATATAGTCTACATAAATTTTTAGAAGTTTATTTATTTCAGTAAGGTGGATCACCACCCGGAAGTCAGAACATATTTTAGCTTATTTCCTTAACTACTGCGCAATGAAACGTTATATATTATAAATATTGTACTATAAGATAGAGTTATGTTTCAGTTACAACACAGGACACTGATTTATTTGGTTGTGTCTTCTGATATCGAAAAAGGTAACAAATAAAAGAAAATATTAGATTTGTTTTACAATAAGTACACAAGATGGCACTTGCTGGTAATCTTACTAGAAGTGCTTAATTTTATGAAACGTTTATTTGAATGTGTGAAGTACTTTAAAGTAAAAATCTTGTTACAAAATAGATATATTGGTTGACCGTTTTTCGTGTTATGTTTCACATTTTATTTAAATATTAATTTACATTTAAGGAAATAGATTTTGAGAAGAAACTTGCGCAAAACGCCATAATGCGTTGTTGCCAAATTTGTATGTTTAATTCCTGGATTTTAGCGTTGTAATTCGAGAAGCGGAACTTAGCTGTGAATTGCGGTAAGGGCCGAAAACTAATTTCTCCAGTAAGTATCCAAGCAGAATTCCATTATTACTTGCTTTATTGTCTGGCACCAGTAAACCCTCGACACTACCGGCAACGCCGCACTATTCAAGCAACGTTTAGCATACCACAGAGAACACCTAATGATCCACCTTAACTGTCAGACGGTTAGCAATGAAATTTGCAATGATTGCAACAGCCAGAAATGTTTCATTATGCAGTATTGGAAACTTCTCAAGTTTTCAAGATTTGCGGAGATTTTTTGAGAGAGATTTTCTTGAAAATTCACTCGAGATTGTTTTTTCTTCTATAATATGTTATACAGCTCAATTAGTTCTATCGATTCCATGAATTAGTTTGACTCAGCTTCGCAGCGAACTCGCCTATTTTCCTTGTAAGTATTGAACTATCAAAAGTAGCTCTTAATTGTGGATTTCAAACAGCTGTTTACGCTGCTAATGGATTTTCACCAGCACGCTCAGGGAATAAACATGATATTTTTTCATACTTTTGTTTTACACTTTAGAAAATAAATCCGGTTGTCACTTGTTATAAATTCCCTACAAGGTTCCCAAAAGAAATCCTTCGGACACTTGACGAGTTGATTTGATTTATGTTTAGCGTCCCTTTCAGCAGCAAGGCTATATGAGACGTGGCCCTACTGATTAACATGGAATACGAATCACATGAACTTCCGACGGGACTTGAACCCGGATCTTTCACGCCAAAGGCACGTACGCTAACCACATAGCCACGAAAGAGCTCTCGGACACTAGACGCAAACAAGGAGTATTCTGAATGGAATTGCCAAAGGATCTTTCCTAGTAAGATAGTGAAATCGTCCCTTGATCCAAATTGCGTCGATATTGATCCAAAAGGTTACCCTTGACCTAAAACTACATAAAAAAAATTGACCCCCACCCCCTCCCCTTACCGGATTATAGTATACATGCTCAAAATTAAATATGGTCGAAAATTTTTGAAAGTTTCACAGATTGTAGATATTATCTAGATTTAAATGTGCATTTTTCAAAACCATCGATGCGTATTTTCTTTATTTTTTGCGTGTTGAAAATTTCAACAAATTATAATTTTTTTTGGGGGGGGGGGACAAGTGATTTTTTGATTAAAAAAATTGTTACACCCTTAGGTACAACATATATTTTTTTCGGGGTCTGAAAGTGATGGCAACATTGTTAAAAAGAAAGAAAACTGGAAACAAATGTGTTTTTCGCACAGTTTTTCCACCATTTTAGGGCCCTCAAGGTGAGGGCCCCTTCAAACAATCCTTTGCCAGAGTTCACAATTTTCCTTTCTCTTGCGTCCCTTCCGATTATGTCGTTCTTCGGCTGCTTCGATTGTGTGCATTTCGGAACGGAAACACCAAATATATCTCCGTAACAGTGATTCCACTTCAACCGACTTTTGCACAACGAAGTTACACACCTTGCGTCGGCTCCTCGTATCTATCAATGCTTACTTTACTGGCCGCACACAGTGGCGCTCTCTACCGTGAGTTGTGTAACTTTGTTGTGCAAGAGTGGGTTGAAGTGGAAGCACTGTTACGGAGATATATTTGGTGTTTCTATTCCGAAATAGACACAATCGAAGCAGCCGAAGAACGACAGAAGCGGAAGGGACGCAAGGGAAAAGAAAATTGTGAACTTTGGCAAAGGGTTGTTTGAAGGGGCCTTCACCTTGAGGGCCCTAAAATGGTGGAAAAACTGTGCGAAAAACACATTTGTTTTCAGTTTTATTTCTTTTTGACAATGTTGTCATCACTTTCAGGCCCCGAAAAAAATATATGTTGTACCTAAGGGTGTCTCCCCAATTTTTTTTGGAAATTTTCAACATGCAAAAAAATAAAGAAAATACGGATCGATGGTTTTGAAACAAATTGCATATTTACATCTAGATAGTATCTACAATCTGATACTTTCAAAATTTTTCGACCACTCCTACCAAAATTAAAAATAAATACATTCATTTTTGAGCATGTATGATACGATAATTCGGTATGGGGGTCAAATTTTTTTGAGGTAGTTTTAAGTCAAGGGTAACCTTTTGGGTCAATATCGACCCAATTTGGATCAAGGGCCGATTTCACTGTCTTACTAGGAAAGACCCTTTATCGCAATGTAGAAAATAATGGAAAGGGTTACTGGCGACAATCTCTTCATGCATTCACCAAACAATCCACATTACAGTATAAACAGCAATAATCAGTACCACTACTTCCTATACTGTAGTGTTCAGTTAGATGTTCCACATACAGAGGCGAATTTAACATTAACAGTATAGAACTGATGTTACTTGAATGCTGCCAAGAATGGAGAGGTTGCAACTTACAGACTAGTAAGTATTACACATCTTATGCGAAAAATGCATGTTCGACCAAAAAAGTATGCTGGCGGCCAACTTAGAGAGATTTTATTATACATATTTACGCAATCAGTTTGGTACCTAAATTCGAGTAAAGTTTGAATATGAAATCTATTGCATATGAATAAAAATGAATCTAAAGGTGTTTGATGACTAACTTCTCCTAGGCCACTGCACCAATTTTGGTACATTTTTAGTACATTCGGCCAAGGGGAGGAGAAGGGGTGAAAGGATGATTCAAAATGGCTGACATTAATGTCCAATCCATACTTTTCATGGTCCTGAGGTGAACAGTGATGCTCCCAATGCTGTTTAGATCCAAATTCATTTTCATCGCCACGAGCGGTAAAGAGTGGCGTGAAAGGTACATCGAAAATGACCGATATCAGTATTCATTTAACAGTTTCCAGGGTCGCTGAGATGAATAGTGACTCTTCCAATACCATTTAAATCCAAATTCATCCCCACGCACATTCTAAGGTGGAAGGGGTTAAAATACATTCCAGAAACTTATTCCCCCCACGGGAAACGGACATTTGAGCTAGTTCAATATACTCGTAATTGCAAAGACGAAACGATCTATAGACAGCAGAACATGGATCAAAGATTTTAAAGCTAGTTTAGTAGTAATGTCGAACTGAGACAAAGTGCTCCGAACGTCAAAAATAAATGGCGTTAAATGAGTATTTTTTTAATTGTTTGTAATTCTGCAGAAGCAGCAAACAAAACTGATGAAAGAGGTAATGAACGCAAGAGTCACTGGTTAAAGCTTCAACCGCGAAGTTAATTTTTAATTGGCGAATAAGACAGCGTTGATAAATGACTTTAAAATGAGCATGCGCAGTTTTAAATATGGCGTATTACGAAGAGAACATGGCAAATAATTAAGTTGGATGAGTTTTCTTATTGTTTTAAAAGTTAAAGAGTAATTGCTCGACCCGTAATCAAATTATACAGGCATTGGATTTTTTCAGCCTTTTTAAAAGACGAGAAATACATCCACAAAAGAGAAAGTTTTGGTCTTAATAAACACCTATGGTAATTAAGCACAGAAACACGTACATCATTTCAGGACTTCAACACAAGTTCAAGAAAGAATGAATTTCATTTTCTTTGCGGAAAACAATCCGCGAGACACGCCCATTTCATCAACACACCTTTTTGTAACACATAAAGCAACCCAATGGGAGGCTACTTTAATGATCTTTTTCACGCCAGTTCTTTGGCTGCATCAGGTACACACATTCCTTAATATATGATTGTATATGAAATAACTTCGTTTCTTTTTTCGTCGAGATAAGCAAAAGGTACTTAACAAGATGTTTGTGCAATTTTTATTATTAATATCTAAACTTTTAAAGCCAATCATTTTACAAATATTGCTCAATTAACAGTTAGCTGACATCATTATGTAAAAATAATACATATTATCAGTAAAATATACCGAGTTATTTCAAGATAAATTCATTTCATTGACATAAGCTTATCGAAAAAAAATGATAATTTGTAGCTATTTATGCACAAGATACAGTATATTCGGAAAACTCAAGCAAACATGTATTTGAGAATGTAAAACTAAGTTACTAGTACTTTGTGCGAAGATCCAGCTAAGAAAAAGGAATGAAAGAATGAAGCTGAACATTAAGAACTCAAATATTATTCATCCTGTAGTAACAAGTGTAAAAATCGCTGCTAAAGTAGCATTATATTATTACGCTACTATAGATATACCACATTGACTTGACACCTAGTCTTCCGTTCCAAGCGCTGCTATCGGCTGGAGAAATTCCACTCTCTTGCGCTAAAGCTCTCTCGCTTAGCAAGAGCTGAATCCTTATTGGTTCAACGCGTGGGTATGAGCTTTAGTTCGCATTTTTGCCACGGCTCAAGACATTTTGGCAGCACTATAGCGTTGATTACTCGCTTCGCTAGGTTGAAATAGAAACTTTAAATACACAACTCCTTATGTCATGTGTTTGGTAAAAATGATAATAAAAATTAAATATTACTATTGTGCAAGCCCGTATCCAGGGGGGTCTAGGGGGCCGGCACCAAAAATTTTTTGCTGCTTCCCCCTAAAATTTTCACGGCAGGCTTGCAAATAAACTATAATATGGTGATGAACTATAATATGATTGGATCGGCCCCCCCTAACTTCAGCCGGGCCCTCTTTACATTTTTGGGCTGGCTAGGGGCCTGCTATTGTGAGCTGAATTTGGATTTAAACGACATAGGAAGTGACACTCTTCACGTCAGTGAATCCGGAAACTATGAATTCGAAACTAATATCGGTTATTTTCGAACATTATATATATATATATATATATATATATATATATATATATATATTCACTTCTGCCAGTCCCTCAAGTTGGCGGGGCTGAATTTAGATTTAAATAGCATCCGAAGTTAGTGTCATTGTTCAACTCAGCAACCCCGAAAACTTACGGATTCGACACTAATATCTAGGCTCCGGATTCTTAGGTTCGAACCTATTTTATTCCTGTACAGTGAATGCAAAAAATTCGTGTTTTCTTTATATTTCAAGTTGCTATAAGTAGAACTATATTAGTTTTATAGGACCTAAAATGTCCTAATTGGGGGGTTAGGACCTAAAAAATCCTAAATTAGCTTTTAGAACCTATAACGTCCTAAATGGTTCTTTATATAGTTATTTTTAACTTGAAAAATACTTTCAAACACGTAGTCAATCGTCAATTACATAATTGCATCTGTAAAGAAGGTTTTCTTGAAAGCTCCTAACAGAGTGGCTACTTTCAAGGATATGCTTCCAAACACACCACTGCCACCACAGCCCGTTGGGAAACGTGGCTCTCAGCAGCACTGTACTATTCAGATAATTTTGAAAGCATTGTTCAGGTCATCGATTCGCTCAACGAGATTGAAGCCGCTTCAATCACGTCTGAAAAAAAAAAAAAAACCCCACTGAAGTGACAGTTTGCTGTACAACAACTAAGTTACGTTAAAGCCAACTTTTCTCATCTGCCTCAACTTGAGGCCTTCAAGCCATCACTGAATTGGAGAAGAAGTCTCTTCCACTAACAGAAGCTCTTCAAATTCTTCAAGAAGTGAAAGAGAAAAAAGTACCTGGGGAAGTTGGAACAAAAATTGCAGACAAGTTGGAGGCGATTTTGAAACGCAGTCCTGATTTCACACAGATACAACTAGTGGGCCAAAATCTTCGTGGAGACAATGTCCAAGAAAATTTGCTATGGAATCCCGAGGAATTAGCCAGTATGAAATATGCGCCTCTTACATTGTGTGATGTGAAACGCAGTTTTTCTGCATTCAAGAGAATTTTGTCAGTCGACAGGAAAAAGTTCACAACAGAAAATCTTGCCAAATATTTTGTTGTTCAGTGCCATTACAGAGAGTGAAGTGACCACTTTTTGCGCTATAGAAAACATGAAAAGTGCCGGAAAAACAATATTTGAACATTCGTATTTCCTCAGTGTATCGTTAGAAAAGTGAAGTGATATTTGTGGGGTTGTATAAAATTTCAAATATAAGAAAACTGACAAAAAAACTACTATTACTACTACTATAGTACGACAGGCCATACACATGTTAAACTATATTTCAGTTATCAAAAAAAGTCCAAGGTAAGAAGAGTTTTATTATTTTTATTACGCAGAAGACTGGTTAGCATAAAGCTTACTAAATTAAGGTTACCATTTAAGTATGAAATAGCTAACAAAGTGTTTAAAGTGTAGTAATATTTCGTTTTCAGTAATATAACGCTAAAAATCCTAAACGGTGTTTTTAAAACCTATAAAATCCTAAAATGCACTTTTTAAAATCCTAATTTGAATTTTTTGGAACCTAAAAATCCGAAGCCTACTAATATCGATCTATTTCGGTCATTTTAAAATATCTCCCCCTCCCCCTGCCCTAAGTTCCACTGTCAATGATATCACTGGAAATGATAAAAACACTCCTAGGCTCGAACCTCATTTATGTTGAAAATTTAATCAAGATCGGTCGGGTGGTTCAAGCGGTGAGAAGTCACATAGTCACTTTCATTTTTGTTGTATTTATAAAAACTCACAATATTTGTTACATAGAATACATTAAATATATGACAAAGAATTACTGCCAAATTTTAATAAATTTATGTTATCTCCAGTATATCTAGGTATTTTAACCAATATGAGAAGAAAGTTATACATTTTAGCTTAGTGATCATGATTTTTTTAAAAAAAATTCAACTAATTTATTTTAAATGAAACTTTAAATACATTGCTCGAAAATTTGTATTTTAGAACTGAACATTTTTACCTTAATTTTAAAGTCATTTTAATTAAAGAATTTGTAAATTTTTATTCTCTGACAAGGATCCTAACATGCTAAGTTTACAATTAACGTATAATTTACTATTATTTTACTTTGTAGCCGCATAGTATCAGGTTCTTTATTAGCATTTTACAAGTGCTTTTTTTTTTGCTTTTGAGCTGTTCGCAGTATTAAAAGTTATTATTATTATTATTATTATTATTATTATTATTATTATTATTATTATTATTATTATTATTATTATTATTATTACCTGAGAACTTGTTTTTTTCAGGCTGTTCTGGGGTATTTTTTTAAAATCCCATGCAGTTTCTGAACCATGGCAAACTTCGCATCATAAAATTAGATGACTCTTTAGAACGCACCATACCTAACATTTGGTGTCCTATTCGCCAATAAACGTCTTGCACATCTTGTAAAGAACGTAAGTACTTAAAATATTTCACTAAATTCGAACGATGAGTGTTGAACCTAGGCAACTCAAAGGCAAATTGAATTAATATTAACACATTCAATTAATAATAATTTATGCAGGCACCATACCTCTACCAAAAGTGCTAAAACACACAGCTACACATTTTAATGTAAACGTCATTACCACGTAACCCTATATAATAGATGCCTTCTCTAAGGCATTTTAAGCACATAGGATTTAAATAGCGCCCACTTCGACACCCCAATCCAGGGGCGTCATTTAGGGAGGGCAGGAGGGGGCAATTGCCCCCCCCAAGAGTAGGGATGCGCTCGAGTCGAGACATGTCTCGAATCTCGACTCGACTCGACTCGAATTCGAGTCGAGATTCGAGTCGAGACACACTTTGTAAAATTCGAGACGAGTCGAGACAAACATATTTCTCGACTCGAATTTTCGAGTCGAGACACGAGTCGAGTCGAGACGGCTCTTAAAAATCTCGACTCGACTCGAATGTCTCGAAAATCTTTCTATAATTTTTAATATTATTTTGAAGAAAGTATTCACTCAGAAACAGCCTTGAAACCAATTCCAGCTTTTATTCCTTCAGAAAGGTACAGAACGCATAAAATTAATAGTTAATCCTTAAAGATCAAGATTTAATTTTCAGCTCAATTCAGTTAATTAGAACTAATAGTTAATGTCGTTGTATTTGGTTGTACTGCAAATATAATGATAATAATAATAATTGATTATCTAGTTTGTATAAAACTATTATCCGTAGTCTAAATCTAGTTTGTATAAAACTATTGCGATAAGGTGAACTTCATAAATTCTCTGAATGAGCAGTTGGTAGTCTATAGTAATTTAGCATAGTTATAATTATTGTGTTTTTGTTCCCATGAACGCAATAGGGTTACGTAACTTCTGGGTTATTCGCTTGCCCAACTATTTTGAGGCTTTAATATGTTGCAGCATATCAAGAGCTACGGATAATATATAATGTAACATTTGTTGTACATCACATATTATGATACGAGACTATTTTACATAGTATGTCTTATCTAATATAAATAAAATAAAGTTTGTTTGTGTGTTTGTCTGTCTGTTTGTGTGCAATCTGGGGACCAGACGAGTGGACCGAGAGTTCCCAAAATTTGGTCACGGGTACCTTGGTCCAGGCCCCAGATCAAGACGAAGCGTTTTTTTTTTTTTTAATTTCGAACCAGGGGGTCTCGGGAGGGGAAAGCTTACTGGGACCGACCTGGGGACCAGACAAGTTGACCGAGAGTTACCAAATTTTGGTCACGGATACCTTGGTCCAGGTCCCAGTCTAAGGCGAAGCGTTTTTGTCAAAATTGGAACCGGGGGGTCTCAGGGGGGTTTTAGCGAGACATGTAGTAAAAGTAATCCAAATTGATCGACATTAGTGTCAAATCCATAGTTTTCACGGTCGCTGAGATCAATGGTGACACTTCCATCAGCGATGACTTGCAAATTCAGCTACTACTGTATGCGGGCCGGGTGTCAGCGGGTGAGGAATACCGAGACATGTATAAATAGCCCATATTGATTGATACTAGTGTCAAATCCATAGTTTTCGCGGTCACTGAAATGAATGGTGATACTTCCACAGGTGTTGACTTCCAAATACAGCCCCCATGCGAAGAATGGGTATATTAGGCTAGTATTACAATAAATGGACTGCTTGGATGCCAAGAACTAGTACAGATAAGTACCATTCACTTCTATGAATAGGTATTTTTTAAAAGGATTTTTGTAAACACTAAGTTATAAAACAATGAACTACATACAGTAATTATGGTTTTGGTCCCAACATAAAAGAAATATGGATTGTTCATGACATATTGAACTTCAACTTTCACTCCTGGAAAATTTCAATTTTGGAGTATGGCCACTTGGCATCAAAGCAGTTCACTGTAAGATAAATACATTCCGCTCATTAGTAACATAGTTGTTCAGGGGCCTTCGATTTCCATCCTCTCAAATGAAAGCTGAACGATTGCTTGATACATGCTGACTATATAGGAGAAATAGTGTATTAAGTTTTCGAGCTTTGGTGCGTATCCGTATTTACACTCTGATATAACTTGAAGTTCACACTCAAATCGAGCTAATTGTTTAATGCATTTCGAAAGCTTTTGTTTTTATGCAGCTCATTGAGGAAAATCTATTTCATAATCGTAACATTTATGTACTAAGAAACTATGAACGTAAAGTGGACTCGACCTAGCCCCGTGGGCGCTGTGACTCAGTGGCACAGCTCTCACCCTTGGTGTGTGAGGACTCTGATTCTGTGTTTGTGTGTGAACTCCGCGGCTAGTGTACGCGTCTTTGCCGTGGAAGACTCGGGTTCAATTCCCGGCGCGAGCTCATGTAGTTCGGATTCCACGTTAATCAGTAGGTCTACATTTCATATATCCTTGCTGCTGAAAGAGACGGTAAAGTCAAAATCAACTCAACAATATATATGTGTGTGTGCTTATGTAAATTTTCTCGTGGCTGTATGGTTAACACATACGCCTTGATCGCGGGAGACTCTGGTTCGATTTACGGTGGAAGCTCATGAAGTTGTTACCGGTATCCCACTTTAAAACTGTAGATCCATGCCTCATATAACCATAGATATAATATATATGCCTTTGATACACTTATTTTCCGACTTGGAAGCCATCGAAAATTTCCGGACACAGAGTCCCGTAGACCGAAAATGAGAAACATGGGTACAGAGTAAAACAGCCATATAAATTTAAGCTTTTTAGGCTAACTTAATCCTTACATATAATGCAACTAGCTTGGCCAAGTTATAATGGAGGAAATGCTATCATTGCAACACTCTGAGAATAGAAAATGTTCGTCAGGTATTACTATCCCCCCCCTCTCCTGGAGAATGAAAACCCTGACTAAAACTCAACATATATATATATATATATATATATATATATATATATATATATATATATATATAAAACTATTTTGTGTAATGTAACAAACAGTGGCGGATAGTATTCATGTTTCCTTGCAGAGGTCCTTACGAGGGTTTGCTTCCATCTTCCTCTCCCCAAGAACTAAAATAAATTAAAAAATTGCTATTACTTGTTAATCTTGTACAAAGGACGCAATTAAAGTCCCAGTGTAACACCCCTTCACATTTAGATTTTCCCCCTGGAAGAAAACCAGTTATTATTGTTTCTTGATTTCTCAGTCTCACCTACATAAACATATGAATAGAATTACAGGATAGGACATGTTTAGAGTGCTTGCACGTGACTTCTAACTATATTTCTCATCAAATGTGTCAAGATGAAAATTTCCGTTTGTACTGCCTCTATTTTCTGGTACATATGTTTCATTTATGTTATGTTGCTAAAATTCGTTAGGAAACAAGTACAGACTGCGCCTGTGTGCCTGACAAAACGTAAATGTACTGGATAATTATTTCTTCACTTTCTTCCAGAAAAAAAAGTAACCCATCTCATGTCGGCTAACAAAAGGAGGTAGCGGACCAAAGATAGCCGTTGTTTACCTAAGGTCGTTACACAGCAGGGGTTTCACTCAGTCAGAGAAAAAAAAAATAATTTAATTTTTCTACATTTGTTTTGAACTGCAATATACTTCTTCCTTTTATTTTAAGAACCACTTCCTTGTCATTTGTCTGCATCAGAAAAAAAATGCCAAAAAATCACTAGAATGTGCCTATTTACCCAAAGTACGTACTAGATCACTAGTTCAATAGTAAAATCACTAAATCTAGTACGAAATCATAAATGTGGCATCCCTGGGTTGGAGCGAAGGTAATGGTTGGAGTAAAAACTAGTCCGTATTTCTACTGCGTTCTGTTGTTGAATTCACAGAAATCTTCAAAAATAAATTCAAGAAGTAAAACACGATCCTACAAAAGACTGTTTACTTGCTCACTGGTTTTAGTATTGTGAACTGAAACTCAAGTCGCAGTCATGTTGAATACTTCTGTCCCTTTCTAGTAGTTTCTACTTTACAACTTGAGGTAGGATGAGGGTCGAGTCGGAAGCGGTATGTATTGTTTATACTACTTACAATGTAACCCCCCCCCATAAAATATAAATTCACCCTTTCAGTAAACAGGAAAGAAAACAATACGTTATACTTCTATCATTTGGTACACATCTCTATGAAGCACAGCTTGTTTCTTTTCGAAATAGCTCCTTCGTGTCACAGCTGTGGTTAGTTTTGTTTTGTGTTAGGATGAAAGAGAGAAATGCAACATTTGCTTCGCTGTGAAGTTATATATATTATTAAGATGAGCGGTGATAAGCGAGGTTTAACAAAGAGTGCCTTTCGGATGCACAATTTAACGGGTAGTTGCAGTCCGTGTTGAGAATCGAACCAAAGCTATGTAAGACATGTTATGACAAATCCAAAAGGTGTGTTGTATCGGTGCAGTACCAGTGTTTCACGTTTTTCAAAATGTTCCAAAACCCAAAGAATAATCTTTAATTTCTGATATTTTAGTCGTCACAAATTACAATTTTATAATGTAGACAATGTTTATAATTACTGGGCAGTTGGGCGTTTAAACTAATAACATCATAATAAAGCAAAACCATAATTTTGAGTTGAATTGATTCTGAGTTTAACGTCCCGTTCAGCAGCGAGGCTATGTAAGACGTGGACCTACTGATTAACGTGGAATCCGAATCACATGAACTCCCACCGGGAATCAAGCCCAGGTTTCCCACGCCAAAGGCAAGTATGCTAACCGTTAGCCACGAAGGAGCTCCACCATAATTTTAGTGGGCGATAAGAAATATCTCGCCAGTGCTTTTACAATAAATAAAATTTTATAAGTATTAAAGAATAGTGGTAAGAGATTTTATAATAGCTCTTTTATTTATGAGATATGAGTATTTAAAAAAAATAACAACTAAAGAATAGGTTGGCGGAACCACAAAAGACTCGTAAAATAAACTTTCTTATAAATACATACGCACCTTACTCACTTTTTATAATTGCCATGCTTACGTTCTCCATAAAAACATA
The DNA here is from genome assembly GCF_964235325.1 of Thermobia domestica. NCBI lineage: Eukaryota > Metazoa > Arthropoda > Insecta > Zygentoma > Lepismatidae > Thermobia > Thermobia domestica. The sequence goes on from NC_137468.1 coordinate 166,711,249, forward strand.
AATTCTCTTTTAGTGATACTTTACACAAGATCATGAAGTGGGTTCAAATTTAATTAAAGGCAAAATACAATACAATAATCCACAAATATTGCCTCAAGTGAGTTTAAAGAATTCTAAACACTAGTGCGAAACCGGGCTCTGCCGTTGCGATCGATTTACAGGTCTTGAGTCGAAAGTAAGAAGGGACTTACGCACACAGTAAGTAAAAACAATTAATATGCCTGTAACTTTGCCCCAAGTGGGTGTATCTTAAAACTAACCTCACCATTATTTTTCTAATTAAATTCTAGCCCGAAATTATGTATCATATTACCCTATTCCCATTTTGAAAACTTGACCTTAATTCAAAATGGCGGATTTCAAGATGGCTACCATCAAGGTCATATCTACCATACGACTTCCCCCCAGGACTTATATGTATCCACATGATTTTTCTTCACTTTTCTTCATTAACGCTCCGTTTACAAAGGGTAGTAAGGGACTTCTGTAGTAATCTCTAATAACCACATCACAACTCTTAAAAGTTATTAAAAAAAATAGAAAACATGCACCATGGCAAAAATTTGTCATCACAAGTAATGATGCATACATGCCTTCTATCAGCAAAAAAAGTTTCATTGAAATTGGAGCCGGACATTTGAGTGATGTCCCTTGTGGGATGTGATTGAACGTGACGTCAGAACACATCGCCTCCCTTCCCGGAATTTACGGGAATTAGGTGACCTGAGTGAGCACATGTGGTGCCAGCTCTCTCCAGCGACCTATCAAGGATCATTGCGTGTATGCCAAGACGTGTCGCCGTTTTTGTCCATGCCAAAAGTCGACATACTGACAATTAGGTAGGTAGTCATGATGGTCTGGCTGATGGGTGCGTATATTTTAACTCGTACATTTTGTCTCGACTCGAATTTCGAGACGTCTCGACTCGAATTCGAGTCGAGTCGAGACAGAGACTGTCGAGTCGAGACACGAGTCGAGACAGAAACATATTTTCGAGTCGAGACAACATTTTCTCGAGACGAGTCGAGACAGGCTTAAATCTCGACTCGACTCGACTCGAATGCATCCCTACCCAAGAGTTTGAGGAATACATATACTTTAATCGATTGTCTACTGATATACTAGTACAAAACGTGAAAATCTTATATCCGTGGTGCTCTTGCCCCCCCTCAAGCGAAGTCTGAAATAACGCCCCTGCCCCAATCCTGTGCACGCCTGGACTCGATACCGTTCCACTCAGGCTTTTACACTTGCCAGTAGTCTACGGATCAAATCATTTCGAACGAGGATACTTTGCTAAGACATTTGAAGCTGGCTTTATGTATAAGACACTCTATGCGCTACCAGGCCCGCAACCAGCCACAGAGGTTTGGAGGGGGGGGGGGAAGTCATTAAAAATTCTCTTGCACATATCTAAATTGTGTTTTTTGTGTTGAGGTCTGGAGGGGCCACGAAAAATTTAGGGGGGCCTGGCCTCCCTAGCCCTCTCTAGTTGCGGAGCTATGCGCTCCTACTGTTAATCTGCATGAGAGAGACGTTTAGCAATGCAATCTGAATGGGCTAGCAGAATACAATCTCATGAGTCATTTGGAGGGATTAATAATGTTGTAGCACCTAGATTTTTAATCTGCAGAGTTGGAAATTGTTAAATTCGAGACTGTTGATTTATATGTATAAAAATGAAAGTGACTATGTTTCTGACTTAATGGGCCTTATGCAGAGTCGTTTTGACGCGTGATTAGTGCCATATTAAAGAGGTCGACTAACATGTTTTCTGCAGTAGTCAGACTTTTAGTATGACGCTAATCATACGTCAAAACGACTCTGCATAAGGCGGAATAACTCTTAAACAATCCGACTGATCTCGATCAAACTTTCAACATACATGAGGTTCGGGCCTGGAATAGTTTCTACATTTCACTTTGATGGTGCAACTCGGAGGAGGGAGTGGGGTATATATATATATATATATATATATATATATATATATATATATATATATATATATATATATATGTGTGTGTGTGTGTGTTCGTAAATGGCAGATATTAGTGTCGAATTTCTAGTTTTTGGGATCGCTGAGATGAACAGTAACACTTTCGATGCCGTTTAAATCCAAATTTAACCCTGCAGCTTGGTGAGGGGGAGGGGAAAGATATATAAAAATGATCGATATTATTGTCGAATCCATAGTTTTGGAGGTCGCTGAGATTAACAGTGAAATGGTTTGATGCCGTTTAAATCCAAATTCAGCACCGCATCTTGGCGGAAAAAGAAGAGGAGATACATAATAAAATGGTCAAAAATGACCGATATTAGTGTCGAATTCATAGTTTTCGGAGCCCCTAAGTTGATTGGTGACAGTTTTGGTGACCTTCATGTCCAAAATGAAACGTATTCTCCCCATACGAAGAACGGACATTCTGTTAGTGAAATAATAATAATTTACCACCACGATCAAAGCTCTTTTTTTTTTTTTTTAAAATTAATGGGAGCACCACAAAGTAAGCTTTCGATAGAATACGATGAAACAGGAGACAAAAAAAAAAAAAAAAAAAAAAAAAAAAAATCTCGGAAGAGAAAAGGTATGGATTTGTAAGAACCCGCGAGCAACACACACTGGTGATTGACCCTATTTCTACCCTTTAGCCTTATCAAAGGGTATTCCCACTAGTGTACCTATTGCTTTTGCTTGGTCATTACATATTCTCAACAATTGAATGTTACAAAGAACCATCACCACCCATTCTGATTACGTGATAATTACAACCAAACCAAAACAAAACAAGCGCTCAGTGACACAGAAAGAAAAACCCATTATGTTTAATGACTTTGTATGTTCAAACGCATTGAACCTTTTTTCCCTTCTCCATTTGAATAGGCGTGTCATGCGTTTGATGCAAAGGTGAACACACACAAAATGAAACGAGTAATCTCACACACAATTGTCGTGATTTTTTGACATTTCTACTAATCACTGTAATCTATCGGCAAATGACAACTATAATCCTTCTGCTGTCGAATTTATGGCAGTTTTCGATTTATCTCTCATATTAGAGTTCCCTTTCGAATACGAGGAAAAATTTTTAATTAAATTCATGACAGTTGACAGTTCAATCCATAATTCTCTCAACTAATTTTTTAATAATACGTATCTTAAAAAAATAGAGTGCCTTATAGAAGAAATTTATAACCTAAGATCCACCATTTTCCAAGCATCTAGAAGGAGGGAAGCTTGGCTTAGTGGTAGAGTGCTCACCTCTGTAGTGAGGACCGTGATTCGATTCCCAGGCAGTCGAGTTTGCGGTGGGCAAAATCGTGTCTGTGGATTTTCACGGAATTCTCCCATTTCTTCTTGATCTGATTCCACCAACTATTTCGTAATAACTCACTTTCATTTATGAGGCCACGGTGGCTCAGTGGCAGAGCGTTCACCTCTGGTGTCTGGAGTCCTGGCTCGATCCCAGCTCGTGCCAAATGAACTTTGTGGTAGACAAGTACCATGTGCGTGGGTTTTCTCGGGGTTGTCCCGTTTCCTCTCACTTTACTCATTTCATCATTCCACTTATTTCTCATCATCACCGTCTCCTTTAGCCTAGCCAGCATAATCGTGGGACGTAAAACAAAGATTTCATTTCATTTTACTTTCATTTATCATTCGTCTTCTTTATCCTAAAAGCGTACCTGTAAAATGTAAAACTCTAGTGCTGCCAAAGTGTCTTGATCCGTGGCAAAAATGCGAACTAAAGCCTGCCCCCTCGATACACGCACGCGTTGAATCAATAAGGGTTCAGCTGTTGCTAAGCGAAAGAGCCTTAGCGAAAGGGAGTGGAATTCCTTCAGCCGATAGCAGCGTTTAGAATGGACGACTAGGTGTTAAGTCAATATGGTATATCTGTAATAGTTTCATTTCAATTCATTTTACAAACATTTAGAGACATAATATCTATAGTATATTTCCTATTTATTACTTTTTTCCCTTTTCCACGGCAACGAGTGTAATGGTAGAGCACTTAACTTCCGATTTGGTTTAGGTTCAAGCTATATGAACACATCATCATCACACGTATTCTGTCATTATTGGCAGGTCACTCTGCTGCAACTGTCAACGCGCAGGTCAAACTACTACTGCCACAAACTTGAAATTTGGACATAAAACTCCTTTTCTCACGGAAGCATGGGATAAGAAAGGATTAGAAAAAAAATACTAGAACTACCCTCATATGAGCCATATAACTCAATATTACATTCAAATTCACCTTCATTAATTTTAAAAAAAATCGTCATAAAGGGGGATAAATGAGGGCCCACTGTTTTTATTCGAAAACTGAGTGTCTTACAAATCCTTGAAATTATGAAAATGAAAGTTAGCATATTAACTTCTCACTTAAAATAATAGAAAACGAGTTTCATCGTTTGCGAAAATTCCCCAGGGGTCAATTTCTAGAATATCCTAATTTTCCATTTTATATTCGTAAAATGTAGAATGTAAGAATTCGCTTCAGAAGACATGGAATAAATATTGTCAATTTAAAATACGGGATTGTGTGTTTCGGCGTTCACCAAAATTTCGCTTAAAGGGTAGAGAAGGATCATTAAAAAAAAAAAAAAAAAAAAAAAGATATTTAAATTTCCGATTCTTTATTTACAAAATGTCCAACATGGGATTTTGCTTAAGATGGAGATGTGAAAATCGTTGTACAATATAAACTAAAAAAAAAGAAAAAAGAAAAAAGAAAGAAAAAAGAAAAAAAGAAAGAAAAAAGAAAAAAAGAAAGAAAAAAGAAAAGAAAAAAGGGAATATGTATGCAGTGGCGGATCTTGCCCAGGACCCAGGTGGCTAGGCCTCCCAGGTTTTTGAGTCACAAAAATAATTAATAATTTAAACTATTATTTATACATTTTTGAAAGTTTATAGTAAACTCATGATATACTTATCATAGTCTGGATTCTGGTTGCCCCTTTAGTTTTTACTTCTAGATCCGCCACTGTATGTATATTTCAGTGTCTTCGAAAATTCTTCGAAACTAATGTGGGGGGAGGTGCGGCATTTCTACTGATATTCAAGAAATTTTTAGAATTAAATTTTCGATTACTTATGTATTAAACATTATTCCTTCAGTGTGAAGAACAGACACTTCTGCTGAGATCTGTTGACATTAATGTCCCTTCTGGGTGTTATTTAGATATTTTACTTTGCTTGTTCAAGTGCAAGTCTTTCTCCCACTTATCATATGGCATGTTATTCACTCTGAATGGTGAATTACATGGAGTGTACACTCAGGTCCAAAATTATTGTCGCATGTCTATAAATATGTTGCTGTAGAAATATAATTTGATACCGAATTCGCCCGGTATTTCTTAAAATGTTAGTATGTGTATAATCGGCATAGACATGTATGTGGCAAATTTAGTGTCAAAAGAGCAGTAAATAAGAACAATAAAACGAAAATAAACCTTTCTTGTCCATTTAACAATTTTTTTTTTATCATTCTGATTTTCGTGTTTATACGAGGAATTCTTTTCCTATGGAATTTACCACTAATATACATTTCCCGATTATACACATAGTATCGGTATTAAAAGTACCCTCCAAAATCATTATCAAATTATATTCTTACAAGAAGACAGTTATAGATATGCGACAATCATTTTGAACATGAGTGTACATATATGAACAGGAAATTGCATGCTTTTTCCTTAAAAAGAGTACAAGGTAGATAACCATAGAAATAACGTATGAAACAAACGTATGTATGTTTGCACTCGTTCTTACGTTAGTAATGCTAGCTGCTTTTGTGCATTTTCCTGCCACTTGGAATAATCACATCGCATTAGGCGGAGAAATAAATACCTGTATTTTGAACCGAATTGTTATCAATTCTTTCACAAATGAAAGTGTCAATCTACCTCTAATTCATGCGAGACTTACAAAGCAGTTTCGGAACAAGTATTCTCAGTTCAGAGCGTGTGATTGTTGAAGCCACTCAGAGAGGATCAGAAAAGAACTGAAAAAGAACTACGCCAAGAACCTTAACCAATGAAGACAAGCAGAGGACTGTTGAAGTACTTACACAATTTGAGAAGATCAGAGAACTATAGTTTGAGAAACCGCTGGAACACTGAAATAGTTCTTGGAAGTGTAGAAACGGTAGTGAAATAGGATTTGTAACGTAGCAATGCTAGATATGATTCCCGTCTTTCGAAGCCTGAGCACAAAGAAAGAAGGCTACTTGCAGAAGGACAAATTTTGCAGCGATATGGGAAGGATGGAGAATTCTTTTCTAGACTGTGTCCATATTAGCTATATACAGAGTGTTTCGAAACAACACCGACAACGTTTGGGAGGTGATTTCTGACACCAAGGTATGACAAAATGTATAGACCATCCTGGGTGCAGAGATAAATCATTTCTGAGTTTTAGGCTCCCGAAAACATGAAAAAAAAAAAAAAAACTTTGAAGGTCCATAGCTGCAATACTATGGCACCTACCGTAGTCGGGTCAAGACTTCACTCAGGAACTAGTATGCGCCCTATTCAAATATCCACGTTTCAGAATCCTGTGGTACTTTGGCAACAATTTTTATAGAGGTAGTTGGTGAGTACTTCAAAATTATATGCCCGTAGCCAAACTCCCTTTATAAAAATTGTTGCATGAGTACCTTAGGATTCTAAAACATGTATTTTTGGATAGCGCACATATTAGTTCCTAAATGGTCTTGACCCAACTATGGTAGGTCCCATAGTATTGGAGTTATGGACCTGTAGAGTTCTTTTTTTATGTTTTAGGCAGCCTGTAACTCCGAAGTGACGCATTTCTACACCCAGGTTGGTCTATACTTTTTGTCTTGTTATCAAGAATCACCTTCTAAACGTTGTCTGTGTTGTTTTCAAACACCCTGTAGAGTAACGTATGATGATTAAGGGTACGCTGCTTCACGCTACATGATATGTGTTAGATGATAAAAAAATTTCTTTCAATGTGGAGGTTACTGACATTATGGAAGAATGGGTCAACACGTAGATAAAGGATACGAGTGAAGCAGCTTCCTCAGCGATCGATCAAGGGTATAGTGGTGACAAGGGACTACACGGAAAAAATAGTACGTCATTTCGCTGTGTACAATAAATAATGTATAGAAAAATATTCTATTTATATTTGAACGCAACACATAACTTGGTGATCATGCTATTCCGCCACCCAAGGTTGTCCAAACTAATTCTCTTCAGCCTTACAGATGAACCTTCGGATGGTACCTTTACTCTGGCCGAATATATCCAAATATTAGTGTCAACTTCTCATTCTTAATCTTTCCAGACTCCACACAGGATACTGACAGGGAATACCATACGGCGGCGACATGTGCGCATTTTGATGGTAAAGTTTCCGTCTGCGTACTTTGCTATGCTGTGCTGTGTTTTGGAAACATATTGTCAATTTTAAATACGAAACTTGTTAATCTAGGCACACCATTATTATTATTATTATTATTATTGTATGTGTGTTATTATTGTAGGGTCTATACACTGAGAAAAAAAATTGTAGGTGGCGTACTTAAAAAGATAGGTTACATGCGTAATTCCTGTAGTTTTTGGACTTAACGTACAACAGACGTATAACTGAAACCGCATGTTTTATAATACTTTCCGTATAAGTGTTCCATTTATACGTACTTTCCATATGAAACAATACAGACGGTCAGGATCTCTCATACAAATGGATGTATATAACATATAGCTGGCGAAGGTAACATAAGTATAAGCATGTGATATACGGAAAACTGTTAGATGCCATACATCCTGCAACGGCATGATATAACATCTAAGGGCAGTGCCTATATTGCATACGGATAACGTATGCTCCGTACTGATTTCTATAGTAAGCAAGAGGATACCGTATGTTTGTACAATATACCGCTGTCCGGAGAACGGATTTTTCTCTGTGTATTTTTATGAGGTTTATGCATATTGCGTTACAGCCACCATTACATAGTGATGAGAGAGGATATTTTAATACGCTGATTGTCATTTTTTTTTTAAGCAATGTTGGATAAAAATAGAGGGATGCATCAAGTGTTGCACGCAACTCAAAACTGCAGACAACTCATTTTTCAGAGAGAGAAAATCCATATCTGGTTTCATATTTTAAAACGTGCTAGAAAGACGTAAAATGAAATCTTTGAGTTTTACGTCCCACGGTTGTACCGGCTAGGCTAAAGGAGGCGGTGATGGTGAGAAATGAATGAAATGGTGGAATGAAGAAAGAGGGAGAAAACGGGAGAACCCCGAGGAAACCTATATACAAGGTGTTTTCCCACCACAAAGTTCACTTAACTCGAGCTGGGATCAAACCAGGGACCCCAATCACGAGAGGTGAACGCTCTACCACTGAGCCACCGCGGCCCCTAGAAAGACGTAAAATTTAGGGAAGAACCTATGTCCTGGAAACTAACCTTTTAGTTTGACGCAGAGAGCGTATCTAAGATGGGACAAGTAGCACACATGCCCTGGGCGCTAATGCTAAAGGGGCGCGATGCGCCATGCTGTGCCGAAAGGAACAGCGGTTAGTCTTCACATCATTAACTTCCTGCTTGACAATGTGCTCAGTGTTACTACTTCTTGTTCTGTTTTAGCTCATCAGTGATATAACGCGATAAACTTTATCTAATCCTGTAACGCATTTGAACTTGGCGGCGTTCATGGTTATTAACTGAAAGTTCGCCGCCGTCATTCATATGAGCGTCCCGATAATACAACTGAAACGCCGCACAGTGGTCGGAATGACGAGAAAATGCGGCGAAACTATTTGCGGGCGCATTGAAAGTGCGTTTTGTCCATACGGGATTTTTTGAAGGCACATTAGGCTTTTTCGATTGTTCTGTTGTAATGTGAATAATAATTTACCGCATATAGTCAGTGATGCGGGTTGCCAATGTAGGTGGCGAAAAAAATCGACATTTTCAAAATCAGGTTTACAAGTATCATTTTGGGTCGTTATTAAAAAAAAAAAAAAAAAGAACTTGTGGTAATGTTATTGTTATTAAAACTGCAGAGTAAAGATCTCATTATAAACCAAATAAACATGTTTTTGGACAGTAACGAAAAATTACATATAAACATGAAAAATGAATTTAACCAAAAGTAGGTCCGTGTAAGAAATGTTTACAGAAACGAAACTATCTCGCAACACGTATGTTTGAAAACAAAACAGTGAGAGTTGTTCAATCAAGTACAATAAATATCACAAAATTCGATTGTGAAATTGATCACTTTCAAAAGTCTCTGGTGCCCAAACATGAGATTGGCGATGGTTGTTTAAAAGTTGTAACATTTGGTTCGGCTTATTGTTATGATTTGGGGTATGCTGGGTCTGAACGATGAAAATATCGGGTCAGACGACAAAAATGTGTAACAAGTCTAGGTTTGTATCTTTCCTAGAGTTTTTCCGGCAACATTTCTCAAGATACCGGCGGAAATCTGTTCCGAGACTTCTGTACTTCCTCACTTAGCATCTCTATTGGGAGAGGAGCTATAGGTATAGTAAATCCTCCAGCGATTTACCATGTGTGCGAAGACTTGTCTACGTGGTAAGACGACAGGACAACGGGACTAGCAGTCAGTCTCTGCGAGCATTGAGCGTGCGCCCAGACTCATTGAAACTGGCTTCGTTTGCCAGATAGCAGGTAGTAGCAGCTAATTCTAACAAAAATCATTAATTGAAAGACCACAGAAAATATTAAAATGAAAATGAAAGCCTGGACTTGCTAGGAAAATTTTAAAAGTCTACAAATATATAGCAAAGCATTGGTTTTGAATAGTGTCAAAATGCCCCCAGTGCGAATACGAAGTGCTTCAGAGGCCTGTTATTGGCCTTAAAGGATTACTATTGTTCTGATCAGCAATACTAATATTTAACATCTCATAACCATCAACATACTTAAGAGTAACAGGTCCGTCGTACTACCAGACACGAAAAGCATTTTTACACAGAGGGCCAATTATCCACTTTCGACAGGTGTTTTCTCATGAACGAGTGATGCCAGGATGAAAAACAGATCTATTTAATATAGAGTGGATATTCCTCTAGTAAAAGACTAAAGACGTTCGTTCCAGTGATAATAGTTCATTTTTGGAGTTTTGTCCAGCTTTTTTGCTACTTCGACCACTGTGCGCCGTGCGCGTTAACTGTCTATCTAATCTTGTATTCACTGGGCTGACAGTTATTCAAAATCATTGTGGTTTTTCTTTATTATTACAGTAGAGCCCCGATTATCCGAGCTAATGTGGACCTGATCTAACTCGGATAAGCAAAAACTCGGTTAATGCGAATGGATACATAGATATTTTTGTCCAGTTATTGTTATTGTTGTTCATTGATTATTTCTCTTTATTAGATTAATTATTATTACTGTTTTTATTATTTTCATTGCACACACAGTAAGTACAGTACAATATGCACCTAATTAGCCATAATATAGTCAAGACAATGCAGTTTCGATATTGATACGTACATAAGTAAAATATCATAGAAATAAGGCAGTGGTGCCCCCCCCCCCTTATGTCTATGACGCACCCCCCAATTGTCTATCCGTAGGTGTTCTTCCATGAAAAAATCTTCTTTTCGATTAATTTTACCCCCCCTCATCAAACATATTTATATAGATTTTAACCCCCCCAAATATTTCAATGACGCAGTTTGCGTCATAGCCCCCCCCTTGTGGGTACCCCTGAATAAGGTACTGTTTAGCATACACATATGAATCTTTTAAAAGACTTTTTTTTGTTTTCTGCTTTATTACAAGCTGCCCTCGTTTTTTGGCCGCTTTATTACGCAGACGTCGCAATATCATGTCAGCTGGTGTTGTGGAGAAAGGAAACAATATTGTTATCTTTACGACAACCTCCTTTTTGCTTTGCTGCTGAAACAAAGGCTTGCAGACTGCTTATCGTTGTAACTGTTTCTTTTTGTTTTTTCTTTTACAAAAATGTTTGGATTAAGTTCGGATAATACGGAACCTCGGTTAATGAAACTCGGATAATCGGTACTACACTGTAGTTACTTTTTATATATTTTTTAAAAATTCCTTCTTCTCACTTATTTTCTCTGTTGCGTTGTGTATACACATAGCGAAACATGTCGCATTTATAGTAACATTTTTTGGTACCATCAAAGCCTTCTACATTTTCTCTTGCTTACAACAATGACAAAAACTGAAATGTGCTTCCCCATGGTTCTAAAGTCGGATTAAAAACTTGATGAAGCCCAAGATCAGAAGCTGTGAAGTCTACCACTAAGTATGTTGGAGAATTACTTTCGATTCTTCACGCATGATATGTGATGAGAGCGGGAGCATCGAAATAAGAAGTGACAAACACGGCGTGCGTGAGTTTTCTCAAAGTTCTCCCGTTTTCTTCCACTTTCTTCATTTCACCATTTCGTTCTTTATTATCACCATCATTATCGCCGTCTTCTTTAGCCTCAGAGCATAATCATGAGCATTAAACTAAAAGTAGTAACGCAGAACAGTTATACAAAGACCTCTTGAATTACAGATTTCTAACTTGGATGCAATTTTTGGAACAAGATACTCACTGAACCGAGTTGAAAAGCTGTTCTAGGGTCCTAAGATGAACCTCCATGGCTCCTTAATCGATTTAAAAGATCTCAAAGATATTATTTTATGCCGAAGCAGAATAAAAGTCACATTTTTAGTCTAAGTACTTATATAAACGATTTAACGTCCATCAAAGATGGAATGTTGAAGTTCAAAGACGACAAACAGATCACAGACCAAGAAGTAGAAAAAGTAATGAAGGACTCACTCGATCGTGTTCTCATAGAAATGGATGAGGAGTTCAGAATGTTGATACAAAGTTTGGATTCCTTCTGAACTTCAAGATTATGTGTTACAGGTGCTTAGAAAATAAATGCAGAAGTCTGTGCAAAATCTATAGACTATTAATTATGCATATAGCTATATGAAGAGAAATTTGGACTGAAAAATGTTGTTCTCAACTTTAAACCATAACAATTCTCAAAATCTGATAAGCTTCTTGGTGTTATCGTGTTGTATGGAGATTAGGGTACACTGCCAAAGCTGCAAAACTTACCGAAATCATGTTACCCACTGCTGCTTTCATTGTCAGGTGTGAAAAATCAGTCAGCAAATTAAAACTTAATTCTTTCGTACTTAAGGACAACCATGAGTACCTGATCTTTCCTCACTAATTATAAGTACTGAGAGGAAAGAAGTTGAAAAAATGAGAATTTGAGTACATTAGGTAAGTTTGGAGCAGTTAAGACAAGTAAAATAACATCATAATTTGTATAAGAAAAGAATATAATAATCATATTCAGATGTGCAAAAGTTATATTTTAATCAATGCTTTTAAATCTTTGGATCTTATATAATATTCCAGAACCCACCATGTAGTTCCGAAAAAAAAAATGTGCAAAAAAATTTTCTCCTTTAGTATGATGGAATGCGTTTTATGAACATACTAGATTATTTTTTCTTAGGTAGACATTCCAGTTTTGGGACGTTTTCCCAGCAGTCGCCATTTTTTTTTCGAAACGGCGGACACGGAAAATGAAATTTTAAAAATTGGTTTAGAATGATCAACTCACTGTCAGTGTCGAAATACATGTTTCCGAGACTGTAGGATACGAGTAAAATATTATTTTCGTAATCAGAGAAGTAGTTTTTAAAATATCCACCATTTGTCAAGATGGCGGAATCCAAAACTAGATTGCGATAGGCCTAAAGTGATTTAAATATTTTAAATAGTGAAGTTTGACTTCTTCTGTATTTCCGAATTGTGATTCACAAAAAAGTAGAAAGGAAAAGATAGAATTGAAATAATATAAAGTTAGGGATGGGGATAGGATAGGAAGGTCGCTTGCCCTAGGTGCTCTTAAAGGTAGCTACGCCATTGATTTGATGGAATATTTGATATGACGGTAAATAGGACCGTGTCTAATAGCCCTAAAGTGTATTTAAGAGGCCTAATTACTGCGAAATTAAAATACCGCTAATTTTACAGTAATTATGTGATATCTTTAAATAGATAAAAGATAATCGAAATGTGGAACATAAGAACGCTAGACAATATTATTTTACATGTGATACCGTTATCACGAGTCAACTAGTAACTTTGTTTGCAACCATTTAAAAACGCAAAAATAAATGCCGATTTTCGAAATACTTGGAAATCGAAAGCAGGTAAGTGAGTCGTGATAACGATATCACATGTAAAATAATATTATCTAGCGAAATCTTGTTCCATTTTTCGATGATCTTTTATCTATTTGAAGATACACATAATTACTGTAACATTAGAGGTATTTTAATTTAGAGGTAACAAGCAAAAATTAGAACTGAATCTTAAATATATTTCTTTTCGAGTTACAAATCTGCTTCAAGCAATGTACACACTCAGTTTTCAAGCATGATACTAGAATATTTAGAGATTAAAGTATGAGATGTAAATTTTAGAACACGAGAGATTTTATATATGTATATTGTAAAAAGATCGATGTCTTAATGGCGTGCAGAGGGCAGTGACAGCGGAACCTTAATACTATCAATTTACCAGTGTTTCATAACAATAGTCAAGGTTACATGAGCGCAACAGCGAGAATATGTACAGATGCAAGAGGATTAGCGTGAAGGTCGACTGCCACAAATGTTGCCTAATACTGTCTTGTTACTCGTATATACAGATAACATACATGTACAGATGAAAATGCTTCCAAGGAAGAAGACAGAATAAAAAGATGAGTACAGAACAAAATGGTGGAAATATATAGGGCCTAGAAAGAAAGTTATAATTAACTAGCAAATTGCTCGTTCTTCGCAGTGGAAGAATAGGCCTATGTTACATTTTGGACATAAAAAGCAATGGGGGCTGAATTTGGATTTAAATCGCATCGGAAGTGTCATTGTTCGTCTCAGTGACCACGAAAACTATAGATTCGACACTATTATCGGTAATTTTCGATAGCCTAATTTTTATATATCTCCCCCTCCCCAACTTGTACCGTCAAAGGAAAATAATAAAAACCATCCCAGGGCCGATCCTCAACTATGTTGGAAATTTGATCGAGATCGGTCCGTGGCTTAAGAGTCACGAAGTCACAGAGTCACTTTCATTTATATATATATACACACACAGGGCCGGAATTAGGGGGGTGCACCGGAGCACGTGCACCCCCTTCCGTTTTCAATATACACTATCTAAAGTGAGAAACTGGAGGTGCAAATAGCAATACCTAAAATTTCATGTCATGTTTCCGTTTCGGGCCTAAAAGAAAGCGGTTTTGCTAAACACAATAGTTTAAGTCAGTTCCTCATACACATCACAGATGCCTAAAGTCATTTTTTAAAAAATTAAATGTGATTCAAATGTACTGATAGTTGTTGGTGCACCTCCCTCAGAAATTCTTGGATCCGGTCCTGTATATATATACATAGATAGATAGATAGATACAGTGTGTAATAAAAAGGTCGGGACAGTGGAATATCTCGAGAAATACACTTGAGATTCAAAAACCGCGAAACACGTATCCAATATTTCAAAAAGATCTATTCAACTAACATAAAATGAAGTTGCCCTCCTCCTCCCGTTAGGGAGGGGGAGAGGCAACTTTAAAATTTTAAATAAAAACCCCTATTTTTATTGCAGATTCGGATTTTGCGATAAACAACTTTTGTTGGAAGTACTTTATCGTTATCTTTCTAGATGGCGCTGTAATAGCAAAAAATGAATACCATCGTACTGACCTCCCCTAACTCTGCGACTTGAAATATTTCCGAAATGACAAAAAAATGTGACAAATCTGGTTAAGCAAGAACCATGTCAGAGGCCTATACAATTCTGTGAACAACAAGTGCCCCCAGCGGTCCTATCATAGGGCCCCAGCGCCAAATTGAAAATTTCAAATGGAAACCATCTATTTTTATTGCAGATTCTGTTTCTGAGACCGAAACTAACAAGCAATGTACAGAACAAGGCAAGATCAGATCCGACTCAAACTTCGCCCAGAGAACACAATAGAAAAGAAGAAAAAATGCCAAATTGGAGCTTCCCCCATCCAGAAACACCGGAGATATGCTCCGCAACATAACCCACCACGCGACAATATGATATAAGGTAAACATCGCAAGATACCCGTTTATGTTGGAAACGGAAAGGATGGGCAGCACCAGGATATCAAGATATTTGATATGCTATAACACTGACTTGACGGCCATCTTGAAAGCCGCCATCTTGGATATAGCGTAAGGTATGAAATGAGAAGCGGGGTGTATGATATATCAATGTAAGGTAAAATGCAAAAGGAAAACCAATGATGTAACCGCGAAAAACATATGTATGATGGTATGGACGGGACGAAGTGTAGAAGACTCGGGCAAAACAAACGTGTATTCGAAGGGAGAATAATAGGGCAAGACTCCACGATAAATGGTACGCGACAAGTAACTGCAACAGTGTCTGTGCATGGAAGTGCATCCGCCTTGACAGATTATGCCTTCCGAGGATATTGGTGCCTTTCTCTGATATTGTGACTGTTTGGGACCATCGTGAAACAGTGCAGCAAACCGTGCAAAGGAAAAGGTACATTCGTAAAGAAATATAAGCTAGAATAGAAGCCTTTCCCATCCGTACGCACTTTGTTTCAGATAGTGTTGTTTAAACAAACGTGGGCCTAAATGCCTCTTGTTCACACGAAACAACAAGAAAATTGAACAAGAAACGTACAAAACGGTGTCCAGGAGTGGGCTTCAATCACAGGTAGGTCGCGCTTTTGATCACCACTCCAAGATGATATGTCCTACACTCCGGAATGAGGTGCCGAATTGCTGTTCCATAAGAGGAGTCTTTGTAGATTATGTAGTCTCCAAACGAGTGATCGTATCGCGGGTTGCAATTGTGGTTTTCACTGTTCCAAACGGAATCCCAATATCCTCGGAAGGCATAATCTGTCAAGGCGGATGCACTTCCATGCACAGACACTGTTGCAGTTACTTGTCGCGTACCATTTATCGTGGAGTCTTGCCCTATTATTCTCCCTTCGAATACACGTTTGTTTTGCCCGAGTCTTCTACACTTCGTCCCGTCCATACCATCATACATATGTTTTTCGCGGTTACATCATTGGTTTTCCTTTTGCATTTTACCTTACATTGATATATCATACACCCCGCTTCTCATTTCAATACCTTACGCTATATCCAAGATGGCGGCTTTCAAGATGGCCGCCAAGTCAGTGTTATAGCATATCAAATATCTTGATATCCTGGTGCTGCCCATCCTTTCCGTTTCCAACATAAACGGGTATCTTGCGACGTTTACCTTATATCATATTGTCGCGTGGTGCGTTATGTTGCGGAGCATATCTCCGGTGTTTCTGGATGGGGGCAGCTCCAATTTGGATTTTTTTCATCTTTTCTATTATGTGCTCTGGGCGAAGTTTGAGTCGGATCTGATCGTACCTTGTTCTATACATTGCTTGTAAGGAACTTTTACTTGAAGCACTTCGTTATTCTACTAGATGGCTCTGTATATTCAGGGATTTATTTGTAGCCAGGGAAGAATGGGAATTTCCCCCCTTCTAAATTTTGACTTCCCTGTCTCTAGGTTCAGTGCAGTTTTCCCAGCCTGGGAAGATATTTCTCCCCTTTCTTAAGCTATAAACTGTTTTGAAGTGCAGTGATTCAACTTTATGTTTTAGTAGCGATTCTTTACTTTTTTCAGTATTTTTATCAAAAGAGAGACTGACCAAAGCTTAAAACCCACTTTATTTTAAATTATAATTTGTAACTGTTTCGGATATCTAGCATATCCTTCTTCAGACTCTATTAAAATAAATGAAAATACAGACATATATAAAAATATTGTTATGACAAAGTTTAAATTCTTTTCCGAAACAGTTTCAAATTATAATTTAAAATAAAGTGGGTTTTAAGCTTTGGTCAGTGTCTCTTTTGTTAAAACAATCAATCCAAAACCATGAATAGTCTTACTACAGTACTTTTATTGTCACGAGCTATGTTGGTCTTGTTTATAAAATTGCTTCCCAAAGAATTGTTCACAGAATTGCTTTTAGTTTCTTCTGCAGAATGCAAGAGAGGCTTTTCCAACTTAAACTTACAGCATACTGACCCTAGAAACCATTTATCTGTAAAAATCTTAGAATCTCTTCTTTCCATAAAAGTTAATAGGTCAGACATTATTTCTTTCAATGCAGAAAAGTGTGCCTTCAGCTGGATAAAAAGTGAACATCAGTCTGCTACCGACAAACCAACTGAAAAAGACGGTATCCGATGTAAACCAACCTCCTATTGCTTCACTATTCTAAAGTGAGGTACGCTGTGAAAATATTGTTAATTTCTAAAGACAGTGTTAGATAACACGCCATAAGTCATGCTTCAGCTTAACTCAAGGTGAAATCGGCAGTCAATCCTTTCTTGTGATTTGTTGTAAAAACTGTAAATATTGTAGGCTACAATGGCTGTTTCAATTTCGAGAGTAAAGTGAAAGAAAAGGTAAAGTATTTATTTTTTCCTAGGTAGCATCATATTGGTAACTGCTTAATACATCCTCATGATTCTTCGGAGACAAGATTACAGTCTTTGTTCAATTTTGGATTCGTTTTAATACCATTATGTTTTGCTGACCAGAAGTTTACTTTCAGCGGAACAGTGTTAGGGTTTACACACCCCTGAATCTAATTTTATTAAGTAGAATGAGCAAGTGCGAAAACTCACTTATGATATGAGGAATGACATTTAATACTGTCTTTCCCCTTCTATTTAATAAAATCAGGTTCAAGTGTATGTGCACCTATCACTGTTCTGCCCAAAGTAAACTTTTACCTTTTATCGTATTTATTGTTCGGGCAAGGAATTTGGTTTTCAAAGACCAAATTAGAACGGACTAAAGAATTATTTGTCACAACAAAACTGTTTTACGTAGGAGTGTGACACTTCTTACAACAAGTTGTGCAGATTGCAATGTAACTATAGGGCTTTTACTGGATGCTGCACACTTGTCTTCAGCAGTAGGACGAAAAGTAGCAAGGTAACACATGTAAACTAATTTACCTAACCAAATCTTATATAACGTATCTACCGGTATTTATCATAAAATTGTTTTTAGAAAGGTGAAAAAATGAAGAACTTAGGGACCGCCTATCAAATTAGTACCATAATTTTAAAGTAGGTAGGTTTAAAAATAAAGTTGTCCCAACCCGACTTTAAAGTTGTTCTGTTATATGGAACACAATCTTGCATAAACATTCCCCCTTCTACAAAATCCACAAATAAATCACCGTGTATAATCGCAAAAAAATGAATATCGTACCGATGTCCCCTAACTTTGAGATCTGAAATATTTCCAAAATGACAAAAAATATGACAAATCTACTTACGCAAGAATGTACCCATGTCAGGGGCCTGTAAAATTTTGTGAACAACAACTGCCCCCAAGGGTCCCATCATAGGGCCCTAGGGACCATTCAAAATTTCAAACAGAAATCCCTATTTTATTGCAGATTCTGATTCTGAGATTGAAAATAAACAACTTTTACTTGAAGCAGTTTTTCTTTATTCTACTAGATGGCGCTGTAATCGCAAAAAAAAAAAAAAAAAATGAGTATCATCCTACCGACGTCCCCTAACTTTGCTACCTGTAATATTTCCGGAATGACAAAAAGTGTGACAAAACTAGTTACGCAACAATGTACTCATGTCAGGGGCCTATAAAATTCTGTGAACAAGTGCTCTAGGGGTCCCATCATAGGGCCCCAGGGCCCAACTTGAAAATTTCAAACGGAAACACCCCTTTTTATTGCAGATTCTAATTCTGCGATTGACAATAAGCAACTTGAAGCACTTTTTCGTTACTCTGCTACATGGCTCTGTAATCGCAAAAATTGAATATCATCGTACGCACGTACATCACCTGAGACCGACGATACCTCGAGAAATACTTTTCTATTTTAATACTTGACCAATAATTTTAAAAGATCTATTCAACTAACATAAAATGAAGTTGCCATCATCTCCCCAAAATTTCAAATAGAAACCCTCTACCTTAAGGCTGATTCGGATTCTGCGACCAAAAATACGCAACTTTTACTTTAAGTATTTTTATCGCAATAATAATAATAATAATAATAATAATAATAATAATAATAATAATAATAATAATAATAATAATTTAATAATATCATTGTACGTCATCTGAGGTTGATAAATGAAAAGCTGGTTCAAAAACTGGGCATGCAGTGTGATGTTGCTAAGACTTGCAAACAAATACATTTATGAACATGTTTGTAATAATATTCTTCAAGAGCTGAGATTTTTCTGTGAGATTGTGGACACTATGAAAGTTGATTAGCGCCAGCTCTTCGTTGGGACATGAAGTTTCAATTAATAATCGGAGATAGTGTCAAAAGACAATTAAGTTATTCATTTTTGTCATGTTTATGTATAGATATTATAATGTAGATTTGATTTGATTTGAATATAGACCATGTGATTTTACCTGAGAGGTAAAAGTGAAAGTGAACACGTAATGCTGATCGGTGAATCTATTAAAGTTTAAAATGAAACTATCAGTTTGTTGTTATGGTTATGTAGATGTGGATAATTAAGATTTGATTTGAAACTGCATGTAATTCCATCTGAGAAATGAAAGTAAATGTGAACATGTAAAGCTGATCGATACATCAATTAGTTATTAGAAAAGAGAGCAAATGTGCTCATAAAATTAGTGGAACAAATAACATTTGACCAGACGACATAGGTATGTGTCATTCCTATGGCATATTCTGTAATACTTATTGTTGATCGTAAATTACGGTCCAGTAACGTAGAAGCTATTGGTAGCAGTAATCATTGTTACAGAAAACCTCTGAACACTCAAGATGTATTTTAACTGCATTTCAACTGGTTTGTATTAGAGCTCTCAAAGCAAAGTTCTAACGCTCTCAATGATACGAGGATGGCAAATCGCGAAAGGCCATGTGCAGAAGTAAAGGCAATATTTTACGAAAAAATTTCGCGTTCCACACAATTCCATTTCGAGATCTACTGTGGAGCGCATCGTAAGATGCGTCGAGAAAACGGTACACTACAAAAGAGGGTAACATTCCTGGTCGACCGATATCGGTGACAAACAACTTGATGTTGCACTTATTTGTTGAAAATAGTCACCTTAGCATTCATTAAGCTGCTGAACAACATAAGATTAGTCACATGTCCGTGAAAAGAATGTTGAAGAAAATAAAGTTGCACCCATACAAAATTCATTTATCAGCTGAATGATTTTTTTTTTTTTTTTTTTTTATCGCCGTGTAGAATTTTCTAAAGATATGATGAAACAAATCAATGATGATCCTACTTTTCTTACCACCATTGTATTTTCTGATGAAGCTACAATCCACCTAACCAGTTACATTAACAGATGTAATTGCAGGTTTTGGTTTGACAGGAATCTCACTGGTCCTTTCAAACACACACTAAATCCTAAAAAGTTAAATATCTGAGAAGCAGTGCTAAATAATACAATAACTGTTCCCTTTTTTTGTTAATGACAATTTGATTTCTGAACTGTG
The DNA here is from genome assembly GCF_964235325.1 of Thermobia domestica. Taxonomy (NCBI): domain Eukaryota; kingdom Metazoa; phylum Arthropoda; class Insecta; order Zygentoma; family Lepismatidae; genus Thermobia; species Thermobia domestica. The sequence goes on from NC_137468.1 coordinate 166,731,872, forward strand.
TGAGTAGATGCTTGAAATCAAATAGTTCCATCAATGAGAGACACTGTAGAATACAATTTTGTCCACAGATGGTTCCAGCAAGCTTGTGCAGGACCGGACTACAGTGTAAATATGCAGCAATTTACAATGTAGACAGAATTTCCTAAACAACGGATTGGCAGAAGAGGCGAGGTTGAGTGGATCGCTCGTTCTCTATTCCCCTGATTTATCGCCACTAGACTACTTTTTCTGGATTCATCTGAAAATCCAAGTATACCAAACAATGCCAATCAGTTTGGATAATCTTCGTCAAAGGGTTATTGTTGAACTTGCACTTATTGAGCTGGACGTCATCAGGAAGCAGTATTTATCTTCTACCAACGAATTGCCCACTGTCAAACCAAGGAAGGTGGGCAGCTTGAGCACATGCTGTGAAACATCAGTTACACTAAGTTCATCTGCCAATTTTAGACAACCAAGTCGTAAGAGGCAAGGGGACTCACGATAATCAAGTTCTTCTAGAAAAACGGGAAGACAGTACGTGGCTGGTAAAGCTGATGTGTAGTTGCGTATTCCGCAGCTAGCGTAACAATAAAGTAAGACAGCAGGAAACGAAGATAGGACAACGTTCTTTACTCTCGAATTTCATGTGAAACAGAATGTAGTTAGTGTTCAACGAAGTTGGTGTTATGTTAAATCCAAGTGTATCAGTCACACCTCCATAACAATTTAACTGAACTTTAAAAACTCATTTAAAAAGCATGTGGATCTACTGACTCTGGGATGTAGGAAAGAGTGTGCTAAGAATTAGACTATCAGACTGATGAATGTTGAATAACAAATGACATTCATCTTGAGCATCTTTGACAAGGAACATAACACACATGTGTTTATACATATATATATATATATATATATATATATATATATATATATATATATATAACTTTTTTGAGTTTTCTCTCATTTAACATAAGCTGCATGTCATTGTGAGTAAATAAACGTGAGTTATTAACCTGTAAAATCGAGATTATTTACAATATCCTTGTACATCAAGTAAGCTTCTTGATGCTTTATACACGTTTTGTAAATTTGTTCTCCTGTTAAATCTCCTTCGTCATGTGTTGTTTTTTGTACTAGTGTAAAATAATGATTTTATTTAATCTGTCCGTGTCACGTGATATTTAACGAACATATTGGTCTACTTGACCTTTACAATTCAGGGAAGATGTGTCTTGTTGTAAAGCACACTTTCCTTTCCATATCGTAATGGTTTACAACGTCACATTGAAATGTAAACGAAAGCAATTTTGTTTTATGCTAAGCCTCTTTACAATATTGGTAACGTATTCTGTGCTTTTTAATTCCACGTGTATTTCTCGAAATATTTAGGTTATTATCAATCCCAGGTAAAGTACATGATATTTCTTTTGTGTGATTACAGCGTCATCTAGGTAGATAACGAAAAGTACTTCAAATAAAATTTGTGTATTTTCGGTCGCAAAATCAGAATCTGCAATGGGGTTTCCATCTGAAATTTTCAAGCTGGTCCCTGAGACCCTATGATGGGGCCTATGGGGGACTTGTTCACAGAATTTTATAGGCCTCTGACATGGGTACATTCTTGCTTCATTAGATTTGTCACATTTTTTTTGGAAATATTTTAGGTCGCAAAGTTAGGGGACGTCCCGTCGATATTACGATATTCATTTTTTTGCGATTACAGTGCTATCTAGTGGAATAACGAAAAGGTGCTTCAAGTAAAAGTCGCTTAGTTTCGGCCGCAGAATCCGAATCTGCAATAGAAATATGGGGTTTTCATTTGAAATTTTCAAGTTGGCCCCTGAGGTCCTATGATAGAACCCCTGGGGGCACTTGTTGTTCACAGAATTGTATAGGCCTCTGACATGGGTACGTTCTTGCGTAACTAGATTTGTCATATATATATATATATATATATATATATATTGTCATTTCGGAAATATTTCAGGTCGCAAAGTTAGGGGAAGTCGGTACGATTATATTCATTTATTGCGATTACAGCGCCATCTAGAAAGATAACGAAAAAGTACTTCCAGCAAAAGTTGCTAATTTTTAGTCGCGAAATCGGAATCTGCAATAAAAATAGGGGGTTTCTATTTAAAATTTTAAAGCTGTCCCTTCTCCCGTTAGGGAGGGGGAGATTATCTTCATTTTATGTTATTTGAATAGATCTTTTTAAAATATTGGATACGTGTTTGCGGTTTTTTAATCTCAAGTGTATTTCTCGGAATATTCCACTGTCCCGACCTTTTCGTTACACACCCTTTTGTTATCTATCTACTATCTATATATCAGGCTTAACCTATACATTTCTACCGAATAGCTCATTTAAACCATAAACCATAATCTGTACGAAAACTTCTTACACATTTCTTAAATTACCACCTGCCAACTTCACATAAACACATACTATAAAAATCTACTTCAATTATACAAACAATTTGCCTCGCAACGCTCTTCAGTTTCTGTTTCAGTATTTGCACTAACTTTTAACACTTTTCGCCCATATGCTCCCAACAGCTCCGTACAGATTTCCGTATTAAACTTACGGATTCCGTACATTTGTACACTATACCGCTGCCCGAATAACGGATTTTTCACAGTGTAGCTGATTCTGAAAGGAAAGAGCTACTGCAATATATACATTCTTTTCCCCTGTTTTCAACGTCGCCTAGCTTAACTATTTTATTGTGCCACTAACAATCATATCCTCCTACGATTCAATTCATTGTCACAGGTGAATTTGGATGACAACATTATACTATATGTACGGAAATTACGAATGGATTTGCAAACGTCTTACATTGTGTATATATATATATATATATATATATATATATATATATATATATATATATATATATATATATACATTGTAAGATACTTTCAATCCTATACTCAAATACATTCGGAAAAGCTATGGCCTGTTGATTATATTTATCTTAGGTAATATAAGTTAATTAGTTATAGGTAATAAGTTGTTTAGTTTAATCAACTGCTTATTTATTACTGTTGTGAGATTATCATGTTTGTGTGTTGGAGATGGAGGAGAGTGTCTTTGTCTCATTTAGAATTATTGTACCTTCAAATATTTGATCCTTTTGGGCCTAATTTTATCCTCCTTGGTGGTGCTGACAACAGCGACCAGGCAAGTACAACAGCCCCCCCCCCCCAACACACACACACATGGTATTTGGTTTGACAAAGAGATTACATCGGGGCATAAAATTTCAAAACCAGACCGTCAATACACTAAGAATAATCAATTTTGAACTGAATAATTCATATACATGTTAAAAAATAATTTACCTTAAGACTTCACGTTTGTGTAACGCTCCCTCTCTGCACTGATATACCAATTGTCGATTACAGTTTTAAGATCAAAGCCCTTAAGGGCCATTGATAGAAATTGTCAGCAAATCATCCCGTATGTCAGTCTTCAGTGAATTCCTGTAGGCAGTTTTAACTGTTGAGACTGCTGAAGCCTCTCTTACATGAAGCAGTACTCACAGGTAAAACTGCACAAAATATGACAATTGGAAGCAAATTTGGGAATCCCGTAATGAAGTTTTTCCCTGCAAATCTTTTTCAATGTCTGATTCAACGTCAATTAAGAAAACAAAAGTTTATGTTCTGCTAAGACAACGTCCACTTTCTCACTGTATAAATCTGATTGAAAATATTTAAAACACAGTTTCATTTCTTCCACACCAGGGGTGGACTGGCTATGTGAAAAGGGCGCGGTCACATACTCTGGGAGGGCGCCGTCTATCCGAGGCCTTCGCTTGTATCGAATACCCCCTCCTAATAAAAGGAAGTGCCGGGGGCTTCTCCCGGAAAATTAGTACACAAAAAACAATAAAAGATTAAGTAGCTATTGCAGTTAATCACGATAGAATTATACAAATTCAATATTTTCATATACAAACAAAGAGACTTTGAATACCAAATATATTAGGCCTATATAAATCTGCACACTTTAACTGAGACTACAAAAATCACACCAGTTGTTTAAATTCTTTGGCTACATTTGTTAACAGCCTAATTATAACTGAAGATTTGAGTTAAGTTTGGGGCTTATGCTATTTTTCATACTTCTGTCCTTTTAAAGCTGTGTTCATCATAACATTAACTTATTTTTCATCTATTTTTAAAACCGTTGATAAAAAGTATACATGAAACATTTACTACAAATTAACAAAAGTAAATTTATAATTATATACCTACCTAACGAAAAAAGAAATTCAAAAACAAAACTGAAAAATGAAAGTAAAATCACTGCTTTATGCTTGAAGGAGCCTCCCTGCTTTTCTCATACATTTTGTCAATAATAAGATTGTTGTCTATTTTGGTCAGAATGTCTCTTTCTGAGTTCATCAAGAACAATGATTCCAGATGTTCATCTATAAGCCTTGAACGGAGTCTTGTTTTTATGTATCTGAGCTTTGAAAATGCTCGCTCACAGGACACTTATGTTACCGGTAATGTAAGGAGATACTTATAAACTTTGAATAATTCTGTGTAGAGTTTTGAGTACATATTGTACTGCAGAATCACATCGAAGGCGCACTTAAAGCAAGAATTGCACTTCACTCCATCACATTTTATATACCTCAAATCCACAATATCGTCAGTCGGCCCCAAATATTCCTCCTCATCCTCCATGAAATCTTCAGAAAACTTGTCCTCTTCAATCAAATCTTCAATCGTACGAACCTCAACAGCTTCTTGGTTCTCATAAGGGGATTTTGAAAACTCTTCCCACATTGATGAAAACGAAAGAAGCTCTTCTTTAAGTTTTCCCTCTTCACAATCAGGAATTAATTCTGTGATTCTTTTCAGTGACAACGAAGCCAGAGTTAAACTCTTGAACTTCTTAGGATCAAAACACTCTAAATCAGCATAAGCTTTGATTTTTAGCAAATCATTCCTACATGCTGTTAGAAATTTGGTCTAGAACACAGTTGAAAACAGTTAGTTCAAATCTGTATTTACTGTCTTCAATTACTTCATCAGAAGCGGATTCCCCTGCCATTTTCTTTCTTTTTCTACATCTTACCTCAGGCAATTCTGTTTCTATAATAACTTGTTCTAGACTAGGAACATCTGAAATGAGTCCTTCAATACTATTTGACATTTCTGTTGCAAAGTGTTCTACTGCTTCGTAGACTTTGTCAAACTGATCTCTAGCTTCTTTCAACATATTTTGAGTTTAGGATATCAGGCACCATGCTTGAACATAGTCTAAGTTTTTTGTTTGCAAGTAGTCTGATAAAGATGTGGTATGCTGAAAAATCAATAAAAAAAAAGTCATAGCCACAATGATAGTCTCAAAAGAGCACAACTTTTGAATGAGAGACATTGCATCATGTCTGACTTTAAAATTGAATTCTTGCGATTTGCCAATCACACTTAAAGCTGCTATGAGTTCCACATATACTGGTTTTGATTTTCTTGGACTGGCATCCTTGGTCGGGTGCCCAGTAATAAAAGTGTCCAAATATTTTTACAGCAGCGTTGCTTTTACTTCTCCACCGAGTTACCCTAATAGCTTCAAGACGGATGCTTGGGTTTTGTTCCAAGTACACCTCAAGTCGTTTCTAGGATTCTTCCAAAAATATCTGAATTTCCTGGAGAAGCCCAAAGAAAGATATACAAACACCCAAACTCGGCTAAAGGGCAAGGCCGTAGGCCGAGTAAAGACGGGAACTGGGGGCGGAGCAGTGGGGATGGGAGGGTTGATATATAAAAATCATGCAAAACGACCGATATTAGAGTCAAATCTATATATTTAGGGGTAAATCTAATATCATTAATAGCATTCCCAGAAAGAGAAAGAGCAAGGCCGCAGGCCGAGCAAATACAGGGCTCTGGGGTGGAGCCCTGGCTGGCCAAAGCCTAGCAAATTTATAAAATAATTATGTAGCTTTGTTTTTTTAATTGTGTTCAGAGAGGAAACTGTGCGCCTTCCCGAGGCTAAGACGGGTCTTAGCACCTCTAGCGGAGGGCGCAAAGGCACTGATGTGAGGAGGGCGCAGCGGCCATCGGGCCGGTACTTGATTATGGCCAGTCCACCCCTGTTCCACACCAAATTCAGGGATTTTTCCTCACTAACAATTATTTTCATGTGAAACAAAAACTGTGCAAACCTGTGAGTTCAGGCAGAAACCATTTCTACTGAATACTGGTTGCAGCTCTACATTCCTAGTCGCCAGTGGCGACCTGGCGACCGGAAATTTTGCGCCCTGTCATATACACTACTTTGAACAAAGGTCGACAATTTGGGGCAGGAGTGTCGTTTTTAAGAAACCGCTTTTATGTGTTCTCCCTCCACTAGATACCACTTACTGGTAAAAGAATACCATACATATATAAAATCCAATAACATTCATTACCTTAGAAAAGTTCACAAAGAATATGGCCCGCTATAAACAATACCAACTCCCCCTCCACTCTTTCTTCTACATGTCATGTCTCACATTTGTCGATACAGACCCCCTAGTACTATGAAACTCTATTCTTCCATGGTGGAATGGAAAAATATTATGTAACTGAGGCTACTTTACAAGAATATAAACCAAAGATCAGTAGAAAACACGTTATAAAATTTACTCGTTTTGGCGCCCCGGGCAGTTGCCTGGCCTTTGGTTCGCCTCTGCAACTAACTGAACAACAGTGATATCGGTATGTCAGTGCTGCATCGAAATGCTTTATTGAAAGGCTATCCTCATGGGAGGAAGTGTGAATAGCACAATGTTCGATGTAATCACACTGTCGCAACCTCTAATCTCTTTACACTGAGACAGGCCTTCATGGTCCATATGAAACGCGAGTTCTGCTTTACTCCAACGTAATTAATCTGAATCACCTCGGGAAATACTTGCACCTGCAGCAGCTGAAGACAAAGTTTCGTACATTCAGTGCACATGAGATGCAGAAATATGTAAGTAAACTTCCGAGAATTGAGATAAAAGTATATTCTCTCTAGTTTAACATTCTACGAAATACTCTAAATGACAGAATGGAAATGAAATTTTTAAGTTTTACGTCCCACGTTCATGACAGCTAGGCTAAAGGAGACGGCGATGAGAAATGAATGAAATACTGGAATGAAGAAAGCGGGGCGAAACGGGAGAAACCGGGAAACCCCACGTACACGGTGTTTGTCCGCCACATAGCCCACTTGACGCGAGATGGGAAAAGGAGAGAATGGGACATTTGATGGAGTGATGTCAAGATTCTTCATCTTCTTTACTCTTTTTCCTGATTTTCTGTAAATGGCTGAAAAATAGTACACAATTATTTGTGAATCTGGGTGGGAAGGGAAATTAAGAGTCTTCATACCGGCGAAATTAAAATACCGCTAATTTTACAGTAATTATGTGATATCTTCAAATAGATAAAAGATAATTGAAATATGGAACAAGAGCGCCCTAGACAATATTATTTTGCATGAGTTACCGTTACCACAAGTCACCTAGTGGCTTTCCGTTTTCGGCCGTTTAGAAACGTGAAAATAAATGCCGATTTTCAAAATGGCTCGAAATCGAAAGCAGATAAGTGAGTCGTGATAACGGTTTCACATGTAAAATAATATTGTCTAGGGCGCTCTTTTTCCACATTTCGATTATCTTTTATCTATTTGAAGATATCACATAATTACTGTAAAATTAGCGGTATTTTAATTTCGCCGGGATGAAGACTCTTAAGTATTTCTAAAGAGATATTAAAAGGTAACCTGTACCTAGCTCAAATCAGGGAGAGAATTTAGAGTAACTACGCTGCCCGCAACCAAACGGTTGAAGAGAAAATTAATTGGTTGATTTGCAGTATAACGCCACTTTTAAGCACACATGTTACATGAGATGTTGACCCACAATTTAATACTCAACCCAAACCAAATTAAATCCCACTGCGAACAGAAATCGAATCTACCCCGCCAAAAATGCGGATGTTAACCATACACCCATAAGGGAACTCAGGTAGACGGGGGAGAAAGGACATTTAGACGCCTATTTTCTTAGTTCTTTAACAACAACAGGCAGTACCAAGTGATGTTGTTCCTTGAATAAAAAGATTCTGTTCTTCCGTGAAAACGCATTAGATGGTAAAATCAATCCTGAGTACTCTCGGAAGGTCAGAACTCTGTTTTTGTCATTATTTCTCGTTACTTATGTTTTATGATGAAATATTCAGTTCACGTTAAAAAAAAAAAAGAAAAAAAAAGAAAAAAAAAGAAAAAAAAGAAAAAGTCCTATGAGAAGACGTTATTAGGCTTATACATAAGAAATAAGAAGTTAAAAAGTACAGAGAAACAACCGAAACATCATAAAAAAAGTATTCTATCTGAAATGTTTATTCTTCGCCTAGAAACAAGCAAAATTGATGGAAAATATTTAAAATATACATGGTCTCTTTGGCTTTTGGCTCAGGAAACTTGTTGACACAAGTTTAAATTTACCTGACTAGGGATGATTCCATATCGGGACCAAGTACTTGGATAAAACCTATATATCGTCTGAAAGCTCTTGCCATGAGAAGTACGAAACCGTTTTAAAATCACGGGCAAACCCACAACCTCACCCTACAAGGGGCCAGATTTTTGGTATTTGTGACCCTATGTATGACATATTCGACAGAAGTAAAAACGAATGTTACGACCCAAAACACGTAAGCATCTCAGCCCATTATGTTCCTTTTCGGCTCGTTTCTAGAACGTTACTCGGGCAAGTGTTTGGTAATATCACTTTGCACCCAGACGTACCCATTTGGTCAGTGTTGCCAACGAATTGTAAATACAATGTGGCAAATGGTTTCTCTACCACTGAACGTATATCCATGTAACGTGGAAAACATCATTCGTCACTAGAGAAAATATACTGTGGACGTATTCCTCTCTCAAGTACCACAGTTTGTCAGTGTTGCCAACCAATTGTAAAAATGAGAAGGTGTAAAACAAATTCTGTACGATGAGAAGTTTATACACCAAGCTTGGCAGAAACATCACACGACACTATAGCAAGAAGACGTTGAATGTGACCATTTTCCAACCATTCCAGGTTGTCAGCGTTGCCAACCTAATGTGAACATCACGATGTTGCAAGTGACATGCTTGCAATTGAACCAATATATAACAAATGTGACATAAGCAGCATTGGACAATGGAAAACCTAGCATGGGTCACAGTCTAATCATGTACGCTAATGCTGTAGACTTCATGCAAAAATCTTGAATGTTCGCATTAGTTGGCAACTCTGCTGAACTATAGTGCTTTGGAGACGGGGACTTTCATACTATGTTTTCCATTGTCCAATGCTGCTTATGTCACATTTGTTTTATATTCGTTCCATGGCAAGCACGCCATTTGTAACATTGTGATGTTTACACTTGGTTGGCAACACTGACAACCTGGAATGGTTGGGAAATTGTCACACTCAACGTCTTCTTGCTATAGTATCGTGTGATATTTCTGCCAAGCTTGGTGTATAAACATCTTATCGTACGGGACCTGTTTTACATCTTCTCATTTTTACAATTGGTTGGCAACACTGACAAACTGTGGTACTTGAGAGAGGAATACGTCCACAGTATATTTTCTCTAGTGACGAATGATGTTTTCCACGTTACATGGATATACGTTCAGTGGTAGAGAAACCATTTGCCACATTGTATTTACAATTCGTTGGCAACACTGACCAAATGGGTACGTCTGGGTGCAAAGTGATATTACCAAACACTTGCCCGAGTAACGTTCTAGAAACGAGCCGAAAAGGAACGTAATGGGCTGAGATGCTTACGTGTTTTGGGTCGTAACATTCGTTTTTACTTCTGTCGAATATGTCATACATAGGGTCACAAATACCAAAAATCTGGCCCCTTGTAGGGTGAGGTTGTGGGTTTGCCCGTGATTTTAAAACGGTTTCGTACTTCTCATGGCAAGAGCTTTCAGACGATATATAGGTTTTATCCAAGTACTTGGTCCCGATATGGAATCATCCATAGTTAGTTCCGCTTTTCCTCCTTCAATCACGAAGTTGCCGCACAGCGACTTTCCTCCAAGTCAAGAACTACTTATAGGGTATAATCGGCGGAAAAATGGCGAGGGAGAACGCGAGAGGACGTCGTTTCCCCACTGCCAAAAAATATCTACGGCGTTCCCCCACTTTCTATAAAAGTTACAAGGGCAAAGATAGGCAGGGGACGGCGTTATGTCAAGCGTCTCCCTACCTTTTCAGATCTACTTTCATCGCTGGGGATAATATTTTCTCGCACACAAACACGGTAGATTTGTCCCATTCCATTAAAATCATTAACTCTCTCGAAAAAAGTTTTTAATAATAATAATAATAATAATAATAATAATAATAATAATAATAATAATAATAATAATAATAATAATAATAATAATAATATCGAGTGACGTCGATTTCTCGAATACGAAAACGGGTTATCCACTCCACTACATAAAGTTTGTTACGAAAGTCATTATTCTCCCCACCGTCAAGGTTAGTTCTCCAGATTAGTCGCTCCTAAATGTCTTTCCCTCAACTTAGCTAAATGACTTTCCCGCCCATGAAAACTTGATTCACCCTAGTTTAAAAATATTGTAAGGATCCCCACCTTTCAATCCGTACTATTTCTTCGAGCACATGTTACTAATGTAAAACACGTGCTATTGTTTATAAACATCAAGGCAAGCAGACGATACAGGGAAGTAACAGGAAGGCACGTAGCCGACACAGTGGAACTCAAGGATGTTATAAAATAGAGGATCTGCCTACATGTATCTTCATCCTATTAAATCAATGAAGCCAAAAAACAGTCGAGCATTGGCACGTCTCATTGGTTACTCTCCTTTCCACCATTGTCTGATTGGCTACTTTCGTTTCTGCCATGAATGTTGGCTCGAAACATTGCGATCTTATTGGGCAGAGTAGGAGTGGAGAAACTGTGACGTATGGCTTGAAGATTTTGTTGTAAGGGCAGATCCTCTATTTTATAACATCCTTGGTAGAACCCGAAGATGGTCGACTAGCCCAGAAGCCACCCATAAAAGGGGACCAGGAGAAGACCAAATGATCAGTTCAAAACTGATCAGCTAACTCTGAACACCTGGACAAAGGAATTGGACTGGACAAAGGAATTCTCACCTTACCTAATCTCTGGAGGCTGTCATTAGCAAAGCGGATTCCTAATCACAACCAAACCTCTGGAAGCTGCATAAACAAAGCAGGTTCCCTGTAAAGCCGTATCCTAAAGTCGCTACAGACATCATGGAGGCTGCCATAAGCAAAGGGATTCTCGTACAAAGCTAATCCTAACCTTCATCATCCGAAGGCACTCTTCATATGCTAAGGACAAACATTCAAAACAATCATTTTGTATATTAAAAAAAAAAAAAAAACCTTCGTATTTATTCTTTAAGAATCATTTTTATAATAAAATTGGTGAAAGGCTAATCCCAGACTATTATTAACTTTACCAAAAGGACATTACAATATTATTAAGGAATGGACAGGAGTGGAACGAGATGAGCTATATTAACACTTCACCTATCTTTAAGCCATTGGTCAGCTGTTGGGAATCTATACGTTATCTTTTCTGAAACTCGAACGAAGATACTGACGAAGATTTCACTGAAACTGATTCGACAGTGTTTGAGTTAAATAACTACATATACTATATACACAAGTCCAAGTGAAATATCAACACACACATATATATATATATATATATAGGTCTCACACATGATCAAAAATTAAAGCAACAATTTTCATAACTCACTTATTGATATCTCTTCAATCGATTGTATAACGTACGGTAAAGCAATAAAATTTGATTAGTAGAAATTACGTAAACTACAGTCCGGCTCAAACCTCCTGACAATTAAGGCGTGTCCTCCTTTTCACAATATCCAAAGCAAATTGGGCGACGCTGTCTAAAATCTTTATTCCTATATTAGGAGAAAGCAATTTTAAAGGTATGTCCTTATGATATATGTTAATATGGGATAAATAAATTTGTAAGAACGAATTTGTTTTTCAATATTTTAATTTCCCGTGTTAATGTTTCATGTTATGGTTGTATACGAAAGGAAGCGAAATCCGACAACGTCGTACCTGTACATTATTGGCTTTCGACAGACGTCAAGAGGTTTGAGCCAGACTTTAGTATGAATTCCATAATCGTACTCTCTTAATGAATTTCACTGTGATAAAACGCTGGGAATACATTTCATTAAATAAGTACACTAATAAAGTATTTTATGAATTGTATTTTTGTCACGTGGTAGCCATTACTCGAGAAGTCTAGGTCAGTGAGACTGAATGTGATGAAAGTGAATATTTGAATCCAAAAGTAATGCTGAAGATACTAGTGATACCGCAGGGTGCTTTTAACATTAGCTTCGGAGAAAATGGATAAAAATACAAAAATTAAAGTTAAATCTTTGAGATTTACGTCCCACGATTATGCCGGCTAGGCTAAAGGAGACGGTGATGATAAGAAATGAAGCAAATAGTGGAATGAAGAAAGTGGAAGGAAACGGAAGAACCCCGAGGAAACCCACGCACACAGTGTTTGTCCACCACAAAGTTCACTTGGCGCGAGCTGGAATCGAACCAGAGACTATGCACCAAAGGTGAACGCTCTACCACTAAACCACCACAGCCCGCTCGATAAAAATAGAAACTAGGTTCAACTGAGCATCGTATACGTTCAATTTTTAATTTGATGGAAACTTTGATACAATACATAATGGAAAATATAATCATTTCTAAGTGGCTTTAGACTTTTCTATAATTGCATAATGTATGTAGCTGAATAAAAAAGTATATGTACACAGTAATAAAGAATTACCAATAACTGAATCAGAGATATACGTGCTGATTATAACATATAAGCACAATACAGTCCCTCTGGTTACATCTAATTCAGAGGTAGAGTCATAACCTCTGAAACTACAGGAATAAGGATTTCTTAACGATGAACAAGTAGATATCAAAGGTAATACTAGGAACGATAGGTCATTGAATAGTTCACGAGGGGAAAAGTGCATAGTTTTAGAGTTAGGGCTGTCTAAAATCGTGAAAAAGCCAAATTTCGATAAGCCCTATTTCGAATTGGAGACAGTGGATGGTGGTCCTTTTCAGCGTAAAGGAAATCATTCATATGCAGTCCAAAATTGCACATTTCATTAATGTTCAATGAGTGTACAGAGTATTTCCAGTAGGATGAAATTCCCAGACATGCCATTAACCTAATTTTGAGATATGCTCTGACTTTATGATTGGTCCAAAGTAGGCAAGCGATAAGTCTTGATAACAGCCCTCGGCGATAAGTCTTGATAACACGGGATCCTTTGGCGCGATGTTGGAAGTGTTAAGGATCGTCAGCAGCACGGTCTCTTGTACTCGGGAAAACGCATGCTGCGATGTTTTCTTTCACGCTTATAAATGAAGAAAACGTGAAAAATACCTTGACCACACGTTATTCTGAACACAAACGAACATGGAGTTGCCGGTTCCAAACACTTTCGACTTATCTCCGAAGCACTGAATGTCAATTGTTGTCAAAGCTTACCTCCTGCCTACTTTGGACCCTCCTTGAAATCAGGGTATATCTGAAAAAATATTGAGAGCATATCTGAGAATTACACTCTGCAGGGAATACCCTGTACACCTATTGAAAATTTATGAAATATGCACTTTCGGATTGTGTATGCGTGGCTTCCTTTACGTTGCTACGGACCACCATTCACAGTTTTTCGAAATCGAAATAGAGCTTGTTGAAATTTAGCTTTTCAGCAATTTCGGACAGCCTTAGCTCTGAAACTATGCACTTTTCACTATAGGTTTATATGAACTTTTTCTCTTATTTTGATGTGAGGAGTCACCTCTTACAGTTTGTCGGTATAGTTCATTAACACCCTATACATATGTAGTTTTCGGGGTCACTGAAATGAATAGTGACACTTCTTATTCCGTTTAAATCCAAATTCAACCCCCATTAGCACTCCTAAGGGAAGATGGTGACATGTAAAAAATAATTGAAAATAACCGATATTAGTGTCGAATTCATACTTTTTGGGGGCCTTAAGTTGATTGGTGACAGTTTTAGTGTCCTTTATGTCCAAAATGAAAGTATTCTCCCCGTGCGAAGAAAGGACATTCTGCTGGTTTTATATAAGAATTAAATATCAAATTATTTTACACTTCTGCGTGCAATTTACAAATTTCATGAATTTTCAACAAGCTACATTGATATTCAAATACTGTACTTTTGCCACGAGACCTGACAACTGCTAAAAATAAATTGGAACTCTTTTACACTTTCGTCAAAATTGAAATTGAAGTCACAGACCCAATCTACGAAAAATACACATGAGATAGAGAAACATGTGTTTTCTATTAAAAAGCAAATTTATACAAAAATTATTTTGATGGCTCTTTCAAGGGCCGCTTTAATATGTTAGGTGACCCACGCTCTCTGTGACAACATTTTGCCCTCTTACATTGAGATAGGTCTTCGTATGGACTACATACGCAATGCGAATATTGTAGTTCCTTTCAAGATATTTAATACATGAGTTGCCTTAGGGAATATTTGCTCCTCAAGCCGCCCAGGAAAAAAAAAAAAAACTTTCACACATTCACTACACACATACACATCCATACATGCAGAGGAGAGTAGCGCAAGAGGAGGAGAGAGAGAGTGTATGTGTATAAAGAGTTGGCAGAGCTTCAAGGCCGAGGCATGAAGGGATCTGAGTGAGTTGGCTTTTGTGATGCGTGGATGGATGTACGCAAGAGGTCGTCACCTCCCACCCGCCATCTGCCATTATTTACACAATGTCTGTCAGTCAAACTCAGTGCCAAATTTCTGCCTCGGGTTGCCAGAGACAGTTTTTCATAACACCACAACGTGAAATATGTTATACACATATGAATAAGGATATTTATCGATCATTATTAAGCATGTCAGGTAGAGGCAGAATAGTGTTCAAAGAATATGTTTCCCCTTCCTTATCTTTTAACAGACCTGTTCCTAAACCTGTAGGCGCGACAGTGTGCAACATTATAGCACAATACGTACTTAGTGAGTCAGGCGTTATGTAATCCTTACACAAAACATAATTTAAACACGAGATCACGATGGAACAGTGATAGAGCGTTCACCTTTGATGCTAAGTTTATACATGTAAAATTTGAAAGAAAAAAAGTTGATATTGGTGAATATATGCCGTTCGCACACATTAATTTCTTCCCTTGTCATTTCGAGAACATATATTTATTTCACTTCCACTTTGGACGTTAAAACGATTATAAACTATAATTATTTGCTATTATAAAACAAACTAACAAACTATCTTCAAATCCCTTCTTTATCAGATTATACGAGTATTTTTGGTCTTACCTTCTATTAACATACAAAAACTTCACATTATACGAGGGTACTTCAATAAGTTTCCATTGCTAATAAGCCATTCATGGCATATAGTGTCATCTATTGAAGAAAAAACTGAAATCTTTCAGTTTTAAGTTCCATGGTTATGCCGGTTAGGCTAAAGGAGACTGTGATTATGAGAAATGAATGCAATGGTGGAATGAATAAAGTGGGAGGAAACAGAAGAATCCCAGAAAACCCACGCACATGTGGTTTGTCCACCACAACGTCCACTTGGCGCCAGCTGAGATCGAGCCAGGGATCCCACACACTAGAGGTGAATGCTTTACCACTAAGCCACCGCGGCCCCATTTATTGAAGAAGCAATGAACTGGCGCAGCTAGACTGTTGAAACTGATACATTATCTCTTCCATAGATGGCACTCTATGTCATGAACGGCTTACTACCAGTGGTGTGATATTTTAATGTCAGGCCGAAACTGTCGGAAACATCCTCGTAGATTCTTTCTTTCATAACTTCAATTGAGGTTTTACATCTTTAGGTACAGACCTAGAACCCAGTCACGTTTATCACTGATAAGAACTGATATTAATAACTGTTCTGTAATGTAACAAATTCAATGTAAAAACTGATTGCTGCTGATGAAAGATGAATCTTGATTCCTTCTTATAGCTTTCGGAGCACAGAATATAGTTTAAAATTCTGCTAAAAACAGGTTGGTGGAGACAAAACGATACGGGAATCGAATTTCTCTCACAACCATTTTTATTATAAAACTTTCTGTTACAAAACTAGTATAACAGACATTCTCTAAGACAAAGTTCACCATACAATTAGGGTAAAATTGGTGTCCCAATGCCAAGGCAGCCAAGAGAAGGATCCTCACAAAGTTCCACTGCACGCTGAATGAGGTGAACTAGGATTTTTAGCGCTCACAGAGATTGGTGTCCCGCAAAGCTCCAGAGAAAGCTAAGCGGGAAAAGGGGAAACCTTGAAGCTCCACTGCAAGATGAGTGGTTTGCGGTTAGGAATCTCTCAGATCTCCAGTGTAAGCTAAGAGTAGGGTTGTTTCCAAAAGAACTCCACAGCAAGCTAAGAGGCTTGAGTTAGGTTAGGGTTCTCTCAGAGGTCCACAGTAAGTTAAGAAAGTAGGAGTGATCAGCCGAAACTGATGTCACTTGTGGTGATACTTGGAATTTTATGCCTCCTCCTGGGTAGCGGTGGCGCTAGTGTTCTCCTCCCATTACATGATCCCGTGGTGATGATGATTCCTGTCGTCTACTTTTTGTAGTAACTTGTAGTAGAAACGCAGTGCCATTGTTTACAAATGCAATACATATTGATGTTTATAAATAGAACCACGTGCGGGATATTACACCCTCCACGCCAGTCAAAAAAAAATTTTTGGTAGATCTGCACTGGTGAGTAATCAGTCCTGGAACGCACTTAAGATGCACTAGAAAAACATGTTTGCACTACATTCATACTGGGAGCACTAACATTGGTATCATAAACATGGTTGCTTATGTCATATTCGTAAAATAAATAATTTCCTTATACATACGTATTACTTCTCTCATTATTTATATTTTCCATTTTTATGTATATTAATTTCTCTTATTTATTTATTTATTTAGTTAGTTAGTTAGTTATCATTTTAATAATATCTTAAAACATAATATCAACATGAAGAAAAATGTAACAAAAGTTTCAGCAAGATATTGCATCATTATCGAAAGAAAGGGTATAGTAATTTTGCTTTTATCATGTCCCGTAGGTCAACAATATGATTTACTAATCCACACTATGTATACTATAAGATATAAGAGAAAGAGAGATCGCTAAGCATTAGTAAATCATATTTGTTCTTGACAATTACGGTCACGCGATTCAAAATTCTTCATTAAACGGAGTCACGAAGATAAAGTATCACATGTTGCTCGTACGCCAAACTTATGTAATCAATATATTAATTACAATATTAAAATCTCAAGATGTAAGAATATTTCAGAATAACAAGGGATTGCAAAATGAAATTATTAACACAATCGTGAGATAGTTTACTGGGAACAATAAAAGCAAAATTAATATACTTTTCAACTCTTTTCTGATTCAAATTCTATCGTAACATGAGGTATGTCTACCACATCGTCTTCATCTTTATCCATTTTATTAAGCAATAATTTCACAGGCTGTACATTTTCTGATTCAGTATCTTCCAAATATTATTATATAGGGTGGCACAAAAGTACGTATACAGTACAGTACTGATTAGCTCATTGTATCATTTCTTATTGTTATCCATGCTTCTTTATGGTTTATTCTTAATGTATTTTTTACTTACATCTTAAGCTACGAAGAGCAGAAACAAATAAACCCATAAACTAGAATCTTATACTTGATCAATGCACGGGTGTATACCTACTTTTGGGCCACCCTGTACTTTCGTATTCAATACAACAATATTAAGTTGCCGTTTTCTCATACTTAATGTTGCACATGAGACGAGAGTAGATATGTCTAGATTTCTCGTAGACAATAGATTTTATTGCCCCCTTAATTGCTTTATTACCTAACGACTTTCGATGTCAATATGGCCGTGTCGGCCTTGGGGAGACCGGCCCCGTCCTTGGGGGAGGTTTCTGGGGGAAGTGGTTTTATTACTTGTGCAATAGAGGTTGTTTGGAAAAGTGGAATGACCTCCTTTCTTGTTGAAACATGCTCCTATACGATTCTTGAATCGAAATTTTAATCAAATTAGAATTAAAACCATGATTTAGATAATTAGAGCATTGGTATACGTCATTGAACGCGATCCAACACGATTTTTGATTAAGGATACGGCTTTGAATGCTGTTCTTAGCTTTAAATATGATTTAATACGTTTATTGAATCGAAATTATAATCAAATTAGAATTAAAACTACGATTTAGATAATTAGAGCAATGGTATACGTCATTGAACGCGATCCATAGCTTCAAACATGAAAGAACACGGTTTTTGATTGAGGATACGAGTTTGAACGGTGTTCCTAGCTTTAAACATGATTTAATACGTTTCTTGAATTGAAATTATAATTAAATTAGAATTAAAACTATGATTTAGATAATTAGAACTTCAGTATATGGCTTAAAACGCGGTCCATAGTTCCCACAAGGTTTTTCCCCATTAATTTAATTATGATCTGACTTGTAAAGCTCGTAACTAATTGAACAGTCTTATTTGAACTAGAAAATTATGAATAATGAATATGATTACACCCTTTAAGCTCCAATGTTTAGCAACGATTTTTAATGGTGCTTTGTTTTACGGAGTAAAGTATTAAGATGGGAGGGAAAAAGGAAGGAAAGGAAGAAATATTTATTTATTTTCATTTATTTTTCTTGTTGCGAACTGCACTTCTTTCGTTTAGCTTGCGTGGTTCTTAAATGACAGACTTAACTTTGCCATTTTCAGCCGCGCTCAGTACGAAATTTGCAGACTGATGTGTTCTTTCTTCAACTGCTATTGCAATACTGAGGGTGAAGAATGAAGTTCAGTTTCTCACACCCTATGCAAACAACCTTGCGATATGATTGGCCAGGAAAAACCAGTTTGCTCCGCCTGCAATGTTTAACCATTGGGGACCAATCATTCCCTCTAGTTTGAGTGAACGGGAGAACCCACCCGTCCCCGCCTCTCTTTCCATCATCAATGTCTTGTGTGAACAAGTTTCTACCCGCTCCCCACCCTTCCCCCGCATCTCTTGACCGCATTCTGTGTGATCAGGTTTCTACCCTGCGACAAGTGACACACATTTTTTCCCCACCCCTCACTGCCACTCTTTGGCTGCATCCTGTGTGAACATGCTTATACCTTCTCTCCCCCCAACGGCGATAACTGACACATTTTTCCTCACAAAGGGTGTTTTTCAAACCAGTTCTGGTGGATGGTTTGCGGACAACAACCTCTTCCCCGCCCACTAACCTGTTGGACAAACAAGTAGGATGTCCTTGTACTCATTGCCAATAACCTGATGAATAAATGGTTGTCCTTCATTTTGACTACTGCAAAACAACACACACACAAAAAAGAACCTGTAGAATTACAACATACAATAATTGTCCTGTTCTTTTCGGCAAGATACAAGTTATTGAAACAGATGTTGAAATGATAGCTATCTAGCTTACTGAATAAAGCCGGAATTTTAAAATTTAGGAACATTGTTGCCTGAACCCAACTAACGAATTTTATTGCTTGGTAAACAACTATTTGCTGTGAAAAATACGACAATTTGGCGTCTTTAAGGTATGAATTGAGACATGCTGGCGATGTTTTTCAAACTTTAGGCATTGTGTGAAAATTCCTTGGTATTACCTCTATAGAAAAGAAATATTTCCTTCGATTCGGCAAGAGACCGACAAAGGAATTCTTTTCTGATTCTTTGCAGAGCGAGGCAATGCTGTATTACAAGGCAAATTCATTTACTTTATTTTTTCTCCCCCTATTCCATTCCCCTTATGTTAATGAATAAATAAAAAAAATATATTATATAAATGGAGTACACATTTCCTGTATTAACAATTTTGCTCGTGAAGGCTTCTGCCTTGCTTCTGCATTGTTTCTTTAAAGTGATTTTCTGGATTTTTCTGTGTTTGTTCAAAGAAGAAGATAATATATTCAAGTAAGTTTTATATCATTATAATTGATTAGATATATTTGCATAAGTATCGAATGGTGGGACTCCTCCTAGAAAATTAACACATATTGTTTTTTCTTATGAAAATAATTAACACGGTGTAGAAACGAGCTATGAGTTTGCCAATATGTTTCAATTTGTGGGGAGCATAACGCCCCGAACCTTAGGGATTCACGTCTGACTTATATTCCCTTACGTGTTTACCGAAAATCGGGGAACTGTGCATGAGGGATAGTCCCCCAAACAGGAAAACTGCGTTTGACTTATAACAGCTTCTGTGTTTGCCAAACAGGGGAAACCATACATGGGTGCATAGCCCCCCAAACCTTAGGGATCCGCGTGTGACTTATAACGCCTTATGTGTTTACCGAAAACCGAGGGGAAGCATACATGGGTGCATAGCCCCCCAAACCTGAGGGAACCGCGTTTGACTTATAACGCCTTATGTGTTTGCCAAACAGGGGAAACCATACATGGGTGCATAGCCCCCCAAACCTGAGGGAACCGCGTTTGACTTATATTGCTTTTCGTGTTTACCAAACAGTGGGTTTACCAACACCGGAAAAGCTAGCTTCCTGAACGGTCAGCACGAAGGAACGAAATATTTGTTTTTTTTTTTAAATTGTTTGAAGACTATGTTTGAGTTTTGATTCCGTTTCGATTGCGTTTTTGGACAAGTTAACCACAGGAAAGAGTGAAGAATGGAATTAGCATTATGATATTATAGTTAAGAATATGTGGGGGACACGAAAAATATCTTGGCAGTGTTAATCTTTTTAGAGAAAAATGCCTGGTGACATCCCTTAAGAAAACGCCAATGAGATACTTTATAGTTTTAGAAATGCGTGGTGACATCCCTTAAGAACCCCCAATGACGGTTGGACTTATAGTTTTAGAAATGTGTGGTGACATCCCTTAAGAACCGCCAATGACGGTTGGACTTATAGTTTTAGAAACGTATGGGGACATCCCTTAAGAACCGTCAATGAGATACTTTATAGTTTTAGAAATGCGTGGTGACATCCCTTAAGAACCGCCACTGATGGACTTTACGGCAAAAAAATCAAGTGTGCAATTTCTTTGAATCTTTATAACTGAAATTGTGATTAAACAGAATTGCGTACTGTCCAATATTTTTGATGGTAGATTTTATATAAATACATTGTGTCTGAATGATTTGTCATGAATCTGTATTCATATTGGGATGTCTATTCGGAAAATAAGCAATTTACACATAAAGAACACTTTTTAGAACAGATACATATTCAATATTTACTACAGATAATGTTCAAAATATATTGTTTAGTGTAAAATAATTAAGTTCAACAGAAAAGATAGACATTTGTTTGCTTGTATCCCCAATATTTAGAAAATCAGTCAGTATTAAGTGTACAGATGTATTCACAAAGTGTTCAGAAGTGAACAAAAAGTGTTTAGATCCGCGAAAAAGTGTTTTAATGTGTTTTCACACTGAAAAATGTACTTATATAAAGAGTTCTTAGATGTAGTGGATGCAATTTTCCAAGATACATGTGAATATTGCAATTTTACGTAAATGTGTAGACTTTTCTTTCCCACAGTTAGACTCGAAAGAAAAGATCTACGTTCATTGATTCATTTTGAATCATAGCAACGGCCTTTTCCCTTTGAATTCGTGTTAGAATAGCTTGTTTATCACGAAACGTAGTGAATACTCAAACGGTTCTTTTCCAAGACATGACAAATGAAAGAATGTAATTAAGTGAGAGAAATTTAAGCTAGATGTTCTTTTATTTCTGAATAAGTCTTGGGAATATATTTGAAAAATATATAAAATATGAACTTGCGTATTTAAACATGTGATACAGTATTCAGAATCTTAATCATATGGTAGTCACATGGTTTTTGTACATACTAACTCTATATTAAGCAAGGTAATGAGTGAGAAAAATGAAATGAAATACGAAATATTTTGTTAGGGGTTGCAGAAAGAGAATCCAATGCAGTGTGAACGCGCTCGTTTGCGTGGAGGAAGAGGGGTGACTATACCCGGAGTGAATTCCCCCTCATAACTTTTCCAATTACTGAATGCACTCTTTTGCGTTGGGGAATAGGGGGCACTATGGCCGGACTGAATTCCCCCTCATAACTTTTAATTACTGAATGCACTCTTTTTTGCGTAGAGAAAAGGGGGTATACCAGTCTTTAAGAGTAATGCCTCCCTTTACTGAATGTTACTTGTTTTATATATGGATTTCGCAGTGAGGCACTAGGATTTCAATGTAAATGTATGCAGCAGTACTAGTAGAGGGGGAACCCTCACTGAAAGACTGGGGGTCATATCCCAGAAATGATGAGGTACTGCACCACTTAAGTAAATATTTGCTCTGTCACTGAAAGACATGGGTTTATATTCCTTATTTAACCCAATAGTTTTACTTATACGCGTTTGATCTTCAATACTTTGATAGAATATTAAGACCAACAGAATATACAAGCATGTGCTATGGTTTATTACACATTGAAAACATATATACTATACTCACCTGAGAAATATACGGAACTTTGTCGCACACGCGTCAGCACTGCGGGACTTTCAACGCACAACTAATCTTTAATTATGACTTTTGCCGATAGGTGTCACTAGTAGTAGTGGTTGTGCAATACATGATAGGACATGATATAACTTGAATTTGGCGTGTGGGGGTATCATTTCCTTTCACGGCAGCGTGCGTGTAAGATCAAGGACAAGCTTTAGCGCATCTTAATTAATTAACTATATAGTTTTAATACTATTAAATAAAGTATAAAGAAATTGATTCAACCCTATTGTATTCCAGACATTGAAGCTGTGCCGAACCTTGAGTGGTGGTAGCAGCACAAATAGAACACCCAGACATTATTGTTTAGCCTTACAGCGACGCAGAGTCGACATTTTTCTTCTATTTCTGGTGTTGTGAACGAACAACTAAAGGCTTAAAAGGTGTGTATTTCTTCACTTATTGTTTTTTTAAAAAAGAAAGAAATTATACATATTTGAGCTGTATTTAACCAATATTAATGAACAGAGAGAGACTTATTGTGTCTGGATATTTTAAAAGAATAGATTACATCTGAATATAAGTGAATATATTTTACTGATTTTTTTTTTCATAAATTGAACAAATTGTTTTCTATTTACATATCATTATTTGACTATAGATTGAAAATAAGTGAATGCTTTTTATTTACATATCATTATTTGACTATAGATTGAAAATAAGTGAATGCTTTTTTTATTTACATATCATTAAAATATAACTATAGGTTGAAAGTAATTGAATGTGCTCTCTCTCTCTTTTATATTCAAGTGATATATTAACGTCAACTTGATAACTCAAAATAGTTTTTTCTTTGTCTTATTTCTTTCAGATGGATTTCTTCTGACCATCCGAAGAATTGAATATGGTTGATGAAATTTATCTCCAGGAATTGGTGCGCGGTTTGAACGAGTACCCGAGGGTCTTCAGTACCTGGAAAGCCATCATGGAATTGAACAGGCTGGGATATCGGGGCTCGGGGAGATGCGATGCACTCCTACGCGCCCTTCGTGCCTTCGAAGGTAATGATACATTACTTCTCCAGCACTGCGTAAGCAGTGCTGATATAATAGACTTATTTTTGTATGGATTTTTCCGTACATGTGATACTTACGAATCGGCGCAGTCAAAACTCTTTTATTTATTATCATGTGGGGAAGGTCAGGTGGATAGGATAAAAGATACAGAGTTATCGGACTTTTTTGATTTTGGCACGCGCTTTGTTTCGGAACCGTGCTTAATCCCATCCACAAATAATGCCATAGTCATGCCCCCTCAAGAAAATCATAACTTGAGTCCTAATAATCTATATCAATTAACAAATGAAGATTTAGCTTTCTTGGATGAAGTAAATGGGATTGGCACTCAAAATTCCGATGAAATACCAGCTGAAGAAATGAGGAGTTTGGTTCAAAACGAGGACAATGCTGTGGTTATACCCACGCAACAAGTCCAGGGAGAAAATCCTGTATACAATCCGCCTGAATACTGTGTACAGGATAATCATGACTATGGGGACCAAATGATTTTTACTCCTCAGCCTAACCCGTCATATGCCAATGTTCCACCAATGGTTGGACATGGCAACATAAACAACAACAATAGTACAACTGGTACTATTAGTAGTCCTAATAGTGGTAGTACAGGTGGTAGTGGTAGTGATAATAATAATGGCGGGGATAATCAAAGAAATAGTAATTTCGAAGTTATAAGAGAAAGCAGACAAAGGTTTCGTAAGTTCCATCTTACGGGACATGAAATTGCCGTCAGACCTGTGGGTGATGAAAGGAATATTAATAACCCAGAGGCTTATATCGAAAGCTTAATTAATTTTGCGTTGGAACATGTGATCTCCAATGCACGCCCCACGGACTACATTGGCTTATACATAGAGAGTAGTAATAGTACCAACAACAAACCAGTGTACGTTCCGTTTAGAAGAAAGGGCAATTTCTCTGCTAGGACAGTCCTCACTTCAATCGAACGTGTATTAAATTCGAATGAAGTGTTCCTTTTGGGGCAAGAACTATTCTTTCGATTCCATATCGCTGAGAGTATGCACGGCCAGGGAAGAAATGCAACGAGTGCCGTTGACAAATATGCAAAATATCAAGATTACTTAGAAAAACGATTAATTCGTATTGAAAATAGAAATATTTACTGTCTCCCTATGGCCATAGTATGGGGCCAAGTAAAGCTCCACGGTACAAAAGATGATTTGTATAATTTAAAAAGAGAAAACTCCGATACATGGCTTCTTAAAGCAGAAGTTCTCTGCGAGATGGCAGGTGTTAACGTTGAAAGTAAACAAGGTTGTGACTTTTCCGATCTGATCCTCTTTCAAACATATTTGAAAGGGGAATATCAAATCGTAGTTTATGAGGAGCATGAAAAGAATAACCGGGAATATATAGTACGTTACCCGGGAGAACCGGCAGAAAATAAGATTTTTATCCTTTATCGAAGAGGTAACACTATTGGTCATTTCGAACCTATTCGTAACATTAGAACTTTCCTCAAGGCACGGAAGTATTGTTATTATTGTTTGGAAGCTTATGATGAAAGGTCACGTGCACACAAGTGTAAAACTCGTTGTACTTATTGCGAACATACTCACGAACGTGATTATACCACAAACAGAATTAAATGCAATGCATGCAATAGAGAGTTTGCTGAAGGTGAATGCTTTAATAATCATGTGACCTGTAATAAATCGGCTAGATCTGTATGTGATAATGTAAAGCTTTGCATCAATTGCGGCGTCATCTTTGATAAGAGAGGTCGAAAATCTGATCAGATGTGTGGTGAACATTTTTGTTCAACGTGCCACGCATATGTTGATACAAACCATACATGTTTTGTTCAGAGACAGCGACCTGTTCATACGAAAAGGTTTATGTACATCACCTATGATGTAGAGACGATGTTGAAGGCACCGAATGATCGCGGTGAAAGGGAACACGAAGTTGTACTGGTGTGCTGTCGTCATGTTTGTCACGCCTGTATAAGAAAAGGTATCGATGAGCCCTGTAAAACGTGCGGTGATAATGTTGGAAATCGTTCGTTTTCTTTTAAGACAATGACGGCTTTTATTAACCATGTGTTAGTAGAGCGTCCTGTCTTTCAGAAAATCGTGGCAATCGCCCATAATGGTAGTCGCTACGATGGTCTCTTCTGTCTTAGAACTCTAATAGAAGACCAGCATATTGTACCCAGTGTCCTTATTCAGGGTCAAAAGATTTTTAATATCAGCATAGGTAATCGTATCTTTTTCCGCGACTCTTACCTTTATATTGGCGTCAAATTATCCAAATTACCAAAAACGTTAGGCCTTAGTCAAAATTTAAAGAAGGGAGATTTCCCATATTTATTCAATACTGAAGAAAATCAAAATTATGTTGGTCCCTACCCTCCGATTGAGTACTATGACCCTGAAGGGCGAAGCACAGAAGAAAGAAAACAACTGGAAGCCTGGCACCAAGAACGTGCGGAAAGTGGCGAGGAGTTTAACCTGCAGAGGGATATGCTGGCTTATTGTGAGAATGATGTTAGAATTCTAACAGAAGCGGTCATTAAGTTTAGCGCTATCATCGAAGAGAAAACGGAGGGTTTGCAATGTTTCATAACATCATCTACCATTGCAAGTCTCGCAATGCGGACATATCGTACCTTGCACTTACCGGAGAATACTATTCCTATCATTCCCGCGTTGGGATTTCATCATAAGACCAAGTATAGTACAAAAGCTATGCAATGGCTTATGTATATGGAAGACCAATTAGGGATAGAAATCCAGCATGCTAGGAGAGGTGGGGAAAAGTATATTGGTAGGTACAAGGTCGATGGATGGCACGAAGGACTCAACGCTGCCTTCGACTTTTACGGGTGTTATTTCCATGCCTGCCGCCTTTGCTTCCCCTTTAACCGTGACGCGGTTTTGCACGATGCCCAGGACTCGTACAATACGATGGAGAAACGATATGAGCAAACCATGCGCCGCCGTAGGTACCTGAAAAGTATAGGTGTAAATCTATACGAAATATGGGAATGTTCTTGGGACAATAAGGTAAAGACGGATAAGGAAGTGCAAAAGTTTGTTCAAGAACGTTGTACTAATCTACCTGATTTTCTTATTCCTAAGAACTGTTACAACGGTGGTCGCACGGAGGTCTTTCGTTCCTACGTCAATTGTGCGAGTGATGAGCGAATTTCCTACGCCGATGTAACATCGTTATACCCTTGGGTGATGGCACGTAAACCTATGCCGGTTAAATCACCTAAGATTCACACGGGACCGGACTTTCCAGATGTGGAAAGTATTCACGGTGTAGTCAAATGCACAATCGTCCCTCCAAAGGACCTCTACTTTCCGATCTTACCATACGTTGCGGGAGGTCGATTACTTTTCGGCCTTTGCCGCACATGCATGGAAGAAGAAAACACTAACGAATGTACCCATAGCGATGCTGAGTGTGCTCTCACAGGAACATTTTGTACACCAGAGTTACACCTT
The DNA here is from genome assembly GCF_964235325.1 of Thermobia domestica. Lineage (NCBI taxonomy): Eukaryota > Metazoa > Arthropoda > Insecta > Zygentoma > Lepismatidae > Thermobia > Thermobia domestica. Next base: position 166,759,048 of record NC_137468.1, read on the forward strand.
GCTCTTAAAAAAGGTTACAAAATAATCGATATACATGAGATATGGGAATTTGAACTTTTAGATCCTGAAGAGGGGAATTCAGGAGGGCTGTTCGGGACCTACGTGAATTCCTTCCTTCAGATGAAGCAGGAAGCCTCTGGTTTTCCTGCTTACTGCACCACTGAAGAAGACAAACAAAAATATATCGAAGAATATTATGCCCATGAAGGCATACGATTAAATTATGACAATATTAGGATGAACCCGGGATTGAGGCAATGTGCGAAGCTATACCTCAATTCATTGTATGGTAAGTGGGGGCAACGCACAGACATGTCGCAGAGTATAATCGTTAGTGATGAGGTTACCTTTCTTAGGTATTTAACTACGGCAAGGTATGAAATTCAAAGTGTGGTGCCAATTGATGGTGACCATCTCATTCTCACGTACAGAGACATTGAAAATGAAAACGTTCCGTTGGAGTTTTCCAATGTGATACTAGCCGCATTTATTACTTCGTGGGCTAGACTTAGACTTTACGAACTACTGACGACTGTAGGACCTGACAGAGTAATCTACTGTGACACTGACAGTATCATGTACTTACAGAAAAAAGATGAGGAACCCTTGTTACCGCTCGGAAACTATTTGGGTGATCTAACGAATGAAATTCCTGAAGGTTGGGAGTTTACAACCTTTATTGGTCTTGGCTGTAAAAATTATGCAATGCGGCTAACAAACGCCCAAGGGGATGTTCGGCATATATACAAAATTAGGGGGATAACACTAAATGATAGGACCTCTCAGAAAATTAACTTTGAGAGTTTCTATAAATTAGTGTCTGGACAATTAGAGTCCACAGTAATAGAAAACCCAAATAGCATCGTTCGTAGACCGGGGTTCCGTATCTTTAGCTGTAGAGAGACAAAGACACACCGTGAGGTCAACAAAAAACGAAAACGGATTGACGAACCTGACATAACCGACGATGAACCAATACGAAAACGTGCAAGTGTACCTTACGGTTATAGGCCCACGAATGAGTGAATGTGACTTGTATGAATGTCTTTTTCATGTAATAAAACCCCGAACCATCATCGATTGTAAAAATATTTATTTTTTAATTTATTCTTAATTTATTCCTAATTTATTTAATTTATTCTTAATTTATTTAATTTATTCTTAATTTATTTTATTCTTTTTATATTTTCGTTTGCTGTGCAAACAATGTATAATCTAGGCACTTCAGCTTTAATCTTATATCCCAGTGATTTTTTATCCATTTCATTACTATGTATACTCCGAACAATCAACGATTGTGAAAATATTAAAATTCAATGTATGAGTGTGAGTGTGTATATAAAGCAGAGTCTCTATTGTATGCATTCATTTGATTACAAGATGTTAAAGTTTCAACATCCCTCTACTATTTTAATCGCTGGTCCTTCAAGGGCTGGTAAAACTTGTTTTGTAAATCGTTTACTTAATGAACATGATCAAATGTTTAGTATAAAGTTTAATGATATTGTTTGGTGTTATGGTGCAGTAATACCAAAATTAGATGCAAATGCAAAAATACGTTTTGTAGAGGGAATACCTGACATGAATAATTTTGAAATCAAAGAAAATTCATTATTAATACTTGATGATTTAATGTCAGAAACTAATGGTGATGTTGCTAATTTATTTACAAAGTATGCACATCACAAAAAGTTAACTGTAATATTTATTATTCAAAATTTATTTCCAAAAGGAAAACATGCACGTGATATTAGTTTAAATGCACATTATATTATAGTATTTAAAAATCCACGTGATAAATTACAAATACAATATTTAGCAAGGCAAATTATGCCTCGGTATAGTAAAGAAGTCGTGAGTGTGTTCGAAGAAGTAACACGAGAGCCTCACACTTATTTATTATTTGACTTGACACAAAAAACAAACGATGCATTGCGAATACGTACAAATATTTTTCCGAATGAAATCATGTATGTGTACGCTAACGTAAAAGACATGCATACAGAAATTTTTGTTTAGTCTGCATCAAGATGTTGAAGGTGAAACAACACTACAGCACGCTCCGTGCGCTGTGCAAATGCAAGAATACCAAACGAAAACAAATTTTACAAAATGCTTCAGGGGATTTAATAAGAACAATATCTCAAGTAGCTAAGAACACAATAAAAGGAAACATCCCTTTAAATTCTCGTCAGAAGCAACGTTTACGTAGACATAAAAAGATCTTACGTGCTCTATCTCAGCAACGTACTGCATTGAATAAAAAGAAAAAGTTGTTACTACAGAAAGGTGGTGCTCTTTTACCGTTAATCTTGGGACCACTTCTTGCAGCAGTGGGAAGCAGTATTTTTAGTCGTTAAATATGTCAGAATTACGTAAAATGATTTTAGTTCCTGAAAATGCTGTACATGAAATTCAATCGAATCTTAAATCCATAGATTCACATCAGTCACGTTTAGATGAAGAAATGAATAACATCTTAAAACGTCGTGATCTTAGTGTACAACAAAAGTGGAAATTATATCAACAAGCTTTGCATCGTTATTTACAGTATACATCTTCTTCACATAAACCTATTACTTTACCTATCATTCAAGAAGAAGAAGAAGAAAAATCATCATCATCAACAACTTCCAAACAAGATAGCAATACTTCTATTTTACCATTTGTATCAGACATTTTACAATCAGTACCGAAAACACTTCGTAGGAAAACAGATCTATTATTAAAACAGTTGACAAGTTGTAATAAAATTCAGTGGGATAAGTCTGGTACAGTACGTATTCATGAAAAAACAATACCAGGTTCAAATATTATAGATTTAGTAAATGATGTTGTTCGTACAAGAAAATATTCAAGAAATCCTATAGGTATTCATGAATTTAAAAATTTATTAGAAGATCTTAATGTTCCTAAAGAATTTATTGGTACACCTATTAGCACGCCAGCATCAAAAGTGAAAAGTAGTAGTAGTAGTAGTAGACGACAACGTATTCGTAAAGTAAGAAAATCTCCTAGTCCTGCAGTAGTAGCTAATTTATTTAAACATTGGAAAGAATATAGTATGTAAAATGACAAAATTATCAAAAATATATTATGATTATTCAAATCCTGATTCTTTATCAAGTATACAAACATTACAACGCAAAACAAAGTTATCTAAAAAGAAAATTAAAAAATGGTTAGCTTCTCAAGATGCTTATACATTACATGCACCAGCTCGTAAAGTTTTTGAACGTAAAAAGTATTATGTTAGTGCACCAAATGAAACATTACAAATGGATTTAGCAGATATGCAAAATATTGCAAAGTATAATAATAATTATAAATATATATTATGTTGTATTGACATTTTTTCACGTTATGCATATTGTGTTCCGTTAAAAACAAAGAAAGGTCCTGAAATGGTAAAAGCAATAACAAAAATTTTTAAAAATTTCAAGTTACCTGTATTTAACGTACAAACAGATTTAGGTGGTGAATTTTATAATCGACATGTAAAACAATTGTTTAAAGAATATGAAATTAATCATTATAGTGTTCATTCCGAAATTAAGTGTGCGTTAGCAGAACGCTTTATACGTACATTAAAAGAAAGATTGTATCGTTATTTTACTGCAAAGAATACTTATCGTTATATTAATATATTAGATCAAATTGTAAAAAATTATAATCATTCATACCATTCAAGTATTAAAATGGCACCTGCACAAGTAAATGATTCCAATGTGAATCAAGTGTGGGAAACATTATACGGAAATAAAAAGAATAAGAAAAATATAACTTGTAAATTTAGTTCGGGTGATTATGTTCGTGTTAGTAAGTATAAACATAAATTAGAAAAAGGATATTTACCTAAATGGTCACAAGAAATATTTATTGTTGACAAATGTATAAAGTCAGATCCTGTCACTTACAAATTAAAAGATTGGAACGGTGAAGAAATTAAAGGAATATTTTATGCAGAAGAATTACAAAAAGTAATTATAAATTCAAAGAAAACATATCTTATTGAAAAAGTATTGAAACGTAAAAATGGGTGGATGTATGTAAAATGGTTAGGATATCCATCAAGTATGAATTCGTGGATTAGATCAGATTCTATTCAGTCTGCAAAATGAATTCGAACTTTACACACGACTTTTACGTTACTCTTCCTTCAAATGCAAGTAGCAATCTTTTTGATAATAATACAACATCATCATTTCGAGTTAAATTGGCACAACCTATTGATTTACGTGATGGGGAATGGGGTGTTGCATTAACACAAATTAATATTCCGTGGAGTTTTTACAATGTTGGTGAAAATGAAGAAATTATAATTACTAGTGTTATCGATGGTAAAGTTGAACGCCACCATGTTCCAATTACACCTGGATATTATTCATCAATTGAATCTATTCTACAATTAATTCCTGAAAATGCTCGTATGTTACACTATTTAAAAAATAAAAATCAAATTGTTATTAAACATTCTTTGAAATTAGAAGATCAATGTATGATTGGTGTTACACCAGGATTACAACACATTTTTGGATTTATTAATGAAAATACGTATGATGTTAAAAAAGTTATATACACAAAAGTTAGAAATGTTGATTTAATATTAGCACGTGGAAAATTTCCATGTGATTTAGATTATAATATTCCCAATACAATTAATGTTTGCATTGATATTGTAAAACAACAACAAAATATAGGACCATTAGTTCGAAAACTTAGTGTGTATAATGTACAACACGGTCATGTAAAATCTTTTGTGTTTCACTCACCACATTATGTTAAAGTTGAAAAGAAATATTTTGATACGATAGAAGTAAACTTAAAAGATGAACACGGGTTAAAATTACCATTTCGTTTTGGAACTTCAAACCTAACACTTCACTTTAAACGAAAATGATTTCTGAAAGTATTGATGATAGTTTTTACATTACACTAGTTTCAAATGCTAGTACAGATGTATATCCTACAAATAGTCCAACACATTTTATTAATCAATTAAAAAATAATATTCGTTTATCAGAATCCGATTGGTATGTAGGATTAAGTGAAGTACATATTCCATTAACATGTTATAATGTTACTGAAGGTGAAAATGTTATATGGTACAAATTTAAAAATGCAGAACCTATGAAAAGTAAAATTCTTGTTGGATATTATCCATCCATTCATCATTTACTAGAGGAATTAAACGCAATATCAAGTTTTATAAAATTTAGTTTTTCAAATGTTGTGCATGTTGAATGTGATGAACGTGTAGAATCAGTTACATTGTCGCCTACATTAGCTTTACAATTAGGTTTTTCTGAAAAATCAGATCTTGTTAAAGAATCTCGTGGATTCAAACAACCATATGTTGATATCGGATATCCACATCAAATTTTTATATATACAGATATTATACAATATCAATTTTTAGGTGATACAAAAGCACCATTATTACGTATAGCAACAATCTCTGATATTAAATACGGAAAAGTTCAAACAATTACCTTTGAAGATATTCATTATATGCCACTTGCAAAATTTTGTTTTAACACAATTGAAATACTATTAAAAGATCATGCAGGGCGAAATTTGCCATTTCGTTCTGGGACACTGACCGTAACACTACATTTTAAACGCTCTCCTGCATCTGCTAAATAATAATTATAGAAAAAAAAGATGAGAGCAAGACGTGTTACTTATCACCGTGGGCGCGGAATACCATATTTTTCAGGACCTGTATATCAAAGGGGACATGGTATAGGTAGTTTCTTTAAAGGATTATTTCGTTTTGCTTTACCATTTCTTAAACAAGGTGCAAAAACTGTAGGGCGTCAAGCATTACAAACCGGTATGCAAGTTGCGGGTGATGTATTAGAAAATCGACCATTTAAAGAATCTGTTCGTGCGCGTGTAAAAGAAGCTGGTAATAGTTTAAAGACAAAAGCAATTAATAAAGTTGGGCAGTTGCTAACTGGTAACGGCAAGAGACGGTCACGCAAGAGGAAAGCTCCTGCAATTGTAAAGTTTGGACCACCAACAAAACGTAAACATATACACGACATCTTTTCATAATGGCGCTCCTAAATTCAAGTAGTTTTGAATGTTGTACCAATGAATTTGATTTCTTTTCTATACCAATGACACAAACAGCTATTGAAGCAACTACAAATGCTGAATATCGTCCTATTTCCACATTAACCTCAGAAGGACCTATTGAATTTGTTATTCCAGGAGAAACAGGGGAATTTATTCATCCTGCATATCTATATCTTTATGTACGTTGTAAAATTACTAAAGCTGATGGTACAACTTTAGCTAATGATGATACTGTTGCACCAGTAAATAATTTCTTACATTCTTTATTTAGTCAAATTGATATTTCGTTAAATGATAAATTAATTAGTTCTTCATCAGGATCTTATCCTTATCGTGCATACATTGAAACATTATTAAATTATTCTTATGATGCTTCTCAAACACATTTAGCATGTGGGTTGTGGCATAAAGATACTGCAAAAAATTTTAATAAATTAGATAATACAAATGCTGGTTTTCAAAAACGTGCTAATAAGGTGAAAAATAGTAAATCTTTTGAAATGTATGGACGTCTTCATACTGATATTGTAAGTTTAGATCGTATGCTTCCTAACAAAGTAAGTTTACGTGTAAAACTACATCGTAGTAAAGATAATTTTTGCTTAATGTCTCCTGAAAATACAAGTTATAAAGTTGCACTTGAGGAAGTTATTCTTCATGTACGACGTATTGATGTAGCTGCAGATTTAGCTATGCAATTAAATACACGAATGGGTTCGGAAACGGCCAAGTTACCTCTGACGAGAGTGGAGACAAGATCTTATACTATACCTGCACAAGTAAAGTCTTACAACATTGATAATCTTTTCCTGGGTAATGTTCCTAAAGGCCTGGTTATTGGTTTCATCTCCAACACAGCCTTCAATGGGAAATCACATCTTAATCCCTTTGAATTTCGAAACTTTAACGTTAACAAACTGCAATTACAAGTCGGCTCAAAATCATTTCCTCCCAACCCCCTCACTCCTGATTTTAATAACAATTTATATCTTCTAAGTTACTATACTTTGATTTCAGGTACTGGTATATATTATCAAAATTATTCCCATACTGTTACTCTTGATGAGTATCCAAACGGATATGCTCTGTATGCTTTTATTCTATCTCCAACAGGAACTTTAGACGACAACACGTGGGATGTGGTACGCGATTCCCCTGTAAATTTAAAAGTATCATTTTCAGAAACTTTAACTGAACCTGTTACATGCATTGTGTACGCACAATTCGATTCTTTAGCACAAGTAGACAAAGATAGAAATATTTATACTGATAACACCTTCTAATTTATTCAGTTGAGTAGGATGAGGGTTGTTGTACACTTCTCGGCGTATCATGATAACGAAGATGACTTTATTGTAAAAGAATTAGCCATTGTAAATCCTGACGTTCCCTTTTTCCAAAATTGGATTTTTAAACCACCATTTCCTTTAAATAAGTTAGCTGAGCCGATCGTAAGTACAAACAAATATCTAGGTGAGAATGTGTATGGCATTACCTGGCACGAAGGCGATGTAGAATATTCCCATCTTAAGGAAATACTTCAATCATATTGTTCAAATACTACAACAATATATACCTACGGAATAAATAGAAAGTGTTTTCTTCAAGAAATTCTTCAAAGAGAAGTTACAAATTTAGAAGAAATAAACTGTCCAAAGTATACTGCATTAAGTTTTCACGTTCATCGGTGTGCACATAATAAGCATCGTTTCGGACAATATAGGTGCAGTGTTCATGAAGCATTACTGTATAGTGAATATGTAAAAGTGTATGACTATGTCTTACATGTGAATAACAGTGATAGTTACATACCTACTACAATTAAAAATAATAATCTTCATCATGTATAGTGACGAGTTGTTAAAAGTGTTACTAAGTGATAAAGTGACTGGTGCAAGTGTTACTGGAATTTACCCTATTGACAGACTACCTGTAACGGTAGAACCTCCTGCTGCACTTGTGATTAATCTTGATACATCTGATTCTGCTGGTTCCCACTGGGTCGCAGTGTACATCAATAAGAAAAAACATGGGTACTACTTTGACAGTCTTGCTATGGACATTCCCAAAGAAATAAAAAACTTTTTGTCGAAAAATACTAAAATGTACTTTACGAATAATCATCAATATCAACATGATAATTCTGTGTTGTGCGGGTATTTTGTGTTGTTCTTTTTGCATCATATTATCCGCACTCAATCATTTCAAAAGTGTTTAAAAATGTTTAACAAGAAAAATTTGAAAAAGAATGATGATATCGTTTATAAACATGTGAACAAATTTTTTAAAAAAAGAAAACAGAAATAATTTTATTTTTTTTTTATTTTTTCTTATTATATGTTTACAATTTTTTTATTTTTTTTATCATATATACAATTTTTTTTCTTAAATTTTCAATAAAAAATTTTTTGTTTAAAACTTACATTCCTGCATTTTATTTACAATTCCTAAGAAAACATTACAATCTTGATAATGCATTAGTTAATGCTGTTGATCTTTCATATTTCCACCAATAATTCAACTGTTGTGCATTACGATATGCACATCCTGATTTCTTTACAATATTTGTATGAAAATTACAATAATCATTAAATGTGTTTGCACATAATTCACTTAATGGTGGACAATGTTTTGTTTCTAAATCAATGACATTATCTAATGCAAATATTCTTTTAATCCAAAGAGATTTCTCTAAACCTTTACAATAAAAGGATGAATTCTTTGAACATAATTGATATACAAGGTTTCGTATGCATGATACAGTATATCCAGTTTTGCTATTCCATTTCAAACCATGTAAATTTAAAGTTAACCAATCAATTTGTTTTTGACATCCTAATGATAATAAATTATAATCTATTGGTGATTTTACCAAGCAATGGAAATTTACTGTATCATCGCATGCAGTTAAACAAAACTCACGAATGATAAATTCATTATCAGACATTTTAAAACCTTGAATATCGATAATATATTGATTTACACATGGTGAAATTTCATTTGTGTGATAAATGAAAAACGGAATAATCTGTCCAACAAATTCTGTATTTTTTAAAAGATCACAAATTTTACGCATAAACCATATAAATGAGATTTCACTATGTTCTTGTTCAAAAACTTCAAAAAGTTCACTAAGAGTTTTATCAAGAGATAAGTACTTCGTTGCAAATGTTCCAGTATTATGAAGATGAGTACAATCATGAGGAAGATTTAACTTGCATTCCATGCATTCAATTGGATTGGTGTTACGTAAGTATACTTTTATAGTTTTTAATACACAGTTCACATTAATGTTTTCATCACTGCATAACACACATGAAACACTAACTCTATTCGAATACATTTTCTCAATCTGAAATATTCGCTTTCCGTTTGTCTTTTCTTATGAAAATGTCCAGTAATTCCGGAAGATAGTCTGTATCACTTAATAATTCCACATACGTTTCATAGAATTTTTCTCTTGTTAATATTCCAATAATATGGGTGTTTGCATACAAGTAAAACACATCTTCTTCAACACTAGGACTTGCAATAATACTCCATGCACGGGTTTCCAATGACTCTGGGTGTACATTCATACAATCATGCGCAAAATCATGAGGGGATCCTTCTCTACATCCATCGCAAATTAATGTATCGTTGAAATCCCATTTTTCAATAGCCTTCTTTATACATTCACGGTCCACCTTTTGACTATTACAACAACAATCTAAACCCCAAAATCGTGATGTTCTTGATAATACTGCTGGAGATGACGGCGGTGTTGGTGAAACTGTTGTTAGCACTGGTGAATCTATTGCATCAAAATCATATTCATCATCTGACGATGATTCGTATATTTCTGTTTCAGCATCGGATATTGCTTCGGTGTTAACCTCGTAGCGTTCTTCTTTCTCAAAGAGATGCATGGTGTCTCTATATATATTTTCCGCTATGACTCGTATTTAAAGTATTTTCATACCCACAAGGCAATCACGTGTTCATCATTCGCCGCGCAAAACTTCTTTTCTATTACCAATTAGCATAGGGGCATGATTCAACATGTTTACCTGCCACAACCTCAATCCTCTTTGTATTCTTCGCCGACAATGTGTTGTGTTCACCTACCATGGCGCCAAACTTGTTTTTATTACTCTGTCGGTACTCTGTGATGTGTACTAAACGTGTCGTCGGTTTTCCTTTGTATTTGTCTTCACGCACCTGTTACCCAACAACGCCATCTTTCCCTGTTGCACAACCAGTTTCCAAAAAACGCGCGAAAAGTTCAGTTCATGTCTTAAGTTCAGCAGCGAAAGACGTACAAGAACCACGCTCTGTATATGTACCAGCAATGCTTATCATACCGCACTATACATATTCTATACACGAAATTTCTAGTATGCTCACCGAGTATGCTATGCATACGATCCGTCAAATTAAAAAGTCCCGCATGAATAAAGTTTATTCCCTCCACCATTTTAATATGAATGCAAATGGTCAAATTAATTAATATAATCACAATCAGAGATTGTTCTATGGAGTATGCTTTAGCATACGATTTGGGAAAAATAATAAGGAGCTTGCTTAACAAGCAATCCGTAAAATAAGATGTTCCAATTAATTTATTAAGAGACTGCAAATAAGAATGAGCTTCTAATGAAGCGAATTAATTAATATAATCACAATCAGAGATTGTTCTATGGAGTATGCTTTAGCATACGATTTGGGAAAAAAGCGATCTAATAAATAAGGAGCTTGCTTAGCAAGCGAACCAATACAATTGTCCCGATTAATTTATTAAGAAAATACAAATAAAAGAATAATTAATTTGATCATAGCATAGCTGTTAGAAACAACCCTATCAAAATCACGTGATACATGTCCTTCAACCTCTTTTCTAGAAACTACTCCATCCCTCCTAACACTCAACCTTTTCCAGGAACCCGTCTAACCACCTAACAAACAGGGTAATAAAACCACCTCCCCCTAAAACCTCCCCAAGGCCGACACGGCCATATTGACATCGAAAGTCGTTAGGTAATAAAGCAATTAAGGGGGCAATAAAATCTATTGTCTACGAGAAATCTAGACATATCTACTGACGAGATGAGAGTAAAATTTTCTCAAATATCGAATAACCTTTTTCGTCTCGTCCACAAAAAAATTCTCGTCTTGTAACTTTATGTACAACATTTATATCCTGATTTCTTTCTGAATTTCATCTAAAATGTATCAGAATGGCTTCTGCGTCACCAGAAGTCCACATACGGTGTGAAATAACAACAATTAAACCATACTTATTACTGGAGTATATTATATAAAGACTTGCGTTATTTAAACGTTGATAAAAATCCTCTTCATTATGTTCGTACAATCACAATTTTTATATTATGAATTATGTAACACTGAAACAGTGGTTGAGATCTAAAGACTTGGGTAAGCCACAAAACTCTCTACTTTTTCTTTTTTTATATACCACACTGAATTATATGGGAAATTATTATTCTGTTTTCTTTGAACCGAAATGAAATTTTTAATGGTTTGACTATAGTGACTTCTCTTTCAAATTTATTTAAATGATTTTTTTTACTTCATAAAAATTAAATTTTGTTATACAGTGGACTCTCGTTAATTTCAACTTGGATAATTAGAAGAAAATTTTATTCTTCTTCAAAATTGCATCGAATACAATGGTAAAAATCATGATAAAGAGAGCTTTTGAACCTCGGATGGATTTTTCGGAGCAATACAGTACAATATTTTGTTTAATATTGTACAGGTTGCAAACAGAAAATGCAGCTTCAATGAATGTCCTTATTTCTTTCAACGTTAACCCATTTCCTGATGCATATAAAGATAAATTTTGCACAGCGACGTAAATCAGGTGACAATACAATATTCCATTATTACTTTTATATTTTCGTACTTTCATATGTTATTAAGTTAGGTCTCTTGTTTGATTTTAAAGATCGATATCAGACGCCTCATATGCAATCACATTTACTTTCTAGTAGAGCGAGGTTATCTAAAGCACAGGGGTTAACATTCACTAGTTCGAAAAAAAATCATATTTTCACGCTTTTTCAAAACACGCTTGATTGTTAAAAAATGTTTTCTTTTTAAAGAAAAACTACGTCTACTAAAATTAACAACATGCCTTAGAAAACATTTTAACAAACAAAATGGAACAAATTATATTAAAAAGTAAAAATAAATAAATAAATAAAATAAACTGCTTTCAAAAAAATTACCTTTAAAACAATTTTCTGTTTATGTATATGTTTTTTTTTTTTTTTAAGTATGAACAGTGCCCTCAAATACAATCACTTGATTTACACGAGAACTGAAATATTTATAAATTAATTTTGCATTAGAGCGCAACCCATCCTTTTCTTTTTAGTCATGCATAGACAGAAAATTGTTTTAAAAGTAATTGTATTAAAAACAATATTTTTTTACTTTTTAGTATAATTGGTTTCACTGTGTTTCTTAAACTGCTTTTTTAAAAAAAAGAAAAAGAGAAATGTTTTGAAACATTTTTTTTTTGCTTTTTAATACAATTTGCGTAATTTTGTTCATTATTTTTTAAAAATAGCATTTTTTTAAAAAAAATATTAAGTTTTACATTTATCCACAGTCTTTTCAGAATGAACAAAGTGAAAATCATTTTTACAAACTTTAGCATAAGGAGATATTTCTGTCAATGATACCACTTTTACTGCCAACCAAAAGTGTTGATTTTAACTCAAATTTTCACCGACTTTCGACTCCCTTTAGGTAAAACACCTCCTCTACCCTCGAAAATATGCCATTCACTCTGATTTTTCTTCTCAAGGACCAAAAGTAATTAGTTCATGTTTTATGTACAACACAGTAGAGTCTTTTTATGAAATATCAGCAAAAATAACACTAATGGACAAAAAAAAAAAAAAAAAAACTTTTTCTCTGGCACACGGAAGAAAATACCTGATTCTAATAGAACTTTTCACGTAGAATTCGAATCTGCAATCAGTTTTTCTCCACCACCCTCGGTTTTTCCGTGACAGAGAGATTTTCGGGAAATTTTCCCTCAAGTTTTTTTTTTACCATTTTCATACCTGTAGCTCGGGTACCCTTGGGTCTATAAACACACAAATTATATTGTATGTTAGCTTGATTTATACTTAGTAAGCCCTCTAAGTTTTATAAGAATCGCATTATTCTTTCTAGAGAAATAAACATTTATATAAAAACATGCTATGTGTACGGTTCATTTTACCATATTCACTAGTGCAGATAAAATCACATATAACTTCCACGAAAATTACAATATAAGCACGATTTATACCTCATTGGATTTGAAATAAAATATATTTTCAATTATATATACACACCGTGTCACCATTTTTTGTATGAGGGAATTTCTAGAGGGATTTTGTTGGAAATTCCCTCCAAAAAGTAGTTTATAAGATTTTTTGTCTTAACTTGCTATTTGTACATAGTAATACAGAAACAGAAACTGCACTAAAACATAATTTTATGTCTACTTAATAAATAATACAAAAGAAATACGTGGTATCTTCTTAATAAATGAACACTTACTTACCTTAACTAAAATGTTTTAGTTGTCGACTTTCTTCTGTGTTTGCCTTGTGGAACATCTCTTTTGAGTGCCCAACAGTAATCAGCTAGCATTTGTGAACCCCACTGTCCCTGGTATCTCCTCTCGATGGAGGAAATGTCCTGATGAAAACGTTCTCCATGCTCATCACTAACAGCACCAAGGTTTTCAGGAAAGAAATCCAGGTGGGAGTCTAGAAAGTGAACTTTAAGGGACATGTTGCAACCCATTTCTTTGAATGATTGCAGGAAATCACTCACAATTTCATGGTAATTTGGGGCTTTCTTGTTTCCTAAAAAGTTCTCTGTTAAACATTTAAATGAACACCAAGCTGCTTTCTCAACCATAGTTAAGAGATCCTCAAATTTTTGGTCACGAATCAAACATCTTATTTGGGGGCCTACAAAAATTCCTCCCTGGATTTTAGCGTCACTAACCCGAGGAAATTTTTCCTTGAGTTAACAAAATCCTGCATTACTTTTGTCCATTTCCTTAACATAGTTTCGAAGAACCCCAACTTTATGTGAAGAGGAGATAGAATTATCTTATCAGGGCTCACCAGTGAGGAATAACAACATTTTTCTGTCCAGGAGTTAATTCACGCTTTGGCCATTCCTTCTTGATGCAATGTTCCGCTTTGTTCCTGCTGTCCCACTCGCAGAGGAAACAACAATATTTCGTATAACCAAGCTGCAAAACAATTAACAAAGAAATAACTTTTAAATTACAGCAAACGGTCCACTTGTATTTCTCATACTGAATTCTTTCTAATACTATTTTGATTTTTTCATAGGTTTCCTTCATATTAGTTGCATAAGCCAAAGGCACTGAAGAAAATTTGTTGCCATTGTGCCAAAGGACAGCCTTCACACTAGTTTTGGAAGAGTAATTAACAATTTCCATTCTGTACTTATATGTGGATGTCCGAGTGTATCCATCACAGCACAGACATTATTACAATACACTAAATCATTTTCTTGAGAATAGTAGTTTTGAAACTGTATGACGGTTTCGAAAAATACACACTTTAGTGTCACGATGGAGCAGATTCCAGCCTTTAAGTCTAGAAGCAAGAAGTTCTACCTGCACCTTGGAAAGTTTTAAATCCCGTACGAGGTCATTTAGTTCACCCTGAGTTATCAGATGGGAATCCAATGTAGATGTCCTTCCTACATAAGTAGGATCATCTTCTTCAATTGGAACTTCAGTAGTTGCCTCAAGTACGTAATCCTCATTTACCGTAAAATGAACAGGAGGTACTGGTACAGGTAATTCTGCACTGTGTGGAACTGGCCTAATTGCTGATGGTAAATTAGGGTACTGCATTGTGTGTTTAGATTTAGTGGTTATTCCTTTTATCTGTGCCATACAAAAGTAGCAGTCTGAAGAATGATCTTTTGGTTCCCTCCAGATCATCGCTACTGCGAAGTTCATGTTTCGTTCACCATTTGCCCACCCAGTCAGACGTTTCACGCAAGTACAACAAATGCAGTGAGGAGTCCAATTCTTACCTTGGTCTCCTACACAGCAACCAAAATATAACTTATAACACTTCCTCACAAGTGGAGTAAAACATCGACGTTGCGATTTAAATGTCAGCTCCCCACATACATAACAGAAATTGTCCTGGTGATTTACACACTTCCTCGACATCTTGTATCCTGTAAGGTATCACACACACATACACACACGAATCTAAACTACATCAATCATGAAGCAGCACAAACGTAATCTAACTCAGTGCATCACCACACAACACAATCTATTCGAATTCCACAATGCACAAACACTTCAACTTACACGCGGCCACACCTAAAACACGTCCAGCTTGGACCGTCACTCAATGCTACTAACAGTCATCAGATTACGTGAGTCATCAATTTTATTATGTATTATTATGTTTATTATGTATTGTTGCCAGATCAAAATATTAAAAAGTGACTTATTTTTCACAGAAAGCATACGTGTATTTGTGCTTGTATTTGAGTATCCATCTATGTGCCGACAATTATATGTCAACATTAGGTTTTTGTGTTTGGTAAAAGTCTTGCATAGTATATTCTTTATTACCTATAAATAGACACAATAGTTTATATATCTAGACAGAATAATGCGATTCACATGAAATTAACACTATTTATTAAGTAGACATAAAACTATGTTTTAGTGCAGTTTCTGTTTCTGTATCACTATATACAAATAGCAAATTGAGACAAAAATCTTATAAACTACGTTTTGGAGTGAATTTCTAACAAAATTCCTCTAGAAATTCCCTCATACAAAAATAGCGACATGGTGTACACATCATTGAAAATATGTTTTATTGGGAGTCCAATGAAGTATAAACCGTGCTTATATTGTAATTTTCGGGGAATTTATATATGATTTTATCTGCACTAATGAATATGGCAAAATGAACAGTACACATAGCATATTTTTATATAAATATGTGTATTTCTCTGGAAAGAATAACGCGATTCTTATGAAACTTTGAGAGCTTACTAAGTATAAATCAAGCTAACATACAATACAATTTGTGTGTTTATATACCTAAGAGTACCCGAGCTACAGGTACAAAAATTGTAAAAAAAGAAAGAAAGAAAGAAAGAAAAAAATGAGGGGGAATTTCCCGAAAATCCTTCTGTCACGGGGAAACTGAGGGTGATGGAGAAAAACTGATTGCAGATTCGAATTCTACGTGAAAAGTTCTATTAGAATCAGATATCATTTTGCTGCCAAAATCTTGTTGACTAGTGTAATCGACTTCGGTTACTGAAAATTTGTTAAACAGCTAATTCTTTACTTATTTCTACGTAATGAACTAGTTTTAGGTTAGAAAAGTAGAAGCTAATTAATTACTTGTTATATGAAGTCCTAATGCAGCCTTCGATTTTACTATTTTCTTAGAAATGGAGACATTTTACTCTGGCTACCAATACTCATCTGCTTATTTGTATTTAAATAAAAAATCAATATAAATAAGATGTTTGACGTTAACTGCCCCTAGACTATTGGACTAATTTTGATTATTTTTGGTACATTAATGCACCCTAGTGTAAATTAGGTTTTTACACATTTTCGCCAAGAAAGAAAGAAAGGCTTGAGGGAGATCACATGTAAAAGTAATCGAAAACGAACCATATTAGTATCCAATCCATAGTTTTCCGGATCACTGAAATGAAGTCCAAGTTCAGCATAGTCGGTATATGTGGGAGAGGCGAGATCAAAAACTAATCGAAAACGACTGATATTAGTGTCCAATCCATAGTTTCCGGAGTTGCCGAGATAAGTGATGACACTCCCGATGCATTTTAAGTACAAATTTTATCCCTTATGCGTATTCTAACGGGGGAAAAGGGTTCAAATACTTTTCTTAAACTTATCCTCTCCGTGCGGAGAACGAGGATTTCAGCTGAGGGATGTATATCATTAATGATTTCAGGAGTGGCCTGAGTTACGAAATTCCTCCGGGAGTATATCTCTGACCGTAATATACAATAAAAATCCCCTTCGCCGGGAAATCTGAAAGGATCACTTTCTGTAGTAGACTCGTCGCTTTCTTTCAGATTTTCAACTACGTTATGAAAAAGTATGAAACTTTACAAAGCGCCCGTTTGTTCAACTCTCAAGAATAGGTTCTACCTCCAGCTTCATCTCTTTATTGAAAGTGACAGATCTTCCAGTTTAATATTGTTCTCACTTCCGTTTTTTTTTTCGATATCAGAGCAAATATGTAAGAGAGAGCAAGAAATATTTTTTTATATATATGGGCTCAGCATCCGAAGGACAACTCTCCAATCTTATTCTTCTATTCAAACTACTGTTGCCCAAAAGAAACGAGATATAAGGTTTTTCTCGTTTCGTCTCAATTCTCTAAGAATTCTTTCTCTTCTCGTCTCAATTGCATGAGAAAAAATCTGCTTTCTCTCGGAAAATTTCTCGTCTCGTCTTTTTTAAAAAAAATATTTTTGTTCAAAATTAATACCGTAATTTTTTCATTTCATCGTAAAAGTCATAGTAGAGTCACGAAAACTCGGCCTAATGAAGACCGAAGGGTAGCCGAGTTTGTGAAAATGTCGGGTTACGGGAATGGGGTTAAAACAGAATAAGTACGAGTGTTTCCTGAAAAATCACAGTAATATACTTGTATGTATTGATTCTTGACAATACAACAGAAAATGAACTGCCCAATTACCCTTAAATACAAGAAAAGTACGTACTTTATGAAGGCATAGAGTCTTTACTATACATGAAAATAAAAATTAATGAATATACACTCTAAGTTTTACCTGATAAGACAAACCTCAGAAAAGTACTTTATGAAGGCATAAAGTTGTCCATGAGCGGATTATTTTTCGTCCTGTCAGAGTATGGCCGAGTTATCCGGAGTCCGGGTTATCGAGTTCCGAGTTTTAGAAACTCTACTGTATCAGAATTCTTCCGTGTAAGAAGAGGCCCACGAAGGGTGTAACATATTTAAGCCATATTCATTATTTGGATTATATTGTGTAATGAGCTGCGTATTTATAAACATTGATAACTATTCTTCGTTGTGTTCGTACAAACAATTTATCAATTTATAGTTTTCAAACTATGTGTTATATAACATTAAAATAGTGTCTGAAGTCTAAGACTTAGGTGAACTAGTGTTGTACACGAGACTTGCAAAATTTCTCGTCTTATCTCGTCTTGAATTAAAAAAAAGCACTTCTAATGTCGACCCTAATCTAATTTTGAGATAAGAATCGAGAGAAGACGAGATATTTCTCATCTCATGGGCAAGACTAATTGAAACTTTTTTCAGTTTCAATATTGGATTCCACTTCTGATTTTAATATCAGAGCAAGAAGGGTAAGAGCTATTGAGAATTGTTATATACACCCATGGATTCAGCGTTCTAAGAAAGATTCATTAGTCTCAGCCTTCATCGTTCTACTACTGGATCAACATAGGTTGGAAATCTAGTACAGTTATACAATGTGAAACGCACCCTACTTGCTAACAAACCAACCGAAAACAAAAAGGAATATAACATTTTTTTAACATAACATCTCCGTATATGGGGCTAGGTGAGGACCAACGTCGTCGAGTTATTACTGTTGGCTGACTGATTGCATTTTACAAGTCACTTTTCACATCCAAGCTATAGGGACCAACAACTTAAAGTGAGATTTGAAAATCTCCCTTTCGTCGTATCTGATGTAAGCACGCCTACCGAGAATCGAACCCGGAACTGTGCACACAGAAATTAACCACGTTAGTCACTTGACCACATGGGACATTTATGTTATTATTGTTTTATCGATACTTGTTCATCTACTAAATTAATTGTATGACACCTTGGTACGGTATTACAATATTTTTTAGCGTTAAGTAATAGCTTGAAACTACCCACATTTTGTTTCATACTACTGTGGTGGTTACTAATTATTTGTAATGATGACACCCTTAACTGAATGCCCACGACACATTATGAGACTTAAAAGCTTTTCTAATGATTAGCCGAAAGGACCTTTCTATGTACAGAATGGACGGTATGCAATCTGGAACACAATACAGTCATTTGGGTTGCCTAACTCAAGCGACCTTGGGATACTCTAACTTTTGAATTTATTCTCCACTAGCAGCGTTCACCCCGCTTCGCTGCGGTCACCCCGGAACGCAATAAACTTTGTTACTTAGATAATTTTTACTTTTTCGCTTTCAAGTGATATGATAAAAACCATAGAAGATTGCACTAAATGTTAACATTATATCGCCTGTCATTTATGTTAACCCGCCCCGCTTCGCTGCGGTCACCCCCGAACGCAATAAACTTTGTTACTTAGATAATTTTTACTTTTTCGCTTTCAAGTGATATGATAAAAAACATTATAACGCCTGTCATTTATGTTAACCCGCCGAGTGACACGGTCATGCGGGTTGCATATAAATACGTTTATTTTTATACCTATGATGAACTAACAAAGGATTTGTACGTAATGGACACCTGAATGGTCAATTATCTCAAGACACTGGTAATTGAAAATTAAAGTGATATGATAAAAACCATCTAGGGTCCAAATCCTAATAACCCCCCAAAAATAAAAGAAATTGGTTCAGCCGTATTAGCGTGATGAGCGGACAAAGGATTTGTACGTTCTCTTTTATATATATAGATTAAAATAGGCGTTTTAAATTATCTAAATACTCTACTGTTTCTTCTCTACAGTTACCTAAAAGTATGTCAAGTTAGAAGTATGCCAAGCCAACAGCGTGGACTTCCATAAAGAAATAAACGAACATTCAGCTATATACAGGATATAAATTGATCTTTGTGTCATAAATTTGGAAGGTGATTCATTAGATCAAATGAAACAAAGTAAGTTTTAATAAATATTCGTAATACTCATTGAATAGGTTTTATTACAATTATTTATTTTATTACACAAAAGAGATGCTACAAAATTTAGACCAGTACTGGAAGATTTATACAAAATATCTATATTTGTTCTCAATATATTATACCATTACAATCAAAACATACATTTACTAACACAAGTCCTTTAAATAAAATAAGAGGAAAAGAAAGAAAAGAAAAAACAGAGTAACAGAAATAACATACTATACGGAAATTGAAAATTCAAATTTCCTACAGAGCTCCTCCGTGGCTAAGCGGTTAGCGTACGTGCCTTTGGCGTGGGAGACTCGGGTTCGATTCCCGGCGGGAGCTCATGTGGTTCGGATTCCACGTTAATCAGTAGGTCCACGTCTCATATAGCCTCGCTGCTGAAAGGGACGCTAAACTAAAGTCAACTCAACTCAACTCAAATTTCCTACAATTTATTTTGATAACATCCTAATTTCTCACACTTAATATACGTCATTAATACGGAAATCGGTCTTCCAGATTTCCCACACTTAATATTTCTAAATTATAAAGGGAACTGGTCCTCCAAGTTTCCTATGAGTGACAGGTATAACATGTGGATAGCAGAAGATGGAAAATGTTGTCCCAACGAGCAATAGCTCACTTTAAGGGACTAAGTATTTCTTTTTGCTATTATTTATGTAGTAGTGTATCTGTATCCACTGTCATTTATCATTTTTATGGCTACTAGATTATTCAGCAAATTTATTCCAAAAGTGTTTTTTGATTTCCTTTTTAAATCAAGGTATTGCTTTTGTGTTCTTTATATCTTTTGACAGACTATTATAAGTTTGTGTAATGTTATGCTTAACGCTATTTATACCATACTTTGTTGTATTAACATTATCAATATCAATATCATTCTTTTTTCTACTATTATAATTACGTACCTCTCTCCTCTTTATTAAAACTAGATTACTATGTATATTATTTGAAAGTACATTATGGACATACATACAGGATTGGATTTTAATTAATAAATCGAATGGCAGTATACTTGATTCCATAAATAAACTCTTACTTGGATAGTCCATAGATCGCCATACATTGCTCTAATGACTTTCTTTTGTAATATTATGAGTGGTTGTATTTTTGATTTAATAGCATACACAAATATATCAAATGACTGTATATATGCATTGTATACCATTCTTTTTAAGTTCATTGTTAGGGTTTTTCTAAAGCGGTACATAATAGGGATGGCCACAAAGTTCCGGTTCCGGCGGAACCGGTTCCGCGAGGAACCGGTTCTCGGAGATCCGGTTTTCAGAACCGGTTCTGGAACCGGTTCCGGACCTGGATCCGAAAACCCGGTTCCAGAACCGGATCTTAGGAACCGGTTCCAGACCTGGATCCGAAAACCCGGTTCCAGAACCGGATCTTAAGAATCGTTTCCAGATCTGGATCTGAAAACCCGGTTCCAGAACCGGATCTTAGTGACCGGTTCCAGATCTGGATCTGAAAACCCGGTTACAGAACCGGATCTTAGTGACCGGTTCCAGACCTGGATCCGAAAGCCTCCAAAGACCCGTAAAGGAGGCACAAAGTTCACCTTCAAAAATAATGCAAAGAGGACCATGCGCTTGTGCCTTCCCCGCCCAGACCCGCTTGTGCCCCCAGAAAAAAAATTTGGTCCACCAGTGGGTGTTTAGCCAAATGAGTTGGCCAGTTTGCCTGTTTAGCCAATGAGTTTGCCAGTTACCCAGTTTATTTAGCCAAATGAGACAAGCTGCCACCGTCTGGGAGCCTGCCTGTCGCTTCCACCATTTCATCTAGCATACTGTTCACAGCTTGCCAGCAGCTCGCGTTTAGGTAGGGATGGTAACAAAGTTTCGGTTCCAGCGGAACCGGTTCTGTTGTCAGAACCGGTTCCAGACCTGGATCCGAAGAACCGGTTCTAGACCTGGATCCGAAGAACCGGTTCTAGACCTGGATCCGAAGAACCGGTTCTAGACCTGGATCCGAAGAACCGGTTCTAGACCTGGATCCGAAGAACCGGTTCTAGACCTGGATCCGAAGAACCGGTTCTAGACCTGGATCCGAAGAACCGGTTCCATACCTGGATCCGAAAAACCGGTTTCGGAACCGGATCTTCTAGAACCGGATCCGTTCAGACCCGAAAACCGGTTTCACCAAGAACCGGTTCTGGCCATCCCTAGTACATAATACCTACAATAGGAGTTATTTTCTTTTCTAAATTTTTAATATGTAATTCCCAACTTAGATGTTGATCTATTATTATTCCTAAATATGTAGTGTATTCGACTCTTTTCACCCCCAAATTCTTAATTCCAAAAATTGTATAATGAGACTTTTCTAAATTTAATGACAACGAGTTTATGCATAACCAATGATATAATGTAGATAAGTCTTCTTTAATGTATGCTATCAGTTCCTCTACAGTATCAGCTTTATAGAATATAGCATTATTATCAGCAAATAAAGTTATTGTACCTCTTAGATCAAGCAGATGAACATCATTTACATAAATTAAAAACAGTAATGGTCCCAATATGGAACCTTGTGGAACGCCATACTCTATTTGAGCCTCATTACTTTCTTTTCCATTTATTAAGACATATTGTGACCTATTAGACAAGTAACTTTTAAACCATGAAAGAGATATACCTCTAAATCCTAAATTTTCTAACTTTTGAAGCAATATGTTATGTTTGAGTGTATCAAATGCTTTCTTTAAATCAATAAACAATCCTGCTGCAAGTTTATTGTTATCCAAACATTCTTGAATTTCTACTACTATATCAGTTACAGCATTTAAGGTACTTGATTTTTTCCTAAAACCATATTGATATTTATAAAAATAATTTATAGACTCTAGCAGTGGCGTAGCAGCTGCCCCCGCAACCCCCGCAGTGCGGGGGGGCCCCGAGGTATAGGGGGCCCCGAAGTCTTGCGATGAATAAAGATTTAAAGAAGTAGAACTTCAACCTTACTTCTATCGGCTTTACAACTAGGGCCCCTTCTCTATACTTTGCGGGGGGGCCCGCAAAAGTGTGCTACGCCACTGGACTCTAGATAAGTTACCATTCTATTATGTACACACTTCTCAATTAATTTGGAAATGGAGCTTAATACTGATATTGGCCTATAATTATTCGGATTTAACTTATCTCCACATTTATAAATTGGAATGACTTTGGCAGTTTTACATTGCATTGGAAATTCGTCTAGAGTAAAGGAAAGATTTACTAATTCAGATAAAGTATGGCTTACGGTGTCCTTGCAATTTATTAAAAATTCATTGTAATCCATCTTTTGTCTGATTTCTTTTCTTCTTTAGCGAACTAATAATTCTAATAATTTCCAATTGGATAACTGGCGTAAAAAAGAATGAGCGGTTGTATGGTATACTCGTATTCAAAGCTGTATTTTCCATTAAGGGTGTCTTTGATGCTAGTGTTTTACCGACATTTCGAAGAAACCAATATAAGTGAAGAAACCCATTTTTTTTCAGGCTCAAAAAACGCCGAATATGCGAAACATCACATTTTAAAACTCTCTGGCCTATTTAAAAATTTATGGGACCGATTGGAAGCGGTTCTAGAAATTACACAGAACTAGTATGAACTCTAGCTAAATATCCACGTTTTA
Organism: Thermobia domestica; assembly: GCF_964235325.1. Classification (NCBI taxonomy): domain Eukaryota; kingdom Metazoa; phylum Arthropoda; class Insecta; order Zygentoma; family Lepismatidae; genus Thermobia; species Thermobia domestica. Next base: position 166,782,732 of record NC_137468.1, read on the forward strand.
CAGTTCTGTAGTATCCATGCAACGAGTACCTAATTAGTCTTTAAAGCGCGAGTTCATTGAGAACAGCCAGCCCGACTAAGCACACATCATAGGAAGATAACCAATAGTCTCATAAAGTAAACAACTAGGCTTCAAAATTCGAATTATAGGTAAGGAAGATGTCACAACAGCGACGTCTGGCAACCCTTTACGTGAGAAAAAAGAACTGCTATTTTTTCATTTGCCAAACAAAGCAAAAGAAAACAAGTAGAGACAGTGTACAAAGAACAAGGAACAAAAAACGTAAACGAAAAGGAAAAGAGCATGCGCCAACATGTCAACGCCCATAACACAAAACGAAAGACACCGCAAATAAACAATATCTCTTTCTTGTCTTATTACTTCTCAGAATATTTGTTTTGAAGTAATAACCACACGCGTGGTTGCAAGAATATTACATCCTTAGCGAGATTCTAAGTCATATATATGCAGGTGTTCAACCTCTCAAAGGAAACGCTTCCGCCCTCGTCAGAGTCCTCAGCACTTTCACTTTCATCAAAGGGTGGGATCACTGTGAGGACCAGTGTTTCTTCTACAAAAAAAAAAAAAAAAAAAAAAAGTGTTCAGGGGGCACATGTTATTTTCACACGCTATTATTCTATTTATTATTATATTATAGACTAGCTGAATATACCCATTCTTCGCATGGGGGTTGTATTTGGAAGTCAATGCCTGTGGAGGTATCACCATTCATTTCAGCGACTGCGAAAACTATGGATTTGACACTAATATCGGTAATTTTGGACTATTTTTACATGTCTCTGTATCCCCCCCTCCCATTGACCCCCGGCCCGCATACAATGGTAGCTGAATTTGCAAGTTATCGCTAATGGAAGTGTCACCATTGATCTCAGCGACCGCGAAAACTATGGATTTGACACTAATATCGGTCATTTTGGATTACTTTAACATGTCCCGGTATCCCCCCCCGCTTCGGTGACCCCGACCGCAGCCGAAAAAGAGTGAATTTCGAAGTTAATGCGATCGGAGTTTCACCATTGATCTCAGCAACAGCAAAAACTATGAATTCGACACTAATATCGGTCATTTTCTACTAGTTTTACATGTCCCGGTAAATGCCCCCCTGAGACCCCTTAGTTCGAATTTTGAAAAAAACGCTTCGCCTTAGTCTGGGGCCTGGACCAAGTTGTCCGTGACCAAAATTATGTAATTCGCGGTCAACTTCTCTGGTCCCCAGGCCGGTACGCCCCCCTAGTTCAAAATTTAAAAAAAACTTTGTCTTGATCTGGGGCCTGGACCAAGGTATCCGTGACCAAATTTTGGTAACACTCGGTCCACTCGTCTGATCCCCAGGCCGCACACAGACAGACAAACACAAACAAACTCTTTGGTCTCCTCCGAGTCACTCTCAGATCTCCGGGAGGAGGGGGCAGTGTTCCCCAAAAGAAACATGTCCGGAAGAAACACTGGTGAGGACGTTGCCCGGACTATTTGTCTTCGTTACGATAATCACTGCTGATCATGTTTGTACAATTTACAGCACTGGTTCTCAACCTTTTTTAACAAACGACACATTTTACTGAACGTCCAGAAAATAGCGACACAAATATTATTATTATTATTATTATTATTATAAATAATAATAATATATTATAATAGTGAAACCTATTAGTTTTTATAATGACTATGTAACACTGACTAGGGATGATTCCATACCGGGACCAAGTACCTTGAGAAAACCTAGTCGTCTGAAAGCTCTTGCCATGAGAAATACGAAACCGTTTTCAAATCACGGGCAAACCTCCACCCTAACCGTATAAGAGGCCAGTTCTTTATATGTCACCTTCATTATATATTCGCTCAACTGCAAGCACGCCATTTGGAACACTGTTATGTTTAAACTTGGTTGGCAACACTGACAACGTAGAAAGGTTGGGTGATGGTCACACACAACGTTTTTTTGCTATAGTGTCGTGTAAATGTTTCTGCCAAGCTTGGTGTATAATCGTCTCATCGTACAAACCTGTTTCACACCATCTCATTTTTACAATTGCTTGGCAACACTGACAAACTGGGGTCCTTGAGAGAGAAATACGTTCACAATATATTTTCTCTAGTGACGAATAGCGTTTATGCCACGTTAGATAGTTATACATACAGTGATGGAGAAATCATCTGCCACATTGTATTTACAATTTGTTGGCAACACTGACCAAATGGGTACGTTTGGGTTCAAAGTGATTTCATCAAACCCTTGCCCGAACCATAACAATGAGCCAAAGAGGAACATGATGGGCTAAGGTGCTTACGCCTGATGCATCTTAACATTCATTTTTAATTGTGTCGAATATGCCATACATATGGTCAAAAACACTAACAAACTGGCCCCTTGTAGGGTCAGGTTGCGGGTTTGCCCGTGATTTGAAAACGGTTTCGTACTTCTCATGGCAAGACCTTTCAGACGATGTATAGGTTTTATCCAAGTATGGTCCCGATAATGAATCATCCCTAGTGAGTGTTACTGCTACCACTTGAGGTGTTGACTGGTACTGTCTGTCTCGATTTTAACTAATTATTATTAAATTCTTCATGATTTTTAAATTCTCAAATTCCGCAACACACCTTAGGGGACTGCGTGACACATCGTTGAGAACCACTGGTATATAGTATGGACTGGTAAAAATCACTATATGTAGCTTAAAAACCAAAGAAAAAATCAACACAAAATGACCAATATGAAAAATTGCTGCAAAATACAGAATGAAACGAGAAACAAAGGTTAAAACAGTAAATAGTGAAAGTAAAACATATAACAAAACAATATAGAGAAAAACAATCACACGAAATAGGAATAATTACAAGCAAGGAGTACTGAGAAAAAGGAAAGACAGAAGGGATAAAAAGGTTCAGAGAGCGTTACTCGGGTAAGATCACGAAGAAATCCTAGAAAACGAACAATAGAAACAATTCATTCTCCAATGCACAACGAAGAGTATTGGGTTTCCGATACGGTTTCTGAGATCTGAATATTCAGGGCGTTCTACGACAATGTGCCAAGTACTCAGAGGGACGAAAAATTTGTACCCTTTAACCAGATGCGACTCATAAATTAACGAGGTGTAAGATGTTATCGATGCCTAAGATTTCTCAGTCTTATTATTATTAGAAGAAGATATTCGGAGAACAAGATCGCGACAGGATTATTTTTCCCCGTCCATAAACGTACACACAACAAAGACACAGAATTACGTCTTCCTATATTCTCCGCTGAAATTCGAGTTATATCGGCTGCACAACTAACAGCCAATCAGATTCGAGCAATGTCGAGAAACATCGGCACTGTGATACTTGTTTCTATTGACGTCACACAGAGAGTAACGAGAATGTCGGCAAAATTATCAAGTTTAGCAGCTTTAGAGAGAAAAAATAAAGAAGTAGTGAAAAATGTAATAAATACAATAAGTTAGGTTAATAAACTACTATTTTATACAGCAAATGTATATTTTCTTTTCTTTAATCTACTTTAAAATCATACTAGAGAACTTTTCGTTTTGTACTTCTTACGTGATACTAAAGTTTATTTACCAGTAAAAGAACTTTTGTGCGACCCTGCATAACGTTCTTCCTCCTGCTCTGTGTTAAGAATCTCCGATTAGTCCCTTTCCGTGATTTCACGTTTTTATCAGAGTTCGTTATTTGCGTATTACTTGCAGTGGTGTATACTGGTTTGAATGATTAGGCTACCACTAACCTTTATAACACCTATTTATTATTATTATTATTATTATTATTATTATTATTATTATTATTATTATTATTATTATTATTATTATTATTGGAATTTTGTTTCAACGTTATTATACAGTTTTCAAAATAAGAAGAAACCTTACAACACACTTTCCTTTTATCACGCAGATAAATATGATTTTCTCTTCACTAGTAAGACTTATTAGTATTACGGAAAAAATGATCTTACATTTCTACTGTCACTTGTTACATGAAGTATCCCTACATTTTGCTTTGGATAGATGGTAATTCTACTCACCAGAGTAAATGGAAGCTCCCAAGTAATAAAGAACGTTGAAATAGGCGATTAGCCAACCAAGGAGCCTTAGTCTGTAAGAGCCTTCGCAACGAAACGCAAATAATGAAACATGTATTTATAACAGCTATGCCAACTATCGCAAAATACTATAATACACAAAAAAAGTTGTTACGTTGACGCAAACCGCTACGGAATGAGACTCAAGGTGTTAGAGATAATTCCCAGAAACCCCCAAAATGTCTTGTCAAATACTTGTATAATTTCCCTTTTCTCTTCGCTCACGCTCAAGAAACCGATTTTTCTACAGGCAACTGCTGTTACCTGGTAGCCCGTTTGTACGCTGTGGGTAGAGGTGGAGCAAAGGGGAATGCGCTGATACGATTCTTGCTGTAGCAGCTAGAGAGTTGTTACTGCAGCGTTGTCATATCGAAGACCTCTCAAGTTAGCGATATAGACTGCGTGCAAAGAAGTTAGAGGATCTTTTCAAATACATACAGTTCTCAGAAACTTGTATCATTGAAAGAAGATACTAAAGTATAAAATTATCAATTAATTTAGTTTATATTATAATAATTTTATTTTGTAATATTCTAGGACTACCGCTGGTAGGTCCGGTAACCCACAAAATACGCAACAGATTACTTGTCTCATGCTCCTTCTAAAGTATTTCGAAAATGCTAACTTTACAACATGTACTCACCAGCTAATATGTTGTAGACAGTTAATCTAAGATATAGAAAGCTGTGCCTCCAGTGGAACTGTATGAGCATGTGAAGTGTGAATTCAACTTCCTCCACTGGAAAAAAATGCGAATAAGAATCATATTAACGCCTGTTTCTTTTTAAAGATTTAATGTAAAAGATCTGTGCTTGAAAGTACATATCTTAAACGAGAGAGAGAGAGAGAGAGAGAGAGAGAGAGAGAGAGAGAGAGAACGATAATAGCATATTAACACCTGTCTCTATCATACTGCTATACCGTGTTCTAATATTATTTTTACTGTCTATTCTTACATACTTAGTTACATTTCGTTACTTAGTTACTTACGTTCATTACTTTGTTACTTACTTACATTCCGTTTGTGTAAAATTATGTTTCCTCTAGAAACCCATGAGGACGCCGCCAGAGATGGCATGCATCAATGAAAAATTGTCCCAACACCCACCGTGACCCACTCGTAAGATACTCAATTTTCCGCAAAAATTCGGACCCTTACTTCCCCCTTAGGATATATATTATAATGAAAGCAATATGATAACATCTATTGAAATTGGGGCCTAACTATATACCAAAAGTAATTTCATTTGGCTTTGATATTTGGTAGTGATGATCGCGCACACATAGGTACATTCATTTTTTTTATATCTAGGTATAACAATTCATATACAGTATTAAAAGCGATTATATATATATATATATTTGCAGTAATCAACTCATCAAAATACGCAGGGGCGGTATCTCGAAAGCCAAGCAGTAAGTTCTATTGCTATTATTACAATTACAAATATCAATATTCAAAAGTGCCTCAAGTTCTTTTTTCATTTACATGTTAGATATACTCATCTTAGGTAAGTAAATAGAAAGAAATGAAAAAGAAAGAAAAATCAAGGTCTCGAAAGTAAAAGTAGACAAATTCATCAGTGTTCAGAAGAACCTGTCTACAATGCACTGAGCAGAATGGGTCGGTGGGTCGTACTGGGTCGGTAGGTCAGAGAAGGTCATTGTGGGTGGAGGTCGCAGTGGGTCACATCCTGTGGATCATGACCACTCACAAATCTTTACCCACGACCCACTCCATCTCTGGACGCCACTGTCCACTTCTTTCATATCACATTACATTATTATATTTCTGCAAAACTATAATCTTAAATATAAGAGTGAATGTTTGTTTGTTTGTCCAGTATATGTACAATCCACACCGTTGGTGTGGCATACTTCTAAATACACTGTATTGAAGAGACTGAAGTCTGGAAAAGATCTAGACTATTTAGAATTTTTTTCAAGGGGCGTATCCCAAAGGGAATGAGAGGATTAAAGTGTATGCAAAGAAAGATAGTTTTTCACAAACTCCTCATGTTCGGAAGACGAAACTGGCATGTACATTCATTTTTAAGAACAAGTTAATGTCTTACATTGTTAAAAAAAAAAAAAAAAAAAAAAAAAAGTGGAGGTTAGGCACTTTCAACACCTCTAGTGGGTGTGAAAGGGTGACGTGTAATGATATTACTGTCGAATCCATAGTTTTCGTATTGACATTCTTGATGACGTATAAGTGCAGGTTCAGCCCCATCGGTATGAGATGTGAGAAAAGGTGAAAAATAAAATATTCAAATTAACCTGTATTAGTGTCCAATCTATAGTTTTTGGAGACACTAAACTGATTGATGACAGTTCCAATGAAATTTAAGCTAAAGTTCAGTCAAGAACGTCCATATCAGTTGGCCATGCTGATCGATATTTATTTTATTCAGCCAATATCTGACTAGGTCAAGGCCAAACGTGTTGCTCGTTGTTATTTATTTTACTCAGTTATTTATTTTCAAATATTGTGTGTAAACATTATTCTTCCCGTGCGAAGCCGAGCACTGCTAGTATATCACAATATAATAAAAATTAAAATATAAATACACCCCCAAGGCGTTTTTTTAAAAGAAAATATCGTTTTCAAATTTGACCACTGCAGCACTGCAATCAGCGTGTACCTACTAGAGACCTGCACGGGCCGGGCTTGGGCGGGCCGACTCTGTTATTTCTTTGGGCCGGGCCGGGCTTGGGCGGGTCGACACTGATTTCTCTTCAGGTCGGGCCGGGCTGGGGCCGATTAATTGCAATTCTTTAATAATTATTGACTTTCGTTAAACTATAATTAGAATAAAGGCAAACGTTGAAGAAGTGTGTCCGTGAAAAATGTTACAAAATGAAACTTTTAAAATTTATCGGGCCCGGGCCGGGCTTGGGCCAAGAATTTTAAAAAACTTATCGGGCCGGGCCGGGCTCGGGTCGAAAATCTCCAAATTTTTTCGGGCCCGGGCTGGGCCGGGCCTAGGTACATTCGGGCTGGATTGGGCTCGGGCCGAAAAATTCGGCCCGTGCAGGTCTCTAGTACCTACATCTGCTCGCAAGTCATAGACGCCATTATGGAAACATGTCAACGTGTTCACATTTGTTTGTGACTAGTTAAAATGCTTCCGCCGATTGAGAATCCCACCAATTGTGAACTACACGCTGTGATTCGTATTCTTAGTGCTAAAAACGTGAAAGTAGCTGAAATTCATTACCAGATTAGTGAAGTGTATGGAGAAAACATTATAAGAGATGGAATCGTACAGAAATGGGTTAGACCTTTCAAAGATGGTTTATGATGAATAGAGACCGGATGTTTAGGCATTAAAAACCTGGAAAATAGGCACTTAAAATTTAAAAAAGGCAGTAAAATAGACACTAAATGTAACTCAAAATAATGAAGATAAACACTCAAAAATTTTTTTAAAAAATGTATTAAAGTCATAGATAATGTTCAAAGAATATAGAAACATATGTGTGTGTTAATATCTTCTTTTACTGTATATAATATAGAACCGAAGCTTGACACATATTCCATGTATATTTGCTAAATGCATTCTCTACAGATCTTTATCATTACACATAACAGTCTAAATTTTATATACTTATCAGTACACACAGCAGTCCAAAGTTTTACAGCACTTTATCAGCACACATAACAGTCCAAAGTTTTACGACATCTTACCACTAGAAACAACACTTATATTTCTCGAAGAGGCGTAATCCTTTCTTGAAATACTGAATTATATATTTTTCCCTAATAAAGTCTTATTTTGAAGAAAATGTATGGAATAGGCAACATTAGACACTAAAGCGATTGTTTAGGCAGGAATGGGAGAAATAGGCAAAGGATTCTCAATAAAATTGGCTTAAATTCAAACTATAACCCACCATATAAACTTTAACACGTTCGCTGCTGAGGACGCCCATCGGCGTCCAGTACTGAATATGGCATATGCGCCGGACGCCTCTCGGCGCTTGTCCCTGCAGCTGATTCACTTTCTCGCCAGCGCTAGTGCAGGTATTGGCGGGAAAGTGAATCAGCTGCAGGGACAAGCGCCGAGAGGCGTCCGGCGCATATGCCAAATTCAGTACTGGACGCCGATGGTCGTTCTCAGCAGCGAACGTGTTAAAACGCTATTTTTGACCATATCTTTAATATTAAACAATAGGCATTTTGCCTAACATCCAGTCTCTAATGATGAGGAACGAAGTGGGCGACCTTCTGTAATCACTAAAGATTTGATGGAGAAAGTTGACAAAAAAAAAAAAAAAAAAAAAGTGAAAGAGAACAGATGCTTTATAGTTTCGCCTTTATCTGTTATCATTTATAATGTTTTTCCCATACACTTCACTAATCTGGCGATGAAATTTCAGCCGCTTTCACGTCTTTACCACTAAGAAAACGAAACACAGCGTGTATTTCACGGTCGGCAGAGATATTTTAATTACTCACAAACAAAAGAAAATACAGTCGAATGTTGTCATAATGGTGACTGCAGCTTGCTAACTGATGTAGATACACAGCGAACATGCGTGAAATGTCAACCGCAGCGGCCGAATTTCGTAGCAGTACTTACTTAAGAAACACGCCTCGTACAATGTTGGACTTATAACAAGATACATAATAGTTTGGCATACGATGTAATCATGAATTTGATCTTTAGCGGAGGTTCGTATTTGTTAGTATGAACAGTATTTTATTCAGATTCAAATATATATTAATCAAATGGACATAATAAAATATGAAATTGTTTGTTTTCTAACATTAATATTTGCACTGACTCGTATTTTCTGTAAATACTGTTTCTACAATTATTTCTCGCGCTGAAAACTGCATCGTTTCGACTGTAAACAATGCTGTATTCGCACGAGTTAGGATAAATATGATAATCCCAGTATGTTAGAATAATTTCCATTCGCACCTTTTCGTCGATCTTCGGAATTCACAGGTCGGAACTAGTGACACTGCCATTCACTTATACGAACTGGGATTTTTCGCGTTCGCATTCGAATCCAGTGAGGGATCCCTTCACACACCAGAACACGTCGCTGACGTGAAACATAGAATCTTAGTTCAGAAACCCATGAGAAAGAGAGACCTTTGACGATATAATATAAAGAAGCATGTTAGCGGAATGTGAACAATATTTCTGATTGCCATGGATTAACACAGAAGGGAATGAAATAATTTGTTTCTACAGCGATAAGCCATTGAGTTAATTAGTCGTCAATTCCACTACTGAAGTTAATTCGAGTCCTCGTCACTGTGAATTTTCTTTGTCACGATAAACTTGACATCATTTCCTTTCCTAACCTGTAACCAAGAGTGAAATCGACGCAACGACAAGAAGAATGATATACATAAGTGAACGTGCCGGGGGGCCGAACATTTTCTTTTCCACATACTGACTTCTCAATAGCACATCCAACAAGCGGAGGTGGTCTTAACACATCATACTAATTCTGAAGACATACGTCAGCGCCGGATGAATAACGCTGTTATTTTAACACCTTTGAAAGATTTTTCAAGATACGCCCCCATCTTGTTCCTTTTTTCCATGCATATGAAGGAAGAGGTGTTAGAAGAAGAAAGATTTGTACGAATGATTAAACTGCCCACAACGTGACAGCATCATCTTTCTCTTATGGAAGAATTTCTAAACTATTTTAATGTGATCACTAAAAGCACGGACACAATAGATTGAATTCTTAGACAAAGGGCTGTTACTATTATTTATTTATTAACAAAGTTCTAGTTTATCTATTAGATATATTTCACAGTGGCAATACTAGTTTGTGCCATGTAACTTGCTGATCGTCACATATAGAAATAGAACTATAGATAGTTGTCAAAATAATGACAACATATACTCTTTGTTATACTGACCATTCGTGTTCAGGCTCACAATCCTCAATGAAGTTCGCGATCACTAATGTAAATGAGGAGGTTCAAGATCACTTTAATTCACAATTATTAACCTGATTGGTCACGACCACACTATCTCAATGGGTCTCTAGCTCACTTGGACTCTGATTCGCTCTCGATTCATAGTGCTTACGGACAAATGGGCACGTCCTTATTTCCCGACTCGTGACTTTGGACATTTCTCTGCTTTGCTGATGATGTGTTGGAGTAAACGATTTTAGAAAAAAGTAATTTACAGGATAGTTTGGAAGGGAGGTAAATAGTCCTTCCTTTCTCCTGCTTCGATCTTCCAATTACTTGTTCGCAAAACACAAGATACAAGGCAATGAATGAATAATACAAGAAATACAGTTCTCAGAGCGATGCTGCAGGAAAGTCTTCTGAGAATGGATATACATTTAATCTCTAGGGCAAAGACTTTTCTGAGGGTGCAAAAAAAAAAAAAAAAAAAAAAACAATTTAACCTTTAGACGCCCGCCAGGAATTTTAACAAAATCGTAGACTCTTACGTTGGGAGATCTGGTGACCCCCATAATTATCACAGATTCATGATTCATACACCATTGAAAAGCTTATAGACCACAGATTCCAACGAGGTAATATTCGGTAATTTCCGCTATATTCATAGAAGAAGAAGAAACACAAAAAAATCATGTACAATATGATAAATTGATTTTGCGGGGCCCTGCCAACTCTTGCAGTTACCCTACGCTGACAAAATGTGCTAATGTGTAGGCCACAAACTTTTGACGATAATATAAAAAATGGTAGCCATTGCTGCAATACAATACCGGTACCAATTTTTATGGGTATATCACAAAGGGGGAAGAATGGCCCCATAAAACTTATTGAAAAAATATGGAAAAACAAACAAACAAGAAAAACGAACTTTACCCTCCCCGTCGGCCGTGGTATTCCCACATACGTAAAATGCATACTGGTGGAAAGCTTCATCACTCAGGAATAAATTGGTACCAAATCATCTTTCTAGCTTAATTAGGGGCTAAGCTATTAGTGTCTGTCGTAAAAACACATGTAATTTACGTAAAAAAAAAAGAAAGAAAAAAAAGAAAAGAAAAGAAAAGAAAAGAAAAGAAACCTCCAAAAATTGGCCAACTTTGCTCCCTCCAAAAACTTCCCGCCATATAGCCAAGAAGTACAAATACAGAATATTATCATGTAGTGGGTTACTTCATTGCTTCACATACCAATTTTTAGGAGTAAACCCCCAAAAGGGAGAATGCCCCCTAAAACCCGTTGAAAAAATAACAAGACCTTTACCCTCCTCCCCCGCTGTGGTACTCCCCACATAAAATGCACACCGGCGGAAAACTGCATTCTTCAGGAATACATTAGTACCAAAATCACCTTCCTACCTTAATTAGAGGTTAAGGCTATTAAGATTTAAAGCCCCAACGCAGCAGTTGCGTCAATGGGCGTTTAAAGATTAACCAAGCATCAATTTCGAAAAAGTTCAATAACCCTTAAACCGAAACGTCACTAAAAACTACAATGAGAAAAAAATGTAGGTGTCGTACTTAAAAAGATAGGTTACATGCTTAATTCCTGTATTTTTTGGACTTAACGTACAGCAGACGTATAACTGAAAATGCATGTTTTATAATACTTTCTGAATAAGTGTTCCATCTATACGTACTTTCGGTATGAAACAATGTAGGCGGTCAGAATCTCACATACAAATGGACGTATATAACATATAGTTGACGTAGGTAACATAAGTATATGCATGTGATATACGGAAAACTGTTAGATGTCAGACATCCTGCAACGGCATGATGTAACATCTAAGGGCAGTGCCTATGTAGCATACGGATAACGTATGCTTCATACTGATTTCTATAATAAGCAAGAGAAAACCATATATTTGTATAATATAACGCTGTCCGGAGAACGGATTTTTCTCTGTGTACGTAATAAGAAACACCAGGTCTGTCAGAACTGTTATATTTAAATGCAAAAATACGTGCCTTCAGATCTGCAATACTTACACATGCAAAAATACGTGTATAGTCCACTATTATCATATTTTTTTAAAATTTAACGTTATAAGAGTAGATTATGCTTAACATAAATATTCAGTAACAACTACTATTTTTACTTACTTTCTCGACTACTTTGTTTTTTAAATAATTGTTTGTGCAACAAATACTACTTTAAAAATAAGTAGACATTAATATTAATAGAAAAATCTATATTTATTTCATTTCTTAATTTGTCAGTCACTTAATTGGAACACATGTGCACACTTTTCTACTGCATTCAAGATAAAATTTGGACTGTTACATGTGAAATATTTGCATGCTGTTTCACGCTGTTTGCGGTAAGGACACTTATAGCAGGTTTTCCTCTTGTCCAGTTTGTCACAGGGAATTTTATCTTGTGCTGCCATACTTTCCGCAGGAGATACCAATTGTTCAATTAGTGCTTTGACGTGTCTTGGGAGCTTAGAAATCTCCAGTTGTGTTGTAAGATGGGGAAATATCTATTGTTGTGTCAAGTCCTTGATGAACTCGAACCGTATAATAATTGGATTATCATTATAGCAAAGGTAAGGAACGAACTATTTACACACCTGATGTTACTAGCTAGATTAAGGGGGGGGGGGCTGTAAATCAGGGCCTCTAGGTGGACGAGGACCTTCATTCTGATCAAAATCTAATTGGCTGTCTAGAAAAAGAATCATACAAGATGCATTCATCATCATAAGATAAAATATGACCTAAAATATGAAACAAATTTATTCGTTTGTTATATCTACCGTCTTGATAAATTAGTATAAAACAGTTTTAAGAAAGATCGAATGTAGTGCATGAGAATCGTGATTCATATTTTCTCGTTGAACAGAAGTGTTCTACAGTCTCATGTAATTATGTAGAATATCCAGTCCCAACCCACCAGAAAAACTGAGTCACTGCGTAGATGCACAATAGGTTATGTTCCATTTATGTCAACAGGTTCCGTCTGTTAATAAACTCTGTGTGCGTGGAGTCAAGAACGACGCTGAGCGTTCGGAGCGTCCAAAGGTCACATCTGAAGAAATGGTTAATAAAATTCATGATATTGTATTAAAAGATCATCTAGTAAAAATAAGCGAGATAGCAAATACGTACAAAGGAATTTATTTCGTGAGGGCTCCAAAGGTTGGGGGGGTATGGGGATAAATTACATTGTATTGTATATAAATTATATTGTACAATCACTCAAAATTAGACTAAATTTATAGGAAAGTCGGGATTTCGGGGGTTGGTACCTTACCCCCAGCAACTACTCCACCCCGTGTACGTTCCTGCGATATAGCTAAGATGATAAGCCTCACAGTCGAACGTGAATTTAATATTGTTCATGAATATGTAATAGGTATGAGGAAGTTGTTGGCAAGATAAGTGCCGCTATTGTTAGTGAAATCGCAAGAACATTTTGAGACTGCGACTAGACACGTAGAAATATGAGCCAAGTAAGTTTCTGACGCGTTAAGTCACTGTTGATGAAACTTGGAACGTTACTAGCAACCAGAAAGCAACAAAGAACTGGATTAGAAGCAGAACGTGCTAAGAAAAACAAGGACTCTTTCAGCAAATGATAAAGTTTTAGCACGGATTTTTTTAAAACTGCCGTGGCATCATTTTCATCGACTATTTGGAAAATGGTAAAACTATTAGAGGTTAGTAGAATGTCCCCTTATTAGATTGCTTTCATAAGGAGCTGATAAAAAGTCGGCTCATTTAACGAAGAAAAATATTCTCTTTCACCAGGACAATGCATTGACTCACACTTCTACGATTACCATGACCGAAACTGTCGAATTACGTTACGAAATGCTACCTCATCCATTACATTCTCTAGATTTGTCCCCTCCGATCTTTTCTCTTCAGACCTGAACAACCGGGCTAATGGAAGATTTACATCTGATAAGGAAATTATGCTTGAACACGTATTTTGCAACATTTAACTAATTTGTTGTTGTTGTTGTTGTTTGGAAGACATAGAAATGTTGGAAAAACGTTGCACAAAGTGCATCAAGCTAAAACAAGACTATGTAGGAAAATAAATTTGATTTTCGGTACGAAAAAAATCTTTCATTTCGAAAAAAAAATCATCGAAGAAAATTCGATTTGGGATTCGAGATTTTCAAGATAGGAGCAACTTCCTTGAAGGAATTAATATTCGAGTTGAAGTACCAATATATTCCATAAAATTGATTTTACTAAAGACAAGTCGAATCGGAGCAAATAATTTTACATATAACGTGACTTCGTTGTTCGACAAAGTACAATGAAGTCTCAGAAACGTGTGGGTATACTCACGTTCATGATACTTTATGTTTAAAACTTCTTTAAAATCATTTATTTTGGTTTCTTTAAAACGTTTCAGAGACACCTGCACATGTTAATAATAGGAAATGTGGAATTTGTATCAAATGTTTTCAGTTGACACCGTAGACTAAAGTGTTTTTTTGCCCTTTGGAACATCGGGAAGGAAATTCATTTATTTTGACCTTACCGAATGTTAACATCCGAATCAGGTGAGAGGGAGAACATGGGCATTATTAAAACGAGATGCAACAATCGTAATAAATGGATGTCTTCCTTTTTATTTATTGAGTTGCTATGATAACAATGACAGAACAGACCAATCACTGCAGATAATTTGATCAGATATCCAGCCAATGATAAGGAAGTCTCCATCTCTTACACATTCGACTAGTTCTGGACTTGGCTATTTCATTTCTTAGAACTTCAAAAAGCTGTTTGTGTTTTCGATATATACAGTATATATTGATGCCGGTTTTGCTTTCACTTTTGCAATTCAGTTCTCTGATTTTCTGAAAAAAAAAAAAAAAAAAAGTAGTTGACGTCAAATTTCCTGCCTGGGAAAAATAAAGGAAAAAAAATCGTGCAGCCAGACATGACACGAGAAATGAAATGGTGGGAGAGTACATCCATCCATTACGATGATACCGGAATTATAAAGACTGTCTCTTTGTCGCCACTCGTCTGAGTTCTCATTCAAAACAGAGAGGAAGCATTGCACAAGTTCAGTCATTAGCTTATCTGGGAAATAAAAGGACTTTTTTTTTTTATCACACGACTCATCATTATTACAATGGTACAGCTGGTCCACAAAAGAAAAATGGGGATGAATTAGTAATTTCGGAAGATAATATATTCCCTGAAACCTTGTAAATTCAAATTACATTCTTATTAGAACAGCTGTGCACTTTTATACACTCTTCTAATATTCAAAACGTTTATATATATATAATGGCACCAGGTGGCTCAGTGATAAAGTGTTCTATTCCTTCTAGAGGAGTGGTTCTCAACGTGGGCGTTAACGTCCCCCAGGAGCCGTTCTCCTTTCCATAGGGGTTGCTGGCACTGAAAGGAGCGATCAGGGAGCGTTTGAGATTTCATGACCTTAAAATGTTTTCTTATTATTGGACGAAAGCAATTATGCATTTAGTAAATTATCAAACGTTTAAACTTCTTTACAAATAGTAATAATAATAAGGGAGGTATGAAATCCTGCTTTTCTGTACATTAAGTCTAATTTAAGGGATGATTTTTACAGATTTCAACCCATCTTTATGCAGTGATCAACCCTGTCTCTTCGTTGGTCATTTGTTGAGGAATGGAGCATATGGGGCATATGGGACCTTTCTCTTGTTAAGATCATGGCTTATTATTTGCGCACAGTTTATTTATTCACGTGCAACTCCGCAGCAAGGATACAAAGTGTCGCATTTCGTTCTTCAGTAATCAGTGTCCTCACATTCTCTACCAATTCCTGTGTTCTTACTGTTCTTGCTGCACCCGGATGTTCGTCGTCTTCAATTTACTTCCCTACCTCGTTGAAACGCTTGTGCCATGCAAACACACGCGCACGGGATAAAAAAAAAAGTCGCTCCATATACACCTGTTGCAACATCTGATAAGTTTCTGTAGTAATCCTATCCAGACGCGCACAAAACTTTATTTGCGCTTCTTGAACTCACGACGCAGCTTGGCAACACCTGACTGCACTTGCCACACCCATACACGTAACTCTGAGTCAAGATAAATGCACTTGATATAAGCTACTCAAGAAACACTCCTCTTTTGCACCACAGATCACTTGCACAGCTGCGACACATGTTGAGAAGAAAAATCAGTCTCGATTTCAAATTGCGCACTGCAGGACAGAGCATTAACAAGCTTTACCGCCATCCAAACGAAGTGTACTAGCATTAACAGGTTGTAACTATATTTAGAACTGAACTTCAATATTTGTGGAACTGCAAGTTAGTTGGTTCAGACTAAAAAAAGAGAAAGTTAAATGTGGACAATTAGAACTTTTAATTAAGCACTGTTTTGACTTACAGGGTACAGCAAACTGATGGTTTGGGGGAAGCAACTAGTATCTATAACCTGAAATACTCGTAGATATTTACTTAAGTTTAGAATTTGTTGAAAAATATTAAATGAAAAGGGTTTTTCTCTCGGTCTACTGTTTATGTTATTGAGACAGATAGTTGACTAACAGTATTTATATACAGGGTTTGTCCGGGAAGTACTAGGACTGATTTTATTCCGCCATGACTGTACTTCGGAGCGTGCGCGCACCGATTGGATCCGGTAGAGGGCGTTCCTAGCTAACGAACGAGCGGCTGGTCAGTTATCTCCGAGCACACGGAGAGTCAGGACAGGCTTTTTCGCGCGACGTGTTTCTGTGAGTGGTGCAAGCCGAAAATGCAGCGTTCGTTAGAGCAGAGGTACGCGATTAAATTCTGTGTTAAACTCGGTAAATCTGCGACAGAGACGTTTGATATGATCAAGCAGGCTTACCCAGATGATGCTTTAGCAAGAAGTTGTGTGTTTCGGTGGCGCAAGGCCTTTTCGGAGGGCCGGGAAGAGGTCGCCGATGAAGACCGTGCTGGAAGACCTCCGACTTCGACGAACACCGACAATGTGACTCGTGTGCGCGAAGTTTTGAACTCAGACCGTCGACTAAGTATTAGTTTAATTGCCCAGATGTTAAATTTACCAAAAATTATGGTTCATGAAATTGTGACGGAGCATTTGAACATGCGCAAGGTGTGCGCGAAGATTGTCCCAAAAGTGCTCACTGACGACCAGAAATTGCGGCGAGTGGAATTGTGCCAAGAAAATTTGAACATGTGTGAAAGTGACACCCAATTTTTGAATAACGTAATCACAGGTGACGAATCATGGATCTTTGAGTTGACAAACCGTCAACGTCAAGTTTTACGTGGAAGTGCTCAAGAGACTCAAACGAAGGGTCAATCGGGTCCGACTAGACATCGGAGCCGACTGGCAGCTGCACCACGTCAACGCCCCGGCTCACACCGCCTTTCTTGTGAACAGCTACCTGACCAAGGCCGGCATCCCAACGCTTCCGCAGCCGCTCTACAGCCCAGATGTGGCCCCCGGACTTCTTTTTGTTTCCTCGCCTGAAACGCCCGATGAAAGGCAAGCATTTTGAGACGACAGAGGGGATTCAAGCAGCTTGCACCGCGGCTCTCAAGGGCATTCCGGAGAACGACTTCCGTGACGCCTTCAATGCTTGGAAATCGCGCTGGCAGCGCTGCATCGACGCAGAAGGAGCCTATTTTGAAAGTTTTTAAAGAGCTCAATATTTTTTTTAAATCGACTCAGTCCTATTACTTTCCGGACAAACCCTATATATATATATATATATATATATATATATATATATATATATATAGACATATAGACATATAGACATATATAGATATAGATAGATAAATACATAGATACTTCATTTTTGTGCTAAGTTTACAATTGAATTGTGGCAAATATAGACAATAACAACACACGTATAACATTTATCCAACAGTAAAACGAAAGCGAAAGATAATCTGTTCAAATTCAATTTGAATGAGGTAACTTGGTCAGTGCGATTCATCAAATATTTACTCAGATCTATTTACATTTGAAGTGTACGCTCAAAATGACATTTCCATTACGTTCTGTTCCTTTCTGTCAACAACAGGCATACAAGTGGTTTTCTCTTATGCATTTATTTCCATCAGGTTCATAGATAGAATACACGTATTTTAAAAATTACGTAGTACATTAACTTCTTACTGATAAGTTCCCTTGATTCTTATCTTTAAGTCAATAGATGATAGATTCATGAACAATGAAAACAAAATAGTGTCTGTTACCTAGCAAATTATTATATATATATATATATATATATATATATATATATATATATATATATATATATATATATATATATATATATATATATATATACAAGGTGAATAAAAAAAGTTCGGGGCCATAGTCCAACTCCATTATGAGTAAAGATTTGTTTTCAAACTGCAGCTTGGAAAATTCCACTCATCCCCACTGTTTCCAGAAAATTGACAAAGTTATGCAGATTTGGTACTTTTGCAATATTCCCATTCTCGATGAAACTTACAAACAAAACACTGTATGTACAAGGCTTACGACACTTAAAGTTAATTTCTTCAATTTAGAAAAACAAAAGAGACATTAGTCTCTTTAAATCAATTAATTGAAAATTCGTAAAAATGCATACTTGAACTGTGAAGGAAACAGAAGAATAAGATGGAGAAAAAAATACACTTTTGCCCAAAATCTGTGTTCAAAAGGAAATCTAATCACACTTTCCTGCAAGTTTGAACTCCCTAAACCCAACTGAGATGT
Source organism: Thermobia domestica (assembly GCF_964235325.1). NCBI lineage: Eukaryota > Metazoa > Arthropoda > Insecta > Zygentoma > Lepismatidae > Thermobia > Thermobia domestica. The sequence goes on from NC_137468.1 coordinate 166,801,486, forward strand.
TGTATGCACGACTTGCAGATAGGATTGCCACCCGTCCGGTATTTTACCGAGCAGTTCGGTTCTTGACCTTCTTCTCCGGTGTCCGGTACTTTCTTAAAACCGAACGTTAAATGTCCAGTAATTTTTCCTCTTACTATTCCTATTATCTGCTCTATTCGGGTTATTTTGGAGTGACGAAAGGAATCGTTTGTTGATGAACATGGTTAAAGAAGAGCTTATAATTCGCTTTGATATGGACCTGTCGTGCGCGGAATTTGTAGAACAGTTGAAGGAAGGAAAATTTACTGAACTTATCAAAAATTGCTAAAGGTCAAGAAAAGTACATTTTCAAGAGCGCAGCTAGCACTGCTTCATACTCAGCTACTACATCTTGCGAGTAAAGAAGACATCCAGATCTAGTAAAAGTATGTAGGCATTATGAACGAAGCTGGTAAGACTTTATCTTTATTTTTCAAGTATATTTTGTGCATGCCATAATTATGAATACTACCAATTATATTTAGTTTTTTTGTTTTAAATACGATATATTATTGATGGTAGACAGTGGCGTTTTTAGGGGGGCTTCCGGGCTTAAGCCCCCCCGAAATCTTACTTACTATAGTAAAGTATATGAAATATCTTGCAGAATTTTCACGCTTTCAGGCAAAGCCCCCCACCGAAAGTTAGCAAAGCCCCCCTCGAAACAAAATCGTAAATACGCCACTGATTGTAGACTACAAAAATTACATGTGCCGACTCAACGAAAACTGGAATAAGTGCGTTTCATAAATGATTCAAAAGTAAATACAGTTATTAATTGAAACTCCGAATCGCTCAATTTTATGTGAAGTAACCATTTTCAGATTGTTCAGAATTTTGACGAGCGATATACAGTCTTAAGAGTATACGTACGTACTTCAGGAGGGTGTTCGGTATTTCCATTTTAAAAAGTTGGCACCTTACTTGCAGACAATAACGGAGTTGAAGTTAGGCAACCCAACCAACACAAAAACATATTGGGTTGCATAATTTAACGTAACAACATAACGCCACTTGAAAATTAATCAACGCTGCAGGCTACAAATTAAACTTAAAGACTTTCAAATATTTTACGCTATATATTTGCTCTATTAACTCTACTACTACAGAGTAGTTAAGATAGTAGATGCATTTGAAGCCTAAAAAATGAAGAAAGAAAGTAAAAATCTTTGTTGCTTCTTCTAAAATGTGTCCTCTTATGAAAAAAAAAAAAAAACTTCCTTAAAAGAATCTATCATAGATAATCAGATGAGGTATTTTGTTCGAATATTATACTGATCTCCTTACAGTCCAAATATCTACAGTGCGCGCAACGAAAGTGGCTTCTGACAGTTGGGAAGAGCACGTGAAGTACTGGAGGCGCTGTTGCCAGAATCTCTGCAACAGAGACAGCAGCTCTGGCGACAAACATGACATTTAACAAGTTGTCTCAACTACCGGCAACCGTGAAAGAATACTGCTGTGATTGGCGAACAATTCTCCCTCTCGTTTTGTTTACAACATGTCCAGCTATCTGTCAGAGACTACCTTTAAATAACTTGATAATAGTTGTGAACTGAAGCAGTGGCGCCAGTTCAGATTTTGCTTGGGACAGGCAAGATAAAATGAAATGAAATCTTTAAGTTTTTACCTCCCACGGTTATGCCGGCTAGGCTAAAGGAGACGCTCCACCCAAGTTTTATATAAGAGTTTCATCATGTTTATTAGTATATTACTATACAATTGATTAAATATTGTATTTCTCAAACTGGGAGGGGGGGGGACAATTGTCTCTTGCCCTTCTCAAACGACGATAATATGATGCAAACATGAATAGCAATTGTATCAATGTCTAGTACGTATACATCAGAGACAGACCCGACAAAAATACGTATAAGAATAATAAACGTAATTTATTTAAAAATATACTATCGATATTCAATGAACTAATACATGCAGTGACGAAATCACCTGTTTACTCTAATTCAACTAGATCATTCTTCATCCAGGTTTCGTTTACGTGCGCGATAATATGTGCTCTGTAATCATTATTGTTACTGTCTTATTGTTTAATTAATTAATTCTGTTTAATGATTTCAACTATTGATTAGAAGCAGTAAGTTTCGAGGACAAAATCAAGACAATATGTTTTCCTCTTCCTTTTCTGCTTTCAATTTTATGGCTGAATTTAAAGCAAGATGTCTAATAGAAAATGTTTCCAAACAAAATAATAATAATAATAATAATAATAATAATAATAATAATAATAATAATAATAATAATAATAATAATAATAATAATAATAATAATTACAAAAGTACCAAAAGCACCCTTTTTATTTTTTAACCATATCACTTACGTGCTAAGATAATTCTATTAAAAAAGATTCAAAAGTTTCATAGTTGTAACTTACGAGCAATGACACAATTTGTAACAAAACTTAAAGCTGTATATTTCCATACAAATAATAATAATAATAATAATAATAATAATAATAATAATAATAATAATAATGACAAAAATACAAAAAGCACCCTTTTTATTTTTTAACCATGCCATGTACGTGTTAAGGTGAATGTAGAAAAAAGTTTCAAAAGTTTCATAGTTGTAACTTTTGAGCAATGGCACAATTTGTAAAAAATCCTAAAATTTGTTTCTATGCCCATTAATGTTTGACAGTGTAGCCTTTTGCAAGGTTACAAAAGGCTACTAAATCTACTGAAAGAGCGAAAATTAAGCTTTCCTTTGACACCTGGATGAGCCCAATAACTTCAAAAATAACGAAGTTATGGTAATTTAGATCCATGATGATGAGTGCCAAATAGTGAAATTGAAGCAAAATTAACATTTTTCAAAAATTTCTTCCCGGCCCATTTGTCATACAAAAAATCGAAAAAAAATACTTTAGTATAATTTCATTGGTATTTATGTATGAAAAAAAAATTGAAGAGAATCTGAGACATTGAAGCACGGTCATGTTTTAAAATTAGGTGATTTGACGGAATGACCCACTCGGGTATTTTTCAAATTCCTTAAATAGATGTAAGTTAAATGCAAACAGAAAAAGCTAGAACTAAAATTTAACTTTGCGGCCTCTTTTGGCTGCAAAGGTTTTAACAATGTCCTCAAAAGATAGCTAGCTAACTTATGCTTTATGGGTATGATCCTAAGATTCGTGGGTCGTTGTTGTCTTATCAAGTTTCTGAGGTAACTATTTTTAATGATCTTTAGTTTGCTAAAACTCCTCTTTGCCTAATTTTGCACCCCCGAATCCGGCCCCCGGGATGCAAGCCCCATTTGTCCCCCGTTAGTTACGTCACTGGCGAAGAGCGAGCATTTCAGCTAATATATACAAAATGTGTACATATTCATATATACGTAACTGATTAAAAACCAAAATTATTATAAACTAGATTGAAAGCTTATGGCAGCGTTTCCCAACCTTTTTCAACTTGCGGCACACTACGGGTGTTACCTGGATTCTCGCGACACACTTATATATATTGTTTGTAAATATAAAACACAGTGGTATTTTTCTGTTATTGTTGATCTCCTCCCAGAAAAGAAAGCTCTTTCACTGTTTCCCTTCCCCGTTGGCAAATCATTACGTTTATTTTTCATTCTAATTTAAAAATAGAAAACAATTGCAATGAAATATTGAACTCAGGTTTCTAAAAATACGCTTTCTGTTTAAAAACTGTATCCAACCTTTTACTAAGAAGGAAGATCACTAAATAACGAACAAACAAATCTCTTTTACTTTTAAAACACAAATGTAGGTAATTTGTCGAAAGGATTGAATGATATTTTAAATTTTCAAATTGCGAAATAGCCTGCAACAATAAAGAAGCAATAATGATCATAACAATTATAACAAATATTTTTTTGAACATTAGAAATGTACAGAATAGTAACCCGGAAAGAACTTAAAATTGTAGGTTCATAGTAGTTTCACACTAATGTGAAATATACATTTTCCCCTACGTTTTGCAATTTGATTGCTATAAAATTAATAATTTTTTTTTCGTTTCCTCGAGGCACACCAGCGGCCCATTCATGGCACACCAGTGTGCCGCGGCACACCGGTTGGAAAACGCTGGCTTATGGTAACCTTGAAGAAGAAAGGAAAGCGTGGGCATTTCAAATAATTAAGTTATTATCCACGAATGATTACTCGCTCCATTTTCTCCTAAGCCATTAAAGAATAAGTACATACTATGATAAACGATTTTTTTGCTCCGTGTTTGTCAATGTGTGTGTACAGCACTTCCTTGAGTAAAAAGTGCATGGACCTATATATACTATATATAAGGTGGAACAGAGCGAGGTCACAGTATACCACTTATCGTCGGAGCATTGTCACCTACAATTATGAGTGGAGAGAAATGAGGGCCTGAAGGTCGACTCAATTACCAAGGCTCAGTTCAACAAAATTACCTCATCAAACGCTTTAAATGGGAGAACGCAGAAACCATATTTTCTCTTTCTTTTCTTTTTTTCTTTTTAAATGAAATTTTCCACAAGTCGACAACTCAGAAGTAGCAGAATAGCTGTAACGTAGTTTGGCTGTGCGGGTTCAATCCCTGGTAGGAGTATCAATTAGGTTTCTCGCTACGCTTCCTATATAATTTTTGAATAATCCAAGAATAATAAACACCCGACCACTGTGTCACCACGCCACGCTCTACTAAAGTCGATTCCAGACTCAGTAATGTGGGGTTCCCAACCTTTTATATCGGACGACACACTTAATTGAATGCCCACGACTCACGACATAGGGGAAGATGGGGTAATAAGAGACACTCGGGGTAATAAGAGACAAAAGTAATTTTAAATGTTAACAGTTTTCAAGTCACATTTCTAATTCTTTGTATATATATATATATATATATATATATATATATATATATATATATATATATATATATATATATATATATATATATATATATATATATATATATATATATATTGTTACTGGACAACACAATACGAAATTATTTTATTTATTCCCAATGTACAGGAAGAGTGGGAAAAATATTTTTTTTTTTTAATTTCAGTTCTTGTCTCTTATTACCCCATATGGAATAATAAGAAAAGCTGCCCAAATTTCTTTCATGCTGTACCTTGTTATTAAACTCGGGTTACAAGGGATATGCCTAGAAGTATTCTATTGCCCTACCTCTTTACATGTTTTTTATTGTGGCTACTTTTTTGTCAATTGCCATGTGAAAATTAAGGTTAGTGAAAGACGTACTTGAAAGTTGAATGCTTTTAATTACAAACTATACCAATTATAAGCTTTCATAATTTTTGAAATTTTTCACTCATTCTGAACATTTTGGAATGACAAAATTATACATTGTCCTCATAAAAAACTTTTTATTAAAAAGATAAGGCCTACATCGTAAAACAACTCCTTATGCTCCCGGCGGGAGCTCATGTGGTTCGGATTCCACGTTAATCAGTAGGTCCACGTCTCATATAGCCTCGCTGCTGAAAAGGGACGTTAAACTCAAACTCAACTCAACTCAACTCCTTATGCTACAGTGACTTCTTACACAGTAGACTCTCGTACAAAATTAAATTGGCTATACCAAAATGAAAAATAGCCTGCGTGCAGGACAGGATTCTCTGAGAGGGGGGGTGCACCAATAATTACCAGTACATTTGAATTAAATTTGAGTTTTTTAAATGCCTTTAGGCATCTGTGATGTGAATGAGGAATTCCTTTGGAAATGCTAAGTGTCTGCTCTCGATGAATTCTTTTCCTTCAACCTTCAGAAAATTGACTTAAACTATTGATTTTGTAAAACTCACTGCTACCTTCTCACTTCAGGTAGTGTATATTAAGAACGAAGGGGGTGCACCTATGCACCCCCGTAAATCCGGCCCTGCCTGCATGAATACTTTTAACAATAATGAAATGCAACTTTAAGCTCTAAAACAAAATAGGCCTATTTACAAGTTCTGCTTTTTTTTAAAAAAAAAAAAAACAATGAACGGATCATTTCCTAATAAAATTACAGGACCATAAAAGATGAACACTTTATTCACTTCCTGAATATCATCATCAGGAGGCAAGTGGAATTATGATTTACAGTTATTGAAAATGAAAAGACCAAACGAATGTCTGTTATTACCCGACAAAACAAAAATGGGGCCAATAAGAGAAAGGATGTTATAAAATAGAGGATCTGCCCATACAACAAAATCGTAAAGCCATACGTCACAGCTTTACCACACCTACTCTGCTCACTCCGCGCCATTAAGATCGCAATGTTTCGAGCCAACAATCATGGCGGAAACGAGAATAGCCAATCAGACCTGCCGGCTCAGACGATGCTCGGTTGTTTTTTGGCTTCACTGTGTTCATATGATAAAGATACGTATGGACAGATCCTGTATTTTATAACATCCTTGAATAAGGGACACACATTTTCTGGCAAGCTTATTTATCAGAGGAAAACTGAAACAATTCCACATTGAAGTATCACTAATGCTGTACAAATTTATGCAACCATTTTTTTTAAAGAAACATTTATAATTCGGTTATAAAAAAATCTTCACGAAAAAGACTGACTTTAGGTAAGTTTTTGGTAGACATTTTTTGAAAGGCAGAAAAGGTAAATAAGTTGCCTAAAAGCAATTAATATTTTAAAACTTGTACACAGAAGGATACAAAAAGCTGTGAATTTTTTCGTTTTTTTCTGATGATAAACCAACTTACCAGACATTTTGCTTCTTCTTACCCCTATCTCTTATTACCCCATCTTCTCCTACTTAAGTTATGTTAGAATTGAGCATCATTGCTGGCCAGGTGGGCACTCAGAAATTTTTATTGGAAGTGGTCAGAAGTTTTAGGGGGGTCCTATACTAAAAGACAGTACGTCTATGTAGTACTGAACCGGTGTTATTCTACACCCGGAAAGATAATGAGTAATTGTCAAGTACTAGGTATATTGTCAAGTACTGACTACCTAGGTATATCGTCAGGAAATATGATAGAACTAGATTGTTTTTCATAAGAAAAGGAAGAGTACAGATGAAGTTCACTATCGAATCTTTAGGCTACATCAATCCTTTCTCAGCTAAATAAGTATGGTTTTAATTAAGAAAGTACAGTCAGTGACAAAAGTTCTTTCCGTTTGATGAAATTAGTTCAAAATGGAAGGACAATTTGAGTACAGTTTTCAGTAAATTAAAAAGAGTGTAATTTCTGTACACCGGTACCAGACATACCACCATTGTACGTTGCAATCATACCGCCGTTATTCTCAAAATAAATTTTACCAAACGGAATTAACTTTTATTGGCATAAGGATGTGTGTCGAGTTACGGAGTTTGGGGATATCCGGTTCCGTTTATTGTGTGCCCCTGGTGTTGACGCTGAAAGCTCCAATTGGAACAGTCTGTTTAAAAATTGATTTTAACTCATTAAAAGACCATGTAAAAAAATCGTACAAAGTCAAGACTTACAGACCTTACGAAAGATGTAACATTTATTTTTAAATTCTAAAATTTCGCGACACCCTCCCATGGAATTATGTAACACAAGGGTTAGGAAGGCCTCTACCCAGTGATGATTTTTAGAAAATTTTTCCCCGAGGAGGGAAATTTTCAATACACGAAAAACGAAAGTAGTGTTGCGAAAATACCGATAACCTACGTTAAGCACGATTGGAGAAATATCCCGGGGGTTGGATACAATGAAATGAAATAAAATTTCTAGTTTTACGTCCCACGGCTACATCCTTTAGGCTAAAGGACACAGGTGGTTAAGGAAGTGAAAGATAATGAAATAATTGGTGGAATGAGAATGTGGAAAGCAACGGGAGATTCCCGAGAAAATACACAAACATGATATTGTCTACCACAAACCCACTTATTCTGGACTCGAACCATCGGTCCCTTACACGGGACTCCAGAGGTGAGCTCTCTACTACTAGACTACCGTGCCGCCAGGAGGGAGTTTCTCCCATGACACCCTACGTCATCATCATAGGTATTCTGCCATTATTCGCAGATCACTTGCTGCAACTGAGAAGCTTCCATGCTCCACCGTCTTCCGCTAACCTCTTCGTCTTCACATACAATTTCTTCGTTTTGATATCGTCCAATAATTGTAGTCTTCTTCGCCCCCTCCCTCTGTTTCCTGTCAGCATATCCTCTAAAATGTCCCTCATAATACAATTCTGTCTTAACCAATGACTCAACCAGCTTCTTTTCCTCTTATTAATAACATCTAAAATTGTTCTTTCCTCCTCCACCATTTCTAACACACTCTCATTTGTTTTCCGCTCGACCCAGCTAATTCTCTCCATTCTTCTCCACACCCACATTTCAAAAGTTTAAACTCGTTTTTCATTTTTGCGTAATGTCCATGTTTCTGACCCATACTCCAGAAGAAGCATTTTATAAGTGTTTTTCTCAACTCTTTGTTCAAGGTCCACAAAACAGTATTTTCTTCCTACTAAAGGCTTCTTTAGCCTTTCCTGTGTAATCATTATTAAATGCAGTAGTGGATTACGATCATAGTATAGCACTCTCATTGCTGATCTCTGGTTACCGTACGAGCGTTTTGTGCATGAGATCCGGGTTTGATTCTCTCTGGGAAATTATCCTATGAGTGGTTTAGACAATTTAAATTGAAGTCTCGTCTTGTATAGTCTCGCGGGCGGTAGCAAAGGATATAAATAAGAATCAGCAATCAATCAAACAATTAATCACAAGATGAACAATTTGGAATCTCTCCCTTATATTGTCAGTAATATTATGTCCGAAACGTATGAAATTTAAAGTTTTCTAAATACGTCAAAATAGAAACATCACTACAATACATGACGGGACGGCAAACATGCCTCTTCACTGGTCCATAGGCTAGAGCACGTGTCTTTGGCGCACGAGGTCCGAGGTTCGATTCCCGGTGCGAAAGCACTGAACACATTACGGTGATTCGGATTCTACCTTAAACGGTAGGCCCACATCTCATATAGCCTAGATGTTGAAAAGGGATGTAAATTTTAAGAGGCAAACAAGGGACAGCGACATTTGACTTGCACACTCTGTTGGGAAATGGGAAATAGTCAAAACGTTTAATAATTTTGATAAAATATGAACGAGCATCCTAAAGTCACCACGACAATGTAGAGAAAGTACGAGTTTATTTGTAAATGTTTCACACATGAACATTTTTATTATTTTTGGATACATACACATTATATATATATATATATATATATATATATATATATATATATATATATATATATATATATATATATGTGTGTGTGTGTGTGTGTGTGTGTGTGTGTGTATGTATGTATGTATGTATGCATTCCAGCATCATTCTGGAACGCCTGAAGTGATTTCAATCGAACTTGGTATATTTACAATCTGGAAAACAAAATACTGTCGGGCTAAGATACCCCTAGGTCGAGGTAGGAAGGAGATTACGTGTAACATCAGCCCCTACCACATTAGGCAACACTTCGTAACATTAAACAAGGTTGGTTGCCTACATAAAGAGGTGACGCTTTCATTAAAATGAATATGCAATGGAAAAAAGGGGTTCAAATATCTTCCATAAATCTATTCTCTCCGTTCAACGAATGGACATTTCAGACAAAGGAAAATCTACAGATGCTAAAAAGTCTAAGAAACTTTTATGGTGCTAAGAAGAGTCGTTCGTTGTCACGAGCACCTAGGTAATTGGTAGTTTTTATTCTGCTGAAACAAAGAGCTCCTTCGTAGCTAAGCGGTTAGCGTACGCGCCTTTGGCGTAGGAGACCCGGGTTTGATTTCCGGCGGGAGCTCATGTAATTCACGGATTCCACGTTAATCAGTAGGTCCACGTCTCATATAGCCTCGCTGCTGAACGGGACGTTAAACTCAAAACTCAACTCAACTCTGCTGGAACAGATTGTTCATTTGTTTATGAATTGAATATGTAAATAACTACACTGTTAACTGGTAAATTGAATTTATTGTTGTTTCTCTTCTTCTAACAGTGACACACATACTCCTAACAGTGACATACATATTCTTAACAGTGACATAAATACTCCCAAGTGAAAAACATACTCCTAACAGTAACATACATATTCCTAACAGTGACACACATTTCTAACAGAAACATATATACTTCTAACGGTGCGGCATATACTCCTAACAATGACACACATATTCCTAACAGTGACATAAATACTCCTAAGTGAAAAACATACTCCTAACAGTGACACACATACTCCTAACAGTGACATACATATTCCTAACAGTGACACACATTTCTAACAGAAACATATATACTTTTAACCATGCGGCACATACTCCTAACAGTGACACACATATTCCTAAAAGTGACATAAATACTCCTAAGTGAAAAACATACTTCTAACAATGACACACACACTCCTAACAGTGACATACATATTCCTAACAGTGACACACATTTATAACAGAAACATATACCACTAACGGTGCGGCACATACTCCTAACAGTAACACACATATTCCTAACAGTGATATAAATAGTCCTAAGTGAAAAACATAGCCCTAACAGTGACACACATACTCCTAATAGTGACATACATATTCCTAACAGTGACGCATATTTCTAACAGAAACTCTAACGGTGTGATACATACTCCTAACAGTGACATAAATACTTCTAAGTGACAAACATACTCCTAACAGTGATATATATACTCCTAACAGTGACATACATATTCCTAACAGTGACACAAACACACTTTTAACAGCAACATATTAACTTTTAACGCTGGGGCACATATTCCTAACAGTGACATACATACTTGTAACAGTGATATCATATCCCAATAGTGGCCCCGCGCAGCGTAGTCGCTAACGCTCTCGCCTTTGGTGCGAGCGATCCCGGTTCGATTCCCGTGGGAGCACTCGGTCGAAAAATTATAGAACGCTTTTTCAGGCCAGCCACCCTGAATAAGGTTTTCCTGGGTTTCCCTCATTCACACCAGGCAAATGCCGGGGTGGTATCTAAATTATAGGTCCCAGGCCGCCTCCTTCCTTCCCCAATCCTTTCTTCCTTCCCTTTCCCCGGATAGTATGTTCGCCGAGGGACATCATCCCTCAAACGTGACAGGCTAAATGGCCATCGATGCCTAAAGCCCAGAAATCTAAATCCTAATCCTAATATTCCTAACAGTGAAACACACTCCTAACAGTGATTCACATAGTTTCAACAGTGACATAAATGCTCGTAACAGTGACATAAATACTCCTAAGTGAAACACGTATTACCAACAGTAACACAACCCTGCTAACAGTGACACACATACTCTTAAGTGACACACATACTTCTAAAAGTGACATACACACAAACCCTTAACAGTGACACGTACTTCTAACAGTGACATAAATACTACTGACACACATTTTGACAGTGACACATATACTCCTAATACTGACATAAATACTACTTGTAAATAATAATTATATGACGTGAACTTATTTTTACGAAGTAACCTATGCTGGCAATTGAAATGAAAATGAAATGATTCAGTTTAACGTCCCACGATTATGCCCTTTAGCCTAGGAAAGACGATGATTAAAGCGAATGAATGATAATGGAGAAATCGGTGGAACGAGAAAGTAGCGGGAAAATGGAGAACCATGAGAAAACCCACGGACACGATGTTGTCCACCACAAACTTGCTTGGGCAAGTATCGAACCAGGGACCTCACGCACCAGAGGTACGCGTTCTACCACTGAGCCACCGTGCTCCCTTACTGGCAGTTGAAGAGGTCAGTAATAATTGTTATGAAGTACTCAATGAATTTACTAGCGTTTATTAAAACCCTTATAACATTCATGGTATTTACAGATTTCTAAATGTGGAGACGAAATTTAAACAAACAAACTAAATGTAAATACGTAAACAACCTTATCCATATATATATATTTAAAGATTTAACTATATACAGGGTGTTTCAAAACAACGCCGACAACGTTTGGGAGGTGATTCCTGACACCAAGATAAGACAAAAAATATGGACCAACCTGGGTGCACAAATGCTTTCTTTCGGAGTTATAGGCTGCCGAAAACATGAAAAAAACTAAACTGTAAAGATCTATAGCTCCAAAACTGTGGGACCTAGTCGGGTAGTCGGGTCAGGACTTTACTTAGGAACTAGTATGTCTCCTATTCAAATATCCATGTTTCAGAATCCTGCGCTACTTCCGCAACAATTTTTATAGAGGTAGTTGTTGAGTACTTCAACATATATGCCCGTAGCCAAACTCTCTCTATGAAAACTTACGTGAGTACCTTAGGATTCTGAAACATGAGTTTTTGGATAGGACACATGTTAGTTCCTAAGTGAAGTCTTGACCCGACAACGGTAAGCTCCATAGTTTTGGAGCTATGGTCCTTTGAAGTTCAGATTTTCATGTTTTCGGCAGCCTATAACTCCGAAAGGAAGCATTTGTGCACACAGGTTGGTCTATACGTTTTGTCTTATCTTGGTGTCAGGAATCACCTCCCAAACGTTGTCGGTCTTGTTTTGAAACACCCTGTATATAGACCCCCTACATGAGATGAAATTTATGTCAAATAATAACAATATTCTAAGACCTACCATACCCTAAGCATGTGAGAATTTAATTTCACCAAATATTTTTAAAGGTTTCTTTAGAGCTCTCACCTCTGACGTATGGTGTCCCTGATTCGATTCCCGGTCAAGTAAGTTTGCAGTGGATATCACTTCCGTCAGTTTCCTGGAGTACTTCAGTTTCCTCTCACCTTCTCATTCTACTGATTTTTCCATCACCATTTACTAGCCTTAATAATCCGTTTCCCTTAGCCTAAAGGACACAATCATGGGACGTTAAGGTTAGTGTAAAGGGACAAGTTTTGCCGACAGATGTCACTGCAGTCTTCGGATCTCTCCCATGTACTTTTTTTACCATTCACGAAAATTTAGAATTTCTCTTACAAATTTCAACCCAGAGACTTCATTTTTTTAGAGAAGGAACTTCATAACCTATTAAAGGGAACAATCCGTGTCGATTTTTTATTTAGAATTTTCTTCATTGTTGAAACAGTTGCATTGTTAAAAATTTGGATATCTTTTTCAAAAATCAAGCCATTTCAACAATGAAGAAAATCTAAATAAAAAATCGGCAGGGATTATTGCCTTCGATAGATTATGAAGTTCCCTTTCTAAAAATTTGAAGTCTGTAGGTTGAAATTTGTAAGAGAAATTGTGAATTTTCCTGAAAGGTAAAAATACATGGGAGAGATACGAAGACTGCAGTGACATCTATCGGCAAAATTTGTCCTTTTAAACCAACCTTAAACTGAAAGATTTCATTTCATTTTTTCAAGGCTTCTAAAGACATATTTGAGGTCAAACTTATTCTAAACAAAAATACGCTAATATACACCCATTTTTGAGGTTTATCCAAAAATCTTTTAACTTTTTTAAAAAAACTTTTAACCTTAAAAGTATTTTACCTTTTAACCTTAAAAAATTCTACCTCACCACGGATATGGATAGCCATCAGTAAAGTCCCCGTTACCAAGACAATCGCTCTAGCTGTTTATTGCAACTTATAACTGAAAAATGTGTTTTAGTTTAAGAGTTATCTTGTGCAGCAAAGGATCGACAGACGTATTACATTAACTTAACATTAAATATACATTAACGTAACATATACAATGTCCATCAATGTGATTCTAATAAAAGGCAGAATTTAGAAACAGAAAATATTCATATTTATCCCTGTCTTGTGATTGAAGATATTCAAAGTTACGGAATATTAATTTGCTGTAAGAGACAAAGGTTCTTCTAACTGCGTATTTGTTACACATTCACACAATACGAAAACTAAACAATCGAATTTCTGTTCCAATTTTCAATAGTTCACAAAAAAAAATTGAGACGTACCATTTGTCAAAGATCAATACAATTATCATTTTAAAAAGAATACATTTTTAATTGAAAGAACGAAACTTGAGATAAAAAAAATGAGAATAATCTTAATTAAAGGTGAATGTTCTTTGCTTTTGTCATTCAATTAATTAGTCATCAATGTAAAAGTATTGATAAGAGAAGTAATTAGTAAGAAAGAAGCATAAGAAAGAACAAGACAAGGATATTTTTAAAAGAAAATTTTAATTTAATTAATTTTATTGGATGTCTGTAGAAGTTGCAGGCAAGAATAACATGTTAGATGCTCGAGGAAGCTGAGGCGCTGATTGCAAGAGAATTCTCTGTCAACATCAATCAGCCTCAACTTCATCTATTATGCTTTGATCCTCAATTTATACTGTAGAACCTTACACTTTACTTCTGAACTTGTAACACCATACGCCTTCAAGCTCTTCAATATACTACAGGCCCTTCAAATTAAAGAGGTGAGTGCTGACCTACTCATGTGGTAACGACTTCCCATTCTTACATGCTTCCGACTACCTATATGGTAATGATCTCCCATTCTTACATGCTTTCGATCTACCTATGCGGTTATGACTTCCCATTCTTACATGCTTCCGAGTTACCTATGTGGCAATGACCTCCGATTTTTACATGCTTCCAACTACCTATGTGGTAACGACCTCCCATTCTTACATGCTTTCGACCTACCTACATGTTACTGACTTACCTTTCGCACATCCTTCCGACATCACTATGTTGTAATGAATTTTGCAGTACAAAGTCCGAAATGGTGTAACGTCTAAATTATTTAACACCTCAAACAGGTTGTTTTAGTAATGTGAGTTAAGGATGAACAACTCAAACGCTCTTCCGTCCGTAAATTAAGTGGCTATTTAAGCTCGCGCGACTAAGGGATTAAATTGATCTTCATCAAATATCAAAAAGAAAGTCCATTAAAATCCAAACAAAACACAAATCGATATCAACTTCAGGAAATTACAATTAGCCAGATCTTAAATAATTACATTTTTCAGAGTAAATTAATTTCGCATGCGAACCATTACAGGTAATTGAAGAATGTGTCTGAAGCCAAGACGTAATAATAATAATAATAATAATAATAATAATAATAATAATAATAATAATAATAATAATAATAATAATAATAATAATAATAATAATGTTGACAGCCGATTCCAGCGACCACGTTCACACACCTAGCTGAACATGTGCCGTCTGATTGATCATAGGCTTTCCTGGGCTATAAGACCAAGGAGTTTAGTTTCCAAAACACCATCTGGTTCGATTTCAGGTCATGCTAAGTGAAATATACATGGGTTTTCTCGGGGTTCTCCCGTTTCCTCCTACTTTCTTCATTCCAGCATTTCATTTATCATTTCCACTGTTTTCCTCACCCTTGGAGCTTAATCGCTAGACGTTAAACTAAAAACAAAAAGACATTGTCCTAAAAATTCTTGGAGCGAAGGTAATTTTCCTAGCTTTAGGCTCAAATCAAAAACAATCAACAGTATAATGTAAAGCAATTCTCCAATCCAATCAATTTATAATGTAAAGAAATTCACGGAATAATATGTGTATCATGGGCGCTGACTATGTGGGCGCTCCGGCACCCACACAAATAATCTTGAGATGTGGCGCACCCACAAAATTTTTAGTTTGGACCCGGGTTTGAACCTGTTTCTCTTGCGTTTAAGTCAGTCGTGTTACTGACTGAGCTAGGGCAGCCCCAGCTTATCATTACACTACCAGTATATTTTACTTTATCACAGCACAATTCTCTACACGGAGAAAAATGCATAATCCAGTCGGCATGTAAATGCTGTTTTTACCAGGTTACGCGCGTCACCACATTAAGTAATGTTGTTTCACCCGTAGTACGATCTACACCACCGTCCAGCGAAAATTTTGTACTGTGGGACTACCATTTTAAATCTAGAATTAACGCCATACCCATTCCAACGGTGGTAACTTAAGTATATAATGTTGTTACTACCTTCCTACGAGTGTCCCCTCTTGGTTCTTTCTAAATCTGTGAATCCCCACCTTACGAGAGTAATAGTTTTTAACACGAAATCAATTATGTGAATAAAATTATCCAATCACAGCGAGTCTAGTTCGACGCCGAACTCCAGACTTGGCATGGTGTTCCCACCTGCTGTACTTTTATACATGAAATTACATTACTTAAGGAGCGCACCCGCGTAAACATGATGTATCCACACGGAAATCCTAGTCCTTTTTTTTTTCTCAGTGTACGTAGTGTTCATAAAATATTTTAACTAAAAATAAATCAATCAAATATACATACTTCCCTGAAAACATATAGGCTAACACGTCCTGCCATTGATATGCACTCACATAAATTTTGGAAAGTCGGCGTCGTTGATGTATATTATACCTATTAGTTCGGAAAATGAAATGATGAGAAATCTTCCAGTTTAACGTCCCACGATTATGCCTTTTAGACTAAGAGAGACGATGATAAGGACAAATGAATAATGATGTAGGAATTGGTGGAATGACAAAGTAGGAGGAAATAGGAAAACTTAAGAGAAAAGCTATATACACGATGTTGTCCACCACAATCCTCCTTGGCCGGGGGTCGTACCAAGGACCTCACCTACCAGAGGTAAGCGCTTTATTATTAAGCCATCATGGCTCCCTTTCTATTATTTCGCGAACAATGTCTTCGTTTGTAGAAGGATCCAATGTCGCTGTACTCATGCACTTAATGCAGCTATCGTAACAAGAATACTCATTTGCGACAGAAACC
Source organism: Thermobia domestica (assembly GCF_964235325.1). Classification (NCBI taxonomy): domain Eukaryota; kingdom Metazoa; phylum Arthropoda; class Insecta; order Zygentoma; family Lepismatidae; genus Thermobia; species Thermobia domestica. The sequence continues at coordinate 166,818,197 of NC_137468.1, forward strand.
TACATAAAGGCTGTTTAATCAATCACGTAACGTTAAGAGCTCCAATGACCCTCTAACAAAACATACTTCGATTGTATTTTTTGAAGGAAATGAACCGAAATAACGTGAAAACACACAATTTGTTTACGTTTCGTGACCTATATTGTGTTTGAACTCATGGTTTTGGCATTGATCGCCGTTGCTTGCTTGCCTGTTTTGAGTGCTGCAACACGTCACCCGCCTGTGCCGTGGAGGCGGCGTGATAGCGGCAGTATCTTGTGATCAAAGTAATCAATCGGCCCAGTGAAAGATAGCATGTATATCGGCCACTGACCTCAATGTGCTCTTGTGAATTATAGCAACACCGCATCAGATACCATTAGAAAAAAAAAATTGTTTTCGTAAACGACAAGTTGCTTGCGTTCAAGCAAGAAGCAAGGTTCGTATAGTACTTTATCTACCATCATAAAGTATTTTATCCAAACGCACTCTTTTGAATTTTGATGCAAAAGTCACATATCATGCAAGATAAAGTAAATATAGCACTAACAGCCTGATGTTTTCCAATTACGCAGATGCCAGTACAGTTGTCAATGTCAATGACTCATTGGGTCACATGTATCGATCACGTTTGAAATGAGACTCGAGGTGAAATGAACTGCTCCACTAGTGTAAGCTAATTGATTTGGTGTCAGTTCCCGCTACAGCAAAGTAAATTTTCCTCTTACAATTTTGTTACGGTCAGTACAAAGTATGATGACCCAGGCAGCAAGGGCGCCGACCCTCGAGGGGTCGAGGGGGCCCGGCCCCCCAAAGCTCATGTGGGACCCCGCACTTTATTTATGAATATACAATATTTGGCATAATTTGAATTCAATTTGTTTTAAAATCCTCATATATGCCTTCTGCATCTGAACGGGCTCCCTCAAAGTTACAGAGAAATAGGCGTCCTTGCCTGGCAGCACACACAATTGGTCCAACAGAGTCAAATGGTAGACTAGCGAGCTGCCAATGTTGATGCTACGTTGTAACTGGCCGATTTGTTGACTATTTGTCAACCAACTCAATTGTCAACGTAACTCCTACGTTGTAACTGGCCGATTTTATACTAACAAAATTCGACAATTAGTATTAATTTCATGTTGATTGAAGACTCGTTTGTCTACTCGCCCACAAACGATTTTGTTGGCATCAATAGAATAGATCTGGGGTCTTAGTGGTAGAACATTCACCTCTGGTGCGTGGGGTCCGTGGTTCGATCCCAGCTCGCACCAAGTGAAATTTGTGCTGGACAAACACAGTGTGAGTGGATTTTCTCGGAGTTCCCCCGTTATCTCCCACTTTATATCATTTCATTTTTATATGTGATTTTTCCTACGGGTTGATATCAGTTCTCACTACTTTGTAACCCAGTGGAAACAAATGAACAATGAATACTGGCGGACCGACATCTTTTGGTGTCAGATAGGATGCAGTGCAGCTACTGACAACTATTAATCTGACTGTAAACTATTGGGAATTAACGTGCTGACAGACAGGCGTCTTGTGTTTATAATAAGGATTAAGAATATTTAAATATTTTCGTCTAGATGTTTAAGCAACCCGTACCTCTTAAATGTTTTGAAGTTTGCATAATAGTGTTACACACAAACTGATATATTTTTGCTTTTAATAAGGACGAGTTGTCAGAAAAGTCATGATGAATTTTCTATATTCCTTAAAGATTATTTATTTATATATATCGGAGATCAATCAATGATATATTGCCTGTCTTGTTCGATAACCTCTCGATATCTTTCCGTGAACTTCTTAGTTCCTCGTTCATAGAAAGAGTTGTCTTTATCTGGAGAAAGTGAAAAAGGTGCTGATTTACAGCCTCATTTGAACTGAACGTTATATCACTCAAAGAGATTTTGAAGAAAGCGAAACCAGTGGAAGTCCGATGGCACAACGTTAGACGAGTATTTTAGGTGTGGTAACATATCTCATCCAAGCTCCAATAATCAAACTTGGGCACTTTTTCGTATTGTCGTAGTAGCACTGACATTCTTCCAGGCAAATTTTTACTGAAAACTTTCGGAAATTTTCACAAGCTTAACGCGCGTTCTTGGCTTTACGGAAATAGAATAGTAAAATGTGGCGTAACTGCACCGTTTGTTTGGTCTTGCAGCTTCAAGTTATAAAATCTGCAAGAAATAAACCAAATACTCGTATTTAAAAAAAAAATGATACCACAAGTATCAACTCTCAAATTTCATAGCAGTAACGTGGATGCAATTGATTGTGGTATTTCCAAATATGAACTATCGCCACCTGATACCAAAATGCGTCATGGGTTTACTCTGACAACAGAAAACCGTAACACTTTTAGCGTTTCTATACCTTTAAATTCATCGCAAGCATTCTATGATACTCGTAAATGTTTTAAAGTCAATTCATTAATACAATATGTTGGAAATGCATTAAGAATAAAACACATACACAGCTTCGAAGCAACTTGGAGTCAATTTACAATTTTGCACCCTATTTGGTACTCAGTGAGTATAAAATAGGTCGATTCTCCACGGGTTAAGTGAAACAAAACTACAGTATAACCTCGTTAACACGAACTCGCTTAAGCCGAACACTCGGTTAGGACGAACAAAATTTCGGTACGGGAATCCCTGTACGTTATCTTATAGGAAGTTTTATCGGTTAACACGAATTTCGGTTAGCACGAATTACGAACTAATTTTTAGTCCCTTGAGTCAGTAAAGGTTTTCATTTAACACGAACTTTCAATCTTTTTTTTTTTTTGTTTCTTTTTAGATTATTTTTCTTATTTCAGATTTCATTCCAGATCGGTTTTTGTCATACAGTATTTATGCAGACGAAAATTGCCTTGTAAATAAGAGAAAAAACAGAAACAGGTATCTTTCCTCTCTTATGAGGTGTTCATTCTGTCCTCCGCCAAGCGCTGAACATGCAGGTGCTTGGCAGACGAGCTGCTGGCGACAGCTCGAGACAAAACATATTCTCTCCCCTGTAACTCCAAACTGGTGACAGCAGTCATAAATACCTTTCCGTTACTAGCGATACCCAACCTGCTAGCGGAGTTATCAATTTTATAACTTGACCTGGATTTTCTGCGTGGAAACTTTTTTTTTTTAATCTTCGAAGATATAATAATAAACTTACTGTACTGTTTTCACTTTTCAGAGGATAATACCAAGACCGAAACTAGTCTTGATCTCGATCTTAACTCGAATTTGAGACTGAGTCGTGCTTTTCGAAATCGACACGAGACCGAAACTCTCAGTCTCGTCGCGATACAATTCTGTGGATGGTATCAAGACGGAGAATAGTCTTGGTCTTGTCTCAATTTGAAACCGAGAGGAGACCAAGACTACTCATTCTCGTCTCGATACCATCTCTAGTGTTTTCTATGGCATACATAATAAACTGTAGTGCGTATGTATGGAGAAAATGTATTCGAATAATAAAATTTGGGTCCCCGGTTAACACGAACTTTTTTAATACGAACTCCTGATTTTTCAGTCCCTTGGAATTCGTGTTAACGAGGGTTTACTGTATATCGGTTTATACACAGTATAAACACATTATCTATCTATTGTAGTAGTTTCTACAACCAAGAATTAAATTCTAATGTTATCAGTAACTGGGCCCTCGACCAAATGTTATCTTGACGCGAGAGCGAAGCTTTAATTATGTAGCAGTTATCCTAGTAATTGTATATACAGTGAAACTTGGATAAGTGGAACGTGGATAACTGAGAAATCTGCATTACTGAGAATCTCGTCCTTCAACATTAAAGTGAGGTATCGGCTTTTTCAACGTGCTAAGTAAGAAACTCGATAAATGAGGTACCTCTATGAGTTGGCGGTCTTTTGCGATCCCACTTATCAATGTTTGACTATATAAAACATACGAAGAAGGCCAACAATAATTACCAAGCAACTAATCACGCAATCTCACAAGTATACGATGCTGTTTAAAATAGTACTGTACTACAAAATACGTATTTTCATGTTTAAATAAGCAGCAGGGGTCGTTATTCGCACGGACTATGCAATCTGCAACAGATTAGAGTAATTTGGGTTGTCTAACTTCAGGCATTCTGATATACTGTATACTTTTGAGCCTCCAGAACAGGAGACCCCTCACCAAATCTTCCCTCGAGTCGAAAACGAAACGGCTTCGTATGCGATTAGAAAATTTGTAAACTGTCGAAGATCTATTTGGGTGGTTCCAAGTGACTCGTTTTTATGCAAAACTCTAGATGACCCTCCCATATATATATATATATATATATATATATATATATATATATATATATATATATATATATATATATATATGGGTAAAAGTGGATCTGGAAAGGCAGGAGGACGCATGACATCACGCTGTCTCTCATGCCTATCTTTGCCCATTGTAATTTTTTAGAAAATGAGGGGGGCCACCATAGATATTTTCTGGAAGTGAGGTAACGGCGTGCCCCCGTGTTCCCCCTCACTTTTATCCTCTCTCTCCTCTCTATCACCTTTCATACAGAGTTCGTCTCAACATGAAATCTCGCACAAATTTGAACGCCTCGTATGGGTATCTTAGGGAACTACTCCTACCCCTTTTTCTTACATTTAAAGTCAAATATTAAAAGAAAACAACACTGAAACACGTACTTAATTATTACAAATGAAAGTCTGAATACCAAATTTCATATCTCTAACCTTAAGGGATTCCATTGTAAAGTCCGAGTAGGAACATTCTTGTGCACGAGTATGACGTGGAGAAAGGCCTGAAACAAGGATATCCGTTGTCATAATTACTTTTCAACTTTGTTCAAAAGTGCGCTATAAGGAAACTCAAATATAGCAACCAGATCCTAGAGCTGAATGGTATTCACGAGCTTATGGCGTATGCCGATGATGTAAATCTGATAGGAGGAAAATAGGAAGACATATAGAGGTCTTAGTAAACGCTTGGAGTAACATGGATTCGAAGCAAATACACAGAAAATTAAATACATGGAAATTCGCTGGGATCATAATACAGCAAATTATGGAAGCGCTAAAATTCTAAATAACATTTTCGACGAAGCGGATATTTAAAAATATGTAGGATCAACATTAGCAGACCAAAATCATATCCACGAAGAAATTAAATGTCGACTGAAAGCAGGGAATTGGTGTTGTTGTTCACTTCAAAATATTTTGTCTTCGCGAATTCTGTCAAGGAATTTGAAACTTAAACTATACAAAACAATAATCATGCCTGTTGTTCTGTATGGTTGCGCAACATGGTCGATTACTCTGAGGGAAGAACGAAGATTGGAAGTACTTGAGAACAAAATCCTGAGACGAATATTCGGACCCAAGAGTAATGGAAATGATGAATGACAGAAACTTCATAACGAGGAACTGCATAATTTGTACTGTTTACCAAGCATTGTTGGGTTCATTAAGTATAGGAGGCTCAGGTGGGCAGGTCATATAGACAGAATAGAAGAAAATAGGAACACTCAAATTTTTAACTGGAAATCCAATTGGAAAATGACTATTAGGAAGACCTAAGCGTAGATGGGAGGACAATATTAAGATGAATATCTCAGAAATATTAATACAAAGTAGAAACTGGATTCAGTTGGCTAAGGATAGAAGTCAATGGAGAGCTCTTGTGAACGCAGCATTGAACTCCTGGGTTCCATAGGTTATAGAGTTAGTTAGTTTAACCTCACTTACGGGATATTGATACCTTATTATATTAACATAATTTCTACCCCTATTTCCCCTCTTTTGTTGAATTTCCAAAAATTATTCCTTATCATTATTGCTTACGTTCTGTCCAAATGTCAAGTTTCTAGCTTAAGAAGTTTGGCCTAGGCGTTCCATCAGTCATCATGGTAACTTTTAAATGCTAGAAATTTCAGATCGATGTTGTTCAGTATTAACTGAGTAATATGGTGCTGACCTGCAGGTCCCCTTACAAAATTGGTACAGGGATTCAGACTTTTTGGGTTGGCCTGAATTTAGTTGCCACCTGCAACCTATCTTATATCTCCTTGAAAATTTTGATTTTGTCCTTGTTTGTGTTGATAAAAAGAGGACTTACGTAATTTTAATTTAAACTTCTCTTAAAAAATCACTCAAACGTCAATTTACTCTTTTGTACTATTTAATCTGTAATTACATGCCTAAATGGATTTAATGTCTCAAGTATGAGGTATAATGTCCTTGTTTGATCACACATTTTGGAGTAAAATAATGAAAAATAAGCAAACAAATAAAAGTGAGAAGATACATGCTTTAAGAAATATGACACACTTAAACACGGCATTTATGCCAGATAGACGCAATATAAGAATTTTCTTTCTTTTTTCCATTAGACCTCGTAAAGCGAACGAAATTTGTTCTTTTTCTGTCGCTAAATGACCTAATGTATGGTGAAGGTCTTTGGACAGGGTATAATGATCATGCAGATGGTTTATTGAACCGTTGCCGAGGACATGGACTGGTGTCATAAGTGGAAACCAGAAGTTGGAAATATTACGCTCCACTGAATGGTTAAACACGTCACCTCTGTGTCCAAAAGCGGTTAGTTGGGTGGTTTCAAGGTATTCTACATTTTTTCCTCTCTCTATCAATGTTAACAGAACAAAAAGAAATGTGGTATAAAGACATACGGACATTTTTTTAGACAATAGATTGGACGGTAGTGAATGCATATTTTAAAAAATACCGCAGACTGCAACTACTGATCAAACAAAAAAATGTTGTCTCTAAGTGGTGTCTATCTGCATGTATCTGTGTTTATGATGTAAGAAGCCGAAAGAGTGGTGTATGTATGAACAGTAGAATTACAATCTAAAGCTGCCTATCTTTATGTCTCTTTTTTCTTGTATGCTGTCTTTTCCCGCAAATGCTGGTTCGACATTTTTGATTAATCGCTTCCCTTTTGCTCAGTTCCAAGTATCAAACGCTATTACCCCTTTTCTTTTAAGTTCGTAGTCACACAACCTATACAGCTTTCTTTTGGTCTTCTTCTTCTTAAATGTGCTTCTTACTTCTTTCGTTTCCACTTACTTGTCGACATAATCGTATATGTACATCTGCGGATCCTGGATATGATCAAGGGAAGGGCTAAACCATGGTTTGCCGCTTTATCCAGTGTAAACAAAGTAGAATTGAAGCCCATTTTATCCAGTGTATACCTGAGTGTCAAGGAGGGGCTATAGTCCCAATAGTCCCCTTGGATCCACGCCTGTATATATATATATATATATATATATATATATATATATATATATATATATATATATATATATATATATATATATGTGTGTGTGTGTGTGTGTGTGTGTCATAACACGACTATATCACGGGCGGTGATCTCTTTTATACGTTCTTTGACATCTCAGTCACATTAACGCTGCCTCTTATTCTTTCGTTTCTGATCTTATTACTCGACCTGGTAACATCACACATCCATCTGAGCATTTTCAATTCGTCCATGCCTAGTTTCTTCTCTTGTGCTTTCTTGATTCCTCAAGTTTGTGCTCCACACAGAATTGCGGGTCTCATTATGGTTTTATAGGCTCTTCTTCTTCTTTTTTTGACATTATCCTTTTGTCACAAAAATATCTTAGATTTTCTCACACTTAATCCATCCTACCTTCATTTGATGCTCTATTTCCGCATCTAAATTCCAATTCTTATTCACAGTGGAACGTAGGTATTTCAATATATTTATTTTCTTTAGATTTTGCCCTGTTATCTGTTTGGTTTCCCCTACATTCCCTTCGAAATTCATATATTTTATTTTCTTCTTACAGACTTTTAATCCTCCAACCTCCAAAACTCTTTTCTACTCTTCTAATTTCTCTCGCATCTTTTCTCTGTTCATATTACACAAGACATCTGCAAACAAAATACATCAAGATGATGCGTCTTTAATACCTTCAAATAGGATGTGTTTATAATATACGAACCCGAAGAAGTGGGTATGTATGTGTGGTAGAATAACAAACTAAACCAACTTTTCTTATCATCAATAAAACTATGAAACGGCATGAGAGCAATGCGTGGAAGCACCCCTAATGCGACAGGTTCATTGTTTGATCCCAGCCCATATAGGCTCCGGTGGTAAACATAGCATCAAATGACAATTTTCCTCTGAAAAAAAAATGTTGTAGTGGGAAAACCACTGAATTAGAAATCCTAATAATAACTAATAAGGGAATATCATAGTCTAGTGGTTAGAGTGTTAGACTCACGTCCGCGTGGTTCCGGGTTCGTTTCCCGGCCGGTGCTTCCAAATTTTCGGCGTCCACCCAGCGTCATGAAGCAAACTGGGGAGTCACGTGAAAACAGGATGTGACGGCGACTAGATCTAGAAAGCTCCTGTTGCGCCTGTTAGGGCGTCGCAGCGCGTTGACCACATGCTCGCTCGACGTAATGCAGCCGGTCGCTAACGGATGGCGCTGCAGCAGGCTTAGGCTCACAAATGGGTTGTTATGCCTAGGGGTTGGTTTTTTAATAATAACTAATTTACTTCCATCCTGTTGGTTTATGGGAAGAGCGCATGACTGGTGCACAAGATCTCAGATTCAATTCCCGGTGAGAGAGCGTCGAACGCGCTACAATAGATTTGATGCCACTTTAAAGCACAACTCTCGTCGTATATATATATATATATATATATATATATATATATATATATATATATATATATATATATATATATATATACGCTGCTAACAAAGACTGTAAATATCACTGATCACTAGATCAACCAAAACTTGTAAACTGGAAATTCATTAATAAATAATTCCTTATGTCTCCTATGTCTCCCTCTTTTGATTATCGAATACTTTCTATCAAATGAGGGTGAATTTAACATTTTTGGTTGCAAAAGGTGATTTAAATACGTCTTGACTTTCGAGGAATTCTTTTAGCACTGAAGAATTGCAAATATTGAATGACTTCGAAGTTTCATCCTGAGCCAGAAAAAAGAAAATTATTTACTCGATAGATAAATGGAGGAGGGGGGGAGGGAGTTAATGGAGTAAAGTCTGCAACAGAGTTATTTGCTTCTGTTACGAAAAGGCCAACGGCCAACACGTTCACACACACACACACACAAAAAGAAAAGTTATTCATACTTTACCAATATTATTGAATAAACTTACCTCTTACTGAGCGAAGAAGCACTTCAATTACAACCATTCATTTCCAACTGTCTGATGCATGACGCAGGAGTATGCTTTTACGATCGGTGAAACAACAGAGAAAATGGGTAGAGCACAGGGCAAAAGAGGTAGGAGAGTGGAATAAATATGTGTTGGCCGTTTATTAATAGACATTGATCCGCGAGTGCCGTTTATGTAAAACCATCGAATACGCCATAGATGTACTTCAATGGTGTATTACCATTGCCTTCAATTAATGCTATGTTTTCTGTCTCCTTGTTCTCTCCATGTGATTTACTGCGAATGGATGATGTGGCTTATACACACGAATGATAAAGAATATTTACATCAAACAGCACAGCAGCACTTCCTTAGTACATGAATACTTGGAAGATCGTCATTTTACGACGACCCTATCTACATATATATACACTTAAAAATGTATGTGTATGTCTGAATATAAGTCTGGAACGCATTGAGCAATGCCAATCAAACTTGGTACACATATGATTTACAATCTTTATAAAAAAATAATAAAAAAATAATAATAAAAAACGTGCTGTGCTGGTACGGCATTCCTAGCATTCTTGGACGGGGAGTGAAAACCATTTTGGCACAAAACATCTATTTAAGCCTGGGAAATATGCAACCAAATTTGCACTAATGATGTTATGGTAGCATATGTTAAGGGACACTTAAAAGCACCGTTGTCTGTTATTTCTGATTGTAGATAATTAAGTAATTAGGTTATTGTAGGTAATTATTGTAAATGAAAAGTTTCAATACGAAATTTCATGTTTAAATTTAACGATTTGCGAGATATGGGCATCTGATTATAACAATTATAGTAGCCCTCACCCCTTTTTCTTCCCACCTCTTTTCTTCTTTTCTAGAGCAAAAAAAAAAAAAAAAAAAACCGCTCAAACATGTGTTTAATTATTCTAAATGAAAAATACAAATACCAAATTTTATGTCTCTAACGTTAAGAGATTCTGAAATATGAATATTATATACCTATTATAACGAATGCACCCCTCATTTCCCCTCTTCTGCGGCAAATTTCTAAAACTCTTCTTAGTGGTACTTTACAGGGTCGGATCCAGGATTTTTTTTGATGGGAGGTGCACCAATAAATACCAGTACATTCGAATTGAATTGAAATTTTGAAAATGCCTTTAGGCATCTGTGGTATGAATGAGGAAATGCCCTGGAAATGCTAAGTGTCTGTTCTTGGTGAATCTTTTCTTTCAACTTTTAGAAAGTAGACAAACTATCGATTTTGCAAAACTTCCCTTTATTTTAAGCCCAAACGGAAACATGACAGCAGAAATTCTTGGAAAGTGTTGCTATTTTCACTGCTAGCTTCTCACTTTAGGTAGTGTATATTTACAACGAATGGGGGGGGAGGTGCACGTGCACCTTTGCACCCTCCCTAAATCCGGCTCTGATATGTACTTTACATTACAAATTCTACGTACTGTCCAAATTTCAAAATTCTAGCTTAAACAGTTTGATGTAGGCGCTGAATAGTCAGTGAAGAGTTTGATTACTGAGAATCTATACAATGTATATTCAATGTACTTATTCATAAAACGTCAGTCGTCTTTGTGTCATTGTAAAAAAAATAAGCAATTTTCTGAAAACGATTAAAAAGAAGTAAACTGGGAACAAAGAACTGATAGGTGTAGTGAGAGAGATAATGTTAAGAGGGAATTTTATTTCTATATATGTTGGTGCCCACATCCACTACAACATTGCACAACTTATAAACCAAACAATAACAGTTTATCAGAGCTCTATACATATTATCATCACCTTGTTCTTTGTTTTCCTATGTTCTTGCGTCAGCCAAAATAAATTATAATATAACTTAGAATCGAATTAAAACCAGCATATTTTAAAATTCAGTTTACGTGTCTGAATTGGAAAGTGTAATCATCTACTCAATGTCATCACTTGAAAACACGAGAAACAGAAGCCAGTCCAATGTTTTACCGTCCATGTCCTACCCTAAAGCTTTCCAATTAATGAGTGATGCGTGTATTCCACATACAAACGAAATATGGTGCTTATTCAAACGTTTCAGTTTCTTCCTTGTTAAAGCTTATTTTGTTTGTACCAGAAACTAAAGACGCTTCCTAAAGTTTATTGTAAGTGTATAAAAAATTATAGACGCTAATTAGAGTTTATTGTGCTATTATCGAAAACTGTAGATGATGCATATTGTGGGTCTATCAAAATCATCATAGACGCTTACTAGAGTTTATTGTATCTGTACCCAAAACTGTAGACGATTGTTACATGTGATTATATGTGAACCAAAAACTGTCGCAATATATTTTATTGTGTAAGTGTCAAAAAATGTAGACGCTAGGTAAGTTCACTGTGGGGATATCGAAAACTATAGACACTGTTTACTGTGTGCGTACAGAAAACTATAGGTACAGACAAGAATTTATTGTATCTGCACCAAAAGCTGTAGACGCTTATTACACTTCATTGCGTGTGAACTAAAACCTGTAGATGCTTATGGTGTTTATTGTACGTGCACTTGTATTGAGAACACTTATTAGATTTTACTGTGTGAGTGCCAAAAATCTGTAGATGGCCGCTGGGTTTTATTGTATCTATGTACTAAAAACTGTACACGATTGCTAGAGTTTCTTGTACTAAAACTGCAGACGCTTGGTAAAGGCCACAATATGGATGTCGGAAACTGTAGACGCTGTTTACTGTGTGTGCACCGAAAAATATACACGCTTCTTGATGTTCTCTGTATCTGTACCAAAAAAATGTAGACGCTTGCATGGGTTCATTTTATACCAAAAATTGTAGATGGTGTTATCTATTGATTGTGTGTGTTTGTTAGTACTTTTGTTAGAGTTTATTGTATATGAACTTCAGACGATTTTCATTATCTTTGAATAAAAGAGGTTAATAGAAAAGTGTCGATATATGCAAAATCCATCAGCAACACAGACTGTATACTCTGTGTGGAGGGGAGGAAGTACTGTGCAGATCACGAGCAGAGTCACTTGAATGGAAAGGAAAATACCACACGATTTCCAAGACATTTGGAAAAACAAAACAATCGAATGGCAGAAGGGTCTTATATGTAAAAGATCTGTCGTTTGTAGTTCCCGAGAAACAAACGTACAACAATAAATTAATAAAAATAAAAAAATCAAAAAACTGGCGTGTCCTTTTATTCCAATTCATGTATAGTTCATGGGAGAACTACTAAAGAAATGATAGTGCATGTCAAGTATTCATCCAGAAATTTTGTTGCGAGGAGTCCAAGCTTAACCCCTTCAGTGTGGGTGGCGAGTTAACTCGTGTCTTCAAAACGTACCTGCCGTGCGGATGGCGTATATATACGCTTTCATTTTGCTTTGGCTATTTTGTATTGCGTATGGCGAATATACTTGTCCATACTATGAGTACTGTTATCCCGACAATATTTAGCGAGTTTGCGCTCAGCTGGTTTCAATTCTTGCTTAATTAAAAGAAGAGGAAAAAAGAAAGAAATTAAAATATTTTAGAATTTGTGCTTCGTCAAATACAGTTTTCATTCTATGTTTTGTTTGAGAGCAGGCAGCACAGTAATGGCGTCAAAAGGATATTTCAACGATGCTGACATCGAGGAAGAGTTATTAATTAGTGATTCTGATGTAAGGGATTTTGAAACAGATTTAGAGTCAACAGGTTTGGAGTCGGAGGAAAGTAATGATGGCGCTTTTAGTGATAATGACAAAAAACTTACACTTTTCACAGCGGTTCGCATCTGAAAATTACGCACTGAAGTGGTTAAAGGGGAGGGGGTCTCCAATACTACAAGTCACTACGTCTATGTTGTATTGAACGGATATTATTTTGCACCCGAAAAGACAAGTAATTGTAAAGTACTTCCACTTATATTTTCAGAAAAAAAATGATAAAAATAGATTTTTTTTAAAAAAGAGAGAAAGAGTACAGATGAAGTTTACAAGGGAAGTTCGGGAGAAAACACTCGCCTGCAGAGAAACTAAGCATGCCATTTGAAAGACCCATCCATTCTGACTGCAACAAGCTAATAAAATTCCTGTACGGTTGAGAATTGTTCGGGAGATTCAACGTTAAATGCGCGATGTCAGAAGTATATAACCGAAGTATTCTCTCCCACAGCAAAGCCTGATAGTTTGAACTTGCTACTGCTTGATCACTGGGGTTCATTCACAGAGAAATTGTCCATTGCAAGTTGAATGACCGATGGCAAAGATGTAATGTTTGAAAATATACCAATGAACTGCACATGATTTGTACAATCATTTGATGTCTTTGAATTCCGATCAATCAAAGATTATGGCAGGATATTTGTACATAGTATGAAACTTCTTCATCCGGACGTTATGATGTACTAATGAAACAATCAAACAAACTTCGTATCCATGCTAATGAATCAGTTTCGATCACCGCGATACATTAAATTGTTTCAGTTTGCGTTCCGCAAGGCAAGTTACTGAACAAATTATATACCTTTTGAATCACCTATCGAATTTGCCTTTCGTTTTGGTTATGCGAACTGTTCCCTTGACGGATGCAACGCAATTGCACACAAAATATTCATGGTGCAAGGAAGTCTTTTGCCTCGTCATTTCTTCATAGAAGAGAACAACAACAGTGACCAATTTTCATTTCTAATCATGAACAGTATAATGACTAATTTTAACTAACAAATCCGTTAGTTACTGCAAAACAGTTTTTTCTGTTACCTCCGATAATTTCAATTCGTATGTCAATATTCGTTGCTAATAATGTTGTGCTTAACTCGTTTAAATGCGCATATGCTCATTTTTTCATATAAACTTTCAAGTTGAATCTCTCGAACAGTTCTCAACCGTACAGGAATCTTAGCTTGTAATCACAATGAATGGGTCCTACAAATTGCATGCTTAGTTTCTCTACAGGCGAGTGCTTTCTCTTGCCTTGTTAAGATTAAATTTTCATGTTACATCAATCATTTCCCTGTTAAACAAGTATAGTTTCAGTGAGAAAGTGTACAGATGTACACTCATGTCCAAAATTATTGTCGCGTGTCTATAAATATGTTGTTGTAGGAATATAATTCGATAACGAATTCGCCCTTTATTTCTTATAATGTTAGTATGTGTATAATCGGCAAAGACATATATGTGTCAAATTTCATATCAAAAGAGCAGTAAATACGAACAATAAAACGAAAATAAAACTTTTTTGTCCATTTAGCAAAATTTTGCTTTACTTATTCTAATTTTCGTGTTTATAATTATTTTCCTATCAAATTTGCCACAAGTACCGTATACATTTTCCGATTATACACATAGTATCAGTATTAAAAGTACCCTGCAATATCATTGTCAAATTATATTCTTACAAGAAGATAGTTATAGATATGCGACAATCATTTTGGACATGAGTGTACATTACGAAGTTTTTGGGCGGTCCAGACCTGGTGGACCGCCCATCGTGGGTGCGCCCTTGGAACATGTTGTTTTTGTAAGTATAAATACAGCAATCGAAATATTACTGAGTCCGAAATCGGAAGATACAATTCCTAAATATAATCTTCTCAGATAGGTCGATCTTTCTGTAGATGTAGGCTTTCAGACCCCCCCCCAAAAAAAAAAAAAAAAAGCACCCTATGAAAATTTATACTAAAACCCGGGATACTCTATGAAAATTTACACTAAAAACATGGACACTCTATGATAATTTATAATGTTGTTGTAATTATACACTTGCCTCTTGTTGAAATATCTGAATTATTATTTTTTTCTTTAAAAAGAAAGGTCAATCCTCAGTAAAAATACGTGACAGAGCAGATCATTCCTACTAGTTGACTTGAGTACGGATTATTTAAAATCTATGTTTTTGTAACTATTGCACGACTGATGTTAACTATGCTTTGAAGAAAAATGGATATTCTGAATGTTGAACAATTTTTGTGAGGTACAGATGATATTACAAGGATCCGTACACCTCCACGTACTATGAGCCACATGTTTTCAGTATAAACACTTGTTTTTATGACTTATAAGCAAACAGTGGCAGATGACAAAAGGAAACTGCACTTTTAGAAAGAAACGAAGAGGACACGGAGAACCACGAAGGAATCCGACAACCCCTCCACAGGTTTTCCCTCGAAAAGAATAGCTATAAAAGCGAACGACGGGACCAAGACATCGTCAGTGCCAGTGCTCATTAAAGCCTACAATACCTTCTCCCGATGTCGCCATGGGCTACAGAGACTTATTCTTCAATACCTACTCTCGAGGTCACTATGTGCTACTGACTGTACACCTTTAATATCTAGTCCCGAGGCCGCTATGGGTTAGGTAGTGTAGACCTTTAATATCTGCTTCCGAGGCTTCTATGACCTACGGAGTATAACCTATCCCGTCTGAGGTCGCTGTGGACTAAGACAAATTTCCTTTCTACCTGAGGCAACATCGTATGCCGAAAAGGACTATTCATAACCTACATTGAAAACATTTTTAGGGTATCTAAAGATTTTGAGAAAGACTTACAGAAACTTTGTACGAAAATGTTTTATAATAAAAGACTGAAGGGTTAAAAGATTCCCGTGTATGTAATTTGACTCTATCTACAGAATATTACATATAAATCCGGGATTATTCCGGCTAAACCGGGACACCTGTAAGCCCTTACAAACAGATGTTGTGTGACGGACTATTATTATATAAAACAAGCAATTACTATTCTTCAGAGGATGAGCAAACACCCACGTATTATTTAGTAAGAAAAAACAGAGATGTTTCTATCAAAACAGCAACAGTTTTATTATAATACATTTATAGTGTTATTAGTCACTCAAGGAGATTCAATCCAAAGAATATAAGAAACAAATAAGTGTTCGATGTGTTAGGTTATATCTATTGACAAAACAACCTAAAATCTAGAATATGCCCTGCCCTACATTTAAACGCTGCATCTGGTTCTCTACATACAATTCAAAAATCTTACATGTAGAGATTATTATTTTCTTAATACAAATAGATACACTTAAAGTATACCATAGTTATATATATATAAGCACCAGGCACTACAATGCATAGGAAATAGGAAAGTACTCTGTAGGATGACAAAAAGGGAGTGAGCCATTATCACCACAGGTATTCTGTCATTATTGGCAGGTGACCTGCTGCAACTAAGAAGCTTCCATGCTCCACCGTCTTCCGCTAACCTTTTCGTCTTCACATAAAATTTTCTGTTTTCATATCGTCCATTAATTGCAGTCTCCTCCGCCCTCTCCTCCTCTTTCCTTCCACCATATCCTCTAGCATGTTCCTCATGATACAGTTGCTTCTTAGCCAATGTCCCAACCAGTTTCTCTTTCTCTTCTTAATAATATCTAAAATTGCTCTTTTGTCCCCCACCATTTGTAACACCTTCTCATTCGTTTTCCGCTAATTCCCTCCATTCTTTTCCATACCCACATTTCGAAAGCTTCCAGTCGTTTTTAATCAATTTTGCGTAATGTCCGTGTCTCCGACCCATACAGCACACTACTCCACATGAAGTACTTTATGACTGTTTTTCTCAATTCTTTATTCAAGGTCCCACAAAATAGTCCTTTCTTGCTCCTAAAGGCTACTTTCGCTCTTCCTATCCTTGCTTTTATTTCATGTTCACTCTTCATAACATTACTAACAATACTATCGAAAACTAGTCACCTGTTCTATTTCCTCCCCTTCTACTTCTATATTAGACAACGACCCCTTCGTTCCAATTATCATGACTTGGGGTTCGCGGTATCTGGGATTTTTTTTCGCGTATTTTGATAGGCTAATCGTTTATTACAACGTTCTTCGTTATCCATTACATTCTCGACTGGAGAATAAGTTGTCATTACTTGTATAAACTTCCATTTACTATGGCTGTTGCTGTAAACAGTTTCTATCATCTATAACAGAAAACAAATCTTCAAGTTTCATAACTCACTCTGGCATTGCATTCAGCTTATAACCGGTAACTTTTCGATATTTTTTCAATTTTTTCACTCCCTCTATCGTTTGCGGTAGAATATTTCGCATCCCTCCAATCGCTATCACAGATATTAATTATTACTGTATCAAAGTTTACATCAGCGTAATGGATACGGTGGTCGGTGGGTGTAACCCGTCATAGGCACGAGAGCTTTTGAATGTGTTGGATATTTTGATGTCCGTGTACCTATCGCTAGTAGTTCAAACATAATCAAGGAACCAAGCATAATACTGAATTAAGTGGAATTCAAGTTTTTAAATTGCTTACAGTGAGACAGTTTGGGTTTGAGTTCAATCTTTGGTATAGCACAGGAGCATCATTTCAGGTTCTCTTTTGGGGGAGGGGGAGGAGGGAAGATTCTCCACTGACAAATACTACACAGCAAAAAATAACACAAAATGACTACCACTTTAGCGTGTTACTTGTGTGTCAATTCAACACCAGCCACATTGCCTTCAGAGCATATCAGAAATAAAGATGGTGATCAGAAAAATGGAAACACCTGAACGAAATTGCAATTTACCAGATTAATATGGTGTCGGGCCAACTTTCGCCTTCAGAACAGCCTTGATGCGACATAGGATGGAGGCATAGAGGTCGTGAATGGTAGCAAGTGGAATTTTACACCATTTCTCGTGCAGGGCATCGGCCAGTTCTGTGAGAGAGGATAGAGGTGGAAATCGTCGCCGGAGTCGTATTTAGTGATGAGCAAATGCAAGACCAAGACCAAGACCGGGGTGGTCTTGGTCTTGGTCTTGGTCTTGCATATCCAGTCTTGGTCTTGGTCTTGCACTGGACCCTTAGTCTTGGTCTTGGTCTTGTTCTTGCACACCCAGTCTTGGTCTTGGTCTTGGTCTTGCATGCAAGAGTCTTGCAAGTCTTGCATTTAGGAAATCTCAAGCTTTTCCTAGGTAAATTTTACTATGGATATAAGGGATAATAAACTCTACAATGCGCCAATAGTGACGGAAATATAATACGTGTTTCTAAATGTAATATAATTTAACCTTGTGTAAGTATCATGATAGTGTACAACATAGGTGATTACCTTCCCACGCTTCACTACTTGTAAGATATGCCTAAATCACAACGTTTCGTAATCTGTTTATATTTTTTAACAGATCCAACACTCCACTGGTTCCCAAACTAGGGATGCTATCCCTGAGACGCATGAAAGAAAATCAAGATGGCACAGTTTATTGATATACCATGAATTGCAAAATTATTTTTACACTCTAAAGGCGTCAGATTTTTCTTTTCAACCACGATTAGCTAATCCTTGTATTAATCAAACTTCCAATGAAATATTGAGGTTTTGTTTTACAGATTCCAATATGTACTCTACTGGGCAGAAACATTGACATTACGCAAAAGTAATGAAAAAATTGCAGGCTTTCCATACATGGGCATGGAGAAAAAAAGGAGAGAATTAGCTGTGTTGAACGGACAACGAATGAGAAGGTGTTAAAAAGAAATTAGCAGTAGAAAAAAAAAAAGAATATTATATATTGTTAAGAGAAGGAAAAGGAACCGGTTAGGATGTTGGCTGAGGAAAAACTGTATTACGAGGGACGTGCTGGAGGGTATTGTGGAAAGAAAGAGAGGGAGGGAACGAAGGAGACTAGTTGAAGGAAGGTATAAAAACAGAAAATTGCTACGTCAAGACGAAGAGACTAGCTGAGGACCACCGAACGTCGAAGCTTCTCAGTTGCAGCAAGTAACCTGCCAATAAGACAGAATAGCTATTATGAAGATGATGATATATTTAGCAATATTGACTAAAAAAGAGAAAGAGAAAATTAAAATAATAATTAGTATTATCAAACCTCTTAATATTTTAGAATAATTTGAGTGAAAACTGAAAACGATTCAACTGTCTATGTCATTTGTGTAAATTCAATCTATATAAATATTTTGACCTGTATTGGAAATACAAAATAACGGCATCAAACTCCAAGTTATTTGAAGTTCTACTTGTGAATATGGATTACTAGCATCAATTACCCACTTCGTTGGGTTAAACTTTAAAAAAATAATAATATATTTCGTTAGTCAGTCACTTTTTACTATTAGTAAAGCGCTCTGTGATATCGGTCATTTTCGATTACTTTTATATTTCCCTCCTCCTCCCCAAGTTACGAGGCTGAATTTGGTCGTAAGCTGTATCGGAGGTGTCAGTATTCAACTCAGCGAACTGAAAAACTATGGCTTCGACAATAATATTTGTCATTTTCGATCGTTTTTATATATCTTCTCTTCCTTCCGCCAAGCTACGGGGCTGAACTTGGATTTAAATAGCATCGGAAGTGTCACCGTTTATCTCAGCGATCCCTAAAACTATAGACTCCATTTTAAAATCGGTCATTTTCGATTATTTTTAAATATTTTTCATTCCCCTCCCTTAAACTGCACCGTCAAAGTGATATGACAGAAACCACCTCAGGCCCGATCCTCATCTATGTTGAAAATGAGACCGAGTTCGGTCGGATGGTTCAAGAGTTATTAAATTATTTTTGTACATTTTCCATCCCCACCTCCTACCCTAAGTTCTACCGTAAAAGTGATTTGATAAAAAAAAAGTCAGAACCTTATCTATGTTGAAAATTTGATTGAGATCGCTCGGTTGGTTCAAAAGATTAGGAGTCACAAAAATAGTCACTTTCAATTTTAAAATATAAATTTATTGTTGTAGTATAATGTTATATCGTTTAATCCCCGATGTGCCGTATACCTAAGGAGGCTAAAAGTTATATTAATAAACAATTATTCAATGTATAAGCATCCACCCATGAAATCAAACTTGCGGTCACATGCACTAAGTCTTTGTCAATGTCATGAAAATGTTATTTCGATATTAGTTTTAAGAGCACGCATTGAAAATTTCCAACGGATGCTTGAGTGTCGAAGCCAAGGCCATACCCATGTAGTCGAGACCTATGGTGTACGAAATTACCTATGTTCAATAATACATATCTCTTTAGTTTTGGAAAAAGAACACCACTAATATGCTTTGAAATGAAATGAAGTATCTAGTTTAACGTCCCACGATTGTGCACCAAGGCGTTAAACAAGAGAGACAGTGATGATGAGAAATGGTGGAACGAAGAAATTAGGAGGAAACGAAAAAATACCTAGAAAATCCAAGCACACGGTGTTTGTCCACCAAAAAAGCTCACATGGTGCGAAATGACACCGTTATGGCTTGAAAACGAGTAATATCTACAGAAAACGCGAACAACCGATTCAGAAAACGACATACTGATCGACTCACACGGATTGCATAAACTACTGGGAACACATTCACTTCAGCAGCATTTTTACTGAAGCCAAAACATCCATCTCCTTCTTTTTTACATTATATAAAAAAATTCAAGTAGTGGCGGTACTTGTGCAAGACTCTTGCGCAAGAGTCTTGGTCTTGGTCTTGGTCTTGCAGGTATGGTCTTGGTCTTGGTCTTGCATCGGGATACCTGGTCTTGGTCTTGGTCTTGCATGCAAGACTCTTGCAAAAACTGCAAGACCAAGACTCTTGTGCTCATCACTAGTCGTATTTCCAAGACGGACCACAGATCTTCAATTATGTTGAGATCTGGGGATTGGGCGGGCCAGGGGAGGTGTTGAACTTCATCCCGATGTTCCTCAATCCACGCTGCAACAACGCCAGCTGTGTGAATGTGTGCATTATCATCCTGGAAGATTGCGTCATTGTCCGGGAACAACATCCGGACCATAGGATGCAAGTGGTCTCCTAAAATTGCGACATAATCGTTGGCAGTGATTCGTCCGCTAAGTGTGACCACAGGACCCAATGAAAACCATGCTATGGCAGCCCACAGCATCACCGAGCCGCCGCCATGTTTCACAGTTGGGCGGAGACACTGCAGATCATAAGCTTCTTTGGGCGTTCTCCACACATAAACACGGCCCGTGGTTGGCAATAGGGTGAAGGATGACTCATCCGACCGTATCACACGTTTCCAGTCCTCAACAGTCCAAGTTGCATGGTCGCGGCACCATTTGCGGCATGTGAAAGCGTTATGGTCCCTGATGAGCGGTTTGGCCCGTGCAACACGACCCCGTAAGTTCATGTCATGTAATTCTCAGCGGACTGTGATTGTAGAAACAGGGTGGGGGAGGTGCAGATTGAGTTCCTCCGTCACTTGCTCCGCAGTGGCACGACGGTTCTGCGTGACAATGCGCTTTAATACCCGGCGTGACCTGTCACTCATGATTTTCTTACGCCCACTGTTCCGCTTCCCCGATGTGGTTTTCCCGTGTGTTGTGTAGGCCGTCATCACCTTCGGCACTGTCCCACGCGACACACCTAACATAGTAGCCACTGCCGTCACACTCACTCCACATAACCGCGCACCAACAATTTGCCCTCTTTGAAAATCTGAGAGGTCTCCCATTTTACACTACCTCCGTCTGCTGCAGCCACTGGACACTGCTGTTCCACTGCGCCTGACGTAGTATGGAGACCGACCTTGACTGTCCTCAATCCTTATGTGCACGTGTTTTTTTAAAGATAAAAAGAATAGGAAATAGAGAAATATTCAAATTAACTATTTTTTTTAAAAAAAGAAAAAGACTAACCAATGTGGCCACGTATCTGAGAGTTTTCAAGTTCGAATCTTGTGACTGGCTATCCCTAGTTATTGTGACAGAGTATTTCATAGCTCTAATTTCGAACAAATGTCGGGGCGGTATTATTAAAATATATAAGGTTCTTGCCAGCATTACTCTGAAAATTTCTTCACAGCTTGTGTTTTCAATTTTTTCTATCTTCTACATTCCTACTTAAACTTTTCTCACAGATAAAACATTTTTATTTAGCGATTGCCTTCTCTTAAATACGAGGTATATCAAATAGATATTCAGACTGGATCTATTATGTGGGCTAAGGGCGAAATAGGAGTAGTTGATTATCTAACCATTTCATGATGTCTTAGTAGTGTGTGACTGTAATCTCAGTTATTTGTAATCATTAGTTGTTTTCAACATTAGTTGTTCATATCTTTGTCTTTGCAGGTCGTTCCGCTGTGAAAACTAAGGAAAATAGAGCAACGAATCAACTCGAAAGTTCTGGTACGATGGTGGAAAAACTTGACAGCATCACTTAAAATACTTCATCAAGTGTATGAGGAGATCATCATGTCACGCACTAGTGTTTTTGACTCGCACAGGAGATTCAAAGAGAGGCACCAGACAGAAGATGACCACAGGAGTGGGAGATCTTCAACAAACTGTACTGACGATAAAGTGGAATAGTCACGTAGGTGTTGTGGCGTCATTAGGATTATCTTTGGAATGACTCCCAGTCAGCTGGTTATAAAACGTACAGTATTTGTGAGATCATCACCGAACATTTGGGTATAGAGAAAATGTGCAAAAAATGGTGCTACGGCAACTCAATGATGATCAGAAGTGCTGCATGCAGGTGTGTAAGGACATCATTGTACGTCTTCAAACGAAACCGGACTTACTTCGTACAGTTATCGCTGTTGATGAGACATAAGTATTTGAATATGATCCAGAACATAACCGCCACAGCTATCAGTGGAAGGCTTCTTTTCGCCAAGGCCGAAGAAGGTAATGCAGTCAAAATAAAAAATCTAATTTATAGTGATCACGTTCGTCGATCAGAGATACCGCTCACAGTGAATCCTGGCCACATAGTCAAATGATCAATCAGGACGTCTACAAAGACGCCCTGAAGCGTTTACTTTATTCAACGCGCAAGAAGAGACAGGAATTACGACAGGACAAATTGTGGTTGCTGGATCATGACCACGCACCAAGTCATAACGCTCTCAGCAGTTCCTGGCTGAGAACACCGGCTTGAGCAAATCCTTCTATTCACCAGGTTTTGTCCCCTGTGATTGTCTTATTCTCCAAACTGAAGAGGATTATCGAGGTTGATGTGAAAGCCATCAAGAAGGATAATGACGGAGCTTCGAAACATCCCAGCAGAGTATATACAAGCGTGACAGAGATGAATGACGAAGTGTGTTAGAGTGAAGGAAGATTACTTTGAAGCGGACACGAAGTAGTTTGTAATTTGGTATACAAATAAATTATCAATGGCACCAGTCCGGTTATTTTTCATACAAACCTCGTACAATCTGTTATTTGCCTTTCCTTAAAGTACCTCCATTCGGAACAAGGTATAGTGGGGTGGGGGGACACTGAACAATTTCGTGGTAATTTACCTTGTAAGCAAACGGTTCGCAACGAATGGAAGAAACTTTACATGGAATCAAAATCCCAATATTTTGTTCAACACTCGGTGCAAGCACTGCGTGATACCTGGTATAGAATGGATGCTACGTGCGTGGAAATGAACACGTGTGTTCTGTTCAGAGTCACCCACGATCGAGAGGTGAAACTGAACAAGGGAGGGGTGACACTGAACATTAAAAAAAGCACTAAAACTATGCAGAAATACTAAACGTGTATATATTTAGGGAAGAATAATCTGCATGTATGATCTGTCCAATAAAAACAAAGGAAGAGATTTACTAAAATAAAAACAAAATCAATAATATATCTACTGTGTACTAAAACTCCTTGGGGAACGTAGACCCCGTAGAACTAGACATGTGCTCACGCACTGGTTCTGCATCGTCCACATATAAAAAGTACATTGTCACCAGTGCTCACACAGACTGTGGTACCAACGGCTGCATCTTGAACATTGGATCCAGTTACCTATTGCAGATAACCCAGGACAGAGAAATGAAAGCGCTTGCAGCATTACATCACGTAATTAACGAAACATTTTCTCCTTTCTCGGCGCATGTCACGAACACTGCGAACAACCTTTGTCTGCCACAACACGGTTTGGTTTATTGTTGAAAGAAAGGTTAGTCTCTTCCACGTTGTAGATGTGTTCCGGAGAGTTGACCAAGCCAATGCCTTCTACGGTTTGATGCAGGAGATCAAAATATTCTGTGACAACTTCCTTGCTGAAACCTTTTGCACTTGTAAGAGATAGCTGTTTCAGGGTTCGTAATAATAATTCAGGGTTTCGTTTGAGAAACAATCCCGCCGATCGCGTCTCCCTGTCGAAAAGATGTTTCAGTGCTTTCTTTTCAGCGTAGTCAAATGCGGCTTTTCTTACATTTTGCGGTGTTATAGGGAAAGCTTTCCGTGCCACCTTGAGCAACAAGTTTGCCATTTCGTCTCCCTCTTCTGTCCCAAACACGAGCTGACCTCTTTGTGACCTCCTAATGACAGATTTCAACCGCAAGTGTAACGTGCCCTTGGGTATCTCGTATTTCTCGGCAGCCTGGCAGAGGGACATTTTTTTTAATTTTCTCGAAGGCTTGCGCCATTGTTTGCTCATTCCATCTTTCGTATTTTGAGCCATTCTTTACTCTCTTGTAGTTTCTGGGCAGCTGTAATGAAACATGAAACCCTGATGAGGCACTGTAAACAAATTGTACAGTAAAAACATCATAACAGCAATACAAAGCTGTGTTCAGTGTCACCCCATCAAATCTGTTCAGAGTAGCCCCACAACGCAGGTTGTCGGTTAAGTGTTCGTAATTTTTCACAGATGGCAGCACCAGTCATCATGTAGCAGTCAGGCATGACTAAATTCCCGCCAAACTTCCATGCATCAACAACGTGGTTCTATGCTGTCTCTCATAGAAATTACACGCTATATACACAAGGTCTCAAACTACAGTATGGCTATTTTATTACTTGATCCTTACATTTGTATTTGTCTCTTTCGCTTTCCTCTCCAAATCGAACGTGAGTTCCTCACGTCGCACGAATAGTTAGCTCAGCAGAGAAACATCTTCCAATTCCACCACTTTCTACCAAACTCAACGTAGCGGTTTTAGGAAACAAATGACAAACGTTAATATGTTCAGAGTCGCCCGCCGTTCAGAGTCCCCCCACCCCACTCTATAGGAGGTCCAAGGGCTGGGTGAAGAAAGTAAGGATCCACCTGTCTAAAGTTTGGCACATACAGAAAGCGATCTGGTCATTCACCTTTACATTTAGATTTCTCTTGCGTTACAGAGGCTGGATGGGCACCTGAGCTGTACTGGAATGAAGGTAGGAGGAAACTGCTACCCCACTTGG
Organism: Thermobia domestica; assembly: GCF_964235325.1. Taxonomy (NCBI): domain Eukaryota; kingdom Metazoa; phylum Arthropoda; class Insecta; order Zygentoma; family Lepismatidae; genus Thermobia; species Thermobia domestica. Next base: position 166,843,482 of record NC_137468.1, read on the forward strand.
AATCAAACTATGTCTGCTACATCTGCATTTTCTACCTAAGAATTTACAGCTGCTTGAATGTATTATCCTAAATACTGTTATACTGCAGTTATTGATGAAATATTTTCTTGTGAAATACAAACAACATTAGAATGGGTCTTCGATAAACTTTTCCCAACGAAAACTCACTCTAAAAGTAAACTAGCCCCTATGCATTTCTTCATAAAAGGAAATGAAATCTTTAAGTTTTACGTCCCACAGTTATGCCGGCTAGGCTATAGGAGACGGTGATGATGAGAAATGAATGAAATGGTGGAATAAGTGGGAGGAATTGGGAGAAACCCGAAGAAATCTCCACACACGGCATTTGTGTACCACAAAGTTCACTTGACGCGAGGTGGGGTCGAACTAGGATCTCACACACCAGAGGTAAACGCTGTACTACTGGGACACCGCAGCCCCTCGACGAAATCGAGAATTTGATTTTTTTAAATTTATTTTTTTTATTTATTTATTTTTATGATACCGCACTTTCTTTTCTCCTATCGCCGTTCGAAAGTAAAAAAGGATGGAACGCAAACCACATTACCGCGAGAGAGCTCAAATTTAAATGTCATAAGACAAATACGAGAATCACACACGTCGTAAAGACGACTCTTAAAGCAATAAATATTTTCTAGTCCTTGCTATAATCATATTCTCTGTTTTGATAGCTCCGTGTGAGGTCTTCCATAAAACCAATATATTCATTTCTGCAGTGTGCCTCTTCAATTGTATCTATTTATTCTTCATCAAATGATTATTAAGAATTACCACACACATCTCTATAATAAAGTTATTATTATTCAGATGCTTTCATCGCTGACTTCACTGCAGCCAATTTAGGATGATGCTTTATTATTTCCACAACACTCTTATCAAGGAAGATGAGCCGTACTACTCATCATAATAGTATAAAACAGCAGCGGATTAAGCGTTGAAGATCAGTGACTTTTGAATTAGCAGGAGGTGCTACTTTGCATCTAAAAATTATTGGTGTAGAGGAGGGGCACACTAACGAGGGGTCGACCGGGTCCAGTCCCCCCAAAAAAACTTCCTAGCCCAATATATTTGTACACTTTTTCCATAAAACTACACTTGTTTAACAGGGAAATGATTGATGTAGCATGAAAATTTGATCTTACACTTCATCTGTATTCTTTCTCTTATAAACAATTTAGTTATATCATTTTTTCCCCCTGAAAATATAGGTGCAAATATTTTACAATTACTTATCGTCTTTTCGGATGCAGAATAATACCCGTTCAATACAACATGAAGGTTGCGGTTTTTAATATTGAATTCCTCCCTTCCCCAAAGCTTGGGTCTCTCGCAACAAAAATTTCTGGGTACGCGCCTGGTGTGGAGAGTCTATGACCATTTTCAAGTTTTTATTCGATCGGATTTTTATCAGATTCGGAAGAGATTCTACAATCTTATTAACGTTTTGCGGCCGCGGTGGCTCAGTGGTAGAGCGTTTACCTCTGGTGCATGACGTCCTTGGTTAGATCCCAGCTCGCAAGTTTACTTTGTGGTGGACAAACACCGTACGCGTGGGTTTTCTGGTGGTTCTCCCATTTCCTCCCACTTTCTTCATACTACCATTGCATTCATTTCTCATCATCACCGTCTCCTTTCGCCTAGCCGGCATTACCGTAGGACGTAAAAAACTTAATGTTTCATTTCATTATTTAATTCATTAGTAACGTTTAACGAAAATATACGAAAGCTTAGGCATACTTATATGAATCGATAAATCTTATCAAGCGGAACAAAATAATATGAGCGAGTGTAAAACCTTATGCGTAGTTTTCGAGAAAACCGAATTGATGTGTAAGCCTGAAAACTGATACTATATGAGAATTACGCCTCCTATGAAGGTGAAGCTGATACCGAAGTATACATCTCTAATAAAGGTTTTCATTATGAACGCTACCAAGGTGACATTAGTTAATTTGGTTAATGATGTAAGTCCAAAATTATCATTAACTCTTAAGCTTTAATTTCCGTTTAGCTGATATTTCATTTCCTCAAAATATATGCTCAAAGTTGACACATAGGCCCTATATCTCTTGATCTGTAGTATCCTTTCAGATTTTGTCAAAAGGGCAAGATTGTCCACTAACATACGGATTTCACGTTTTTTTATTAGTATATTAGTATACACTTTCATAAATATTTGTCTCTCAAACTCAGTGGAGGCAGCAATTGCTTACATTGATCTCTTCAAATGACGTCACTGGTTTGAAGTTAAATTCCTACGTGTATTTTCGAAAAAAAAAACAACTAATTTTTATGGCGGTAACAAGTATGTCATTTGTTGCCAATTGATACTTTTTAGCTATGATGGAAAAGAATATTTATATACTGTATATGTAATAATAATAATAATAATAATAATAATAATAATAATAATAATAATAATAATAATAATAATAATAATTTTATCGTAAGTGCTGTGAACAGCTCATAGGGAAAATGCAACACTATATTAGAACATTAGAACCATTATATAATCAGTTTAAACAGACCGGAAAATTTGTAGTATAGAATGAATATTACAACAAGTTAAGGCCCTTGTCAGAAGGTTAATTTATTCAAATTAACAACATTCAAACTGATTAAAAAAGAAGATTAAAATAAAAGCAGTCAATTTCATAAAATACCATTTACAGAACCATATAAATTAAAGCTTCATTTAACTATCGTTTCAAAGAATGAGTTAACCTTGCTTAAAATTACACATCGGTATGCAAAATATCCTGGTCACTTATTGTCATACGAGGGTCACTACGAAAGTTTTGAGATACGCATTGTGTGGCACAGTATTTGAATTCCAACAGTTGCGTTCGGTAGTGGTATCCAGAGCGAAGAAGCGAAGCAAGTTTCAACTCGCTTCGCTTATCGGCGTGGCCGTATCGCCTTCACTTGTTTGTTGACGTGAGCAGTATTCGGCTGTCTAGAATGGAGCTCGAAAGGGAACATTTTCGGGCAATGATCCTTTAAGATTTCAAAAGTGGTTTGAACGAAACACAAAGCCCTGACCGTTTGCAGGGGGCATTTGGGGACCTTGCTCCTTCCCGTGCTACAATTTTTCGGTGCTTTGGTGAATTCAGAAGAGGTCGGACATCGCTTAAAGATGAAGAGAGAGCTGGACGTCCGGCAACAGCTGTGTCAGATGAAAACATTGCCACTGTGGAACAAATGATTCGAGAAAATCCTCGAACAACTTTCAAGGACATTGAATCTATAGTGAACATTGGATCGCCAGTAGAAACAAAAATTCTTCATGATCATCTTCGGCTCAGGAAAGTTTCATCTCGTTGGGTGCCTCACATTTTGACTGAACAGCAGAAGCGCATGCGTGTGGAATGGTGTGAAGAAATGCTTGCACGATTTGATGAAGGCAATTGTCGACGCGTCTCTGACATTGTTACTGGTGATGAGACTTGGATCTATCAATTTGACCTTGAAAATAAACGCCAGTCTACAGTTAGGATCTTTCCAGACGAAAATCCGCCCACGAAAGTGAAGCGACCGCGAAGTGTGGGGAAGAAGATGGTCGTAACTTTCTTCTCCAAATCTGGCCATGTTGCAACTGTTCCACTTGAAGAACAATGGACTGTTACTGCTCAGTGGTGCACCACTGTTTGCCTAACAAAAGTGTTCCAGAACCTTCGGGAACGGCGTCCAAAAACTGGATTGCGTGGGATCCTGCTTCATCATGACAACGCGTCCGCAGACATGGCCAACATCACAATTCAGTTTTTAGAATCTACGGAGGTCAAACTCATCCGCCGTATAGCCCTGACTTGGCCCCATGTGATTTTTTTCTGTTCCCCAGGATCAAAGATCGAATGCGTGGGGAGAGATTTTGCAGCCCTGAAGAAGCTATAGTGGCTTACAAGAATGAACTTTCAACACTTGAAGAAAAATACTGGCAACACTGCTTCCAAAAGTGGTTTTCGAGGATGCAAAAGTGTATACAGTGTAATGGTGAATACTTTGATGAGAAAATGTAAGTGTTAAATTGATTTTAAGTATGTAAGTTATTTCGCATCTCAAAACTTTCGTAGTGACCCTCGTATTTCTACATAAAATATTGGTTCTCGGAATAAAAGATTATTATAACTAAATATATTCTGAAGATACATAATAACCATAAAATCAAGATTGACAGTTAGATCCCTTCTTATAAAGTTAAAACAGTTTAATTTTTGTACGAATTGCTCTGTTAATTCTTTCAACATACAGTATGTTCATTTTAAATTATTGTAAGACATTGTCACTCTATAATAATAATAATAATAATAATAATAATAATAATAATAATAATAATAATAATAATAATAATAATAATAATAATAATAATAATAATAATAGTAGTAGTAGTAATAGTAATAATATACAAAATATGCATAACAATAAACAAAAAGTGATTGGTGTGTTTTGCTTGAACTTTTGCTTTGAGACCATTAATGTTTTCCACCGTAAATGAAATTTCATCTTACATTTGCGTACTTAACTTCCGTGGATTGCATTCGTAAGATGTTAATTTTTACGAATGTCACTTCCTTCAAGAGTCTCCTCTGTTACTGACGTTGGTTGTCATTCCGTACCAGTCTTCGCAAAAATTCTGAGTACAACAATGTAACGCAAAAATGCAGACAGTCATTATAATTGTTAGGTCCATTATCACTACCTAAATCGCAAATTTTGCGTCGTATTAACGCAAATGGTTACGGAATGTGCCCGGTTATTCCATACAATATCTTTCGTACATCAATTTACATCACAAAATATGTATAGTGATTTTGCTATTTGGCAGTGGCATATTTAGCGGGTAAGCCGGGTAGTACAGGTCTACCCAAAATTTTTGAAAAATATATAAACGCTAAAAGATAGAATAAAGAGTAAACACGAGGGACACGAGGGTTATCCCGAACACGAGGGACCGTGGTACTGACGATCGCTAACACTTCCGATCTCTCGCCGAAGCATTCCCTGTCCATTATTGTCAAGCCTTAACTCTTGCCTACTTTGGACACACCTTGAAATTAGAGCATATCTGGGAATTCTGTTGAGGGAATGTCTGGGAAATATATATTCTACAGGGAACTTCTTGAATACACATTGCATATTGATGAAATATGTATTTTTGGGTTACGTATGTATGACTTCCTTTAACGCTGGTATGGACCGCCACTCCGCGATTTCTCGAATTCGGAATAGTGCATATTGAAATTTAGCTTTTTGATGATTTTGGACAGTCCTAGCTCTGCAATTTTCCCCACACGCCCATATAAAGTTTTTTTTTTCTTATTTTGTTGCGAGGAATCATCTTTCACAGTTTGACGGTATAGTTCATTAACACTCTATATATATTGTGACTCGCATGTCAACACATGAAGACGATCGTCCAACTTTTACCTCTCCATTAAAAATTTCGCTATTGAAAATTCGGAAGAGAAATTTCAGATCACTGGACGCGGTTACACTGACATCATGTGCTCCGTTATTATGAGTCCAAGATATCCAGACACAGCTATCTTCTATTTCAAAAAGTCTAGGACTACCATAATGTTGAAATCATAATTCGTGGAGAATATGTTCTGTCTACAACTTATGATAAACTTCATATATGCATAAAGCACTTTAAAAAAAAAACGTTATAAAAATATATTGTAATATTTTAACACTGGGCATCTCCCTGTTGTTGCTTGACAAATAAATAAATCTTCGTTATAGAGAATTAGCAAGGAACGAGTATCTGGGCATCGCTACACCAGAAACGAACACCAGCATTATATTCTGAAATTGGCCTTTCACACTATCACAACAGAAACTTTCCCTTTATACTACGAAAAATGCCCTATGTTCTTACTTCGTATGTAGAACACAATACCAAGGGCAAAAATTAACTGAATTGTTTAAACGTATAGGATGACATCGGCGATATGTCTATATATCGCCGAAAGTGTGTGGTTTCGAATACAGAATCCACACATGGTTTGAAGCCAGACGTGTATAAATTAAGACACTGAAATGTGAATGATTTGTAAAAATTTACAAATTTCGTATCATGATTTTGTTTAATCACAATACTATTTCAAATTTTTAAAAAAAAACATGTAATATTCGTAAGTTCAAAGTAGCAAAAATATTCTACATGATAAATCATTTGTACAAAGTTCAGAGCAGTTTGCTTATCTTAAAAATTGACCTTTATCTTTTATTTTTTTTTATTATTTGATAAGGCTTGCAATTAATTTCACTATTTATCAAATTATTCCTTATATACAGTATATAATTGATCAACATTTGTTATATATTTATTTTATATCAAATCTTAAAACCGATTACCTTGAATGTGAAATTTATTCTATTATTTAGCATAGGAATTTGTTCAAACCAAAGAAACTATACAGGGTGAGCAATTTAAATGAGGTCTACAAAATCGAATGCATGGGCTTTTGTAACTTAGGATAAGATGGATTAACAATGAATGAGATAAAAGAAATTAGAAAAAGAGAACTTCAATATTTACTATGACCCCACCAACGAACTTGCAAGTTAATTAATGTACAGTTAAGTAACTATGTATTTAAGACTTCATTATAAGAACTGATCTTTTCTTTAATGTTTGTTATCGCTAATATAGTTGGATTATTTATTTATATTAACCAGTCCTAAGAATTCTAGTTAACGAAAGTTGAAGAAATCGCGTCAGTTGCATACGAGAGGAACAGGGTCGCAGTCTAGGCAGCTAAAAATAAATAAATAAAATAGACCTTGAGAGAAATTTAACATTTTACTATAGACTTGATATAGCACGGTGGCTTAGTGGTAGAGTGCTCACTTCTGGTGCAAGGGCTCCCTGTTTTGATGTCCAAGTCTTACGTTCAGTTTTTTTGCATGGGTGGATTGGCTTAAGATGTTCGAAGGCGCTAAGGACAATCGCGTTCACCAAAGAAGGTGCGAGCTAGGCACAAAAAGCTTGAGAACTACTGCTCTAGAGCATGATTTGAGAAAGGTGAGCAATAACAATTCAGAGTGGATTGAACTGATATTAAAACAGGATCGTTGGAGAGGTTTTGTCTTAATAACAGTTGAGCTAATGGTTTCGTTAAGCCAATAATTTCCAGTTGACCAATGTATGACGTATGAGCATGCCTTTACGATCACAGAAACGACAGAGAGAAATAGGTAGAGGAAAGTAAAGGAAGACAATGAAATAATCAAATGTCGGTAGTACCCAGTAGTCACAGATCGACAAAAAAAAAAAACTCTACTATTGATGTTGGCCTGTCATCATTGCTTTTTAACTTCACAATTCTGTCTATTCCTTGTCCTATCTACGTGGCTTACTGAGAATGGGAGCAGGAAATTATGGCGTCACACACCACGTTGGAAATGATTGTATTAACGGTGTTGAGTACATACACTATATGCCACTTTTTTAACCCATTGATTTATATGAAGAATTATTTTCTGTTTCCTTTAAATTGCATTGGAATCTTAACAAGTGGAACATAGTTAGTAAATAGAAATCACAAGCTCCCGGTGTATAAACCCTAACCGAGCTCGGCAACCAAATATATTGATTTTTATTCCTTAGATGATGGGGTAGTTGTCCACCAAATTTCGCTCAGATTTGGTCAGTAGTTACCGAGAAATAAAGCACTACATACAGGTCGAGAAATAAAGTACACCTTATCCCACCCACCACACACATACACCTGAAATGAAACTATAGTGAAACTTCTATATAGCGGTCAGTAACAGGGAACATAAAACTGACCGTTATTTGGAAGTGTCCGCTATTCGGAAAAGCTTAGGTTGCAACACAAAATTACTGCAATGTATACACAAATTTAGGTAACATTATCATGCTGTTTATTTACATACGTAATGTATATTAATACAGTTTTCTAAATACAGTAAAAAGGAAATTTCAGTACAGGTCCTTCCTTTATATTATACTGTACTCGATGCCTGCGTATTGCAAATGGATCACTTGTAGCCAGACGACGATAAAATGCACGAGACGTCATTCCATTGTTCAAACTATGCTGAAAATGGCTACTATACAGTATGCACTTAAAAAAAAATACAGAAGAAATGCAATACCTTATTCAACAATGAGCGCTAAAGTTAGAAATTCTGACCGTTATTGTTTGAAATTCTAGAAAATAGGAGAGTTTATTCTTGGCTGTCCGTTGTTTCGAAGTTCTACATAGGTGCTGAGGAATAGTTTTCAGTGTCCACGTCCGTTGTTGAGAATGTTCGCTATTCAGAAGTAACTTTTCCATTGTACCAAATGATATTCTGCCGGGGAATTGAAAACTGGCCGTTATTAAAAGATGCCCGCTTTTTAGAGGTGTCCGTTAGGAGAAGTTTCACTGTATAAGCTCTCCTATTCTAAGACTGAGAGCAAATTATTATTATTATTTTACTGATTTCTTCTTCAAGTTTGTTTAAATATCCCTTGCCTTGTAAAAATGGATTTGCGTTACACATAAATTTAGCATTACTTAAAAAATTTATTATTAAATTTTAAAATTATGCACTGCTCCACTTACCTGGTAATCATGTTCTATTTCGGTGTAATCTTCAGAATCAACTCATTGAAAGGATTTTTCACTTGATACGGTAAAATGTATTGTTATTATTACTTTTTGAATCTCAATCTTTCGCCCCTGTACACTATAGGTTAAAATGAAATGAAACGAATTTTTTTTTTTTTTGAGTTTAACGTTCCACGATTATGCCCTTCAGGACAAGGGAGACCGACGATTAAAAGAAGTGAATGATGACAGAAGAATTGGTGGAATCAGAGAGTATGTTGTCCACCACAAACTTATTTGTCCGTGGATCTAACCACAGCCCCACGCACTACAGGTAAGCGCTCTACCACTGAGTCACGGTGCCTCCCACTATAAGTTAACTAAAAGATCTAAGTGAGATCTACTTGTTTACTTTCAACAAATTTGTAGCCCACCCAGTGGCGTAGCACACTTTTGCGCCCCCCCGCAAAGTATAGAGAAGGGGCCCTAGTTGTAAAGCCGACAGAAGTAAGGTTGAAGTTCTACTTCTTTAAATCTTTATTCATAGCAAGACTTCGAGGGCCCCTATACCTCGGAGCCCCCTGCACTGAGGGGGTTGCGGGGGCAGCTGCTACGCCACTGAGCCCACCGCAACTAACCTGAACTTCATATCATATTTATGCAATTATTAAAAGATTTTGTTATACAGAACAATTCGTCAGCTATCGACATCTATTAGCGTCAGACAGGCAAGTGATAGCGCATGTAGTGACATCTATTAACGTAACTGTTTATTATTAGGAATTAGTGTGAATATTACGAATTACTGCTACGTTTGTCGTTTATTTTAAGGCATTATCACTTCATACCTTCTCTTTCTACAACACACATTACAACTATCTTAAGGAAGGTTGTATAAACATTCCATGCACAGACTGACATGTCTTCCTTTTAAATTAAGATGATTATTAAGAGCAAAAAAGCAAATAAAAATAACTTGCAATATAACCCGTGTCAGTTAGAACATTCTACCAATGAACATAGATGAGCTAATTGTACGATTGAGAGAAAGCGTTACCTTCTGAAATCAGTGACGACGCTAGTTTTAATTACTTGGAGGTTGAGACGGAGAGGCAGAGAAAGACGGACAACTTTTGTTTTTGCATAAAAAAGAAAAAAATATATACTTCATTTACATTACAATACATCTTGTCCGAGAGGGAGAAGGATATTGATATTATAAATGGAAAAATATCAATATAATGAAATACAAACAATAGATGATTAAAGGGCCGCGGTGGCTCAGTGGTAGAACGTTCACCTCTGGTGCTAGGGGTCTCGGGTTCAAACCCTGCTCCCGCCAAGTGAACTTTGTGGTGGACAAACACCGCGTGCGTGGGTTTTCTCGGGGTTCTCCCGTTTCCTCCCACTTTTTTCATTCCACCATCTTACTCATCTCTCATCATCACCGTCTCCTTTAGCCTAACCGGCATAACCGTGGGACGTAAAACTCAAAAATTTCATTTCATTTCACTAGATGATTAAATCATTGTTTATTAAGTTTCAATTTAAAAAGTTGCACAATGTAATAGAATAGCACTCTAGAGAACGAATAATGCCAAACAAGTTTTTTTTTATTTTTACAGTGCACTTATACGTGTGGAACAATTTATAACGCTGAACAATATTTTTCTTCCATAACCGAGAGGCTGTGGAATTGCTCCAACGCATTGCTTTATTTTCTACTGGGAACTGCTAAAAAAAAGAAAACATTTTCTATTCGTTACTAACAAGGGACATCACCCAATTGTCCGGCTCCGATTTCAATGAAATGTTTCTAGCAGATAGAGGAGATATATGTATTATTTGTGATGACAGAAATTTTTTTCATGGTGCATGTTTTCTATTTTTTAAAAATAATTTTTAAAAGTTGTGATGTAATTATTATAGATTACTGGAGAAGTCCCTTACTAACCTTTGTAAACGGAACGTTAATGAAAGAACAACCATGTAGATATATATAAGGCCTAGAGGAAAGTTGTATGGTACGTATGACCTTGGTGGCAGCCATCTTGAAATCCGCCATTTTGAATTAGGGTAATATGGTACATAATTTCGGGCTAGAATTTAATCAGGAAGACAATGGTGAAGCTAGTTTTGAGATATTCCCATTTGGGGAAAAGTTAAAGGTATGTGATTGTTCACTTCCTACGTGTGAAAGTCCCTTACCTCCGCTTCTAACCCGCGTATTAATGATAATAAGTGGATAAAAGCTTCTGTAATACATATTATGCCTCGAGGGAAGTGATAAGGTAAAGGTAACCTTGACGGCAGCCATCTTGAAATCCGCCATTTTGAATTAAAGTAAAGTTTGAAAAATGAAAACCATAGCATGTGACACCTCGTTTTAATAGCAATTTTTTCCAAAAAGCCAATGGTATGCTTATTTCTGTTCTATAGTTAACCAGCATGAATTTAGGGCTGCTTCTAATGTGCACCAAACGTCCATTTCGATCTCTCAAATTGGTAACACTCCTAATTTTCACCGCATGTTTTAAGATCCCAACTGGCACTTTGCAATTGTTGCCATGGCTCAAGTTTTCTAAATTTGTTACATTTTTAAGATTTGTGATTTGTCAGTTCGTGAATAGTGTTGGGATAAGCGTCCAGCAATCTTTCTGAATTTTGAAGAATTGCAATGTAATTATTTATTTTAAACGAGAATACATGAAGAACCTATGGACCTATGTTACGTAAAGAAATACAAATGAAATTATAACAAATTGGAGTTATACGAACACAAAATTGGTGTTATACGAACACAAAATTATCAGGAAATGTAGCATACAGGTTGCGCAAACGAGAAACAATAACTTTTTTAATAAATACAACTTTAAAGGAACAGTAGCAATGATAGAAAATATCAAAGAGGCATAATATGACTGTTCCCAAAACATTGTTTGTCTTTGTACCATGACCTTAATATGAAAACAGGTAACTTGTTTATAAAGACGTGTAACTTAATTGAGTTCCAGATCAATACTGATTATAAATCTTACAAACATGAATCATCGACAACAATTGCTAGAAAACAAACGACTTTTTTTTTGTCTGAGCAGCTAAAAAAAAATTCCAAAGAAAATAAATAAATAAATACACAATAAAGAAATAAATATAAAACAAAACAAAAGACCCTTGATTTACACAACAATCATATTTCATTTTCCTTTTTGAAGTGAATTTTCATTTGATTTTTCGTCTCATCTACTATACAAACTACGTCTTCGGCATTACCTGAATGCAAAGTTGGAGTTCTATCGTTGTGCGATGATTCACGTCAGTAAACGAGTTTTTGAAGGGCAGGTATAGGAAATAAATAATTACATGGCAAGTCTTAAAAATTCAGAAAGATTGCTGGATGCTTATTTCAACACTATTCATGAACTGACAAATCATAACTCTTAAAAAATGTAATAAATTTCGAAAACATGAGCCATGACAACAATTGCAAAGTGCCAGTTGGAATCTTAAAACATGCGGTGAAAATTAGGAGTGTTACCAATTTGAAAGATCGAAATGGACGTTTGGTGCACACTAGAAGCAGTCCTAAATTCATACTAGTTAACTATAGAACAGAAATAAGCATACCATTGGCTTTTTGGAAAAAAATGCTATTAAAACGAGGTGTCACATGCTATGGTTTTCATTTTTCAAATTTCACTTTAATTCAAAATGGGGATTTCAAGATGGCTGCCGTCAAGGTTACCTTTACCTTATCACTTCCCTCGAGGCATAATATGTATTACAGAAGCTTTTATCCACTTATTATCATTAATACGCGGGTTAGAAGCGGAGGTAAGGGACTTTCGCACGTAGGAAGTGAACAATCACATACCTTTAACTTTTCCCCAAATGGGAATATCTCAAAACTAGCTTCACCATTGTCTTTCTGATTAAATTCTAGCCCGAAATTATGTACCATATTATCCTAATTCAAAATGGCGGATTTCAAGATGGCTGCCACCAAGGTCATACGTACCATACAACTTTCCTCTAGGCCTTATATGTATTTACATGGTTGTTCTTTCATTAACGTTCCGTTTACAAAGGCTAGTAAGGGATTTCTCCAGTAATCTATAATAACCACATCATAACTTTTAAAAATTATTTAAAAAAAAATAGAAAACATGCACCATGGCAAAAATTTCTGTCATCACAAATAATACATATATGTACTCTATCAGCTAGAAAAAATCATTGAAATCGAAGCCGGACAATTGGGTGATGTCCCTTGTAAGTATTATAAAGCAACTTCAAAAATAAAAAAAAATACGAATAATTAACTCTATGTACTGTTTTTACATACATGTATAACATCCCACGACATGAAATTAACAGTAGCAGAAAACGCATCTTTGAAATGATGCACTATGTGCAAGGTACTCTGCTTTTCTCAACGTGCGAATAGAAATAAAGCTGTGTAATTCTTTCCGAATGTGTAACGCACTGAAAACAATAATTTCCTTCTGGATGCTTTGCAAAATCACTAGTGATGCTCACAAGACGATATGAGACGAGACATAAGGTTTTCTCGTCTCGTGTAATCATAGGAGCTTTAAGATGGGTTTCCACGTTAGAAGAACTTGTAGCTGTCATAAAAAAAAAATCGTGAAACCCTAACATATTTCACCGTGTACATATAGATTTGAAAGGGCCATAAAACATTTTGTCCATCTTGCAAGGAGTCGAACAGTGTCCAACTTTCTGGGACGTCTTGCTTGCTACCTGATATCGCCCTCCCGCTCACATAAATGAAAAACCAGTTTCGCCGCTTCCGAAACAACGGATTCTTTTGGACAGGGAGGGGGAGTGCGCCAAAAGACAAGTTTTTAATGAGGAGGTTAATTGTTTGTCCACTAGACTGCAGTGCTGCACGGGTGGTGATACCTTTCTTGCTTACAAGAAGTTGTAAAATCTAAATAGTAGATAGAAAGATCGGGTAGCAAGGTCTTTTTTATGACAGCTACAAAATTCATGTAAAATGAAAACGTGGTCTTAGCATTTGCGGCGCCTAAGGCCAGCGATCCCCGCGGGGCTCTTTGCCAGTTGCATGGCACAATATCGAAAGCAAAACTGTCAACCACGAAATATAAATCAAGAAAACATAAAATTATTCGCAATTTCAGCAATGTGTTTCTTTACAAATGGCAATATTACCGAGAGCTGCTTAACATACGCAATGTCACATTACATATACAATTACCAATAATGAAATATAGTACTTGATTTTCAATAACTTTTCTTAAATTGTTTGAATTTGCTTGTCATGGGTCCTCCAGCTTTATTTTGAATATTTCTTCAGAGATAAGTGCATCATCATCATAGGTATTCTGCCATTCTATCATAGGTATTCTGCCATTCTTTGCGGCCTCTTGCCACAACTGAGAAGCTTTCATACCCCAGGATCTTGAGCTAATCTTTTTGTCTTTACGTACGATCTTTCTGTTTTGATATCGTCCATCAATTACTGTAGCTTCCTTCGCCCTCTTCCTCTCTTTCCTGCCACCACACCCTCTTGCATGTTCCTCATGACACAGTTCCTTCTTAGTCAATGTCCCAACCAGTTTCCCTCCTTTTTCTCAATTATATCTAAAAATATTCTTTTCTTCCCCACCATTTCTAACACTCTTTCATTCATTTTGAGCTCGAACCAGCTAATTCTCTCCATTCTTCTCCACACCCACGTTCTGAAATCTTACAGTCCTTTTTTAAAATCATTTTTGCGTAATGTCCATGTATCTTACCAATACAGCATAATACTCCACACGAAACATTTTATGAGTTTTTGTCAGTTCTTTATTCAAGGCCTCACAAAATAGTTTGTTCTTCCTCCTAAAGGCGTCTTTCGCCATTCCTATCCTTGCTTTTATTTGACGTTCGCATTACACATCACCATTAATAATACTACCCAGGTATCGAAACCTATTCCATTCCATTCCCTCCTTCTGAATGCTAAATTGTATGGTGCAAGAAACAAATGAAGAAACTGAGCACTGGCTAATAATCAGCTTCTTACGTCACTAAAATACATTTCCAGCACCGTTGTTGTTCTTGAATTTAAATGTGGGATATGCAGTCGATAGTTGTTCCACGTTTCGGTCCTTCTCCGAGATCAAACCAACACTTTCTCACGCATATTGACTGCCTTGGTCCTAGATTTGATTCCTGGTGGAGGAGCATTACAATTTGAAGGTATTACGGTAGTTTCGATTCTATCTTAAACTGTAGGTCCACGTCTCATATAGCCTTAGTGCTGAAATGAGACATTAATTAAACTTAAAAAAAAAAAAAACTAACAAAATCACTTACTGCCTGCTGATCTAAAACGAAACATATGATGGGTGAACAAAACCAATCCTTGATTAGATATCAAGGGACAAGGAGAAAACTATTAAATGTCCTTATACAATGTGGTGTAATGAGATCAATAAGCACAGAATAACGTGGAAAAGAGTTTGCAAAAGATATATGATCGAGGAGAAGAGCTCGAGAGACATTCATTCATCAGTGGCTTGACAATGGTTCACTATGTTAAATATAATTTATTTTCAGAATATAATTCATTTCACCTTTGATAAAATCATTCTATTCGGAATTATTATAATTTTCATTAAGGTGGATCACCACCCGGAAGTCAGTACATATTTTAGATCATTTCCTTAACTACTGTGCAATGAAACATTACATATTATAAATATTGTACTATAAGATAGAGTATTGTTTCAGCTACAGCACCAGACTGATTCATTTGGTTTTGTTTCCTGATATCGAAAAATGTAACAAATAAAAGAAAATATTTTATTCGTTTTACAATGAACACACAAGAGGGCACTTGCTGATAGATCTTATTTGAAGCGCTCTATTTTATGAAATGTTTATATGTATGTGTAAAGTACTTTAAGGAAACAATCATATCACGAAATAGATATACTATTTCACCGTTTTTCATGTTATGTTCCATATTTTATTTAAATATTAATTTACATTTAAGAAAATAGATTTTGAGACGAAACTTGCGCAGAACGAAATAATGCGTTGTTGCCAAATTTGTACGTTTACTGTAGTAGTCACAATAAGAAAATTCCTGGATTCTAGCGTTGCAGTTCGAGAAGCGGAATCACGGTAAGGGTCAAAAACTAAGTTTTCCAGTAAGTATCTAATCAGAATTCCATGATTACTCCCTTTATTATCTGGCATCAGTAAACACTCGTAAATCGTATCTTTACATGTGAAATGTTTGAAATTGAATTGACAATACAATCAAAATTTCAAAATGCTGCCAAATCACAGAGTTTCTTACAACGTATGCGGATGAATCTTATTTGCTCCCAAAATGCGGTCATGCCAGCATTAAGGCTGACATATGGTAACAATTCTGGGCATCACTCAAGCAGACGGTTCTACCAAATTTTGACACATTTCTTACATTTTCAGGTGAGGTTAGAGCTTCGTAATTATTTCTTTTAGTGCACTAAATAAGAAGCCCCATTACTACTTGCAGATTGACTTCAGCAGGGATCAGTACAAATATGATGTGGGTGTATAGCATAAAAAGAACAGTGTATAAAACACGAAACAACTTGTGCTAGATGGTCACTAAAAAGCACGAATGCTATCTAATCGAGTCAGGTCAGGAGCACAGCATTGAAGTTCAAGCGGTAGAGAGAGGGTGCGTCCGTAGGAAGCAGGCACGTCAGCGACGGGGGATATACGCACAAACGACGGTTGTGGAAAAGCAAACTTACACAAACAATACTTTCACTATCCCTCAAAATTCATTTCAATATGCTGTGCACTGACAGTAATTACTTATATTTACACTCATTCCTCACAAAAAAAAAAGAAATCTTTGAGTTTTACGTTTCACGATTATGCCAGTTAGGCTAAAGGAGACGGTGATGATGAGTAATGAATGAAATGGTGGAATGAAGAAAGTGGGAAGAAACGGGAGAACCCCGAAAACCCACGCACACTGTGTTTGTCTACCACAAAGTTCACTTGGCGGGGGCTGGGATCGAACCCGGGACCCCAAACACCAGAGGTGAACGTTTTACCACTGAGCCACCGCGGTCCCACTCACAAAAAGGAAGTTTTACATCGTATTTTACATATAAATTTTCTATTTGGTAGAAACGTCTGTTCGAGTGAACCCAATTCTGATCATATGCTCTCTTGAACCGCTGTAGAAAGAAAGTAGCCAACCTACCCCTACTCTATTGAGTTAGGGGGCGCTTAACCTATGCTAGGTTAATAGACTACCACAAAATACTTGAGTACATTTTTTTGTATAAAATACTGAGACAACCGCTAAACACATTTAAATGATACATTGAGAAAATAAACTCTTGGTATTATTTTCTCAAACCCCTAAACAAATGCTGTAGCGTTGGCACACCCTTAATAAACGCCAATTTTTGCGAGAACGTAATTTAAATACATCCGGTGTATTACACCCACAACAATTACAGAGTTCTTTCTAGTACATGGCTGAATTTTCGCAACTCATCATCAACCTTGCGATCTTAACAAATAATCATGTTTCATCCCACTTCCATAGCAGCGTGACAATGCTTTTCTTTCTTTCTTTCTTTTTTTTAAAAAAAAGTTTTTATAATAAGAATAATTATTACAAATTTTGAATGCATTTGTTCGAGTAGGTAGAAGCAACAACAATATTTTATCAACAAGTAAATCCATGGTAAATGCATACGTCTTGGTGTTTGTAAACTGGTCACACCTACACCCAACAAGTGACAAGCTCTGTTACCAATCAAGGGCTGGTTAATGATTGTCTAAAAACTTCTCCACCATGACAATACAAGCAGGTGACAAATAGGGAAGAAGGCGGCATTTCACAACACACCCAATCTTCGATATTCTGAAAAACAAATCATTCAATTGGTCAATGACTTCACTCTTCCTTTTCAACTATATATTTTTTCAGGTGAAAAAAATATTTTTTGAAGATTTCTGTCTTTCTTTTATCTGAATTATTAAGTATTCTGTCTTTTGGCAGGTTTTGGGACTTTATTTTGTGTGTGTGTGTGTGTGTTAAGGTTTAGGCCTGCAAATGTTTTTGCCACGTTTCTCGATCTTCAGCTTCCTCTTTTAACTCCCAATATTTTCTATTCTTTAAATTATAGATCAGTTGTGTTCTTCTTCTTCCTATTTCTCGCATCCCCTTCGCTCCTATCCATTTCAAAACATCCTCATTTGTTACTCTCTCTATCCATTTTATCTTCTCCATTTTCCTCCAACATTGCATTTCGAAGCTTTCCAAATATTTCTTCTCTAACTAACTTCCAACTCCCTGAACCATACAATCCAATGCTCCATATATAGCACTTGATCAACTTCTTCCTTAGTCTAGTATTAAGGCTGCTAGTTAAGAGTGATCTTTCCTTGCTGAATGCTTCTTTGGTTATGGTAATTTTTGACCTAGCCCAGTATAAAGCGTCTTTCGTCAAAATACTTCCGAGATACTTTAAATTATCTAAATGAACATTAACACGTAGAAGGACATAACTTTTATTCAACATCTGTCCAGAATTTCAATATTGCTTTACAAAACGAGAGGCGATTCGTGAGTGAGTAAGAATTAAGCCCAAAGTCAAGGGAGAGCTAGGAGGAGTCTGCCTCCCCGAACTTTTTTGCAGTCTGCGTCAGATCACGATGTGTCAGATATATATTAATTTAAAAAATTACATTTTAGATATTTGTACGAAATGCTTTATTTCCAACTCATTTTAATCTCTTTAAGAAACCAGGAGAAGGAGATGAAGAAATGTAGAAAACAGCTAGAAACGAATGAAGGTCAGAAGATGCCATATTATCTTCTCAGTGAAATGTTTATACCAATTTCTTGGTAACTCATCGTCAATGGCATCATAAATCTAGCGTTAGGAATTTAAAGTTGGTAATCGTAGTAAGCGGAATGGCCTGAAATAAATATGGGTTTAAAAAGGGTCAAAGTCAGGAAAAAATAAGTGTTAATTCCCGTGAATTCCAACCAGTGATGACATTAAATTTAATTTACGAGTCGGGAGGAGGCGATACCATCGGGGAGAGCCCGCTCAGCTCTAGCGTCGTCACTGATTCCGACTGAACTTGGTACGTTATTTGCGTCTGAGATACATGTAGGGTAGGTTGGAGCGAAAAAATCAAAGTTGTGCAATCAAATAGCACTAGGTGTCAAAAGTTGTGTATTGACTAGTATAACATTTGTGATTTTTTTCATAATTTTTGAACTTCATCTTCATTCTCCGCAAGAGCCTTAAATGTTTTCAATTTTGATGAAAATTTGAATTTTCTTGAAAATACTGAATTTTTTTTTAAAGCTTTCCAATAAAATCGAAATAGGTGACAAAAGTTGGATTATGAGTAGATTGACTGCACCATTCATGATTTTTAAAATAATTTGCATCTCCATCCCCCGCAAGCGCCTGAAATTTTGATGGTATGTTCTAAGGCATATTCAAGAGCATTTAGATGGTGCAACAGTGGGTCCTCAAAAACTGTAGAGAACTATAGAAAAACGTTTAACCAATTGTAGGGGACTGTCCCCTCTAATAATATGATTTGAGATGTGTTTTTTGGGGAGAAATGTGACAATTAGTGTTCGACTGACACAAAGGAAAGTGACACGAAATTGATGTCCCCCAGAATAAGCCACAAATATGCTCGCTTCCCAATGTTGAAGGCAACTCTGCTACCCTGATCCTCCAGAGCATCGTTTTTCAAATTCATAAATATTTTGAACAACGCTAAAAAAAGGAAGGGTATTACTCGTCCCCCCCTTCAATGTTGAAGACATATATGCGCCGATGATTGTGAAGTTTTACCAATCGTTAATTTTCAAGCGATTGAAGGAAAAGGACATCAGAAACTTTAGCACAGACCAAACCTTACCACTATGTGGGATATTTGTAAAGCAATCTCTGCTGGTGAGTTTTCACCGAACTTTGTATCAAGAAGTTCGGGAAAAATATTCTATGCCAGATGGATAACTACTGCCAACTAGGGCCGTAACTTGTGGGGGGCAGGGGCAACTACCATCCAGGGAAGCTCATAGCCGTTCAAGGGGGCCCATTTTAAGACAAACTTTTTACTCGATATACGATACGAACGTGAAATTATAAATGAAGCATCAAACAGGTTCACTACATTAGACCTACATAAACAAAACATCACACAAAAGATACATAAAACAAAAATGCGTTTTGGGCCCATTTCAGTAAAATATATCTACAATTAGGGGTCCTAGAAATAATATTTATTCGTATGGCTTTGAAATTTGTCAATATTGTCCTCTTAATTAATTTGTTATGTATGGAACGGTTCCAGAGGCGTAACAAACGGCCCCACAGATTTTGCCATGCGGGAGGGCCTACAAGCTCCGGGAGCCCATAAAGAGTAAGAGAAAGATGGAAAGACGGGGCCCAAGAATTAGAAAAACAACTTTTTTAGGGGCTCAAATACGCGTATTAATGCTCCCCCCCCCCCCAGAAAAATCTAAGTTACGGCGCTGCTGCAAACAGAGTGCTTAGAGTGTACATAAGCACTACTACCCCATCTTCGAACTAGAAGGAGCTGGTTACACTCATCATGAAAGTGTATGCTCCGATGTGGTTTTACATTAAATGTAATCCTGCTATCAAGGATGCTTCTGTGAACCTATATCCTTTTCACGGTACTTAAACAATGAACTGAAGGTCATTGGAGCTAGGGAATTCATCTTAGTGGTTTCTTGGCGCATCCGGAGAATTTACTGTTATCTACGCTCGCCGGTGATTGAAAGCATATTCGAAAACTAGCTATGCGTAGAATCCTTGACACAAGGTCGAGAATCTCAAACCAAACACGTCCTGTACGTAAGTTCAGTATTCCAGCAATACACTTTAGTGCTCAGGATTACACTGACCTAATCAACTGGAAGGAACGCGAAGTAACCGAGCCACCCCTGACGTGACATGTGTTGGAGAAGGATCTACAGAAATGTGTAACGGAAGGTTCATCTGTCCTCCTGTCTGTTTTCCATTTGTCATGTCATACCCAAGCAATCAAGAAGTGTGTTAAAACTGTTACCGAAGCTTCGTCTGAAGTGTGTAACCTTCGTGTGAAGGGTGTTTTAGCTCGAGATGGATTTATCAGAGTAATACTTTTGGATAAATCAATTATGCCCAGATTCGAAACAAAATCTGAATATAAACCAAAGAGTTAAAGAGATAATTTCCAAAGATAGGGTGGATGGGTGGAACTCTACATGCAGCCACCTCCTCATGATGAGTTTTGTGAACCAGTAAAAAGCTGCATATTAAAAATAAATTCAATGCAAAATTGTTAAATTTATATAATGTATCTTAATATTATGCTCAATGTATTTTTGATATTAGTGTGAAACCTCATTTTAAAACTTATTGGAGGTAACGAAGACAAAGAAAAAATATTTTTAAAATCATCGAAATTATACTAGTTACGCACAAGGCTTGACGTCTAGCAGATATTATCTGACAATTTTTGAAAATTGACAGTGTCTTCAATGAATTTTAAGATTTACCGTATACATTCCAAAATTTTAAGGTTCCTGCAGGCAATAAAATAAAGCACGAAAATTATTTTAATACCATAGGTGTTATGGTAGTGAATACAACTCTACCTTAAACTAATGTGAAGTGATTTGGAGGATTTTAAAACTTTTATAACATTTTAAGTGAAATTTCGAAATTTACCATAAAAACTGCAAAATTTCAGGCCCTTGCGGGAAAAGAAGATGCAAATTATTTTAAAAATCATGAACAATGTAGTTAATCTAGTCATTATGCAACTTTTGTCACCTAGTTCGATTTCATTGGGCAGCTTTAAAAATTTTTTAATATTTTCAGAAAAAATATCAAATTTTGATAAAAATTGCAAAATTTTAAGGCCCTTGCAGGGAATGAAGATAAAGTTAAAAAATTATGAAAAAATCACGAATGTTATACTAGTCAATACACAACTTTTGACGCTTAGTGCTATTTTGTTGGACAACTTTTGATAATCGACCCCCTATTTCGCTCCACCCTAATGTAGGGCCTAGAAGGTAAAAATGATGGAAATAATACCATCGTGGGCTTCTCCCCGGTTCTCCAGTTTCCTCCCGCATTCTCATTACACGAGTTATTTCATCATCATTGACTTTTCGTTTTCTTCAGCTTATAAGACATAATCGTGGGAAATAAAATTTAAAATTTAATTTTTACGATTAAAGAGTTTGGTAATGAAATATATTTAAATTACTGTATTGAGAACACACAATAATGTGACTGGCTTCATAAGCTTGCCGGAAACGGATTGCCGTTTGTTAGCAATGCTTAATTTTTGACATGGCTCAGTGGTAGAGCGTTCACCTCCGGTGCCTGGGGTCCCTGGTTCGATCCCAGCTCGCGCCGTGTGGACTTTGTGGTGGACAAACATCGTGCTCGTGGGTTTTCTCGGGGTTCTCCCGTTTCCTCCCACTTTCTTCATTCCACCATATCACTCATCTCTCATCATCACTGTCTCCTTTAGCCTAACTGGCATAATCGTGGGACGTAAAACTTAAAGATTTCATTTAATTTTTGACAGGGGTAAAAAGTCGGATTAGCGAGACTGGACGTATTGTACTCTACCAGATGTAATTTAACAATAAGCACTGGGAAAACAGTAAATGCAAGTGAGTAATGATAAAAAAATCACTGAAATGAGAAAGTGAATGATAATGGAAGAATTGATGGAATGAAAATGTGGGGGGGACAGGAGTATCCGAGAAAACCCACTTACACGATGTTGTCCACCACAAATTTACTTGGGCGTGGATCGAACCAGGGATTCAATGTATACACGACTCCAAAAGTGCATTACCACCTGCAATTCTCGTTTTCCTGCAATAGCAGGCAACCCAAAAGGCTCGGCGGTTGGGTTGGTTCCGAATTGGAAAGGCGCTGGACCAAACCTCAATTTTGTAATAAATATATCAGTGTGGCAGACTGCAAATGAGGGAATAAAACAAATTGTTAAAAATGACAATAATATTATCATGACGGAGATGGATGACATCAAAAGTTACAAAATGATCTTACTTAAGCAGTTCAAAAAAGATGAATGGCAAAAGACACATATCAGAGGAAAACATTTCTCTCCTCACCTCCCAAAAAAAGAATCTCATAAAAAAGAAAAAGTTACATAAAGTTACGTAAGTTTTAATATAAAAGCCCCACTCTATATTGTGAAAGTTGACACCCGAAAGGCAAGAACAACTGAACCAAAGTCAATAAAATTGTGCACAGATATTGTAGACGTAAAAGGAGGGAATAGGAGTTTCGTATTTTCCTGGAAAAAACGGTTGGGTGGGGCACGGACCCCTCCAAACCTTTTATCACGAAATATCAAAACTGCTAGTAACAGTATGTCAGAAGTGTGTAAAAGACATGAATAATTGCAACGGAACATTTTGTATTGAAAATACGCAAAAACTAAAGGAATACGGCCTTTTTAAATTTTCTGCGGAAAAACGGATTTAGGGGCAAAAGCTCCCACCCAAAATTTTGAAACTTGATGTCCGAAAGGCAAGAAGTGAACGAAATTAAGCGCAGATATTGCAAACGTAACATGAGGATACGAGTTTCGTATTTTCCTCGAAAAAACGGTTAGGTGGGGCACGGAACGTGGCACGGAAAATCAAATGTGCTGGTAACAGCATGTCAGATGTGTGTAAAGGACATGAAGAATTTAATCAAACTGCGTCTATGGACAACACGCAAAAAATAAAGGAAAACATTTATTTAAATTTTCTGTGAAAAAATCAGTTTTAAGGGAAAAAAGCTCAAACCCAAAATTTAGAAAGTTGATGCCCGAAAGGCAAAAGAAGTGAACCGAAGTGAATGAAATTGTGCACAAATATTGTAGATATGAAATGGGGGAATACGGTTTTAGTATTTTTCTGGAAGTAACGGTTCGGTGGGGCACTAACCCCTCCAAACCTTTGATCACGAAATATCAAAAGTGCTAGTAACCGTATCTGAGATGTGTGTAAAGGACATGAAGAATTGCAACGAAACTTTATGTGTGGACAAAAAAATAAATGAATATTGTTTTTTTATTTTCCGCGGAAAAACGGTTTTAGAGGGAAAAATTCCCACACAAAATTTTGTAAGTTGACGCACGAAAGGCAGAAGAAAAAATGAAATCTTTCAGTTTTACGTCTCACGGTTATGCCGGTTAGGCTAAAGGAGACAGACGTTGATGATGAGTAATGAATGAAATGGTGGAATGAAGAAAGTGGGAGGAAACGGAGAACCCCTAGAAAACCCACGCACACGGTGTTTGTCCACCACAAAGTTCACTTGGCGGGGGCTGGGATCGAACCCAGGACCCCAAGCACCAGAGGTGAATGCTCTACCACTGAGCCACGGCGGCCCCTGAATAGCAGAAGTAAACCGAAGTGAATAAAAATTTTCACAGATATTGAATACGTAAAATGAGGATACGAATGTCGTATTTCCCTGGAAAAAACGGCCGCGTGGGGCACGGACCCCTCCAAACATTAGACCACGAAAAATAAAAGTTCTTGTAACAATATGTCAAATGTGTGTATAGAACATGAAGAATTGCAACGAAACTTTGTGTATGAACAATAGGCAAAAAATGAAAGAATACGTTTTCTTAATGTTCTGCAGGAAAACGGTTTTAGGGGGGCAAATGAACCCACCCCAAAAGTTTGAAATTTGACGCCGAAAAAGCAAGAAGAAGTGAACCGAAGTGAATGAAATTTTTCACACATATTGTGAAAATAAAATGTGGGAATTCTAGTTCCGTATTTCCTGAAAGAACTGTTAGGTGGGGCACGGACCACTCCAAACATTTGCTCAGGAAATATCAAAAGTGCTAGTAACAGTATATCAGATTTGTGTAAAGGACATGAAGAATTCCAATGAAACTTTATGTACGGGCAATACGCAAAAAAAAAAAAAAAAAAAAAAATGGAGAAGGGTTTTTCTGCGGAAAAACGGTTTTAGGGGCAAAAGCTCTCACACAAAATTATGAAAGTTGACGCCGTGAAGGCAAAAAGAAGTGAACCAAAGTGAATCAAATTGTGCACGGACATTGTAGACATAAAATGAGGGAATATGGGTTTGCTATTTTCCTGGAAAAAAGGAGTGGGTGCGGCACGGACCCTCCCTAACGTTTGATCACAAAATATCAAAAGTGCTAGTATGTCAGATGTGTGTCAAGGACATGAAAAATTGCAACATAACTTTGTGTATGGACAATACGCAAAAAGTAAACGAATACGGGTTTTTCTAAGTTCTGCGGGAAAACGGTTTTAGGGGGCAAAAGCTCCCACACTAAATTTTGAAAGTTGAACTCGAAAGGCAAACAGAAGTGAATCGAAAAAAAAAATGAAATGAAATCTTTAAGTTTTACGTCCCACGGTTATGCCGGTTAGGCTAAAGGAGACGGTGATGATGAGTAATGAATGAAATGGTGGAATGAAGAAAGTGGGAGGAAACGGGACAACCCCGAGAAAACCCACGCACACGGTGTTTGTCCACCACAAAGTTCACTTGGCGGGGGCTGGGATCGAACCCGGGACCCCAAGCACCAGAGGTGAACGCTCTACCACTGAGCCACCGCGGCCGCAAGAAGTGAATCGAAGTGAGTGCAAATGTGAACATATATTGTAGACATAAAATAAGGATACGGGTTTCATATTTTCCTGGAGAAAATAGTCGTGTGGGGCACGGACCCCTCCAAACCTTTGATCACAAAAAATTAAAATGCTAATAACAGTATGTAGAAAGTGTATAAGGGGCATGAAGAATTGCAATGAAACTTTTTGTATGGATAATACGCCAGAAATAAAGCAATTCGGGTTCTTTTATGTTCTGTTGAAAAATGGTATTAGGGGGCAAAAGCTCCCACACAAAATTTTGAAAATTGACGCCCGAAAGGCAAAAAGAAGTGAACCGAAGTGAATGAATTTCTACACAGATATTGTAGACGTAAAATGAGGGAATACGGTTTTCTATTTTCCTGGAAAACAGGGTTGGGTGCTGCATGGACCCCTCCAAACCTGTGATCACGAAATATTAAAAGTGCTACCAACAGTATGTCAGATGTGTGCAAACAACTTGAAGAATTCCAACATAACTTTGTGTATTAACAATACGCAGAAAAATGAATACTTTTTTTTTGTTCTGCGGAAAAACGGTTTCAGGGGCAAAAGCCACCACCCGAAATTTTGAAAGTTGACGTCCGAAAGGCAAGAAGAAGTGAGCCGAAGTGAATGAAATTATGCACAGATATTGCAGACGTGTAATGAGGGTACGAGTTTCGTACTTTCCTGGGAAAAACAGTAGGGTGGTGCACAGACCCCTCCAAACCTTTGATCCCGAAAAATCAAAAGTAAAAATAACAGTATGTCAGATGTGTGTAAAGGAAATAAAGAATTGCAACATAACTTTGTGTATGGACAATACGCAGAAAGTAAATGAATACGGGTTTTGTTATGTTCTGCGGGAAAACGGTTTTTGGGGGGCAAAACCTCCCAAACAAAATTTTGAATGTTGACTCCCGAAAGGCAAAAAGAAGTGAACCGAAGGGAGTGAATTTGTGCACAGATATTGTAGACATAAAATGAGTGAATACGGGTTTCGTATTTTCCTTTAGAAATCGGTTGGGTGGGGCACCGACCCCTCCAAAGCTTTGATCACAAAAAATGAAAAATGCTTGTAACAATATGTTAGATGTGTGTAAAAGACATGAAGAATTGCAACAAAACTTTCTGTGTGGACAAAAAATAAAGAATATGTTTTTCTTTTTTGCGGAAAGACGGTTTTAGGGGCAAAAGAACCCAAAACCAAAATTTTGAAAGTTGACGCGCGAAAGGTAAGAAGAAGTGAACTGAAGTGAATGAAATTTGGACAGATATTGTAGACACAAAATTAGGGAATAAGTTTCCTTATTTTCCTGGAAAAAACGGCCAGGTGGAGCATGGATCCCTCCAAACCCTTCATCACGAAATATCAAAATATCTAGTAACAGTATATCAGATGCGTGTAACGGACATGAAGAATTGCATCAAACTGCGTGTATGGGTTGAGTTGAGTTGATTTTAGTTTAGCGTCCCTTTCAGCAGCGAGGCTATATGAGACGTGGACCTACTGATTAACGTGGAATCCGAACCACATGAGCTCCCGCCGGGGATCGAACCCGGGTCTCCCACGCCAAAGGCGCGTACGCTAACCGCTTAGCCACGGAGGAGCTCTGCGAGTATGGGCAATACGCAAAAAATAAACGAATACATTTTTTAATTTTGGTTAAAAACGGTTTTGGTTGGCAAAAGCCCCCGTCTACAATTTTGGAATTTGACCCCGAAAGGCAAGAAGAAGTGGACCGAAGTGAATGAAATGTCCACTAATATTGTAGAGGTGTTTCGTATTTTCCTGAAAGAAAAAAAAATAACCGAGGCGTTGAGTCGCGGGAGAAGTGGACCGAAGCGAAAGCAATTGTATGTAGATATTGGATATGTAAAATATGGCCTCTCGTGTTTCACAAGTGTCGTGTCTCCATCCGATTTCTTCAAATTTGGCAGATCAAGTAACAGCAAACACAAACAGTATAGCGCATTTTATAGTATTTCAGAAGGCACCTTTAACCCTTGCAATGTTTTTTCAGCATAAAGAAAAACACGTGTCGATTTATTTCCAGTTTGCTATTGGTATGCCAAATTTGAAGCAAAACGGATAGGAACACTTGAGAAACACGAGAGCCCTTATTTTACATATAATGTCTACACACAATTTGATTTGCTTGGGTCCACTCCTTTCTGAGCTATTACGGTAATATTTCCTTTTTTTTTGGGGATGGGACCTAGGCCCCAACACTGTTTTTCCGCAAAAATTAAAACACGTTTCATATACTGTTTTGCAAATAGTCCCTTTACGAAGTTTCGTTCCAATTCTCCATATTCTTTAGGAACTTTTGCGTATGCTTATTTGCACTTTTGATATTCCGTAATCAACGGTTTAGAAGGTCCGTGCCTCACTCAACCGCTTTTCCCAGGAAAATACGAAACCCAATTATCTCGTTTTTCGTCTACAATATCTGCGCACAATTTCATTTAATTCGGTGCACTTCTTCTTGCATTTTGGGCCTCAAATTTCAAAACTTGGGATGGGGGCTTTTGCCCCCTAAAACAGTTTTTCCGCAGAAAATAAAAGAAAAACCGTATTCGTTTATTTCTGCGTATTGTCCCTACACAATGTGTCGTTCCAATTCGTCATGTCCTTCAAACACTTCTGTTATTAGCAGTTTTGATATTTCATGATCAAAGTTCTGGAGGTGTGTGTGTCCCACCTAAACGGTTTTCTTTTTTTTTTCTCAGGAAAATGAGAAAAACGTATTTCCTCATTTTATGTCGACAATATCTGTGCACAATTTCATTCAGTTCGGTTCACTTCCTCTGGCCTTCCGGGCCTTAACTTTCAAAATTTTGGGTGATAGCTTTTGCCCCCTGAAATCGTTTCTCAGCACAAAATAAAAAAAAAAACCGTGTGCCTTTATTTTTTGGTATGTTGTTCATACACAAAGTTTCGTTGCAATTCTTTGTGTCCTTTACACACATTTGTCATATTGCTATTATCACTTTCGATATTTCGTGATGAAAGTTTTGGAGGGATCCGGTCCCCACCTAACCGTTTTTTCCAGGAAAATACGAAACACGTGTTCCCTCATTTTATATCTGCAATATGTGTGTGAAATTTCGTTTACTTCGGTTTCCTTGGTTTTTGCCTTTGGGGCGTCAACTTTCAAAATTGTGGGTGGGGTCTCTTGCCCCTTAAAACCCTTTTCTCCGCAGAAAATAAGAAAAACGTATTCGTTTATTTCATGTATAGTATCTACCTTCCAAATTTTATGAAGATCGGAGTGTTACACTTCAGAAGTGTTGCTTGTTAATAATAATATTTCTATAAAATTTTATGAACAAATAGAGGGAATTAAAGCGAAAAATTGGGATCAATTGGAACTTCGGCTCCTACCAACATTGAAAGAAATGACAGCACAGTATTTAGATGCAAGCTAGACATAAAATTTAGAACTGAGATTTAACTATATTTCTGTCATGATTTTAATGCACACTGCGAAGTTGTTAAATGCTAATTAAGTCAGGATTTCACATCCAAATTAAGTTGCAACATAATAATTCTTGTTAGAAAACCCGAATCGGCAATGCGAATTTAAGATTAGCCGATACTTTAGATAGCATGGGAAAAAGGTGAAGAGTGTAACCTAAGTGTGCTGCCAAGTGAGTTGCGAGGCGGTTTAATAAATTGGATGTCTTCTACTCGGCAGAGTCCACTTCAACCGTTTAATTTTGTTTTAAAACAAAACATTTTTGTCATGAGTTACATTTAGGGATGCGCACGAGACGAATCGAGACAGGATTTTCCTGATAAAATTCGAGTCGAGACATGGCACTTCCAATAGAGAAATATACATTTTTCGAGTCGAGACATCACTTTTACAGCACATTTTCGAGACGAGACAGCCACAAATCTTGTCTCGTGCGCATCCCTAGTTATATTAGCACACACTACATGAGTGACAATTTATATTATGATGGAATATACTATGAGCTTTAATAGAAAAAGTGTAGACACTTGATAATTATTTTATGTAGTAAGATTTCAATAGATTCAGTGCTTGATCGTGCCGTGTATGAAGTTATGAAATATGAATTAGTTTCAACAGGCGCGGATCCAAGAGGAATTTTATAGGGGATAGGGATACAGCCCCCCTCCCCCCCATGACGCTCAGGTGTACACTGGATAGAGTGGGTTTCAATCCTACTTTATTTACACTGGGTAAAGTTGGAAACTATGGTTTAGTCCAGCGTTTCCCAACCTTTTTCAACTTGCGGCACACCAGGGTAACTTGAATTCTCGCGGCACACATATTATTATTATTATTATTATTATTATTATTATTATTATTATTATTATTATTATTATTATTATTTGAAAATATAAAATACTGTAGTATTTTTTTCTGATTACTGACATCCTTCTCACAGAGAAGAAAGCTAGACCACTGTTTTTTCCCCGTGGTAAATCATTATGCTTATTTTTCATTTTAATTTAAAAATAGAAAACAATTACAATCAGATATAGGGCTCAAGTTAAAAATACATTTTTTTTTTCGAAAACTGTATCCAACCTTTCATTAAGAAGGAGGATCACTAAATAACGAACGAACAAACGAACCTCTTTTACTTTTAAAACACAAATATAGGTAATTCGTATGCATGTTTACTTTGCCGGAAGGATTGAATAATATTTTAAAATTTCAAGTTACGAAATAGTCTGCAACAATAAAGAAGCAATAATGGTCATAACAATGATAACACTTTTTTTCAAAATTAGAAATGTACAGAAAAATGTTCTACAGAAAAGTAACACAGTATGAAACTTTAAATTTTAGATTCATAGTAGGCCTAGTAATTTGAAATACAAATATACTTTTTCTGTATGTCTTGCAATTTGATTGCTATAGAATTAATAATTTTGTTCCGATTTCCTCGCGGCACACCAGCGACCCATTCGCGGCACACCACTGTGCCGCGGCACACCGGTTGGGAAACGCTGGTTTAGTCCATCCCTTGATCATATTCTGGTTCTGCGGTGTTAATATCTGGTCAGAACTTGCTGTTCTAGAAGCCTTAAGTTCATACGCGATAAAATAGTATTTCCGCATTATGCACCTTTTTAAACTATTTTCAATATTTGTATGTATCTTCAGATAAACCCTCCGTGAAAAGTTTTATTTATTGGATACTGTATTTCTGACGATGCTTCCATTATCAAATAGTGTATGTAGTTTTATTTAACATAGAATTGCATACGACAAAACAATAGAAAACATTCTCATTGTTTTAACTTTTCTTGAGTTGATTTTGAACTTAACGTCCCTTTCAGCAGCGAAGCTATATAAAACGTGGACCTACTAATTAACGTCGAATCCGAATCACATGAACTCCCACCGGGAATCGAGGCTGGGTCTTCCATGCGTTAACTTTACTTGAATTTGGACTCGAACGCTCTGCAGCAGATTTAAAACGGTGGACTTGCCACCCCTGAGTTTTTCAATGAATGTATTTCTTAGTAATTATTTTAATTTTACTTTTAAAAAGGTGTAAGCATTTTGCTTTAAAAAAAATCCTTGAATTATACGTAGTCAGTGTTGAATACAGGTTTCATTTTTGTACGTGGCAATAGTAACTTCCATGGCCCCTCTCTTCTACCTCTAGACACAGAAATTGTGTTTTTAATAACGCCAAATTACGATTTTTATCAATAAAGAGTGGCTGTCCTACTAACTCTTGTATCGATTTCCTGCTAAGCAAAGATAAAGTGAATCTGAAAAGGTAGGGGAACGGTAGGTAGCGGCATGACATCACGCCGTCCCCCATGCCTATCTTTGCCCATTGTAGCTTCTTAGGAACTGGGGGGACGCCGTACACATTTTTTGGAGGTGGGGGACGGCGTCCCCTGCATTCCCAAGCAATTTTACCTCTGCTGCTAAGTATTAATTGCTGTAAGGACTAACGAAAAATATTATGTGGTAATTCAACTACTACTACTACTACTACTACTAATAATAATAATAATAATAATAATAATAATAATAAATGATCTGAATGATAAAGATATTTTTTTAACTTTCTAATACAATCTCTGTGGGCTTTCGCGAATCTGGATATATTGTTTTTATGAGGAATAAAGAGGCTTCAAACAACGACGATTTGTATAAAAGTCTTATCAGGTGTCTGACAGCTGACCTTGTGTTTTTTTTTTAACACAATGTTACAAGGCACAGAAGCGTGCGGGCATTTTGCTTTTTTTTTGCCTGAGTGTAGTTTGAGTACTAAACTCAAGACTTTCGTTCTGTCGTTGGCACGTGTCGAAGCAGCTTGTTTGCTGTGCGATGTTTTGCCTTCAGGCGATCGACTAGATCGAAGAGTCAAGAAAGAAAGAAATAAACAAAACGATATGCTTGTTTCATGGAGATATGCTTGCTTCTTGGCATTAGTGTTTGAAAACCAAAACTGTTCTGAGTATCCATTTTATTATGTCCATAATAAGTATAAAGGGAAATGTTAATTCTCATATATAGTAAGGGTAAAACTGAGGGGGAACGCGAGGGTAACGTTATATATATTAGGGATGGCCGGATCCGGATCTGGTCGGATTTGAAGATCCGGATCTGGGTCCGGATCTCGGATCTGGATTCGAAATTCGGATCTGGGTTCGAAATTCGGATCTCAGATCTTGATTCTTATCCAAACCCACATCCCACCCAAATTGTGATAAACTTGAATATCAAAAATTCGCCGAAAGAAATTTCACGAAGTCCTGACAGTGAAGAAGAAAACAGAAAATTAAGAAGAATACTGGCAAGTCTATTTGTCTCCTTCAATCTACACTAACGATTAAATGCTTGCCTAACTAAAAAATAATCTGATTTGATCCGGATGAGAGTTCGAATGTCGAATCTAAGTCCACCCGGTTGCAGGACCGAGATGAAATACATACATATTTATATTTGAAACCGGAATACAAAACACGAATATTTAAAATTCCTCAATACACCTATTTCATTGACAGTTAAGAAAACATAAACAGTTAAGATAAGTATTGACTAGTTTTTACGTATATTTATCTTGCTCAGTCTGCTCAAAATATCAAATGTATAACTTACAATTAGATTTAATAATTATTTAATAAATCACAATATGAGCACCGAGAATAAACTATGAATTTTGGTGCCCCTTATCTAGATTTGAAATTTCGGATTCATACATAGAATCAGGCTGAAAGATAAATATTTGAGATCTGGAAACCGAAACAAGTGCTAGTACCATGATCGTAGCCGTTTGTACCTAGGTAGTGCGAGCGGAAGGCACTTGCACTAAGTCCGGGTGTACTTTGGGGAACACGAGAAACTAAAAACAGATATATATTCTTTTTCAGGGGCAAGTCGCGCTTTAACATGACTTTTCATGAGTGTTGTGTTTAAATACGAAAACTGTAATGGCGACTTGTTTGAAATAAATGCCATTTTTTTAGCAATAAAGTTAGGTACTTTCACATTGAATAAAAATTACCAAAGCACATTTCACTGATGAGAGTGCTAGTTCTTATGGAAGCTTTCACACTGAACCGAAGATTTCCTCATGTGGGTATCGGATTGCCACAATTCACCTTTCTGAAAGACGTGGTTTATCAGGAGGTCGGCCAAGATTATTTTGGACTTAGCGTGTAGACTGCTTCTGGTCTCAATTATTCAAATATAGTAAGATTAACCGTATATAAAGTTGGTTCGAAATGATTTAAAATGAAGGGTGCGGTGGCTCCGTGGTAGAGCGTTCACCTCCGGTGATTGGGGTTCCTGGTTCGATCACAGCACGCGCCGTGTGGACTTTGTGGTGGACAAACATCGTGCTCGTGGGTATTCTCGGGGTTCTCCCGTTTCCTCCCACTTCCTTCATTCCACCATTTCACTCATTTCTCATTATCACCGTCTCCTTTAGCCTAACCGGCATAACCGCGGGACGTTAAACTTAAAGATTTCATTTCATTTCATGATTTAAAATATCACTAATTGACCTTAAGGGTATAATTGCGATTTAAATATTCGTAAATTAGAAGAGATGTAAAAATTAAGCGTTAAAATAAATCCGATAATTCCTAATGCAACCTAAAAATAGCAATAAAACTCCTGATGTAACATTTTCAAAGCTAAGATTAACAGTTATGTTCTTGAAGAGGGTTTATGGCAACATAGATTATAAATCCAATTATCATAAGTAGTATCTCTGACAGCCCCGCATTTCACATCACCATCGCCCTTCATCCTGACAATTCCGGACATCCGGGCAATTCACTTACCCACAATGACTTTTCAGGCGTTCCAGTGACATCAATATCTCAGTTTGGGTTTGGGTTCATGCTTCGGTGAACCTTGACTATCACCATCAGCAGCTATTAGAGAATCAGAACTTATTTCTGTATTAGATAATGTGTGTAACTATAGCTTTTCGTCTATAGAAGACTGAAAGCCTGCCTTCGGTGCCCGTGGTCATGGGTTCAATTTCCGGAGAGGCACTCAACAATTTCGATGTTGACCCAGCATCGTGGGGGAGTTATCTTAAGTAAGAGGTAGCGGACTCCAGTCTAGAAAGCCGGCATAAGGACTTCGGGTGTCGATGCGTTGACTACACATCCCCACTTTGAACGTAAGGCCGCTGGTAGGAACCAAAGGACTGTCGTGCCAAGAATTTAGTTTGTTTTAATTATCATAAATGCCTTCTTTATTATTAAATTTTATCCAATATTTTCTTTTCAACTAGTTTGCGAAACTCGGAGCTAGCTACTTGTTTTCTTTTTAATTCATGTTCATAGTTAGAAGAACTAATCACTAAGGAAAAACAATCTTTTCAATAAAATTCGTCTCGCGTCTTTCGTAACTCTAAGTTTAGTTATTTTTACTTAGTTTTTTTTTTTTTTAAGTTGAAGGGCGGTTTATCATTTCTCCTCGCTTTCCCTATTTTTTTTTTCTAGTTTTACCTATATTTCTTTGCACGGACATTGCACCTATAC
The DNA here is from genome assembly GCF_964235325.1 of Thermobia domestica. NCBI lineage: Eukaryota > Metazoa > Arthropoda > Insecta > Zygentoma > Lepismatidae > Thermobia > Thermobia domestica. The sequence goes on from NC_137468.1 coordinate 166,877,782, forward strand.
CCACGTGCTTAGTGTGTTCGTTTACAAAAGCGGGCCATTTTCCTGCCACTATAGAAAGTAAGAGTGCACTGTATCAGAGAAATATTAATTGACGTATGTAAGTGAATATATCTGTGACGAAGTCATAATTACTCAGTTTTTGCATCGTACATAGTTTCCTCATCCTCATTAATCTCTTTACCCCCGCTTCCTGAATTCCAGTTCTAGTATTCTTTCTTGATAGCGGACTGATGTCTCATGTAGACGTATTAACTATAACATCAGCAATAAATAAAGTACGGTTTAATTTGCACTAATTTTAAAACATTACATTAATTAAATAATAATAATAATAATACGGAGTGAGCTCAGGCTACTTGTTATGATTCTTGCTTCGCAATTGGATAATACCAGATTCGAATTCGGAGACCAGCCATCCTGACTGAGGATTTTCCAGGGTTGTTTCTCAGTTATACTGGGCAAATGCTAGGTTAGTACCTTGATCTAAGGCTCTGGAGACCTTCCTTCCATTCCTTTTCCAATGTTTTCATCTGTTGATTACTACAGTGTAAAGTAGCCTCTGAGGATGTATCTGATAGCTTATAGTGAAAAAACAATAACGATGTTATATATCTTCACGAAACGTGTGGGTTAATTTAACTACAGCCTTACAGTCCCAATATATAGCTAAAGTTTTAATATCAATTTCCTGACTTTTAAATACTATTTTCATATTGTTTCAGCTTTCAATTTTCTCATGTATGTTCCCACCGAGAATTGAACCTGAGATCACATGAACAAATGCAAATATGTTAAATATTTTTGAACACTTTAATATACAAAACACAAAACGCTTCAATGATACGACGCATGGATATTTTTTGGTTACCTCTTGCAATGTATGTTTAAAGAAACATGGAGGGTGAAGAAAAAATAATAGAAATCTCTTTTATATTTACTCCTTCAACAAACGACCGACCTCAGAAGGGCAAGCCATAAGTTAGGTAATAAAGTCATACAACGAACACAACCATATCGCTCTCCTGAAATTCTCACGCCAACCATTCTATATTTTTTGTTGTATATACCTTCGAAGTGAAAGACATTCATTATTACATTTGTTGATGGTTGGACTCTAGTGAGTCAGAAACTACTATTAATAAAGAGTTTGTTTTGTCTAGTATTCCTGCGATTAAAAGGGCCTTATCTAAAAGATATTTCATTTGTATCTGAGAAAAGGAGAAATTTTATTTTCTGAGAATAAAATAAATATTATCAATGTGAAGCTAACATTAAGTTTCGAAGAGGAGCTAAACAGAAGAATTTGTTACCATTTACATCAGTTTTCAGACAGTTCATTATACTCTGAAATTGGAAGAAATCAAACTTGGAAACATTTTACTAAAGCGACTTCGACAGAAAGTGCAACATGTAAATATTGCAAGGTTAAAATAAAATAAAGAACAAAGGTAGCACAATCGTGTTACGGAAACATTTAAAAGCACAGCAACCTACTATATCAGTGAATCCGAAAAAAGTTTTAACGAATTTTAGATATTCAATTTTATAAGATCACAATTTCAGATGTAGGTTTGGATACGAATCAAGATCTGAGATTCGAATTTCGGATCCAGATCCGAGATCCGGACCCAGATCCGAGATCCGGATCTGAGGTTCGGATCCGAGATCCGGATCTAGGTCCGGATCAGGCAAGATCCGGATCCGGATCTCACTGGATCCGGGATATCCGGATCCGAAAATTTTTGGCCATCCCTAATATATATAATAACATAGCATATTTATTTCCAAAATTTTATAAAAACTATTTATTTTATAGAGTTCAAAATTCGGCCAAATGTTTATTAGTATTAATATTGCATGTTCACTTTTACTTTTTCTTGCTAAGGTAATATTATAGCGCGCTAATTAAAAATTAATTTTCTTCCATTTAAAAGCTGTTTAAGATATTGGCTACATTTTGCAACAGTGCAGAACAGCAGATAGGAATCTAACCAGGTAGATTTCTTTCTCTCTCTTCCCTCGCTAGGTCACGTGCGTGAACTTAGGATTGTCCGCGGAGAAAAAGAAACCGATGGAATGCAGATTGACAGCAAATAAGAACAAAGTCTGTTTTCTTTCTCTTCATAGATCGTAAAGATTTCCTTGATTCTATGTAAACATCTCCGCGAATAATTACCTGTACAGGAATATTGCAGCTAATAACGTACGAAAGTTTCAGAAAATCTGTCTATGTTGTTTTCAAGTGTGGGGAGTCTGTTCATCTTATAAAATCAGTTTCGAAATGTAGAGCGTAGAACAAACACACTTATTTTTTGCATCAACTGACAAAAGTTTACATACAGATCAAAGAGAAGTCTTAGTGCGTTTGCACACGGCAACGATAATATCGGTGGAAGCATCGATAATGTTGGCGGTGAAATCGACTTCAATGTACTCAAATCGTAGCTTACACACGCCGCCGATATTATCGGCCGATCCTCCGACACGCAGATGCTGTCGGCCAAGCCCCAGATAATGTCGGCGGTATCGCCGACACCGATTTTGTCGGTGGCAATGTTTTCTTATGATTGGATGCACATGTGGCCGATAATGTCGGCCGGCCAGTGGGTTAGATGAAGAGAGTGAGTGACAAGGCGCTGTATATTTTTGTTTCGTTTCTTGTGTTTGGAATTTTGTTGTTTCCATTTTTTTCTATTATAATTGTATAATAATATTATTATTATCTTGTCCTATAAACAACTTCGGAACAGCTTATTATTTTTTTACAGTCTCTGTTTTGGAGTAGCTCATTCCCTTTATTAAATAAGTATAAAATGTGGGAAGTTTGAAGAGTACTGGTTTCCCTCTAAATAGCTATTACCAAATAGAATATAGAAAATTTAGATAACCAAGTTCTTGATTATTTTCCACTAATTTTTAATTTTTGTTCTTTCTCTCTCTGTCTCTCTCTCTCTCTCTCACACACACACTCTTTGATGGTATATTTTAAAATCTATTAATGCATTTAAATTTCAATACATTCTGGAAATTAATTTAAGCGTAATTTTCAAATTTTGATACACTGTGAACATAAGCATATGAAAAAAATCCTGATTATTATTACTTCCTTTTATATTCATTAGAATTGTGTGCAGATTACTTTTCCCGGTTCCACTCAATAAGCAGTGATTGAATACAATATTTTTTGACAAGTCAAAGTAGAATTATTATTTTGAAACGAAACCAACACAAACACTCTTTCCCAAGCTCCAAGGACAAGTTACTCACTTGGCATTTTCTTGATTGTGATCTCAACAATAGGGATGTGACTTCATGCTTCACTTGTTACAGATTTTTTCTCTCACTTCCAAAACTATCCCAAATCTCCCATTTTAAAAAATAATGTGTAGAATGGCAATTGAAAACAAAGACCAAAGCTATGTATCCAAGTTTTCCCTCTCCCCTTTGTACCGAGATCGACCCCCTGATAGAGTTCTGCATTTTAGCTACAGTGACTGGATCAAAAGGTTGTATATTATTGCATTCTTACCTTTCTAGTTTTGCTTAGATTTTTAGAGATGGCAGGGATTTTTCCATTCGATATTTTAACCGTTATTGAACTTGTGGAATGTAGACTTTGCATATGGGATAAGATAACAGACTCTTTCAAGAACAGGATTGAAAAGCAAAAAGCACGGCGAGAAATTTATGCAAGCCTTGTCCAGGATTTTGAGTTCATGGACAAAAAGAAACGAGAAACGACAGGTATGTATGCAACAGCGCAAATCTGTCTTCAACTTTAGGGGAGGGGGGGACGGGTAAGATCGTTCCCATATTATATATATACATATATAACGATGTTCAAAATATTTCTGTAGCCGAGAAACAATGCTGTAGAGGATCAGGGGAGCAGAATTGTCTTCAACATTGGGAGGCGGGCAGATTTGAGGCTTATTCTGAGTGGACATTAATTTCATCTCACATTCCTTTCTAGCGATCGGACACAAATAATCAAATTTCTCTCCCAAAAAACACATTTCAAATCGGATTATTGGGGAGGACAATCTCCCCAGTTCCAAGATTGGAGGGGACATGTCCCCTTCATCCCCCCGGGATTTGCTCCTGTGTATGTATGGAGCAATGTAAAACAGAATTACTAATTCGAATTTTATCATTTAATCTACTATGACATTAATGTTAACTACATGGAAAACAAAATAATATATATACATGTGTTTTCATTGGGAAGGCCGATGGGGGCTGAATTTGAACGTAAACACTATCGGGGTTGTCACTATACATCTGAGCAATCCCGATAAATATGGATTCGACACAAATATTGGTCATTTTCTACTACTTTTACATGTCCCGGTAAACGATCCCCTGAGACCCCCTTGGTTCGAATTGTGAAAAAATCGCCTCTGGCCTCCAGCCGATATCGCGAAAACTATGAATGTGACACTAAAATCTGCCATTTTCTACTACTTTTACATATTCCGATAAAAGCCCCTATGATCCTCTGGTTCCAATTTTGAAAAAAACCATGCCTCTGGCCAGCAGCCGATGGGGGCAGTATTTGGAAGTCAACGCCTGTGTGAGTATCACCATTCATCTCAGCGACAGTGAAAACTATTGATTTGAGACTAATATCGGTCATTTTCCATTATTTTTACATGTCTCGCAATTCTCCACCCCGGTGACTCCCGGCCCACATACAATGGTGGCTGAATTAGAAAATCATCGCTAATGAAAGTATCACCATTGATCTCAGCGACCGCGAAAACTATGAAAACGACACTAATATCGGTCATTTTCTACTACTTTTACATGTCTGGGTTAACGCCCTCCTGAGACCCTCCTGGTTCGAATTTAGTCAAAAACGCTTCACCTTGGTCTGGGACCTGAACCAAGGTATCCGTGTCCAAAATTTGGTAACTCTCTGCCAACTTGTCTGGTTCCCAGGCCGGTCCCGGTTGAAAAAAAAAAACTCTTCGTCTTGATCTGTGGCCTAGACCAAGCTACCCGCGACCAAATTTTAAAAACTTTCGTCCACTCGTCTGGTCCACGGGTCGCACACAGATAGAGAGACAGACACTCAAGCAAACTCTATTTTATTTATATTAGAAAGGTCAGATCCACCGTTATTGTAATAGAGCGGTGCTTGAGTGATTGATCGTAGAAATTTAAAATCCAATGAGTGATAATTTCATAGCCTTGTTTTATTACAAGTTTAAACTCTTTAGTCAGTAGAGAAGAGGGCATGATTCGTGGTTAGAGTTGATGACAATGGGTTTCGGTGGGTCTTGGGTCACAGTGTGTGACAGTGGTTCATGGTGGATAGTGGGACAGAGTGGGTCACGGTGGGTCATAGGTCACGATGGGTGGTGGGTCAGTTGGTCGTGGCTAAAGTTTTCATTGCCCCGCACTCTCTCTGAACTACAGTGTTGAAAATTAATCAGTGAAAATCAATTGCAATTGATCAATCAATTGAAAGTAATTGCTGTGGAAATCAAAAATTGCAATTGAATTAATTGCTAATTAATTTCAATTGCAATTACTTTCAATCGATTGATTAATTGCAATTGATTCTCCTTTATTAATGGGCAACTGCAATTAACAATTAACCATTACTTACTTCCGTTGTCAATTGCAATTAACAATTAAATTTACAGATTAATTGTTAATTGTCAATTCAATTGAAATTTGCCCAACACTGCCACTCTTCTCTTCACTGTCCCGATCCGGCCCTTCAAACTTTTTTTTCCTTCTATCGAAGCCAGTACTGCCTATTTGGGAAAAGTCTCAATGTAGAGTGGTAGTGGTAAAAACGATGCATATTCGCCGTTCTGTTGGAAGGGGGGCTGGTGGAATGTGCCGTAAAATTTTACGTTGCCCCCATAGGAAAAAATCTAGATTCGACACTACTAATATATATATATATATATATATATATATATATATATATATATATATATATATATATATATATATATATATATAATTGAGGAACACTATGTTTGTGACTATAAATCTCCCGAACCGCCCCACTGATCTTAATCAAATTTGAAGCTATTCACTTTGATGGTACAACTTAGGGGGGGGGGGGTAAAAATAAATAAAATTTAATAATTCCTGAGCCACTCGGCCAATCTTGATCAAATTTTCAACATAGATGAGGCTCAGGCCTGGGATCGTGTTATTTAAATTTGACGAAGTAACGTGGGGGCGGAGAAGAAGGATATATATATATATATAAATCAATTTATATAAGACTGAAAGCCACTATTTTTGTAACTTAATAACTCTTGAACTATATCTTTAATATCCGACCGATCGCAATCAAATTTTCAAAATGTATGAGGTTTGGATCTGGAAACATTTTTGTAATTTTATTTTAACGGTACATCCTAGGGGGGAGGGGGGAACGTATAAATAGAAACTAATAAAACCTAATAACTTTTGAACCACCCAACCAATCTCGATCTAATTTTCAACAAATATGAGGGTCGGGCCTTGGGTGTTTTTTTATCATTTCACTTTGACGAGCCAACGTAGGGGAGGGAGAGGGGGCAGATATATGTAAAAAAAAAAATGCCTGTCTCTGTGACTTCATCACTCTTGAACCACCCGACCGATCTAAATCAAATTTTCAATATACATGAGTATAGGGGCAGGGATTACTTTAGGCTATTTACTTTGACGAAACAACGTAGGGGAAGGCGAGAGGGAGAGAAATTTAAAAATGATAAAAAATGACCGATATTAATATTGAATCCATAGTTTTCGGGCCGGATGAGACAAACAGTAACACTTCTGATGCTGTTTCAATCCAAGTTCAGCTCTAATAGTTGGGAAGGTGGAGAGTACAATGGAGGAGAGGGGGATAAACGTTTAAAAATGATCGAAACTGAGTAATATTAGTGTCGAATCAATAGTTTTAGGAGTAGCTGAGATTAACAGTGACAATTCTGATTTCGTGTGCCGCAGCACGGGGGAGGGGGAGCTATATATAATAATAATAATCGAAAATAACCAATATTAGTGCCTAATCCATAGTTTTCGGGATCATTCTGATGAACTGTGACATCTTCGATCCGGTTTAAATGCAAAATCAGCTCCGCCACTTGCGGGAAGGGGAGAAAGTGATACATAAAATGATCGATAATGGCCACTATCAGTGTCAAATTTATAGTTTTCTGGGTCGCTTAGATGAGCAGTGGTACTTTCGATAATGTTTAAATTCAAATTCAACCCCACAACTTGGGGGAAAGGGAGGAAGAGATATTTAAAGATAATGGAAAATGACCGTTAATTAGTGCTGAATCCACATTTGTGGGGGGTCGCTGAGATGAACAGTGACACTTTCGTTGCCATGGCCCGCAACATAGGGGAGGAGGAAATATATATATAAATGACCGAAAATGACCATTATTGGTGTCGAATCCATGATTTTTGGGGTCGCCGAGTTCATCAATGATCTTTCCGATGCTGTTTAAATCGATGCCATTAAAAACGAAAACAGCATATTTCACGGGTACTAAACACATGAAATACGGAGTTATGCTTTAAAATTTTCATTTTAACTTACCAAAGCGGGTAATATATGATAGTAATACTAATAAAGCTCAGGTACTGTCCTTTCTCTATTTCAAAACCACCTATTTTTAAAATCTCTTTGCTATAATATCTATTACTGGAGCTATCAGTATATTTTTGTTTTTCGTCTTTATACAACACCAAGGTTATAAAGGAAGGTCTTTTATATGTGGGTTCGGAACTTGAATCTGATAGGTCGTTCCCAACCATACTATCTCGCCTCCAGAAAAACTGGATTACAGGGCAGAGTCTAAAGCAAGAAATTTCTCTCTCTTTTGCTAAAAAAAAACTTTAGTTCGCATACTAGTCATAGCACATGTTTAGAGGTTTTTCAACGAATCTGTATGAGACGAGACCTGCAAATGACACAATACTGAAAGTTGAGCTTACACCAGGAGTCGATTCTGGTATCATCCTAAAACAAAAAAATCCTAATGGCTGACTACTTTAATGCTCATAAATCATTCTAATGTAAAAAGTTTTGGTGATCTCGGCCCCCTAGACTCCCCGTGGATACGAGCCTGTGTGACCCCCCAACCTCGAACACAATTTTCTGGAAGAAAGCCTCTATTCTTCCTTTTGTATGTCTAGTTTACTGAAAACATGAAAAGCAAACTAGATCACAGAGCATAGAGTTGGAAATGATGGACATGTTGCATTGCAGACATATTTCGTACCGTTGATGATTTTGGGAAGTTTTCCAGGGACAAAATTCACCTCGGAGTTATATCTCCTATGGTGCTCAATGTGAGTTGAGTTGATTTTGTCGTCCCTTTCAGCAACGAGGCTATATAAGACGGGACCTACTGATTAATTGACAAACCCGAACTACATGAGCTCTCACCGGAATCGAACCCGGGTCTCTCACGCCAAAGGCACGTACGCTAACCACTTAGACACGAAGAAGCTCGGAGCTCATATTAGAAAAGAAGAAAGCACATTATGGGAATTTCAGTGCAGACAACTAAGTACGACGACTGTTAAAAGAATATTTTTCATCTTGAATATATTGTAATAATGGTCAATCTTATTCGATAATGTCATTTTTTAAAAAATAGCATTCTTCTTTCTGTAACTTACTACAGTATACAAGTTTAAATTTCACACAGTGTGCAAAAGAGGGGAGGGATTACAACGTACGATGGGCTTCGTTCGCTTCCTATCCGATGGACAAAACCTTTCTTGTAAAATTCAGCGTTTCAAAGAACCTGTGTGGTTGCTGATAGCTACACATAAATTGACAGAATTTTAGTACTGTCTGCCTGAAGCAAAGTCTTAAGTTTAGTACTGAAGCTGCCTGAGGCAAAAAAGCAAGCACACCGCAGGCGTGGTGGCTTCTGTGCCTCGTAACATTGTGTTTAAAAAAACAGACACAAGGCCACTTGTCAGTTCTTGCAACTGATAAGGCTTTTTTTTCTTTTATACAAATCATATTGTTTGAAGACTCTTTATTCCTTTCAAAAACAATATAACCAGATTCATGGGAACCCACAGCAATTGTAATAAAAGTTGAAAAATATCTGTATCATTCAGATACTTTATTATTATTATTATTATTATTATTATTATTATTATTATTATTATTATTATCACATAATATTTTTCGTTAGTCCTCACAGCAATTAATACTTAGCAGCAGGGGTTAAAGTGCGTGGGAACGCGGGGGACCCTATCCCCACCTCCAAAAACCTGTGTACGGCGTCCTCCCACGTCCTAAGCAATTACAATGGGCAAAGATAGGCATGGGGGACGGCGTGACGTCATGCCGCTACCTACCGTACCCCTACCTTTTCAGATGATTCCATCCCATCTAGCCTAATCCCACCTCGCCTAACGATTTATCAGCCACTTATATCTCCAAAATATGAATGTCTACCATTTTAGGCGAGATGGGAATTTCCATCTTACTTAATCCCATCTCGCCTAAAATGGCGGTAGGATGCAAGGAGGGAATTTCTGTACTGAAGAGGGAATTCCTCTAATAGAATTTTAACCAGATATTTCAATCAATATTGGCAATCTCTGTCAATTACAATATAAATATATAATAAGTACTATACAAGAAGAAAGCATAGGGGGAAGGCGATTTAGTGAATTTAGTTCACTTTTGGTTTATTTTGGGAATACTGGAAATTGATTGGCAAAGAGAAGCTAATCAGAAACAGGATAGAAATATAGAGGGTGTTTCAAAACAACACTTACAACGTTTGAGAGCTCATTCCTGACACCGTGATAAGACAACCTGGGTGCACAATGCTTCCTTTTGGCGCTATGACCAGCCAAAAACCAGTCGGAAAAATGCCCAAAACAGCCGTAACTCGAGAACAAAATGTCGGATCGAAGTCGGGGGAAAGGAAATGTATATTATTTTTAGCCATGGCTTCCATTAATGCACAACCCGATATGATACAGAGGCAGCACAAAGGTCACCTCAAATAAATTGAAGAATTATGGGGATATTTTATGAAAGGGGGTTATAGCCCCACACAAGTTACTGGCACATGCAAGGAGCATTAGAATATTAATTCTGTGACATTTGTGAAAAATCTGACGCTCACTGGCATTTCCGGAACAAAATTTTGAATTTTTATAAAGGTACATCATCTAATGCTTCGTCCCCTGTGCCCCCCTAAGGCGGTGCGTTACCAAAATAGCATTCTATATTTCAAAAATGCATACTCTTTTGCTACAATGACGCCAAATTTCACACTAATTAACAAAAACACCTTCTTCTCGTATGTCCCTACTAAGGATATTTCTGGTGATTTTCTTACTTTTGAAAGGGGGCTGTAGCCCCATTATCAGTCACTCTTACATGTAAGGAGCATTGGAGCATTAATTATGTGACATTCGTGATTAATCTGACGTTTACTGGCACTCCGAAAATAAATTTTGGGATTTGGTAACACATCACCCACAACCCCTTTAAGGCCCTTGCCCCCCGAAGGGGGGCCTTCCCAAAATAATGTTTGAGACGGCTTTACTAGCTTTGTGAATGAGTGTTTTTGCATTTCGTAACAAATACAACTCATTTGCCCCAAAATCTTTACGAATATTTATTGGAGAAAACTGCTTCCAAAATTTAACATTGAACCTCCCATAAGGAAAATGAACTTCTGTGTTTACAGTTCCAAAAGGGGGGCTAAACATTAATTTTCTTCTATTTCCTTTAGAAATTCGAAAAATTCAGATATTTCTCAATAAGAGTGCCAAATTGTATATTAATGGTGTGAAAACTTCATCTTCTCCCAGTGCTGTAGAAAATTACACGAATTGTATAACAGTCTGTATATATATATATATATATATATATATATATATATATATATATATAATTCAAAATCACGTTTTCAGTCAAAAGAAAAAAAACATTCCATTTGTTTACCTTTGGAATATCAATATCTAATCTAAATGATCTAGACCCTCAAAAGTATTGTAATATTTATTTTGTATATTACTGTTACGCACACGCCTAAAATGCCAGGATTGTTCTTTCATTTTAGTAGATATTTCTTTTAAAGTTATGTTTTTTAAGTAACATTCCGTATTTTGGAATGCAAAATATTGATGATAATGCTTCTACAATAACTTTGTTTTCCTTCTGTCGTATCTTCCTTTCTCACCTCGCAAAAGTCGATTTATGGTCAAAAATGGTTGGAAAATGAAAATAGGGATATTTCACTCTGTTTGACAAGTCTTGTTATAAAATACTGTACTTAGAAGGTAAATTCTGTACCACCAGACATGTCAACTCTGACGCGAAATCGTAGCAGTTATAGTAGTATTAACTGTGGTCGTAGTAGTAATAATAGAAGTAGTAGTAATATTAGTAGTATTACAGTACTTTGCAGTCTTGAATAAAGAGTCAGTTTCCCAAACACACTACGATTAACATAGACTGACAGTAAGACCGTACGAACACGGCAAAGGCAGGGGTAGTGGAGGACATTTAACGGAAAAAATGACAACATTAGTTTCCAATCCGTCCTTGAGTGCCCGGTTCCAACCCGGAAATACGTGCTCCCGGTTCGGCCCTATAGCATTTGTGTCCGGGCCGAACAGGACACGCCCAGCCCGTGCAGGGCAGAACCCTGCAAACCCAGGCCCGAAGACGGCCCGGCCCGACCCGAATGGATCTGAATTCTGTGCCCGGCTCGACCCGGCCCGGCCCGAATCTCGAGCCGGGCTCTAACCGGGCCGGGCACATTTCGGGCCGAGCCGGGCCGAAACGGGCCGGGCACAAATCGGGCCGAGCCGGGCCGGCCCGACTCGGCCCGAACACTGTGAAAGACGGATCGGAAACTAATGTTGGCAGCCTGTGTTAATCGTAATGTGTTTGGCATGGGCGGCGATTAGGGGGGGCAAAGGGGGGCAGTTGCCCCCGCACTTTTTTTAAGTAACCAATTAATGTATATAGTTTCATTTGGAAATATAACGATTTTGTATGTGTTACTGATTAATAGGAAAAATGCTGCCATATAATATTTGCTGTTGCGTGAATACGTATTGGTTGTCTTCCCGTGGAGTAAAGAAAGCTACAGTAATTGCGTTTTAATCGCCACAGAAAATAACCCCAAAAAATAACCTATTGGAGCACAATTTCAGCATACTTTCATTTCTTCTTACAAGGGCTCGATATGTTAGTGAGCCGCTTTAAAGCTAATCGAAAGAACATTATGCAAAAAAGTAGGGCCTATTTCACAAGTTATTCTTTAATTGCACAAAAATTGACAGTTCCTAAAATGTCTTTTCTTCTTTCTAAAGTAAGGAATATCGATTAAAAAGAGCGTGATAAGAAACAACTTCTACCTTTTCCATTGTTTTGTAGTGTAATATACGAGTGAAGTGTTGTGTTTAAGGATGTACGAGTGTATATACAATCAAATTTAGTAAATTGAACATAATTCTAGGTTTTAAGTTTATTTTGTATAACTGAAGTGTGGATTGTAAGTATTGTTGTGTTTTGATGTGTTCCAAGAAAGTGAAATCTGCACCTAATGGCAACGAACATATTTCAAGAAGTTGCAAAAGCAAATATTTCTTTAAATGTCGTAGCATATGCTTGTAGTATTTACTGTCTTTCATTTTCTAAGAGTAATAACATACATTTAATATCATGTTTGGAATTAAATATTAAGTTTTTCATTAATCCTCAGTTTCAATATAACTTTTGCAAAACAAGCATCATTATTCATTACTATGATTAATATTATCCTTTCTATTTATTTGTTTTGCAAATTTATTAAATAATCTGATCACACAATTTTCCTGACAGAATTTTAAGATGTTCATGAGCAAGGAATCAAATCTCTTCTTACACTTTCGTTGTTTAAGAGTACAAAGGGCTAGTATCTACTTGCGTTGTTCTTCTCAATTTACTTAATAAACTATTATATACGATATACGGTATTTTAACTGAAAATATAGTATCCTATTAGTTATACAACCTTTCGTCAAACAAAATGTTAGAAACAACCAGGAAAACTAACATTTATATAAAATATTCAGATCATGTCTTGCCCCCTCACTTTTAACGAACAACCGCCGCCACTGGTGTTTGGGAAATTAACTCTTTATTCAAGACTGTAAAGTACTGTACTTCTACTACTCTTATTACTACTACTACTGCTACTGCTATTATTATTATTATTATTATTATTATTATTATTATTATTACTTCTACTACTACAACTGCTACGAGCGTCAGAGTTGACATGTCTGGTGGTACATACTTTACAATCTAAGTACAGAAAAAATCGAAGAAATACTAGTTATTATGGCCAGTCTGCGTAGTCTGGCCAGTAGAATGCATTCACATCTGGTGCTAGAGGTCGTCGGATCGATCCCTCCTCGTGTTATGTGAGCTTTGTTGTGGACAAAAATCGTGAGCGTGGGAGTTTTTGGATTAGACCGTTTTCGTCCACTGTCTTCATTCCACCAATTCATCCATCATCATTCATACGTCTTGAGCTGTAATTGCCTAAAGAACATATGAGAAAGTCAAGTCCTTGACCTACTAATTAGAATTTGTTCCGCTACATTAGACCACGGAGGCCGAAACCATGAACTGGCGTGTTCATAAGATTAGCGCAATTTGTAGTAATGTTCAATTAGCACGGCAGATTCCAAATCATATTACATGTTCCTGTATTCTTTATAATTCGATGCTACAATAATAATAACAAAAGACAATGATCAAATAAATCACCCAGACCCCAGGATCGATGAAATGTTCCTGGAACGGTGCGTAACAAGTAAATAACAGAGCTATATGACGGAATGCGAGGCAGTAAATCAAAACAAAATCCACACATATCATTGTTGATCAAAAAATACCTCAAAAGTCCCCTGAATGAAAAATGTATAGATATCAGCTATCAAAAATGCCTCTTAACATCAGATATAATAGAAGGGATAGTTGATATTAAGAAAATGAAAATATAAGGTTTCCTAAGAAACCAATAGTGCAAAATGAACATCGCTTTACTGTATGTCCTTGTACGCATCGAATAGCACGGAAACAGATTCAACAGTTTCAGGCTTTAGAGCATTTCTCCGTTCCTGAGTACTAAAATCTCTTTCAGTAGACGCACTAGAAGCAGGGATGACGAGATACTGACGCGTTAATTTACACAATTTTGGTAATGATTGTTCTTGTTGCTTCCACCACTGCAGTATATCTAGTTCTTTTACACATGATGACATGTTGAGGTAGATGTCTACTTCATCATCAAATTCACCAGAGACTGAATGTCTATCTTCCCAATCCATTAGTTTATTCTTCTTGGTAGGTGGTTCCAAGTTATGCCAACTAGCCTAAAGGAGACGATGGTGAGAAATAAATGAAATAGTGGAGTAAATAAAGTGGAAGGAAACAGGAGAACGCCGCGAACCCCCACACGGTGTTTGTCCACCACAAAGTTCACTTGGCGAGAGCTCGGATCAAACCAGGGACCCCATACACCAGAGGTGAACGCTCAACCGCTGAGCCACCCTGGCGATTTGGTGATTTATTTGATCATTATATTTTGTTATATTTGTAGCATCATACTATAAACAATACATGAACATGTAACACCATTCGATATTTGCCTTGGTAATTGAACATTACTACAAATTGCACTGATCTTATGAGCACTCCAGTTTATGGTTTTGCCCTCCGTGGTCCAATGGTAGCGTACCAAATTCTACTTACTAGGTCAAGTACTTGACTTTACCATACGTTCTTTAGGTAACTACGGCTCAGGCTGAATGGATGATGATGGGATGAATTGGTGGAAAGAAAACAATGGGAGGAAGCGGGACCACCCCAGAAACTCCCATGCACACGATGTTTGTCCACAACAAAGCTCACATAGCATGAGCAGGGATTGATCCGACGACCTCTAGCACCAGATGTGAGTGTTTTTTCTATTGAGCCACTATTCTCCCTCGTAGATCAAACATCGGTTCACATTCTACGCAGACCGGCCATAATAACTAGCATTTCTCAATTTTATTCTGTACTTAGAAGGTAAATTCGGTACCATCAGACATGTCAACTCTGACGCGAAGTCGTAGCACTTGTAGTAGTATTAGCAGTGGTCGTAGTAGTAATAGTAGAAGTAGTAATAGTAGTAGTAGAAGTAGTAATAGTAATAGTATTACCAGTACATCACAGTCTTGAATAAAGAGTCAGTTTCCCAAACACATTACGATTAACATAGGCTGACAGTAAGACCGTACAAACACGGCAAAAATAGAGGTAGTGGAGGACATTAAAAAAACAAGTAGGCTGACAACATTAGTTTCCGAACCGTCTTTCAGACTATCGGGCCGGCCCGGCTCGGCCCGATATGTGCTCGGCCCGATTCGGCCCGAAATGTGCCCGGCCCGGTTCGGCCCGAAATGTGCCCGGCCCGGTCCAGTTTGATATTACTTGAAACGGGTCGGGCCGGGCCGGGCACCGGGCCAAATCGGGCGCGCCCGGTCCGTGCAGGGCTCTGATTCATATCCACTGCAAACGCTGTTTTTGTTCCATTTTGACTTTTATTTTAGTACTCAGACGAGAATTGTGTTCTATGTCTTAATTTTCTGCATTCTTTCACATATGGAAACATTCGTTTACGTATCTAAATGTTTCATTACGTATGGAGAGCTAAATGACAAACAGGCATGTGCTGATATTAATACAAAGTTTCGAAATATTGAATTATTAAGTATTTCAATCAATGTTGCTTTTTTATACAATTAATAACAAGTCTTATTATATTTAAAAGAAGAAAAACACATCTGCAAAATTTCTCCCGATTGCAAAGGTTGATTTCGAGGTTCGAACCTGGTTTACTTTTTCCCGAAGATACCCGAAGCTGGACTTAGAAAATTTTTTCCTTAAAATAGCAATAAAGAATGCCCTCGACCTTTGAGACAACATGTACCTTTCGGGAGTCAACTTTCAAAAGTTTGGT
This sequence comes from Thermobia domestica, assembly GCF_964235325.1. NCBI lineage: Eukaryota > Metazoa > Arthropoda > Insecta > Zygentoma > Lepismatidae > Thermobia > Thermobia domestica. Next base: position 166,893,804 of record NC_137468.1, read on the forward strand.
GTGGGTTGTTTTGCCCCATAAAACTGTTTTTCTGCAGAAAATAAAAAAGCATTCCTTTATTTTTTGCGTATTTGTCCATACAAAATGTTTCGTTGGAATTCTTCGTGGCCTTTACACACATATGACATACTGTTACCAGCATTCTTTATATTTCGTGATCAAAGGTTTGGAGGGGTCCGAGCCCCCTAACCGTTTTTCTCAGAAAAATACGAAACCCGTTTGCCCTCAATTTAAACCTACAATATCTGTGCAATATTTGATTCAATTTGGTTCACTTCTTCGCGTCTTTCGGGCGTCAATTTTTAAAATTTATGGTGGGTCTCTTGCCGCCTAAAACCGTTTTCCCGCAGATCATAAAAAAACCCGTATTCCTTTATTTTTTGCGTATTGTCCATACAAAAGGTTGTGTTGCTATTCTTCATGTCCTTTACACACATCTGACATACTAGCACTTTTCATATTTCGTGATCAAAGGTTTGGAGGGGTCGGCGCCCCACGCTTCCGTTTTCCCCAGGAAAATACGAAACTCGTATTCCCTCATTTTATGTCTACAATATCTGTGCACAATTTAATTCACTTCGCCTCACTTCTTCTTGCCTTTCGGGCATCAACTTTCAAAACTTTGGGTGGGTTCTTTTGCCCCCTACAACTGTTTCTCCGCAGAAAATAAAAAAACGTATTCCTTTATTTTTTGCGTATTGTCCATACAAAAAGTTTCTTTGGAATTCTTGGTGGGCTTCACACACACCTGACAATCTGTTACTAGCACTCTTGATATTTCGTGATCAAAGGTTCCGAAGAGTCAGGGCCCCAACTAACGTTTTTTTTAGGTAAATACGAAACTCGTATTCCCTCGTTTTATGTCTACAATATTTGTGCAAAATTTCATTCACTTCCGTTTACTTTTTCTTACTTTTTGGCGTCAAATTTCAAAATTTTGGGATGGGGTCTTTTGCCCCATAAAACCGTTATTCCGCAAAAATAAAAAACCCGTATTCCTTTGTTTTCAGTGCATTGTCCATACAAAAGTTTCGGTGCAATTCTTCATGTATTATACACACATTTGACATACTGTTAGTAGCACTTTTGATTTTTCGTTATCAAACGTTTGGAGGGGTCGGCGCTCCACCCGACTGTTTTCTCTAGAAAAATACGAAACCGGTAACCTCATTTTCTGTCTGCAATATCTGTGCAAATTTCATTTACTTCGGCTCATTTCTTCTTTTCTTTCGGGTGTCAACTTCAAAATTTTGGGTGAGAGATTTTGACCCCTAAAACAGTATTCCGCAGAAAATAAGAAACCAGTATTCATTTATTTTTTTGGTTATTTTGCATACACAATGTTTCGTTGCAATTCTTCATGTTCTTTACACACATCTGACATACTGTTACTAGCGCTTTTGATATTTCGTAATCAAAGGTTTGGAGGGGTCGGTGCCTCAGCCAACCTTTTTCTTCAGCAAAATACGAAACTCATATCCTCATTTTACGTCTGTAATATCTGTGCAGAATTTCATTTACCTCGGCTAATGTCTTTTTACCTTTCGGGCGTCAACTTTTAAAATTTTGGATGGGGTCTTTTGCCCCCTAAAACCGTTTCTCGCAGAACATTAGAAACTCATATTCCTTTATTTTTTGCGTATTGTCCATACAAAAAATTATGTTGCAATTCTTCGTGTCCTTTACACATATCTCAAATGCTGTTACTAGTACTTTTGATATTTCGTGATCAAAATGTTTGAAGGAGTCCGTGCCTCACCGAACCCCTTTTTCCAGGAAAATACGAAACCCGTATTCCCTCGTTTTAAGCCTTCAATATCTGTGCAATATTTCACTCACTCCGGTTCACTTGTTCTGACCTTTCCAGCTTCATATTTAAAATTTTGGGGTGGGTTGTTTTGCCCCATAAAACAGTCTTTCCGCAGAAAATAATAAACCCGTATTCCTTTATTTTTTGCGTATTGTCCATACAAAAAGATATGTTGCAATTCTTCATGTCCTTTACACACATCTCAGATACTGTTACTAGTACTTTTGATATTTGGTGATCAAAGGTTTGGAGGGGTTGTCGCACTACGGAACCGTTTTCCCCAGGACAATACGAAACCCGTATCCTCATTTTACGTCTGCAGTATCTGTGCACAATTTAATTCACTTCGGCTCACTTCTTCTTGCCTTTCGGGCTTCAACTTTCAAAAGTTTGGGTGGGGCTATAGCCTTTAAAACCGTTTTCCCGCAGAACATAAAAAACCCGTATTCCTTTATTTTTTGCGTATTGTCGATACGAAATGTTTCTTTGGAATTCTTTATGTCCTTTACACACATCTGACATACTATTAATAGTACTTTCGATATTTCGTGATCAAAGGTTTGGAGGGGTCGGCACCCCACGCTTCCGTTTTCTCAAGGAAAATACGAAACCCATACTCCCCCATTTTATGCCTACAATATATGTGCACAATTTCGTTCACTTCGGCTCAATTCTTCTTACCTTTCGGGCATCAATTTTCAAAATTTTGGGGTGGGTTCTTTTGTCCACAAAATAATTTTTCCGCATAAAATAAGAAACAAGTATTCATTTTCTTTTTGCGTATTCTCCATACACAATGTTTCGTTGCAATTCTTCATGTCCTTTACAGACATCTGACATACTGTTACTAGCGCTTATGAAATTTCGTGATCAAAGATTCGGAGGAGTCCGTGCCACACTTAACCGTTTTTTTTTTTTTTTTTAGGTAAATGCGAAACCCGTATACCCTCATTTTATGTCTACAATATCTGCGCAAAATTTTATTCACTTCGGTTCACTTTTTCTTCCCTTTCGGTGCCAAATTTCAAAATTTTGGGGTGGGGCCTTTTGCCCCATAAAACCATTTTTCCGCAAAAATGAAAAACCCGTATTTTTTTGTTTTCAGCACATTTCCCACACAAAACGTTTCGTTGAAAGTCTTCATTTCCTTTACACACATCTCACATACTATTAATATTATTTTTGATTTTTTGTTATCAAACGTTTGGGAGGGTCGGCGCCCCACCTAACTGTTTTCTCTAAGAAAATATAAAACCCTTATTCTCATTTTACGTCTGCAGTACTTGTGCAAATTTCATTCACTTCCGCTCATTTCTTCTTGTCTTTCGGGTGTCAACTTTCAAAATTTTGGGTAGGAGCCTTTGACCCCTAAAACAGTTTTTCCGCAGGAAATAAGAAACTCGTATTGATTTATTTTATGGTTATTTTCCATACAAAATGTTTCGTTGCAATTCTTCATTTCCTTTACACACACCTCACTGTTACTAGTACTTTTGATATTTCGTGATCAAAACTTTGGAAGGGTTCGTGCCCTTTCCAACAGTTTTTTCCAGGAAAATACGAAACCCGTATTCACTCATTTTACGTTTACAATATATGTGCACAAGTTCATTCATTTCGATTCACTTGTCCTTGCTTTTCGTTCGTCAACTTTCAAAATTTTGGGTGGGTGCTTTTCCCCGTAAAACCATTTTTACGCAGAAAATAAAAAAAAAACAGTATTCGTATGTTTTTCGCATATTATCCATACATTAAGTTTCGTTGCAATTCTTCATGTTCTTTAGACACATCTCACATACTGTTACTAGCACTTTTGATATTTCGTGATCAAATGTTTGGAGGGGTCCGTGCCTCACCGAACCTTTTTTTGCAGGAAAATACGAAACCCGTATTTCCTCATTTTAAACCTACGACATCTTTGCAATATTTCACTCACTTCGGTTCACTTCTTCTTATCTTTCTCGCGTCAACTTTAAAATTTTGGGGTGGGTTCCGGAGAAAAAAAAAACGTAATCCTTTATTTTCTGCGTATTGTCCATACAAAAAGTTTCGTTGTAATTCTTCATGTCCATTACACCCATCTGACATTTGTTACTAGTACTTTTGATATTTCATGATCAAATGTTTGGAGGAGTCCGCGCCCTACCCAGCCGTTTTTTAAAGGAAAATAAGAAACCTGTATTCCCTCATTTTATGTTTATAATATCTGTGCAGAATTTCATTCAGTTCGGTTCACTTCTTCTTACCTTTCGGACGTCAAATTTCAAAATTTTTCGTGGGGGCTTTTGCCCCCTAAAACTGTTTTCCGCAGAACATTAAAACCTCGTATTCCTTTATTTTTTACGTGTTGTCCATAGAAAAAGTTTCGTTACAATTCTTCATGTCCTTTACACACATCTGACATACTGTTACAAGCATTTTTGATATCTCGTGATCAAGGGTTTGGAGGGGTCCGTGCCCCACCCTACCGTTTTTTTTTCAGGAAAATATGAAGCCTGTATTCCCACATTTTACGTCTGCAATATCTGTGCACAACTTTATTCATTTGGGTTCAGTTATTCTTGCCTTTCGCGTGTCAATTTTCAAAATTTTGGGTGAGTCTTTTATATTAAACCTTTACTTTATGTAACTTTTTTAAAATTCTTTTTTTTGGGGGGAGGAGAGAAATGTTTTTTCTGATATGTGTCTTTTGCCATTCATCTTTTTTGAACTGCTTAAGTAAGATCATTTTGTAACTTTTGATGTCATCCAACTCCGTCACGATAATAAAATTGTCATTCTTAACAATTTGTTTTATTTCCTTATTTTTCAGTTTGCCACACTGATATATTTTTAACAAAATTGACGTTTGGTCCAACGCCTTTCGAATTCGGAACCAACCCAACCGCCGAGCTTTTTGGGTTGCCTGCTATTGCAGGAAAACGAGAATTGCAGGTGGTAATGCACTTTTGGAGTCGTGTATACCAAAGGTAAGCATTCTACCAATAAGCCATCGTGCCCCTAAGAAAGAAAGAGAGAGGAAATGACTGCATCTCGAAAAGAAATGGATACCATCCGGAAACTTAAATAACCTGAAATCGAATCAGGAACCTTAAATATAAGAAATACACGCTCTCCCATCAATTTATTATGATGTTCTACTAGCTGGTACTTTGAAAGAATTCAACGTTGTGAGATTAAGATCTCAAAAAAAAAAAAAAAAAAAAAAGCCTGGCTAAGCCACCCCGAAGTACATATGACCCAGCAACAAAGTTAAACTCAACTTTGAAAACACAACTGAAGTTTCTATGTGCAATGACTCAGTTAAGTACGTACATACTGTCAACATCAATACGATTTAATGGGATCCTCCTTTTCATCAGCGGCAATTACAAAACACGTTCCCAGCAACAACGTCGTTATCTCGGAGGAAATCAGACACCAGTCAAAAGCACAGAAGGTCAAAAGGTTAACGCTGTATATGCTGGCTGGGTCATCACTTCAAACACAAATAATGCCTGACTGCATTGACATAACCATCTGCTTCAAAGAACACTGTCACGTTCGGAACATTCTTCCCTAAACATCTTTGCTCAGTCAACACCTGACACGGATCCACGGTGAGAGCGGTGGGGGGAATCACTCCCACCTAAAGAGTGCATTTTGATAAGCCTATATAATTAAAATATTGAACTGTCTTTATTTTGATTTGATCTAAAACTGTCCGTTTACATATACAAAATAATGTTGTATGGTTGTATAGTACACTTCAAGGACACATTGGCTTGGCAAGCAATAAAATCTTGCATTCTCTTGGTTTCCTGGGCTGTCAGGACTGGAAAAAGTACATGAACCGATAGATAGCATCAATATACAACATTTAAAGGCATCTAGTACCGTATTATTACTACTTGAACAAAATTATCGATATCAATATCTTGATCACGCAGTTGCGACAATGAATGAAAAGAAGGAAATTTAATATTAATTTATCTCAAGTTAATAATTAGTTTTATCTCGCCCGATACCTAAGATGGAAAGCTCTGCGCGTAGAGACTTGGAACAACTGATTAACTTAACGAGCGTTAAAAATTTTAAAAGATTGTCAGGTAAAGTGTCGTTAAACGAATTTAACAAATGTTAGTGATACTGAAAGTTATTTAATTACTACTCTTGTGAATTAACAATATTTTATTACTAAATCTGGACAAAATTAAGTATCAAGAATTCAATGGATGTGCTGCGAAAGAACTTCATTATATATTGTAAGGATCTCCACCTTACAGCGTGAGCACATGTTATTCAACCAACACGTGCTATTGTTTATAAGCATCAGAGCAGCAAACGATACACGAAACCACGAAGACACGAAGAACAGCACGACGGGAACCGAAGAGAAACGAACCAGCCAGAAATGGCCTATAAAATTGGACCCAAAGAAGACGAAGGTATCAGTTGACCACTGATCGCCTAACCTATACCTACTCCGGAGATTGTCTTGGACGATGGAGCACTACCCTGCTAAAGTCCCTGGAGGCTGCGTTGAGCGAAAGGGATTCCTAACCACAAACCGAACCTCACGAAGCTGCCATGAGCTATGGAGGTTACCAAGAGGACCATATCTTGAAGTCGCTGCAAGACGCCCTGGAGGTTGCTATGAGCTAATGTGGTTCCCGTATAAAACATTTCCTTCCTTCACCTCTCTGATCATAAGGAAGATTTAAGATATTAACTTTGTAGACTTCGATTCCCGGTGGGGTCACTCGGTCGAAAAAGTGTAACACGGTTTTCCTTGAATGAGGTTTTCCTGGGCTTTCCTCATTCACACCAGGCAAATGCCGGGGTGGTACCGAACTTATAGGTCCCAGGCCGCTTCCTTCCTTACCCAATCCTTTCTTCCTTCCCTTTCCCCGGATAGTGTGCTCGCCGAGGGACGTCATCCCTCAAATCGTGACGGGCTAAATGGCCATAGATGCCGAAAGCCCAGAAATCTAAATCCTAAATCCTAACTTTGTAGACACAAAGACTATTTTGTAAAATAAATTAGGTGAAGCGCTAGAATCCCCGAGTGTCACTGTCTCTACCCACACAAATATTACAATATAAACAATAAGGCAAATGGATTTACGAGCATCAAGTGCAACTGGCATTTGATTGTTGTATGTTTCCATATTTACAACATGAAAACGAACTTTGGTGCTTTCATATAAAACTTAAAAGTATTAAAACGCTTTTCATATAATAAGTCACACATTAAGCTGCTCTTTAAGTCAGTGGCAACGTCTTCACGCGGTGCACACAACAGCCACTGAAAAAGCACTAAGTTCTGGTAATACTCTTGGAGTTCCTTCCTCCGTTTTTCGAATTACTAAGAAGTCTCTCGTGACACGTAATCCATTTACGTCTGCTTAAGCACATTTTCATTTCCAATTATGTAATCTAATTCTTCAAATTCAGACCTGAAGTAACTGCATGCTACTGACGCTGTGACACTGCATGCTTCGAAAATACCACTTCGAATTGCTGAGACAAGAGGAGAGATGCTGTTGTTAAAGAAATCGGTGACCAATGAAACCGATCACTCGTGTCTACAATCTGTAGTAGTTACTCTCTTGGTGGTGCTGGTAAAACTCCTATTACTTCCGTCTTTCTTCCGAGCTGTTTCTATGAGTGGATGCCAGAATCTATCCAGTTCTTCCGACGGAATAAGGTGTACCTGCACATTCTGTCTAAAATATACTGGAACAGATGAGTCCGTGAGATCTTCTTGAAGGACACGCTGTTCTCTGTGACATTCATGACACTAGAGAAGACCATCGTTCCTACTAGTGAAACCACACAATTAGTGACACCACTGGCTGCGTTCTGGAATGCTTCAGCAGCCCCTGCGGTTTCACTTCCAGATAGAAACGCAATAGTACGAAGTAAATTGACCATATCTGTGCTGGTAATGGGTATGTATTCTCTGGAGTAGCCAGCTAAATTAAGAGGGGAAATTCCGGTATAGTCATGGAAAGCGACTAATTCCTCACTGGCAATAAAATTCACAACTGAAGGCACTGCATTTGGTTGAACTTCTTGTGTCACCCACTTCTTGGTTTCATCCCGTGTCATTCACTTCTTCTGCCATATTGAAACAACTTATCAGTTTAAATATGAGTTCAATAAATTAATTACAAATCGGCCGTTTATTGTTGTAAGTTCTTCCTGTTGAGTAACAACGTATTATAGTCTATGAAAATATGGAAATATCGCGTATCACTTCGAAAGAAATCGCATATTTTGCTTAGTCTCACTAAAACGATGCCGCCTTCTACCATTTTTCGCCCATAGGTAGAGACGAAACTTTTTCGCAACAATTTCGACATTTTATAGCATTAATTACCACAATTTTCGCATTTATGTCGCATTTATTTTTTTAAATGTAGCACACGTTTTTTTAAAAAAATATGAAACTTCTAAACAGTATATTTTTGGTAGTAACGTGTATATCTAATACAAAAATGAGGATATACCTTGATTAGGTGCACATCCTAGCTAATGTATTCACTGAAATAGAGAAATTAATGCAAAAATTTAGACACTTCCTCTAACCTCATCCTTAGTTAAAGGACAACATGCAGCAAGACATTACCAATTTTTCTTTTGAGTTTGTTCTCCTGTTGGCAATAATCACATTATACTTGGAAAAGAATCTCTCGGCATCAACACTCGAGATTGGCAACCACATTGAACGTAACGAACTGATAGCAAAAGACCTGTGGTTAACTTTTAAACTGTCTAACAATGATACAGTGTCAACTTCCTTATTCTCACTGTTGAGAACTTCAATAGCCTTATTTTTAAATTCACGGTAAGCAACCAACAAATCATGAGCATTTTCACCACAAAACACAGTCAAAGATTTAAACAACAGTTCAGTTTTGTTCATGTCTGCATTTTTATGAAGTGAAATAGTTTCTGGATCAAATAACTCGCACAGCGTTTTCGTAAATGCAAAGTTTTTAAAGTTATATAATATTGGAAATGCGCTTTTTAGTTATTATTAGCAATAATTAACAAGAATTCCACTTTTTTGTTTTCATTCGGATTTATCGCAAGTAATGCGGAATTTCTCAAAAATTCGCGACAATATAAATGTGATTTCTGGCTCCGAAATGAAAAGTTTGAGATTTCCAGTAACATATACGCATTTTTTAAAAATGTTTCGCACATATGGCATTAACGAAAAAGTTTCGTCTCTACCCACAGGGCAAAGTTAATAATGAGCATGCATGTATGGTTATTCAAATGTGAATCTTGTTGTATTAACCACAATTGAAATTGAAACTGAAAAATATCTTTCTTCCTTTCAACGTACAATAAGAATGAATAAGCCTTTCGGAATAGGAATATTTTGTGACTCGTTAAATAAAATTGCGATCGTTGAAGTTTAGCGTCTTTTACAGGACAGAGGTTATATGAGAGTTGGACCTACAGTTTAAGATAGAACCCTAGCCATCATAATGCGTTAACATTTTATGGCTTCGTCCATTTATGATTTTAATTTGGGAACTCAAGTGTCTGCAACATTAAATGGTAAAAATATCAGATAATCTTAAAAAAAAAAAAAAAAAAAAGTATTAAGCGTTTTGGAACGAGAAAGTGTCAGTGAATCGAATTTCCGGGTATGAGTTGCAGTAGATCAAGCCTAATATCACTTGACAGCTGACAGTTGAAGCTGACAGATATGCAAAAAATATTGGAATACTTGTAAAATGCAAATGATGCACAGGCCCAAGAACAAATATGTGCTGTTTATGGCGAAGATCGTTATCAAAAAGCAATAGCCAAAAATGACGCAGTCGATTTCGATGTGAAAATTTTGAAGTTTAAAGTGTTCCTCGTAGTGTGTGACCAATCACAGAAAAAGTGGATGAGATTCTAGCATAAGTCGAGTAAGACTGACGTATAGGCAGACACGACATCGCCAAAGATCTAAACATTCATTGCCAATCATTAATGAATCATCTGGAGAAATCTGGCTAGAAAGGGAAGCTCGATCTTCGGGTCTCCTTAAAGACTTAAAGACATTTACTCGATCGAATTTCTGTCTACGAATCTCTATTGATACGTAACTGATTCCAGCCATTTCTGATGCAGTTGCTCAAGTGAAGAAAAATGGATAAAAGACGGCAACAATGTGCGACAAAGATTGTGGTCGAAGTGAGGAGAAGCTTCACAGTCTGTGTCAAATTCCAAACTGATGTCCAAACAGGTAAGCTGTGCTTTGGTGCAAATAGAAGGGCATAATGCATCAGAGCTACTGCCACCATGCAGAATGATATACTCGGACCTGTACTGTGTACAACTAGCGCGAGTGCACTTACTAATTTAAAAGAAATGGACAGAACTGGTGAACAGAAAGTGTGCTATATACTACGCAGACAACCCCAAACCGCAAAATTTTTAACCACTCACCAAAAGCTGCTAGAGTTTGGCGAGAAGATTTTAATGAATCCACTGTATAGTCCGGATATGGGACCATTAGATTATCGATTGTTTCGATCTTTGTGGAGTTAAGTGAATTACCTTAAGTTAGTTTGAAACGAAGCTAATAAAAAAACACATGTCACAATTTCTTTTTACCAGTAACAACAGCAGTTCTATAGCGAGGAACTATGATGTTGCCAGATCATTGACAGAAGTGCATTGAATAAAATCATACACGTTTGGTTTTATAGTGAATTTTAAAATGGCAATGAATGTTTTCTCAAACTTGACCTCTAAATGATTAATACTTTCTAGACAACTTGATATTAACAAATCCTAACTTACGTATACTCGATATTACTCTTTATTTTTCTATAACGCACTGTGCCATATTTGTTACTGTGTTAGGTTGATTAATGAATTAATTAACTGAGATTTGAAGTCCTTTTCCAGCACTATTTTTATATATGAGGGAACTTTCAAGTGCAATACGAAACAGTATTCGAAAGTGAAAATGAAATCTTTGTTTAACGTCTCACGATTATACGCTTTAGGCTAAGGGAGATGTTGATTAAACCAAGCGAATAATAATGGAAGAATTGGTGGAATGAGAAAGTGGGAGGAAACGGAAGTACCCCAAGAAAACCCACGGACACGATGTTGTCCACCACAGACTTGCTTGGCCGGGGAAAAACAGTACTCGAATTCTGATTTAAGTTAAGCACTTTTCTCCCGTTGAAATCGATATTATACACAATAATTATATTACAAACTACGTAAATGTTTCTGTATCTACTTTCATGTAAGTTGTGATTTTGCCATTTCAACATACTATATAACAAGAAATAAATGAACTATCCTATTTGTTACGAAATAATTGCGAAAAATGTTTTTATGTTACGACTCAGATCTACATGAGACGTGAACCCACAACTCAACGTGAGATCCGAACCACATGAGCTCCTATCGGGCTCGACAGAATAATTCACAATTCGTATAATATTGTTTCCTACTCGATTTTTAAAAATTATTTGATAAAAGGTTATTTGAGGAAATGTTTGTTCTCAGTCTTCGGATTAGGTTAGGAGAAAGAGAAATACCTTGCTCCAGGATTTAAACACACACACAAGCAGTTCATTAACAAGCTATGCTTCTCAAACCGCTTGACTATTTTGTAAGCTACAACAAAATTACATTGTGCAATGGTTTCTGTTCCCCACCAGGTTTTGTTTACAGTCAGGTACGACTGAGTTTGAAGCGAATAATTTGAAGTTACACTGTTGCAAATTATAAACGTATTTTACATACAAGAATTTTTCTTTTTTACTCCAATAACTGATGCGAAACAGGTTGAATCTATGATCGTTACTGATAGTGAAGTGATAATACAATTGGGTGAAGTAATCATACAACTGCAATAACAATTACCTCAACAATAAAATTTGATTAAGAAAATTAATTAACTGAAAGAATGATTGTCTCTTCATAGTACCTTAATGGATCATCAAGTATAACATGAAAGGATTTTAAGTAGCTAACAGTTTATGCGTAAACTCAAGAAACTAATTAGCGTAGGTAAGTGGTTACCACATTGGATTTGCAAGAGAAGACCCAGGTTCGAATCCTGGCAAATCTGAACTTTTAAAGATGGTTTAATTATAATCTATAGCCAGTGCGATACGCAAAATTATCTTTTATAGAGAATGAAAAAGATGTTGGAAGGACGGGGAATTGAAAAACCCATTTTCTAACTCGTGTATCAGGGGTGCCCACAGAGGGGGGCTATGACGCAAACTGCGTCATTGAAATATTTGAGGGGGGTAAAAATCTATATAAATATGTTTGAGGGGGTATAAAAATTAATCGAAAAGAATATTTTTTTCATGGAAGAACACCTACGGATAGACAATTGGGGGGGTGCGTCATACACATAAGGGGGGTGGGCACCACTGTCGTGTATGATCAGTGTTTTTTCTTCCTTATCATATGTAATACGTGGTGAAATAATACTTTATACACACAACGAAATCCTTAAATCATCAAGTTTTACGTCCAACGCTTATGCCAGCTAAGCTAAAGGAGACGCTGATGATGAGAAATGAAGGAAATGGTGGAATGAAAAATGGGAGGAAACGGGAGAACCCCGAGAAAACCCACGCACACGGTGTTTTTCCACCTAACTTGGCGCGAGCTGGAAATGAAATTCTTGAGTTTTACGTCCCACGGTTATGCCAGTTAGGCTAAAGGAGACGGTGATGATGAGTTATGAATGAAATGGTGGAATGGAGAAAGTGGGAGGAAACGGGAGAACCCCGAGAAAACCCATGCACACGGTGTTTTCCCACCACACTTGGCGCGAGCTGGGATCGAACCAAGGACCCTGTTCACCAGAAGTGAACGCTCTATCACTGAGACACCGCGGCCCTATACATACAATGAGTGATAATGTTTTTCATATTTGCACTCATAGGACAACATGCTCAAAACAATTGAAATGATCCTTTTAGGAATAAGAAGTCAGATATCTACGCTTTCGGTATTGTGGCCATGTTAGCTCGTCACGTATGAGGGATGACCTCCTTCGGTGATCACACTACCAGAGGAAAGGGAAGGAAGAAAGATTGGAGAAGGATGGAAGCAGCCTGGGACCTATATGTTAGGTGCCATCCCAGCATTTGCCTGCTGTGAATGAGGAAAACCCAGCAAAACCTCACCCAGAATGGATGGTCTGAAAAAGCTTCTACACTTTTTCGACCGAGTTTCTCCATCAGAAACAAACCCGGAATCGCTCAATAATCTTGAAATAGGAAAATGTTTCATACAACTCAACAGCAAAAGTATGTTTCTGTGCTCCTCATGGTTACCAACTGTGGTCGTCTGTTTGAAGCATAACGTATAAGTTGAATTGAAACTTTCCAGGCGTTTATGATACCAGCAAAAGATATGGATTGTTGGAATTGAGTTGTAGCAGTTAGGAGTTCACGTACTTTTGTAACTGTTTGCATACCAGATATATGAATAATCGGTTCTATAAATGTTGCATGAAGCAATTCACATAAGGTAAAACACCTACAAAATACGCTAACTAATGTTTTTTTTTTCAACGTTTATTATACTATTCTTTCAATACGTAGTTAAAGCTTGTGAATACAGTGTGCTGTATGATGAAACCATCCTTGATTCTATTCTGGTAATACGAATATTATATTTCTTGGGGATCTCCCGTTTCCTCCCATTTTCATCATTCTATTATCATCTATCTCATTATCACCGTCTCCTTCGATCTCGGTGCATAATCGGGATTTAAACGGCATGGAAGTGTCAGTGTTCATCTCAGCGACCCCGGAAACTATGGATTCGTTAATAATATTGGTCTTATATATATCCCTCCCCTAACTTGCACCGTCAAAATGAAATGACAAAAATCATTCCAGGCCCAAACCTCATCTATGTTGAAAATTTGATCGAGATCGGTCCGGTAGTACAAGAGTAATTAAGTCACAAAAATAGTCACTTTTCATTCTTATTTATACGGATAAATAAATTGAAGATAATTTTAATTAATACTAATTTTAAAATATATAATTATACTGGTATATCCTAAAATAAGTTTCTTTTCAAAGAGACAAGTCTAGGATAGCCCTCATAGAACATTTTGTGCGATAAAAATGATCCCTAGTTAATGAAAGTCTAAGAACGCTAATCTAGTTCGAAGAAACTCTACGAGAAGCTTAAGATCTCACGAAGAAGGGTCTTCAACAACCCACGATAAAAGAAACTGACTTTACGTTAGTATTTCGCGAACTAGAAGATCTCTTACGACCTTCCCCACAACAGACTTCTTTTGTCTTTGTATGGCACACTTGAAAACTGACACAAGAGGTCTTCAAAGTAAACAGTGCGAGATTAGAAACACACAACCATGTGTATATACTTTGCTCTTCACCCTTGTGCAATATATATATGATGAAGGAACAACGAAATTTGCAACGCGTTACGGACTAGATTGTGGGTTGTAGTCTTTTATTTGCCTCCATTAACTTCACAAGGCTTGTCATTTACCTTCGGTAGACATTTAACAATTTGGACAAACAAAAGTTGCTTCAACGCATAAAGTAGAGGACAAAGGCACTTTTGCTGACTCGGACGTGGTTCACTTAATAACCAAAGTGTTTCGTAAATAAACACAGTAAACACAAGTAATTTCACGTGAAAACACAATTACCTCAACACGCAAGAATCTCCCTCGGACCAAGGTAAACCAGAGGCTCAAGAAGTTAACACTCAATCTTTTTTAGCCTATCCTACACCGGCGCGGCGGTTCAAGAGGTATCAACGTAAGAAGTTTTAATTACAATTTTTATGTCGTGATTCCGTGAAGTGAGCATTTGAGGGTCACCTTCTGAAGCTACTACATAAATTAGGGCATCTTTACTTTCCCATTCTAATCATGGAAGGAGATAATGTGAGCATTAAAGGAGATCAAGCCCGCCCGAAATCCAACGAAACTATCGTTTTTAGTCGAATTTCATTTTTTTTTTTTCAAATATATATCTAACTTTCAGTATAATTGTCTACTAGTGACGTACCAGAATTTCATCAAGAGATCGAGTTTCAAGTACCCAAGTTCAAATATATTATTATTATTATGTTCATGCAAATGGGTTTTGTAACAGTGCAATGTTAGTACTATATCCGTCCGTTACTCCACGCGATAACTCTTGCCCAAAAGCAAATTTTTGAATTGTTATTTTTTGTAATATTATTACGGCCGAGTTTGTTAAGATCTTCACAGGTAACAGCGACTTTAACAGTGATTGTCCATATCCCATTTTCCATAATTTTTGTCAAATGTATGTAATTCCAGAACAAATAGAAGTTAGATAGACACTACACTAACATCGAACAGTTAGACAGAAGGAGAAATTCTCCAGCGGTTGAGGTTTGCGGGACGAAACTGATACTTCTATGCGTCATTTGCTTTCTTGTCTTTAGCAGAATTTATTACAAAAGTAACCAAGAAAGTTCTGTCGCTTTTTCACGAACCACCTTCGAACATCGATATAACACCTAAGACGTCCCATCAGCATAGACGACCTTCTGCCAATGTTTTGGAAGGCCATGGATTCCATCGCGGTAGAACTTGGTGGGCCGTGAAGCGTAGAAGGTATCAAGTGCATTTTGTACCTCTGCTAGGGATTTGAACTGGCGTCCTCTAAGGTAACTGTCCAAGAAATGGAACAGGTGATAATTGGACGGCGATGTCCGGTAAGTATGGCGGATACAACACTGTTTCCCGTCCAAGGCGTAGAATGGTATCCCGGGTCATCCTAGTCACGTGGGGCTTAGCGTTGTCCTGTAACAGGCGGACACCTTTGCGATTCAGAAGTGCTAGCTCCAGATTTTTGAGTTTTTCTTGAACACAGCTTAAGTGCTGTCAGTACACAGGTTGCATTGATGCTTTAACCAGCAGTTGCAGTTCCCGATGCATGATGCCGCGAGCAGTCCACCAAGATCACACGAGGATCTTCTTCTGGTGCAGTACTGGTTTTGGCTGTTTTGGAACCGGTTCATGGGATACTAACCAATGATGACGGCGCCGCGGAGTGGAGCTTCGTAGAGGACCCACTTCTCATATGTCAACACCCCGTCCAGAAATGGCTCCTGCCTCAGACGAGACAGCAACGAAAGACAGGTGTCTGCTCGCGTTGCCTTCTGGCCGGGATTCAAGTCACGTAGGACATATCGACCCAACTGAAGTGCTTTCCAAGTTGATGGAGATGCTGCCGAATGGTTTATTCACTCACACTGAATTGTAGTCCCAGTTTCTCACATGACTGGCCACTATTCGCCTTAATTGCTGCCTGAAGATATTCATTTTGATCATGTGTTCGTCTTCCGGCATGTGGTGCGTCGTCAAGTGTTTCGTCACCGTTTTTAAAATTGTTAAACAACTGCTGCACTGTCCTCGTAGTCGCGACACCATATCCTCCGCGCCGCTGCAGCGGCCTTTGATTCCAGTTTGAACTCATACAACATACACGCCTTTATGACGCTCTGTGGTGGTCCGATGTTCACTCTGTCCTTACGCAAGTTCACGGTGTAACTGAACTGCCACAACCAGGTAGTATTTTGGATATACCCACACCAACAACTGACCTTCCCCTTATCTCCACTCGCATTCAATTCACGGTGTTTGGGCCAATGTAACACAGACCTCTACAAAAAGTGACAGAAGTTTCTTGGTTGCCTTTTTTTTTATTATTGATATGTCATTAAGGTTATCGATACATATTGGTAATCTTTTTTAATACTTTCGGAACTTGGAACAAACCCTTTTCTCCAAGAATACGCATTATTGTTGCATTCCTATCTCAATATGTTAATTTTTTATACTTTCACAATATCTTCTAGTGGCCGATTAAAACTTGTCATCTTCCTCTCGCGTACACTATTGCTGTTTACAAAGAAAATTATTGAACACAAGAACTGCTGCCTAAAATAACTTGTTTTTATATCTCATCTTACTTTTATATGCTATGTTCATCCTAGTTATATTTTATTTTGTCATTTTTTCTTCGATTTATTCCTTACTTAATTTAATTAATTAAATTTAATTTAATTTATTTATTTCTAGACACAACAGGCTACATAACCCAATTACAGTGTCCGTTACATGTATTAAGCGACTATAACACATTCATAGATTCATCTTATAATACATAGTTATAATGTGATTGCAATATCATTGATGTTCTTTTATTTACAATTATTTCTTATTACATTACAAAGAACTTCCTTGAATTGACTTAGGCTGTTACTATTAATATCTAAATCCATTGTGCATTTTGTTAACCTATTGTAGGTTGTACTCAATCTCCATACTGGTGACCTCTTGTTTGCATTTGTGTGTAATCTGTCGCAGTGAAAGAAATTGAAATTTTCAAGGCGAGTTACATTTGTAGGAGTGCGTATTTTAAATTCTTGCAGTAAATTGGTGCAGTCGATTTTATTATTAAGTAACTTATATAGGAACAACATATCTTGCATTATTCGTAGCTGTTCTAGAGTTAAAGCACTTTTCTGTGAAGAGTCAGGATCGTTTTCCGATTTGAGTTCTCCGGTAAACAGTAAATCTATTCCTCTTATAGTTTCGATACTAAAACGGACGTTCAACTTCTCTCAATTAACCAAACAATTCACTTGATGAAGATATTTAGTGCTAGCTGCGACACGAAAAGTATATTTTCAAATTCGAGTCGGGACAATAAACATTACAATTCTCGTCTCGATTTTAGGACGAGACCATAAATTTTTCGAGTATTGTAGGTAGTGGCGTATTTAGGGGGTGGCTTCCGGGCTTAAGCCCCCCGAAATCTTACTTAGTATAGTAAAGTATATGAAATATCTTGCAGAATTTTCACATTTTGAGGCAAAGCCCCCCCCCCCCGAAAGTTAGCAAAGCCCTCCCCGAAACAAAATCGTAAATACACCACTGATTGTAGGCAGCACTAGTTCATCCAAGTCTTAGATCTCAACAATTGTTTCAGTGTTGCATCATTCATATTATTTTAAAAAAAAAAACTATAAATTGATAAAAGTGATTGTACGAACATAATGAAGATAAAATTTATCAACCTTTAAAGATACTACTAAATCATTATTCAATATTGTAAAGTTCTGCTTGTGCGGTGTAAATAGAGCATAGACAGAGCAAAGTTTCTCCCACTACCATATTTTATGAAAAGTCTCCTTATTACATAAAGGTAAGCAAGAAAGTTCTGTCGCCTTTTTGTGGAGGTATGTGTCCAATTGGCCCTCACACCGTGAATTGAATGCGAATGGAGATAAGGGGAAGGTCAGTTGTTGGTGTGGGTATATCCAACATACTACCTAGTTGTGGCAGTTCAGTTACACTGTCAACTTGCGTAATGACAGAGTGAACATGGGACCACCACAGAGCGTCATAAAGGCGTGTATGTTGTATGAGTTCAAACTGGGATCAAAGGCCGCTGCAGCGGCGCGGAAGATATGGTGTCGTGACTACGCAGACAGTGCAACGCTGGTTTAACAAGTTTAAAGACGGTGACGAAACACTTGACGCACCACGTGCCGCAAGACGAACACATGATCAAAATGAATATCTTCAGGCAGCAATAAAGGCGAATAGTGGCCAGTCATGTGAGGAACTGGAACTACAATTCAGTGTGAGTGAATAAACCATTCGGCAGCATCTCCATCAACTTGGAAAGCACTTCAGTTGGGTTGATAGGTCCTACGTCACTTGAATCCCGGCCAGAAGGTAACGCGAGCAGACACCTTTCTTTCTTTGCTGTGTCGAATGAGGAAGGAGCCATTTCTGGACAGGGTGTTGATATGTGATGAGAAGTGGATCCTGTACAAAGCTCCACAGCGTCGTAATCATTGGTTAGCATCTCATGAAACAGTTCCAAAACAGCTGAAACCAGCACTGCAGCACAAGAAAATCCTGTGTGTTTGGTGGACTGCTCGAGGCATCGTGCATCAGAAACTGATACCAGCTGGTCAGAGAATCAATGCAATTGTGTACTATCAGCAGTTGAGCAATGTTCAAGAAAACTCTGGAGCCACCACTTCTGAATCGCAAAGGGGTCCTCCTGTTATAGGACAAAGCTAAGCCCCAAGTGGCTAGGATCACCCAGGACACCATTCTACGTCTTGGATGGAAAACACTATTGCATCCGCCATACTCCCTGGACATTACCGCGTCCGATTATCACCTGTTCCATTTCTTGGGCATTTACCTTAGAGGACACCAGTTCAAATTGTAGTAGAAGTGCAAAATGCACTTGATACCTGCTTCGCTTGAATGCCCACCAAATTATATTACGATGAAATCCATGACCTTCCAGGACGTTAGGAGAAGGTGGTCGATGCTGATGGGGACTATTTTTAATCTTTCAGGTTCGTCATATGACATATACCCTATCGATGTTCGAAAGTGATGGGTGAAAACGCGACAGAATTTCCTTGGCTACTTTTATAAAATACTGTAATACAAAATCACTCAAATATAAATATTTCATTAATATCGGGTAAAGAGTGGTATCCCAAGGTCCGAGCAGCCTAGGGAAGGATTTCCACATAGCTTTGAGCAAGCTTGGTGGAGTGAATTTAGAATTCCCAATGCTCCACGCAAGCAGGGGGAGGTTAAAAACCTAGAAAGCTCCACGCAAGCTGAGTGACAGAGGTTTAGGAGTCCCACAGAGTTCCGAGCAAGTTAAGTGTGCTGGAAAGGAGGTCTAGAGCTCCAGGCAAGCTAAAGGCTTTGAGTTACGTTCCTCTCAAAACTGCAGGCAAGCTGAGAGAGTGGAGATGACGCGCCGAAAACTGATAGTCGTTGACGAGGCTCTCTTGGTTTATGGATGCTCCAGTGTGGCGATGGCATTCGTTTTCCTTTCTTGTCACGTGACCAGTGGTATCGCTGGTGTTCCTGTCGTCTGCTACTGTAGGAACTCGTAGTAGGACGCAGATGGTTAAAGTTTATAAATACGAACACGTGTTGGTTGCTATTAAACAGAGCCAAGGGAGGGATATTACAATATATTTCAATAATACTAAATATTCTTTTAGTGTTGTTATATTACACCTATTGTGGATCTCTCGTGGCGAGGAGAGATTCTCATTACTTCTAGATGAAATTAACAAAAAAAAATAAAATAAAATAAAATTAAAAAAAAAATAAAAAAAAATCAGGGCATAAATTTTGAAATATTTACTAAACGAGACGAGAAAAATTTTGCGAACAGTTGGGATAAGTTTTCGAGAATCAACGAGACGAGAAAGAATTCTTGGAAAAATCGAGATGATACAAAATTTTTACAAAATTTACGAGACGAGACGACAAATCCTAATTTTTCGCGGCAACATTTCATACTTCATTTCGCATTACCTCTTTAACCTGTAAGATAGTCATTTCCATGTGAATGCTATATGACGTTATAATTTTCAACCTCATTTTCCATAAACTACACAGAAAGAACAAGGAGCATACAGACAACTTCGCGTTGATAGTTTTGTAGATATTACACAGGAATGGAAAGGTAGTAGTTGTTACCTTGTATTTTCTTTCTAGAAGGTATCTGTGAAGGAATCTTACTCAAATATAAACATAACTGTAGGCTCTACATCGTCTAGGAGATGAAAATATTTGAAGGATAACCAGGCAGACTAAACTGTTGAATGCAAACATACTTACGAAATTTGTCTCAGTGTAAACAGGAAATATTTAATTTCTTTATAATGCAGGGTAGGATCCAAGGAGGGCTATACGGGCTGTAGCCCCCCTTGATCATATCCTGGATCCGCCTCTCTCTCTCTCTCTCTCTCTCTCTCTCTCTCTCTATATATATATATATATATATATATATATATATATATATATATATATATATATATATATATATATATATATATATATAAGATCTTTCTTAGGTAACGTCGAATAAATCGTTACCCTAGTTAAAGTCAGTAAATTAGCTACTTCTGGACGGTAGCATACTATTATATTTGATTGAGTAGGGGAGGAGGTGAATTTTGCTAACATCATATTATATAAAAAAATATATACAATAGAGTATCGACAAAAATCTTCCTCTTTCCATGAATAATCAACATGCACGCCCATGATGACTATTTGTTCTGATGTGAGGTCAACAAAGTTTAAGGAAGATACTAAAGACCCAGTACACGATACATACGAGGTTATTTGCAAAAGTTTCAGGTCTCACACTGATATACCCACTACTAGTAATAAACTGCTCATGGCATATAGTGCCATCTATGGAAGAAAGAATGTACTAATTTTAGCTGTCTAACTGCGCTAGTTCGCTGGAGAGAGTTATTTGAGTTAAAGCCTGTGACAAACTTGGTATTTCAGATAAACGAATAAAACGCAAGCCCTGACGTGACGTTGCCAAGTAGTAAAGGGGTGCGGCTTTTAATTGGCTAAGAAGACGAACTACAGTGCGATCAGGTAGCGGGGAATAGACTGAAGTGAATCTGTACAAAATAAACGTGGCAATACTGCAGGCCTCTCATTTGCTAGCACCAATTCAAAGGGAACTTGGAGCGCCGCCTTCAAGTGCCAAGATGTTTGTCACGCCGTTTAGTTACTGTGCGTTGAGTTCACGTATTGCATGACAATGCTCCAGGCCACTGTTGTTGCTAAGGCTGCAGTAGAAGGCTTTAGCTTCGAGAAGATTCAGCATGCACCCTACAGCATAGATTTAGCACTGCAGGGTACAACAGCTGTTGGGAATTGAGCATTGTCATGCAGTATGCCAGCTCAAACTGATGCAGCTATAATAGCCGCAACAACTTGTGATACTTGGGATCTCTACCAATTATAGAAATGTTCTGCTTTGCCTCCGATACACCGGCACGATTCATGCAAAGACGTAACGGGACGTATACCTACCTAATACTTACATGGCCCACCATATACACGCCTTAAATTTACGAAAGAACGAGTATATTTGGGGCTTTTCAAAAACGGGAGTCGAACAAAACGGGAACTACCAAAAATTCTAGCAATACATCATTAGATTTGTGTACCCACCTCGCGAACGCACACTTGAGAAAACGCCAAACAGCAGAAGTTCAATGACATTCCGATCCGACAACACTATACTGTCAGGAGATGTTCCCCGTATAGCGAGAGAGACGGCACTTGCGAACTTTCATGGATAGGTGATGACGACCGGAACACACTCTCGTGCTCTATTGCGTGGTGAAGTCGGGGATCTAGGCCAAGTTTCAAGCCCCTTTGAAATTACTATAGACCTCTGAAATTGATACATTATTTCTTCCATAGATTACACTCTATGCTATGAACGGCGTGTTACCAGTGGCGTGATTTTTCAATCAGAGGCATCATATGGAGAGGGCAGGGAGGCACTGGAGATCCACACATATTTTTTTAACAAATTGTATACTAATAAACTAATAAAAAGTTAAATTTTCATGTCAGTGGGCAATCTTGCCCTCACTCCACAGAAAAACCTGAAATGACGCCACTGATTTCAAAACCAGGCAGAAATCTTTTAAAGATACCCTTATAAGATATCGTCCTACAATTTAAAGCGGGACTACAAGAATTCCGTACAACGAATATTTTCATTTCATTTAAGCATTAGAGTTTCAGAACGACTGAGACAAACATTTAAGCATTATTTGTTCTCAATGAAACTTCAAATATGCTTTACATATACAACGGAAACAACACATATGACATTGGAACCCTAGGATATTTCGTTTTAAACACACTTTCACGCTCTACACCTGCCTGAAGAACGGATAAATTTAACAATGTTTACTCTAGTCATCGACAGAAAGGAAAACATAATTTATAATGCATAATTCCATGTATAGCCGCTTTAGCGTTACACACGTTATGTCTATACGAATGCAAAACTTGATTGTCGACAAGTTTTATTAACCCTGATGTAAATGTTTCTTTTCAAAATAAGTTCTGTTCTACGTACTATACACAATACCTTCACATATATCAACCGCTGTTTACTTACTTTTGCCATCGTGTCCTCATTTATAATTGTCAGCTATAACTGTTAAATCACACACCTAAATGTCTTATTCCTTCAATAACAATACTGGGAACTGACATTTTACATTTAGAAAATACGTAAGATTGTGAAGTTTACATGAAATTCTTGTTGTCCAGTATTCAGTAGAATTGGATGAAGACTGGAATGACTTAATAATAATAATAATAATAATAATAATAATAATAATAATAATAATAATAATAATAATAATAATAATAATAATAATATGCAAGTAGGACTTAAAATATTTTAATGCTAGTGCGTAAATTCGTTACTCCACCCAATAAGTCTTGAACGAAAATGAATTTTTGAACTGTATTCTTTTCAGTAGATATGTCGAGAATAGGGATGGTAAAAATTTTCGGGAATCAGAAATTTCACTTTGTGGATTTCGGAAAAATTCCCCAATTTCGAACATTCCGGAATTTTTTCGAATTCCGTTTTCTTTCGATTTTACTCTCCGGATTCCGGAAAGTAAAAATTCCGAAAATGGCCATCATCCCTAGTCAAGAGATTACCTCTGTTGAGCTAATTAATCCGTTAAAATGTTCACGGGTAGCTGTGGCTTACTTCCGTCCGTTAATATACACGACAACTTTAGAAAGAAAGGAAATTTTTGGATTTTTTTTTTTTTTTTTTTTTTTTTTTTTTGCAGTTAGCGTTGCCCACCAGACGCAACGAGACAGGGCTTTCTTGGCAAGATACAAGATGAGAAAGAGGTTTTGTTAATGAAAAATAATATACTTTTCGAGATAAGAAACCACTTTGACAAGTTTTCGAGACAAGACTGTCTCAAATCGCGTCTCCTGGCTAACACTATTTGCAGTAGATAGCTATAGCAATTATCTCGTTAACGGAGTAAAATTTTCACGGCTAACGGTGACATGAAAGATGTTTATCCATATCGCATCTTCTATTATAGAAACAGAGGCAAGGGCGCCGACTTTATAAAATTTATGTGGGTGCATATCAATGGCGAGACGTGTTAGCCTATATGTTTTCAGGGAAGTCTTGATATTTGACTGATTTATTTTTAGTTAAAATCTTTTATGAACACTGTCATAAAGGGCTATGCTCTGATAAAGTAAACTATACTGGTACTATAAGGATAAGTTGGGGCTTACTCTGGCTCAGTCGGTAACACGGCTGACTTAAACGCAAGAGAATCGGATTCAAACCCAGGTCGAAACTAAAATTCTTGTAGGTGCCAGAGCCCAGAGCAACCACATAGTTGGCGCGCATGAAAAGAGGTGTATAATTGTAACATGCTAGAACTTACACACCGCGCCATTAGATGTCAGCAAACATCCTCCAGTGGCTGATATTTGGCGGACGAAGCTGAAACTTTCGGGTATGATCCTCTTTACAGTCTTTTAGCAGAGTTTAATTACAGGTATAACTGTAGCTATCACAGTGATTTAGAACAAATCATACGTGATTAAATAACAACAATATATTCGTTAAATATTAACAATTAAAGGTTTTAATTAATCACCATTTTAACTTGTACAGTACAGCGAGCTGAAAGCTCAGATGGAAGTCTACAGAACATTAGTTAAACTTCGGTAAAATCAGGGGAGAGAGTCACGCGAAATGTTAACTATATGCGATATGGATGGACAGCATTTGCCAGCTTAAGTTGTTAAAGACTGACTCCGTTTACGAACTCGGCTGAGGTAACAGGTTAAGCTGTCTATTGAAAAAAAAGAAAGAAAAAGAAAAAGTAAATAAATAAATAAACTGATTAGATGTGTGGGATATGGGCTATAGATGGCCAACCTTATAGTCGCTGTTATCCCTTAAGAGTCTTCATCCCGGCGAAATTAAAATACCGCTAATTTTACAGTAATTATGTAATATCTTTAAATAGATAAAAGATAATCGAAAAGTGGAACAAGAGAGCCCTAGACAATATTATTTTACATGAGAAACCGTTATCACGACTCACTCATCTGCTTTCGATTTCGAGCCATTTTGAAAATCGGCATTTATTTTCGCGTTTCTAAACAGCTGAAAACGGAAAGCAGCTAGGTGACTTGTGATAACGGTACCTCACGCAAAATAATATTGTCTAGGGCGCTCTTGTTCCATATTTCAATTATCTTTTATCTATTTGAAGATATCACATAATTACTGTAAAATTAGCGGTATTTTAATTTCGCCGGGATGAAGACTCTTAATACGTTAGCGGATTCACTTCATTGACGAAATTAGTCGAGGCAATTGCTTTAGCTATATGTTGAAAAAATAATTCAGAAATTTGCTTGCATGTATGGGATATGGGTTACACATAGCTGCCGTTATCCGTTAACACGCTATCTGTCGAGCTAATTCCTCGAGCTATATGTTGCAAAACAAAATAAATAAGTAAAAAGAATTCAAAAATTCTATTATATGTATAGGATAGGTGTTATAAATAACCACCGTTATAGTCCGGTAATACGTTAACGAATGTATCCACTGACGACCTTTGCCGTGATAAACGTTCAAGCTATCTATTGCAGAAAACAGAATTTAAAAAAAAAAATCGCCTACATACTCTATGGGATATGGGTTAAAGATAGCCAGTGTTAACGTTTCCGTTATTCGTTAATATATTAAACGATTGACTCTATTAACGAATTGGGTCGAGATAATCGTTCTAAATATCTAGTGCAAAAATAAGATAATTCAAAAATCGTTTACAATTATGGGATATGAGTTATAGACAGCCACGGTTAAAATCGCCGTTATCCGTAATACGT
Organism: Thermobia domestica; assembly: GCF_964235325.1. Classification (NCBI taxonomy): domain Eukaryota; kingdom Metazoa; phylum Arthropoda; class Insecta; order Zygentoma; family Lepismatidae; genus Thermobia; species Thermobia domestica. The sequence goes on from NC_137468.1 coordinate 166,919,414, forward strand.
TAACAGATTGACTTCAATAACGAGCCTGGTAAAGATAACTGTTCAAGCTATCAATTGCAAAATAATAATAATAATAATAATAATAATAATAATAATAATAATAATAATAATAATAATAATAATAATAATAATAATAATAATAATTAAAAAATGCTTACGATAATGGGATATGGGCTATAAATTGTCACTGTTATCCATTGATTCTTTTAACGTATTTATCCAATAACCAACTAGGTCGAGATAATTGATCTAGCTATTTATTCCGGAAAAGAATTTAAAAAATAGCATCCGTTCAAGAGTTATCGTGCGGTGTAACGGACGAATGGACTACTTACTAATAACACAATATTATAATTGACACTGTGTGATCCTAGTAAACAACGTAGCTCTTCTATACATTAATTATATCACGAACTGATAGGCGACACATAAAATTTCTTTTTTTGATTCGACCATCTCAGATTTTAATGAAACTGCTCTATTACATAAGTTTGGTCTAGATATGTGGTTATGGTCTAGATATGTGGTCTAGATATGTGATTGCTTTCCATGTTATACACTGGTACTGTAATAGGGGCTAGAAAATTAAGGGGGGAATAGCTTTGGGTGCATATCCCAAACTTGAAAGCATAACTACTCCCGATCTACGCAACTGACTAGAGAGCTGATTCAAGTCTTCTTTGATAAAATATGCTTTTTCAACCATATACAAATCCAATTGACATTTTGGTCTTGAACAGACATTCTTCCGAATCTGGTAGAGTAACATGTCAATGGGAAAATTTGTTTTCTTACGTTTCAAGCAAGACTTGAATCAGATCTTCGTCACTTAACACACGAAGAGTGATATATTAAAATTTGAGGTATGGCACCAAAAGTGACATTCTTTCTTTCTAATTTTCAAGCTCTCATAGTTACAATTATTCACATAAGAAGCTAAAAAATTAGCCATAATTTCTTATTCTGACGAAGCATCAAAATACTAAAGTTTTGTAAAAATATTACAAGGTTGGGTTATAGTCTGTTGATTTGGTATGGAATGACCCACATGTTAAGTATCTAAATCCTTATTGTAAAATTGGAACGCTGATTCAGCGATACAGAGATCACCTCTGGTGCGAGAAGTCCGTAGTATTTTTCAGGTTCTCCCGTGTTCTTCCACATCCTCATTCCACCATCTATTTAATAAGCATTCACTTTCGTTTATGATCCGTCTTCTTTTAGCTTCAAAGGTATAATTGTAGGACATGAAACTAGCAATTTCATTTTTTTAATTGTAGAATGTTCTAAAATATGTTCTTTTATTTTTTTCGTTGTAATGGCGGTTCTTAACCTTTAGACGCCCGCCAGGGATTTAACAAAATCGTGGACTCTCACGTTGTGGGCTCTCGTGATCCCCTAATTATCACAGAGTTGTGAGTCATACATTGTTGGAAATCTTATAGACCACAGATTCCAATGAGGTAACACTCGTGCAATTCCCGCCGTGTTTGTAGAAGAAGAAACACAAAATATCATAAAAATATTTTAAAAAATTGACTTTGTGGGGCCCTGGCAACCCTTGCAGTCATCTTACGCTGACAAAATTATGTTAATGTGTAGGCCAGACACTTGTGACAATATTTTAAAAAATGCTAACCACTACTGCAATACAATAAAAATATTTATGGGTGTACCACAAAGGGGGGAAGAATGGCCCCCAAAATCTGATGAAAAATATTGATGAAAACATTTAAAAAATGAACTTCACTCTCCTCCCTCGGCCGCGGTATCCCTACATACATAAAATGCATATTGGCGGGAAAGCTTCATCCCTTAGGAATACATTGGTACCAAATCATCTTTCTAGCCTAATTAGGGGCTGAGCTATTGACGCTTGTTGTAAAAATAAAGGTAATTTACGCCCAAAAACTGAAACTCCAAAAATCGGCCAACTTTGCCCCCTCTCTACTCCCTCCATATAAGCAAGAAGTACAAATACAGGATATTACCACGTAGTGGCCTACTTCATTGCTTCACATACCAATTTTTATGAGTGTACCCCAGGGGGGGTGAATCGTCGCCCAAAAGAATCTGTTGAAAAAAGAAACAAAAAACACGACCTTTACCTTCCTCCTCCTCGCCGTGGTACCCCAGCGGAAAGCTGCATCCTTCAGGAATATATTGGTACCAAAATCATCTTTCTACCTTAATTAGGGGCTGAGCTATTGAGGTTCAAAGCCTTGACGCAGCACTTGCGTCAATAGGCGTTTAAAGGTTAATACTAAAATAGAAAAGCCTAGATAAAGTAACTGCTCAAGAATATCAAAAGTAAGGCTATTTTATTGGTTAAAAAAGAAACACATTCACAAAGTGAAGAAAAGAATTTCTTAGAAGATCTTATATTTAAATTAAATTTATCGCTTAGACAAATCATCGGAGGACGGTCTCTCATATTGCTCCAGTCCAGATAAACACTGAATAAACCAACAAATCCGATTGTCGGCATCGACATGGGACGAATTCAGATTCCCTCAATTCTTCAAGCGATCGATTGGCATGTCGCTAAAGGAAAGAGAATAAATAAAATCCCAAGAAATAAACGAGAAAAGCAAGAACGCAGAGAAGAAAACTAGATTTGTAAAATGTGGAATCACGAATAAGCTTCATAAAAGCCCTTGATTGCACACAAAATTGAAAGCGTTCTCACAAAATGCGTCGTTTCCAAACAAGTTTGTATGGAAACAAATTGTATTTGATACGTTGAGAGAAAAACAAATATACTGAAAATTCAAATAAATGCAAAACATTCTTCTTTTTTTTTTTTATCATTTTAGATAGAAAATACTTTCATTACTTCTCCAAATTGTACTCAGTAATGAACAAATATTGCACATGTCTTCCTGTGTGGTCTAATGGCTAGCGCGTGCCTTTGGTCTACGTGGTCTCGGGTTCAATGTTTCAGGTGGTAGACCAATTAATGACGTGTCGAATTGTAATCGTTCGGATTCCACTTGAAACTGAACGAACAAACAATATAATTGCCCTATTCCTAAACTGTCTTCATGCTCCGATAGCTCATCCACTTTCCCATCTCCGCCTGTAAAATGAAATGAAATGAAATCTTTTAGCTTAACGTCCCATACTTATGTTCTTTGGGCTAAGGAAGACGGATGATTCGGGTAAGTAAATGATGATGGTAGAATTGGTGGAATGAGGAACTGAGAGAAAACGGGAGTGCCCCGAGAAAATCTACGGACACGACGTTGTCAAGCACAAACTTACTTGCTCGGAGATCGAATCATGGACCCTACACACCAGAGGTAAGCGCTCTACCACTGAGCCATCGTGGCCCCCTCATCTCTGGCTGTGTTCATTATGCGATTTGTGCTCAACATTTACGATCACATACTACAATAGGGAAGATCAAGCTTTTATAATAGGTTGGTGTGAGTGAAATGTCTGCTAAAGGTACGTAATTTCTGAAATGTATATAAAAATATTCGTTAACGATTATTAATCAATTGGTTAGGCTGAACTTGTAATTGCCCAAGTAGTTATTGCGAATTATATCATACATGTAATGTATCAATATACTTTTCATAAAGCATTGAATATTATAGTATGAATTTACTAGCCATTCTAATTTTTAATTTTGTTCTGTTTCTCGAAAACGTAATGGGTTAATACTAACTACGGTTGCCGCACTATCACTATCGACCATGCCACTAGGATTGTTTTATGTAGGAACTGTTTTAACATGAAATTGTTTATACAGTTAAAAGTTTTACTGCTACACAAAATGGCGCGACGAAAGCCGAAATCGCCTGGTCCCAAGTTAAGATTTCCATCCGTAAATATTTTTCCATCTGTTAGCACTAATATTCTGGTACTGAACGTCATAATATAAAATCACTTCAAAACTAAATCAATCCAAAACTAACAATAATTCCAAGTTGAAACACATTTTAGAACATAGTTTGTTTCTGTATTTGCTATCACAGCGCAATCTTGTTCTAGAATCTAAATTTCTAATTCTCTGCAACAATTAGTTAGCCTAAATAATTCATTGGATTTCAAAGCATTGTTTAATGACAAGTATGACGTACAAAGACGATTACCTCCCAGATGCGTACATTTCCAGATCCGTATACATGTCAAAATCCTTCCCAGATCCGTAAAAGTGCCATGGGCAATGACGACATATTTTGACATTGATAAAAGATTTCCACGCTTCCGTACATCTTTCCAGCCCGATGATAACATTTGGAATCATTAACTTTTTATAATCATAAATCTAATATTAATTCATGCAGTTTCCCCATGTAATCACAACACTCTTCTTTCGAGTCAATCTCATAATTTGGTACCTCTACTTACTCGCGGTGAAGCAAAATAGAGGATCTAGTATGTGGCATCATTGCAACAGGAAATACTGTGAACATATATTTTTCCAACACACACACACACACAAAAAAAATCGGTTAATAATAACTGACACTGTTTCTGTGCATTTTAAATAAAGATTGAGCAGAGGAGAATATGGAATTGCATGCTCAAGGAAATACGAAAAGATACATACATGCTTTCCATACTGTTATAAGTTTTTCTTTCGACTCAACTCTTCACGTTGAATTCAAATTCGACCAATGTTTTCCCGAAATGTGTTTAATATGAATTCACAAATCATCAAAGAGATACACAAGTCAGCCCTTATAAAGAGTCTTCGTCGAACTAGTATCTGGATCTTCTTTGATTTTGGTCCATGTGCAGCAGGACGTTTACCGTTGTTACCAACACCTACATGTAATTCTTATCAACACACACACACACACACACACACACACACACACACACACACACACACACACATATATATATATATATATATATATATATATATATATATATATATATATATGATTTACAGTTTATGATGACTTGTGAATATATGAAAGTGCAACCAAACATCTGACATATTTTCGAACATCAAAACTTTTTTTTTTTTTTTTTGTCATGCAGCACATACTTTTCTTTTTCTTTTTCTTTTTTACCTTGCAAGCTGAGATATTTTCTATCGTAAGCATGGCCATTTATCCTGGCTTCTAATTTGAGGAAACGGACTAATTCTATTACATGAGGATTTTGCTTGCTTAGCAGAGTATTTAATCTATTATTCCAATCCTCTGCGGGATGATTTGTTCTATGGCGTTTTTCATGACAGTTCCACATGCTCATTGGGAATGTAGAATTTTCTAACCATTGGTCAACGAAGCCAAACCAGCCAAACACTGTCGACCATTCGTAACGGAAGAACAGCCAATGACGTATAGATTCGAACGTGAAGTCTTATATTATCATTGTTTTTGTAGTCTGTAACCAAGCCCAAATCCTGTATCTTACAACAAAGACACTGGTTAAAGTAAAAATTGCATCTAGTTATGGAAACTGAAGGGAAAATTATGCTGAAAGAGAATATATTACTACTCCCTTGAAGTCTAGCATTACAACTTCAGGATTCCAATTCGGGACTTCATTCTTTATTAATGAAAAGAACATTTCCTATACATGCTTTCTTTCATTCGGGAGAAGGCCAAAAACCACTGGAGTCACATTAGTTTCCTCCATTGAACTTCCAATATCTGCAAATTACGAAAATTTGGGAGAAAAGTGTGCTGCAGCTCTTAAACGTGCCATCAATAAAGAAAGTGGTGTTGACTTGCTAGACAGTCTGTAAAATGAAACTATTTTAGGACTCTTATTCGTTGTGGCTGCTACTCGAAACGAAACCCTTAGATTCCATCCTCGTCTGCTCAAAACCTAACAAAAATTCATACAAATAGTGCAAACTATTAAACCTGTGCGGAAATGGGAATTCTCATCTCGCTTTTAAATAATGACATTTCATTGCATCTGGCACTTGTACGGAACTGGGAAGAATTTTGACATGCACGGAAGTGGGAACGTACGCAAGTGGAAGAACACCACAAAGACGAATGATACATGAAAAGATAGATACACTTACCAAGTTTAAAAAACCCGCCTCATGCCTCGTGTGCACGCTAGATAGCATGCCTACGATGGCACTCTATAACATGGCGGCAATGCAGGAGAAGTCTTTTTGTGTTAGAATATGTGAAATGTCCGTCGGTTACAAGCATTCAGCGTGCATTCGTACGCAAATATGGAAAAACTGCATTTACTCGCCAGAGCATTTTGAGTTGGTTTCGCCAGTTTCGTGATACTGGTTGTCTGTGTAAAAGGAAAAGTCCGGGGCGACCGCGTGTTTCAGAGGAAATCGTTGAGCGTGTGAGACAGAGCTTTGTGCGCAGCCCAAAAAAACAACCGTTCGTAAAAGTCATGAACTGGACATTCCGCAGAAAACAGTGCAGAATGTTCTGCGGAGGCGTTTGCATTTCAAACTCTACTGTTTGCAACTTTACAACTCTTGACTGCAGACGATTATCCCCGCCGACTGGAGTTTCGTACCTGAATGGAGTGAGCAATGGAAGGTTATGATGACGTTGTGGGAATATTGATATTCAGCGACGAGGCGGCTTCCAACGCAAAATGGTCTGGTGACCAGATGCAGCTTTTCCGTATTTGCGTACGAATGCACGCTGAACGCTCGTCACTGACGGACACTTCGTATATTCTAACACATAAAAACTCTCTTCCTGCATTGCCGCCATCTTGTAGAGTGTCGTCACAGGCCTGCTATCTTGCATGCACGCGAGCCACGAGGTGGGTTCTTTTTAAACTTAGTGAGTGTATGTAGTTTTTCATGTATCACCCGTCTTTCTACGTCGTATACTTGTTATTAAACAGTGCTTTGAAACTCAATGAATCATTTAGGCTAGCCCTGCATATCTTCTTCTCTTCTAATTATCGAAGTATACTCATGTTCCAAAATTATTGTCGCATATCTATAAATATGTTGTTGTAGGAATATAATTCGATAACGATTTCTTATAATGTTAGTATGTGTATAATCGGCAGACATGCAGGTCTATGTGGCAAATTTCATCTCAAAAGAGCAGTAAATAAGAACAATAAAACTTTCTTGTCCATTTGTCAACATTTTGTTTTACTCATTCTAATTTTCGTATTTGTAATTCTTTCCCTATGAAATTTACCACAAATATACATTTCCCGATTATACGCATACTATCAGTATTAAAAGTACCCTGCAAAATCATTATCAAATTATATTCTTACAAGAAGACAGTTATAGATATGCGACAATCATTTTGGACATGAGTGTACATGACATTAATATAAGTCTTCAGCTGCAAATCATGATTTCCAATGACAAAAAAAAAAAAAAAAAAAAAAAGCTACAATACCTAGTTAAATAAACACCGCCTGTAACCTTAGATTTTTTCCATTGCTTAGCCAACGAGTGGATTCCGTGGCGAAGATAGTCTGCAGTTTGCGATGCGAAGAAGTTCTCAACCGTGTATTGCACCGCCCAACCACCACGGAAGATCTTTCTGAAGACGTGATTAAGATCCCGGAAGAGGTGGTAATCGGAAGAACAGACGTGAGCAAAATAGAACGACAATGGGATGGTGTATGCCTAACTCGTCTGTATAGAGTAAAGAAGCGAACTTATGGAGAGTCTGCATCGTCCTTTGAGCTACATGTGGTCATGAATTGTGGAACATAAGGACATCATGTCCATGGACCATTGAGGGATGCTTGCGGACATGTATGGACTGCATTTCATGCGGTTCAGGACTATAACGATCCGCAGCGACGGTTTTGCCTTGATGGGCAAAGACATTAAGGATCAACTCCACCATGGATCACCATACCAAGGAACATTTGGAACCCGCCCTGGACTTTCATCTAGACCCAACCACTGTTCTAAACGTTCACGATTCTCGTAGAAGATCCATTTACGATGGAAAGTGACAACTGTTCCTGAAAACTTTCCCGGTCATTCCTCACGCTCAGAGAACTGCACACCTTCCGACGCCTATTCTTGTTGGTCAGTGTCAACTCCCTTTGCACAGCACGCACGAGTCCGCCAACTGCACGGAGAAACCGAACGACAATGGGATGGAGTATGCCTAAGTCGTCTGCAACTGTAATGGTCTGTAATTTTCCGAGTATCCGCTTGCGTCGTGTTCCTGAGAGCCTCATCCAAATACGACATTTATTGGTCACTGTCCATAGGGGTCATTTTGCAATGCTCTCTCAATGAAACGAAACTTGACAAACTAACGGCAAAAGTCCTGGTCCAATTGCACTGTTAATGTCTTCTTTGAGGCTTGATGTGCAAAATGTTCCAGTTTGAATTCGTAAAGAAAAATTACTCGCCATGGTACATTTTCATACAACCTTGTTCATCAACGCACTCTCTCTTGGCTGTCTGGGTACCATAGCCTCTTCGCTGGACGTGTACTGCATTTGTGACGCTAGACACATGATCTTAATCAACCCCTTGTGTTGTGTTAAGGCGATTTTCCTACCAGACGCCAAAGTGGACATTTCATTTACACCAACCTAATAGATACTGAATTTTAACACTCTTGATACTAATCGCAAAAATCTCAGTTATTTGTAAACAAATTTAGCTAATTGTGTTAGTATTGGGCTGCAACTAACTAGGTACTTCCATAATTTAAAAAAAATCACCGCGATAGTTCTGTGGTAAAATGTTCACCTTTCGTATATAGGATCCCTGATTCTATCTCAACTCCCGCCAAGTGAGTGTTGTGGTAGACCAAGGATGTTATAAAATACAGGATCTGCCCATACAACAAAATCGTGAAGCCATACGTCACAGTTTCGCCACACCTACTCTGCCCACTTCGTGCCACTAAGATCACAATGTTTCGAGCTAACAAACATGGTGGAAACGAGAGTAGCCAGTCAGACGTGCTGGCTCAAACGATGCTCAGTTATTTTTTTGGCTTCACTGAGTTCATAGGATGAAGATACGTATGGGCAGATCCTCTATTTTATAACATACTTCTGGTAGACAAACACCGTATGTGCGGATTTTCTCGAGGTTTTTCCGTTTCTTCTTATTTGTCGAATTATAAAAGAATATGATTCTTGTTTCGTTTTCCCATTATTTCATTCATTATCCTTATCACCGTTTCCTTTAGCCTCGGAGCAAAATTATTCGTTAAACTAAAATAAGCAAATAAATAAATCTTATGTGACTCCTCATGTCCAAATAGTTAATGCGCACTCTTTTTTTTTTTGTCTGTGGTTCGGGTTCGATTCTGATTCCCGTTGGAAATACTTCCTTCGGATACAAACCCTATAGTAGTTTGGATTCTACTTGAGACAGCTGGTCTTGAACCATATAGCCCTGGCGCTTTACCTTCAATCTATCAACCGTAGACCCGCATACCGTTGTCACTAACGCTCTCGCCTTTGGCGCGAACGGTCTCGGATTCAATTCCTGGTGGGGACACGCGGTCGAAAAGACTTAAGAGCCTTTTCAGGCCAGCCATTCTGAGTAAGATTTCTCCTGAGTTTTCCTCATTCATGCCAGACAAATCCCGGGATGTTACTTAAGATAACAGTCCCACGCTGCTTCCTTTCTTCTCCATTTTCCCGGATAATGTGCTCGCCTAGGGTCGTTATGCCCAGAAATATGTATAAATGACTAAGTAAATACAACGAATCAATAAATTCTGGAATAAGCATATTGTAAAGTTCTATGTAGGTAGAGCAAATTATACCTTGGGAATCGTCTTCTCCCACTACCAAGTTTTATTACAAAATCCTCCTAAACAGCACGATACAAAATCATTATGATGTAAAAATTTCTAATAACTGGTAAAAGAAAGGTATCCCAAGTCCCGAGCAGCCTAGGGAAGAATCTCCACAGAGTTCCGAGCAAACTAAGTGGAGTGGATTTAGGATCCTCAATGCTCCACGCAAGCAGAGAGGAGATTAGGATGCACAGAGTTCCGAACCAAGCTGGGTGACTGCTGTTAGGAATCCCAGCAAAGCTCCGAGCAAACTAAAGGCTTTGGGTTAGGTATCTCCTAGTGCTCCATGCAAGCTAAAGGCTTTTGGGTTAGGTAGCACCCAGAGCTCCAAGCAAGCTAAGGGAGAGGACTTGACCAACCATAGACTGATATCAGATATGAAGGTCCTCCTGTATTTTTTATAGCTGCTCCAGTGTGCCGGTGGCGCTGGTGCTTCTTCTTCATCACATGACTTATGGTGTCACTGGTTTTATTACCGTCTGCCACTGTAGTAGTTCGTAGAACGACGCACGTGGTTTTATTTATAAATATAAACATGTGTTGATTGTTTATAAACAGAACCATTGGCGGGATATGACAATATTTTCACGTGGAAAAGTGTGAGCGGAAATGATCAAACGGACGATAATAACAAAGAATCGTCAAAAACACAAAGAAGATGCTGCCGAGATAGGAAATACGCGCACGATTGTATATGGTTATAACTGGGAAAGAACCTCTATAAACTAAGAAGAATGTAATCAAGAAGAATAGTAAGTATAACACTGTATGGAAGTGAGAACAACAATTACGATGAATTAGCTGGGACAGAATAGGATTTGCTTTAGCTCGATTAAGCTTCACTTTTCTTTAGACCTTGCTCGTGGGTTTTCTCGGGGTTCTCCCGTTTCCTTCCACTTTGTTCATTCCACCATTTCACTCATCTCTAGGCATGGGCGCGAGACGCGAGAACGCGAGAAGTCTCGTCTCGTCTCGTCTCGCAAACGAGACGAGAACGCGAGACGAGACTTATAATATTTTGCGAGACGAGAACGCGAGACGAGACCTGATATCTTTTGCGAGACGAGAACGCGAGACGAGACTTCAGCAAGTCTCGCGCGAGAAGTCTCGCGAGACTTCTCGCGGTCTCGCATAGTTTACATTTGTGATATTGATATGGTATTCTTTTCCAAGTACCATCATACATATTGAAGAGAAGATAGTTAATAATTTCAGGATCGAGTTTTGTAATAAACATGGGTGTACCGACAGTAGAGCGCCAGCAAAGAGAGTGATGATAAAAGAGCGACAACCAGGAGAGCGTTAGCTAAGAGATCGACGGGTCAAAAGGCGACCACAAAGAAAGCGACAGCCAGGAGAGCGACGGTCCAAAAGGGCGACGCACAGAGATCGATAAACTATGGATCAAATGCTTGAAACGTGGTCATAATTCAAAATCAGTAAAAATGGACAAAAAATTGCTATAATGAGGCTTTTGATGTTGTTAATCATCAATTTGACATCAAATAAAAAGAAATGGAGGACAAAATTTGGAAAAAGTAAAGTTGGCGAACTGGACTTGGTACATTGGTGCATTTGGCTTTGTTGATTACAAACTTATTAATTTGACATTAAAATTTAAAAATTCAAAATTGCGGATCCATATAGCGGACTGCGTCTGAAAAAGTTTGAGATTCGAGAGGGAAAGATACTTTGTCTACTTCAATAGCTAGGACAGAGTCAATCTACCAGTCATTTATTAACTAAAATATAACTTAATGAAGTCATTTTAATTTTTCAGTTAAACAATTGTTGTTCTCCCCCTTATTTTTCGAAAGCTTAGTCCTCAACCATATAGAGTCATTCCACCTGAAAGCGAAAAATCGAGCAAAATGGTCGATTATGTGAATGATAATAACCAGAAATATATATATAAAGTTCTAAACCGTGGGAACAAAAAGGCACAGTGGAATACTAACAATATTTTGATTCCAGCAAGAAATATGCTTCCTCCACAAGTGGTGAAAATTTCAATTTGTATTTCGACTTACTTCTGTCCCGGCATGTGTTTACGTGGCTGCACGTTCCTTGCTGCTTCACGTTTCTTAGCAGCTGTAAAATTACACAAAAACATTCTTGTAAACAAAGTCCGGGTGTAAAAAGGAATGCAATCACAAACGAGAGTCGTGTTTTTCTGTTTTCACTCCTTTTAGTAGACTCAGTTCACGATTGTTTGTAATTACTTGCAAAATTTGATTTTGTTTGTAGCGGTTTTAGACCCTGGAATGCAGACAACACAACAATCTTGATGTAGCGTTGGAGCTTCAAAAAGTTGTAATGGTCACATCTGTTTTAGAGATTGATATGTATTGCTTTCTTTTCTTTCTTTCTTTCTCTCTTTCGTTCTTTCTTTCTTTCTTTCTTTCTTTCTTTCTTTCTTTCTTTCTTTCTTCTTCTTCTTCTTCTTTTTTCGAATTTTGGAGCAACAACAACAATATAAAGTGACAACATGAAAACAGATACTTTAGTGAGGCTCAGAAACACAAATTTTTGCGTTTTAGTTATTTCCGATCAGAAGTTAGAGGGGGCATAGCTCAGCATCCGTTCTCTATGCACTATATACTTTATACCACTAGCACTAATAGGAATTAGAAACACAAAAGATGATTTTTTTTCTATAGAAAGTACAGATGATACTTATTATTCTCTCAAAATTACGTTCCCTTTGACACAACAAATTTTTCAATACTTCTTCCGAAAATATAATTTTGGTTTAATTCATCGACTTGGACTAAAAAGATCCAAATATTTCGTAACCCAAAATGTGTATTTGCATCACTACTACGTGGTAAAAAAAAAAAAAAAAAAGGACTGGCCACATATCTATAGTGCAATTTTGAATTTATTTGTTTATTTATTTTTTCAATCTCGATAGAGCTCCAAGAAAATGAACATAACTTAATATTCAACTATGGTCGTATCTTCAACATGAATGGCGTGCATTACAAACCATTCAATTTTCCTTCCTATCACATATTGATAAGTGTTCAGACAAATACTCAAATCTCGAATGCGACCGCACGAAGATTTTGGCATAATTTGTCGTTTCCACATGGAATAACTCTATAGGTATTGTCTACATGTTCAGCCGAATCTCCATGGAAGTTATTCCCTTCATCACCTTCGTTTGAGTCGTCTAAATTTTTGTCAGCTTCCGTGTTGGAAATAATTAAAAGGTTTACAGCTTCAGATGACAAATTCTTCATTTTCTTATGAAAGGATTTGCCTAAAGAAGAAATGAAAGGATCTGTTGTTGCCAAAAGCCTTCGGAACTTATCATCCATGTTTTCAATACGAAAACAGTTTCGAGAAAAGTTCTGACAAGCTGACAAGAATTTAGACGGTTCAGACGATGAATTCGATCAGATTCGGCTGAACGTGTAGACACTTATATGGTTGAGGATGAAGCTTTCGCAAAAGAAGGAGAACAACAATAATTGTTTCGCTGAAAATATCTTCAGTAAATTGTCCACTGATTTCGCATATTTATTGTTTATATAACTCCTCTTGTACCATTACCACGCTAAATAAACACCAATGAATTGAATTCAGGCCTGGTCATACCGAAAGTGAAAATGTTTAGTATTTGCCTAAACAAACAGCTAAATTTCCGTATTTTGTTTTGTTTAATCTTGTTTTGAGGCGAGAGATAGAGATTGGGCGAGACAAAATCAAATCTGTCTTGCTTCGTGACCAGGAGTGGTGATATTCAAGAAACAGTTCACATTTGTTTCGAGATAATACATTAACGACATCTCAAGATAGACTAATTTTTCCTCTTGTCGCAACTCGTGAGCGCATGTATCACTAGTTAATATAAAAACTACTAATACTATAGAATTAAATTTGTTTGGTCCCGACATTACTCGAAACTTGAGCAAATATCGAATCGAATTGGAGATTTTTTGAACCGAGTTCTCGAGTGGATATAAAATATTTTTATTTCGAGTGAAGCCAAATTTAAAGAAAATTTGTTTGAACTTGTTCCTCCCCAACCCTCGAACAGAATGGGTCCAGAAAAGGTAAATCAATATTGTGCGTTCGTGCTGTACTTTGCAGTAAGGAACAATGCTGTCATAATTATGAACTACCCAAAGATGTTCATGTTCTACAAAATTGATACCTTAGAAGTGCATGGTTCTCATCGAAACATCCCTTCCACACAACATCATCACCTGAAATCGCAGAGACAATCACAGACGAAGGCAAGTCAGTAACTAATAGTTTGTTTCTAAACTTTTGGGCTAGCATTTATTTGAACATTTACTATAAATTATGTCGACTAGTGGGAATAAAAAAATACAATTTTCCTTTGTATTATGAAATTTCTATTGATTTTTTTTTTTTTTTATGTTTTACTGTTATTTTGGAAGTTTCAAAGTATCTAGTTAACGGGGTAAGTGTTGTGACTTTTCGGCAACACTGATAGTTGCTTAGTTAGCTGTTCTTGCTTCTTGAAATGGTTTGGTCAGATTGTCACAATTACTGATTTCATGATAGGTTTAAGTTAACAAGGTTAATCAAAATCTAGTTATTTTAGGAGATTTCCTCATGACAAAAGATTCAAGAAATAAAGATTGTGTTAGTTTTTTTTTTTTTGGTCACTACTTTCCCAAAATGTAATAAAATAGATTCTTCCATTATCTACACTGTTTTATTTATTTTCTCTTTGAGCTCGTGAGCCAAGATCTTTGGTCATAAAGTTCTTGAGGAGGGGGAGGGAAATCGGGGGGGGGAAAACGACACGTTTTGCCTTGTGTATCCACCCTCCTCCTGATGATGAGACTACATCTTGACAAATCATAAAAGCAGGATAGCAAACACCAGTACAATGCATTTTTTTTTATTTCTTTATGGAGAACATATTTGGAAGACGTCTTTTCGGAAAATTTTGTAGACGGAAACAATGAATTTAGGTAACATTGCATATTCGCGGCTGCGGTTTCCGGTCATCTGTTATTGCACCCTCGGTAAAAATATCCTAGTTCAAAAATATACGGCTCGCTTTGATTTTTCCTTCAGTGCAGAAATTCGAGGCATCGGTCAGAGGATACCATATCTTCTCTCTCTCTCTCTCTGTTTCTGTCTGTCCCTGACACTGACTTTCTTCTTCCTATTTTCAATGCATTATATATATATATATATATATATATATGTGTGTGTGTGTGTGTGTGTGTGTGTGTGTGTGTATGTATGTATGTATATATGTATATATATGAGGGAAAAAGACAAGTGTTTAGTTCCAATGTGATGTAAAGCCTCTGGGTTTAGAACAGATTTGTTCCCCCTGCCCACCAAATTATTTTCTTACGGTAACTTGTTTTATGAAGGCAGAAAAAGGGCCTATTGGCTTGTTTAAGAAGGAAAATTTTTTAGTCAAAATAAAGCAGTTGTTTCTTTCCGCAAACATAAATTTAGGATAAATGGATTTATGGCTGCAAGACGGATCCTCTCACCAAAACCAGAACTGATATCTGCTTAGCTTTTATTCGTCAGAAAAGGAAGGAGAGAAACAGTGACGACGCCAGAGGGGGCAAGGGGGGCGAGCGCCCCCTAGTAGCTACTTCTGCTTTCTGACTGCTACCTAGACTGCCCCCCCCCCCAAACTCCTACAATCTTTAAACATTCTACATGTAGTATTTTATATCAGTATCATAACCAATCTCATTGTCAAATTGTAGTCTACTGTACTTTCCATGGATATGCTATGTGGTAGATAAGTCCTCAAGCTTTCTTCTTTGAGCGTCTGAGTATTTCTGTTTTCTAATTCAGCGCCTTTTGAGGTAAATTTTAGTTATACTTCTTATGATTTTTAATTATTGTGCCTAGCGAGCAATAGTAGATTTGGTCGACTTGTTTTCTTCTCATTGGATCAACTTCGATTGGAAACAAAAGAAAGGTAAAACCAGTTACATAACTTGTTTGTATTTATCCAGGTTTGAAGTTTTCAGTTTCATATTTTGTTTTATTTAAAGGTTTATACTTATTTTTTCTGAAACATTATTCACAGCTTTCAATATTCAGAGGATGTGCTTTATAACAGCTTAGTTTGCGACTACCAGGGCTTAATTTTTTTGATGGGGATAAAATGAGTTGTGTTTTCCCTTCCTGCAAATGATAATAATAAATTTATGGAATTAAATTGATTCCCAATAAAACGTATTGTCAGAGTGCTGATCTTTAGTTAGTAATTGTCTTACACTATTGCTCCCTTACTTATTTTGTTTCAAAGTACTGACGTGACGTCTACCATATTGACTAGGAGCTGCTGAAAAATTCGTAGCCCAACCCAGAAGGAGTGCACGTGGAATGGTAAAGTTTTACTTCTTCTACACTTTCCCCGAAAGTCAATATACTACCTTGTGCAGTGCTCCAGTTTTTGCAGAAAAGTTAAAAAATCTGAAGATTTCCTCGCACCACTGTTCGTAGCACTATCCCTATCAGATCTAAAATGGCGTCCTTTCAAATGTTATTTAAGTTTGGGAAATAAGTACACGTAATAGTTAGACGGAGCTAAATCTGCGGAATAAGAATGATGATCTAGACATTGAAATCCTAGGTTATGCAATGTCAGTTGTGTTCGCAGGGGCTTGATGGACAGATGTATTCTCCTGAAAAAGAAAAAAAAAAAAGAGAGAGAATTCCTTTCTTTTCATTTTCCAGTGCGTTGAAATTTGAATTTTTCTTTCAGTTTTGTAAGTAATGTAGAGGTTCTGGATTAATTATTTGACCGTTGCGGAGGTAGTGTATGAGTACGACTCCATACTTATCCCAGAAGAATGTTGCAAACAGTTTCTCAACCTACTTCTGTGTCTTGAACTTCTTGGGGCGTTGGAGAAATGAGCGCTACTACTCCATTGACTGTTGTTTCGATTCAGGATCATAGTGGTACAACCATATTTCATCTATGGTTACTATTCGTGAGCGAAATTTATCAGCATTACGGTCAAATTGAAAGAAGACTTCTCTTAATGCCGTCACTCTTTTATTCTCCTGACAGATATTTTGGGAACCCATTATGTCGAGAACTTGAGCATACCCAAGCCATTCTGAATTATGCTATCGACGAGTTCCAAAGAAATGCCCAGAATCTCTGACACAAGTTTTGCTGAGAAGGTAAAAACTAAGAAAGAGGGGTGCAGCCAGACCTCAGACTATAATATGTATATCGTGAGTTTACTATACATTTTAGAAACTATATAAATAATAGCTTAAATTATTTTTGTCACTCAAAAACTGGGGTAGCCTTGGCCCTTCGGCCCCGGGCTATATCCACCACTGGCTGAAATGCTGCAATTTTCAAGAATAATGTCACAAATTGCATCCGTGATTTCGGGAAGAGTCATTGCTTTTAATCATCCTGGATGTAAAGCATAATTTGTTGAGAAATCGCCACGTTTATACTAAGCCATTTACTTCTTCACCACTGTATATAACGGAGGAGAGTCCCATGGTGTTTCACTGATTTCCTAATTAATATACTTCGGTGACTTTCCTTGGTGGAACAAAAATGTTATAACAGTTAGGATCTGGATGTTCGTGAAATTATCTGTTTGGGCACACATAATCATTTCAGAAGCCTGAGAAACAATAAGAATTTCATTATTAATATGCAAATTTGTATTTGTACATACAGAGATATGTTTTTCTAAACTGCGGTTTCATTTTTCTACCTAGTACCTACACTCCTTCTGGATTGGACTAGGACATTTTCAGCAACTCCTCGTAAATTCTCTCTCTCTCTCCGTGTATATATATATATATATATATATATATATATATATATATATATATATATATATATATATATAGAGAGAGAGAGAGAGAGAGAGAGAGATGCGTAGCATATACGTAGTACTGGACGAATGTGTTACTCGTAGCATACGCGAAAGTAATTCAATTTATGTTTAGATTTCAAAAGTTTCATTGAAAAATATTTCATATGCAGACGTTACTTATTTGTTAGTTACAAACTTTACCTGAAATAAGTTTAAGTTATAATCATATAGGTCTAGTATGAAAACAGCAACGAAATTACACAATGTAATGTAAAATAAGTCAAACGTAATAAATATGTCATATTTGGCATGGCAAATAGCCGCCCCCTGAAAATGTATCTGCCTCCCTAAGAACTTAAAGGTAGCGTCGTCACTGGGGAGAAAAATGCTGTCGGTACTCCACTACTTTTTTATGGTTTTGTTTTGATTTTGAGGAAAAAACTAGTGTTTCAGATTGCAAACAGTTTGAAATATTATTTCAGATGAGCTTGGTTCGTTGCGTGAATTTCTTCCATTCCTCAGTTTGCGAAAGACGGTTCGTATTGAGTATAAGTGGTGCTAATGAAATTCTCTTTTTGTAATGGAAGGGTATTTGTCTAAGAAACATACACATGATCTGAATAAATTTTTATTTAAGCTCATTGTAGTCTTTCTTGTAGTTATTAAAGTTTAATCTCTTAACTCTCAATTGTTAAAAAAACGTTTAGATGAAAGTGCATTTAAGTTGTGAAATATATATTACTAACGCTGCATGTTTACTATAAATACGGCTATTTGAGTTACCGTTCTTACCAAGTTATTTGAAAGCTTTTATCTTGCAAGTAAGATTACTCAAATGTAACGTGCCGATTTCATTCATACTTTACATAGACACAGACTACAGAAAACTGGCATTTTTTAATACCGGGAATGTGGGGCGTAAAATCAAGCATTGTGAATCGGAATGAGTGGATAAGCATTGTGTAACAATGCAACTATGAAACAAAACTATGTAAACTTTGAGTATACATTATTTTAAAAGAGTCGAATGAAGACTACATTATTCCAGTATTGATTTGCGAGACCGCGAGACCAACGCGAGAAGTCTCGCGCGAGACCGCGAGACGAGACTTCTAAAATTTTGCGAGACGCGAGACGAGAACTTAGGTCTGCGAGACGAGACGAGACGCGAGACGAGAACAGCTTTTGATTTTGCGAGACGAGACGAGACTTGTTTCAGTTCTCGTCTCGTTTGGTCTCGCGCCCATGCCTACTCATCTCTCATCATCACCGTCTCCTTTAGCCTAACCAGCTTAACTTTGGGATGTAAAACTTAAAGATTTCATTTCATTTCCTTTCTTTAGAAGCCATACTTATAATTAGCCATACATACTTACCGAATCGACTTTCTTGACAAGCAGCAAATAATAATCTGGTAATTCCATTTTTGATAATTACTTGAAAAACCTAAAAAAAAAAAGAAATAAGATTACTATTACTAAACTCATAAGGATGAAAATTACAATCATGTATCACTTATCACCAGGATTTAACAATAGTTACACTTCACTTTATACTTAAGAAATTGAATGAAGGAGGGGGAAATTGAATGAAGATGAATTATCACATTTTCATTCATCTTACTAAAGTTTTTGAGCGGAGAATGGAGGATGAGAGGAAATGAGGGGTAATCATGTTGTTTACCCTGTGATAAACTAAACTCCTTCGCTGTGACACTGTTAGTAGTTTATTTTTTAAAATTTCACGATACACTCTATGTGGCTGCGTGACACATAGGTAGGAAGATTCATCGCCACAGAAACAAAAGTTGTCTACTGAATTCTACTCTGATCAAAACTTATTCATTCTGCATTGCCATTACCTATCTTCCAAAGATTTTACTTTACATCGCTATCGCGTCTCCTTCTTGATTTATCCAAACATCTTTCACCACCCGTATTAATAACTAAGATTCTTTGCACCCCCCGCACGAATTACCTATTTGAGCGATGTCCATCTTAGATGCCTTGACTTTATCTCCAGGATAATATTCGGCGACCTGTAGTTACTGGAAAGTTCAATTTTTGCACAGATGGGAAGCCTGTAAGCGGGACTCACGTCGTCGGACTAGGGCTGTGCAATATCTGGATTTCGATACTGAAAAACGATATCGACGAAATATCGAAACTTCATTAAAATATCGAAAAGTATCAAAATAACTCAAATATCGAAATACCGAAAAATATCGGAACATTGTAGTATCGGCACATCGAAAATATCGAAATATCGACAAATATAGAAATATTGAAAATATCGAAATATCGGAATACTGAAATATCAATATATCGACAAATATCGATACATCGTAATTATGAAGTAAATCATAATATCAAAAAATATCAATATATCAATCAATACAATTTTTCGATATCAATATTTTGATATTTGAAAAATACCTATCGATATATCGAGATATCGCACAGCTCTAATTCAGACTCGAACGGCCTCAGGCTCAGTGTTCTCAAAGGGACTTCGGGTCACTAATCTCAACAACGTGCACCCTAACTCAAGACTCACACTCCCTCTACCACGAGTTCCCTACCCTCAATGTGGTTCGAATTTACTTTGGTGAACTCTCGCTCACTAACCTCATTGCACATCACGCTCACTCGGATTCAGGTTTGGCTCGTTAAACATTTATAGCACTGGAACCCACACATGCTCGCGCACAATTATTGAGCACGAAAACTGGTCTGGCAAGTTTGGACATCCTTGACGTTATGTAGCTTTCAAAATAAATCCATTTGTTCCCCTATTTTTGCGCTAAATATCTTTCTCAAAACCCCGTGTTCCTAAACCTGGCTTTTTTTTCTTTTCTGCAAGTTAATGATCAACTTTCACATCTATACAATACACAACGAAGTCCTAGGAAAAAGTTATTTTGCAAGCTACTTCTGGGAAGTGCATTCCCACCTTACGGCTATCTAGTTAATGGTTGCTAGAAGAAACGAAATAGTTACAACGTTAGACATTCCGCCAAGCCGTTTAAAACAGTGTTCCACATACAAAACAGAAGTATTCTTGGTTACAATACATCTTAGGATTAATATTATATGTTCTGAATGTACAAAGTAACTCAAATGTGTTTTCCTTTCACGCTAGCAACGATGGCCTTGAAGCTTCCGCTGAAATATTTGACACACCATCAATCAAGAGCTGACACATGATGATGACGACGCCATCGTCTTTTGCTGCATATCCTTTAACATCAGGCATCAATTCTACCATCAAAATTATTACTTCTCTCTTTGAAAAGCTGATTTTTATGTTTTCTATCTTTTGCAGAGTCAGACGACTGCAACGAAGGAAAACTCTTTTCCCTTGCGATGACTAAAGTGTTCAATAACCACTTCACACATGTGGATGAGGAAAGATGGCAACGATAGCAGATGACTTTCTTTCAATGATGACATTCACATGGATCAAATGAGCATTTTGCATTCAGTCTCCTGTTTCTCTTCCTGTCATTCGTGCGATTAGATGCCACATTGAAATACATCTTGCAATCTAGTAGCTAATTCTCTGAATTCATTGTCCTAGGACATTGATTATATATTTTCCTATGGAAATCAGTTTACTAAGCAAGCGCCACTTGTATTCATCTACATTTTGGAGTATTATTAGCAAGAAAGGGAAAGGAAAGTTTCCGGTACCTCTGCACACAGAGGAAAACGTTTGATAAGTTTTAAATCAAAATTTGAAAAATAAAGCTCACGCAAACTATACTCGTAAAACCTTCATAATACCAAAATTAAACTTTTGATTGCCAGGTAAGAATTATGGTTAACTGATTAACAGATTTTCCTTTACATCCTTATGTAATATCAAGGTTATGAACAACGAGACGTCCTACACGGGCTACGAACTAGTATTATTAAAATTTCGGAACTCGAATGCATTTTTAGCTGTTAACTGAACATTAGAATATTCGTTTTCAATATCCGAACAATAAGCAGAATGATTAATTTTAATTCGAAATCAGAATATTCTTTAATATTCGAACATTATTCAAATAATAAGCTGTATTCCAAAATTAGAATATTTGTTATCAATTTTCGAGCAATTATTCAAATAATGGGTGTTATTCGAATATCAGAATATTTGTTATCAATATTCGAACAATTATTCAAATAATGGATGTTATTCGAATATCAGAATATTTTTTTTTACCAATATTCGAGCAATTATTCAAATATTGGGTGTTATTTGAATATCAGAATATTTGTTATCAATATTCGAGCAATTATTCAAGTAATAAATTGGATTCTAATATCAGAATATTTGTTTTCAATTTTCGAACAATTACTCGAATAATGAATTTTATTGAATTATTTGTTTTCAATATTTGATAAGAGGTAAAAAAAAAAAAATACTGTGATAACAATTC
This sequence comes from Thermobia domestica, assembly GCF_964235325.1. Lineage (NCBI taxonomy): Eukaryota > Metazoa > Arthropoda > Insecta > Zygentoma > Lepismatidae > Thermobia > Thermobia domestica. Next base: position 166,941,373 of record NC_137468.1, read on the forward strand.
AGATTTTACACGATCCTGTATCTTGAAAAGGTTTTCCTCCCTGAAATGATGAACAACTAATTCTCCTCTTTTGCTGTGACAAAGAAGGGCGAATAGGGAAGTTTGTTTTCAATGCCCACCACCTTAAGTGAACTGAATTGAAGTTACTGTACACCGTTCACAGTGGTGACTTCACGAACAAATTCAAAGTCGACCACTTCAACAGCATCAAAAACAACAAACAAAATTGTTCTGATTCACGATTTTTTAAATTTCTTCTGCCGAGGAGATGATCTTCCACGTCATTCAACGATTTTGATGTTTTGTCTCTGGTTTGAACAGGAAATACCAATTTCATTGACAGCAAAATTTTTATCACCGCTCTTTATTCTATGGTGGAAAGTTTGGCACGCTGCACTCTACGGTAGTCGCTGAAAGACTATTGCGTCACGCCACCCGTAAGTTGCATTGGCAATTAAAGCACACACTAGCGTAAAATGTCAGATTAGATGTTTTTGCTCAAACAGCTGTTGTGGTAAAAATTTGTCTCTTTATTCTCTTTTTACTCTTTCTTTACTTATCGGGCGGACTGTGTATATAATACAAATACATTTTTACACCAATGAAAATAAAATTTTTGAGTTTTACGTCCCACGATTATGTCGGATAGGCTAACGGAGACGGTAATGATGAGAAATGAATGAAATGAAGAAAGAGGGAGGAAACGTGAGAAAACCGAGAAAACGTACGCACATGGTGTTTCTCCACTACAAAGTTTACTTGGCGCGAGCTGGGATCGAACCAGGGACCATATGCACTAGAGGTAAACGCTCTATTACTGAGCCACCGCGGCCCTTCTTACATAAATGTTTAACTGAACTTGAAGAAGAAATCTGTAAAGCAATCCATAAAATTTCTGTTCATTTACAATCGAGGAAGGATAAGAAACTAAGGTTACAAGGCCGATATTTCTGGAGTTTCGTCTGTTATAGAAAAATGAGAAGTGTTTGGTAATTTTAATACATGCAGCTGGCAACTGTGCAAAGTTTCAGCCACCCACTACCTCCGGCGCTAGTTGTAGATAAACACAAATGGTAACTCGTTTGGAAAACTGTTCTCGCGAAGAAGTCCGATCAGTTATTCGATTTGTGTGGGCGAAACATGTAACTGCGGCTGAAATTCATCGGCAGCTGGTAGAGGTTTACGGAGAGACTATAGAGACCTGCACAGGCCGGGCTTGGGCGGGCCGACACTGTTATTTCTTTGGGCCGGGCCGGGCTTGGTCGGGCCGACATTGATTTCTCTTCAGGTCGGGCCGGGCTGGGGCCGATCAATTGCAATTCTTTAATAATTATTGACTTTCGTTAAACGATAATTGGAATAAAGCCAAACGTTGAAGAAGTGTGTCTGTGAAAAATGTTACAAAGAATGCAATAGCTATTTACAGTTTGTGTTGCTTAGCGGCTCCACTTTCACTATAGAGGATTGCAGGCATTATGCGGTAAATTGAGCTCTGACCTTGACCTTCACTGAACTCAAAATATGACAAGAAGGGGTGGGAATGTTTTGCCTGTCGCTAAACAATATTGCCATCTTCACTTTATGCTAAAAATCAATTAAGTTAGATTTTTGTTACAGGGAATGGAGTTTTTGTTCTCTCGATGACAGGCAAAGTTCTAGCAGGCAATGGTACCATTCGGAAGGCAAGCATCAGGCTGTAAACCAAAGTTTAGAAAATGTTTCTGAGGGTTAGGTCAAATTTAATACTAAATTTTGAGAAAGATTCGGGCTCGAGCTAATTTTTTAAAAAATTTATAGGGCCTGGGTCGGGCCAAAAACTTTAAAAATTTATCGGGCCCGGGCTGGGCTTGGGCCAAGAATTTTGAAAAACTTATCGGGCCGGGCCGGGCTCGGGCCGAAAATCTCCAAAACTTTTCGGGCCCGGGCTGGATTGGGCTCGGGCCAAAAAATTCGGCCCGTGCAGGTCTCTAAGACTGTAATGTCCCGTTAGCATGTGGCAGAATGTTGTCGAAAGTTTGCGGCTGGTTGAGAAAACGTCACCGACGAGGAGTGCAGTGGCCGATCCAGCACGGCAGCAGCACGTGTGAACACAGTTCGCGGGGAGGATCTGATTCAGGACAACCTACAGGTCGGACGTCACTACAATTCACTCTTATCTGTTTCCGCGCTTGAAGGAGCACCTAGGAGGCCATCGCTTCGCTTCAGACGAGGAGGTGAATTACTTCATGACATGACTGAACACTGAAAGACAGGGCTTTTACCAGAATGGAGTCTTCAAACTCATTCCGCAATGCGACGGGTGCCTCAACCGATATAAGGACTATGTCGAAAAATAATTTAATATATGTAGTATTATCTGTTGGCTGCATTAGTTGTATGAAATAATATATACACGTTGCACTGCAGGCTTTGTAACCTTACTTTCCGATCACTCCTCGTACATATCATATTCAATATAAATTAAAAAAAAACTAAAAACAAATATGTGTGAATGCCGTATCATTTTACGTTCGTGTTTCACCATTTATATAATTTTACTAATATAATTTCACAAAATGCCTCTTGTAATTTCACAAATCCTCTCTGGTAGAGACATATAAAAAAAATAAGCGTTTCAAGCTGTTTCCTTATAGCATCAATAAAGATAAAGTTTGTCAATACAGCCTGCATAAGACGCAATAACTATTTGTATATAATATGAAGGTTAAAACATATTTACAGAATAAACCATTAATTTAAAAAAAATGATGATTATTTTCTTGTTCAAAATATCCATACGTCTGACGAGAGCTATTGAGAGAAACGCAAGTGGGTAGATTTTACTGAACTAGTCGCACTACTGAACAGTATACAACCTGCAACACAGTAGAGTAGTGTTGGTTGTCTAACTAATAGCTTCTGATACTCTAGATTTTTGAACTTCTAGAAGTGTAACCAGTGTTCCCAGATTGCCGGATTAAAAAAAAAAAAAAAGGCCCTCGCTACCAAAAATTCAAATTGGGCGACATGCTATTTCTGGGATACTTTTAATTATCTGCAGGCTATAACTCTTAATAATACGCTACTTTCTTATTTTCACGTGCAACTCTATCCATCACGATTCTGGAACTGACTATAGAAATAATAAACACTTCTGACCAGAGTATATACACTTGTTTATTAAAAACTAAATTCCAGTGTAACAGTTTCAGGAAGACAACGTTACGTTGTTGAAACTGTTACACTGGAATTTAGTTTTTAATAAACAAGTGTATATACTCTGGTCAGAAGTATTTAATATTTCCTTATTTTCACATATATGAAATCACAAATTATTTATTAATTTCTTATAATACAATACAATTTTTGTTTGCTGTGTATATTCTATTTACAATGAACAACAGTTTTAGTGAAAGTAACACTTTCGATACTAGTTTAATTATTGTTTTAGTGCTTTTTAATCTCCAGATATGACAACACTAGATTTTTGTTGAGTTTTGCAGTATCACTGACCGAGTTGATGTCTCAATTAATATCTGGACATAATAGTTGTACCGAGCTGTGTACACGTAAAAATCGCAAATTTAATTCTGTTATTGTATTATATCCATATTACCAGAATGAGTAAGTGGTGTTACAATGAAACTTCCAAAATTCAGGGCTGCCAGATAAAGAATTTAGCAAATGAATTAAAGAAGTGAGGAATATCAGTAGAAAAGCACATTGTAAACGTTGTAAAGTGTATTTAAGAACCTACACAACTGACTTGAGCAAACATGTCTGCTTGAAAATCAGAAAGATCGCCCATTATATACTATCACCGTCTATCTAGTTCATTCCACTCGGCTGTTCTACTGCTCTTGATGTAGCATAGCGTTTACCCTAACACACTACCGCCAACAGTAGGAAACTGCGATCGCTGGCTGACCGTTGCCAACCCAATATATGTATGATTAGTAAAAGTGTATAACTCCAAAACAATTAATGTTTATGTTTGGGTTACAATTAGTTTAACTCCACTACTTTTAAGGCACAACTTCATTACTTTTTGATCTTTGGATCTAACAACACTGCGAGTAACCTCCTCTCGCCTCGAGTAGAAAATAAAAAAAGCCTTCGTACACTATTAGATCTGTGGTGGCTCTGGGCAATTTCTTTGTATGCAAAAATCTGACAGACACAAACACAGATACACGTTATTTTATATATTAGTAAAGATGAGTGGACATAACACAACGGAGTTCCTAAGACTGTTGATGCAAAGGAACAAAGTAATCTTTCTGCAGTATGCAAACTTTTGGCATCCATGGTCAAAGAAACACATAAAAGCGTTGGAAGAGACGTTTTATGTGTATGTGAGGTGGGCCTACTTGAAGAAGCATGAAAACCCAGAAGGAAACTTTTTTTTCACTGAAGTTGAGCGAAGGTCACTGAATTACTGGTGTGACAGCGAGATGAACTGAATACTTGTTATAAAATTAGATCAGGACATACAGATCGTCACTTTCACAGAAGTTGCAAGCAACACATGACTTGTTATTTCCAGTGCGCTTCCGCTGCCATAACATACAGAGACCACCAAGGAAATCTACTGCATTGCGTGTGTGTATGTGTGTGTGGGTGGGTACATGTAGTCAATGCACCTTACTGATTCATTAACGCTGCACCGGAAAGGCCCCTTGCCAATCACTCCTTGGAAACCATATGGCATGTGACTTAAATAACATGTAACTTACTGGACTTTAGAAAAGGAAAAAATAAACTGAAATTCTCAATATGTGGCTAATGAAGTTACACAATTACCATTAATATTTTCCTGAACACTTTACCGAATGATTATTTTTTTTAAACAAAGAACTCGTTAAAATATATCTCGAAGTGCTGTGTGATATGAGGTAGAAATTAGGGATGGGCAAAACCTGTTTTTTATAAAAACCGAAAACCGGTTTCTATAAAAACCGAAACCCGAAAAACCGACATTTCGGTTTTCTCCAAAACCGGTTCGGTTTTCACCGAAACTGATTTCGGTGAAAACTTTTCGAAAAAACATAAAACTATTTCTGTGGAAATAGATTCGGTTTCCGGAGAACAACGAAACACCATTCTGGTCAGAAATAGAACAAATTTTGGAAAAAACCGGAATCGGTTTTGAAGAAAACCGAAACCGGATCAGGTGAAAAACCGAACCGGCTGAAAAAATTTCAAAAACCGGTTTCGGTTTTTCTAAAAGCCGAAAACCGAAAAACCGGTTTTTGTGCCCACCACTAGTAGAAATTGCAAATATTAAAAAAGAGTGAGCGGTAAGGTGGCTCAGTGGTAGAGTAATCCCTTCTAGAGTGAGAGGTCTCCTGGTTCTAACCAGTCATGTAAGTTTTTCGTAGACAAAATCGTGTTTTTGTCGGGTTCTTTGGTTTCTTCCCTCATTCTCATTCCACTTTTTCCGATCTTTTCCTCATTATCCATTTTCATTAATTATCCATGTTCTTTATCCTGCAGGGCAAAGCCGTAGGACGTAAAAATAAGTAGTTCATTTAATTTTATTAAAAATTAGTGATGCGAAAAAAAAGAAAGAAAACCTAGAAGACTTCGTAATATTGGTCTAAAGAACAACGGGAAATATCAGATGAGTGAAACACAACAAATAATAAACACAATATCAGCAAAAGCAGATAAAACAAGAACAATAAAATCAAATCAAACCAGTTGGCGTAACAGCCCATTTTGTGGGCCTAAGTACCCGGCTATTTGAGGCGATCGCAAAGCGTATTTATTGCTCATGCGCACTCTTGGAATACGATGACCATGTATTTAAATGTAGATGGCTAATCATAAACGCGAAAAGCAATAAAATCCCTGAGAAAACGTCAGCTCGAGCGTATTTGGTGCAGGTCGGAACAATAGACCGCCTGCTGTTTAAAAGATTTCAAAAGGAAGGGGAAAAAAAGGAAAGACGTGTTGCCAGGCAAAGGGATTGTAGCAAGAAACAGCTGCTTGGAAGATGGTTTGTGCAGAGTATTGGAACTCTGCTATTACACACCTGGACCTGGCAAAAAGACCTGGAAACCCTGACTGGCTCACAGTATGATTTACACATCTGGTGAAAGTAAAATTACTGAATAGCCACTTTGGCCGCGTTCGCTACAGCTTCGCGTAACGCTTTCTCAAATAGCCTAAGACTAAGCCTGCTCCAGCGCCATCCTCTAGCGACCCGCTGAAGTACATCCAGCCTAGCGGCGAGCACGTGGTCTCTAACAGGCGCATCAGGAGCTTTCTAGACCCAATGGCCGTCACGTTTTGTTTTCACGTGACTCCACAGTTTGCCTCACGACGCTGGGTGGACGCCGAAAATTGGGAAGCACCGACCGGGAATCGAACCCGAGACCAGGTGAACATGAATCCAACGCTCTAACCACTAGATGTCCCTTTAAAACAAGAGCAATGCTAAATATAATTAAAAAGAGAAAACAAGAAATGGTTAGGACATTGCTTGTGAATCTGTATTCTGAGAGAAGTGATAAAAATAGAGTAAAAGACAATTGTGGAGGAAAAGAAAAAGATTATTAACTGACGTACGATATGAATACGTCAAATAATTTTGTAATTTACATTATCAGCAAAACCCTCCGTTTCTCCTCTTAAGAGTCTTCATCCCGGCGAAATTAAAATACTGCTAATTTTACAGTAATTATGTGATATCTTCAAATAGATAAAAGATAATCGAAATGTGGAACAAGAGCGCCCTAGACAATATTATTTTACATGAGAAACCGTTATCACGACTCACTTATCTGCTTTCGATTTCGAGCCATTTTGAAAATCGGCATTTATTTTCGCGTTTCTAAACAGCTGAAAACGCAAAGCTACTAGGTGACTTGTGATAAAGGTACCTTACGCAAAATAATATTGTCTAGGGCGCTCTCGTTTCATATTTCAATTGTCTTTTATCTATTTGAAGATATCACATAATTACTGTAAAATTAACGGTATTTTAATTTCGCCGGGATGAAGACTCGTAAGTTTGAATAACGCAATTTGCGTCGTGGTCCTCCTCCTCGTGGGTACTCCTGATGACGCTTATTACTCACTAGTAAAGATTATTGCAGGTTTAACGATCTTGGCTACATGAGGGAGAAGGCTTCCACCGAAAATCAAATCTAGGTTCATTGCAGCTAAGACGGAAACCAAGCAATACAGCCACAAAGAAGCCATGGTATAGTAAAGTGCAACTATTTCGAATTGGATGATCTGTCACATTACAGTTTTCTGCTCACGTCCTTAGTAATCCACATGAAGAGAGCAAAGAGCAGATGCTAAATATGATGTTGAAAATTGCAGTGGTGACGGCCGAACAGGGACATCGAGGGCGTAGGTCGATGGTTTCGCAGACGCTATTCGCGGATTCACTGCTAATTGATGTTTTATTACATCCCCCTATCTCGAACCCTTCCCTCGTATGCTCCACCTGTTTCCCACAGTCCTTCCTCCGATCGGAACATCTTTATCCAACGTCATAGAACTACCAGTTGGAAATCCTAATAATAAATGGTAAATGTGTCAGTCTACACGTCACGCTAATCTTAATAGTAAAGTCACGCCAATAGATGTCGCTATGTGCGCTATCGCTTGTATGAATGACGCTAATAGATGTTGCTAAGTGTGCTATCGCTTATATGAATGGCGCTAATAGATGTCGCTATGTTCGCTATCGGCTTGCATGAATGACGCTAATAGATGTACCTACCTGCAATATCAAATATTAAACAATCGAGACAATTTGCCGATTTAAAACTACTAGGGACCGGGAAAGAGAAAACAGTTAAACCTGAGATTAAACAAATGAGGCGTTCCAGATACAAAAGACGAACTGAACAAAAGTTATGTTGCAATCTGAACGTGTACAGTAGTAGAGCGTTTATCTCTGGTGCATGAGGTCCCTGGTTCGATCTCCAGCCAAGTAAGTTTCTGGTGGACAACATCGTGTCCTTTGTCTTTTCTTGGGGTACTCCCGTTTCCTCCCACATTTCATTCATTTGCCTTAATCATAGTCTCCCTTAGGCTAAAGGGTATAATCGTGGGACGCTAAACTGAAATATTTCATTTCATTTTTACAATCTGAATGTTTGAAAATTATATTTGAGGTGTTAAAATTAGCAATACTAGACTATTCTGTTGCAGCTAGTTCTCGTGTCTATACGTATAGTATGTGTAAGTTGCCTTTAAAAATACCGTAGATTCAAAATCAATGGACGATTATTTTGACCGTTGATAGTGTATTTCTGGAAACAAGCTATTTTTCGAGTTTGCCCCCACTATTTAGATGCCTCATATTACTACACATAGAGTCGATATTTCTTTTAAAGAACCAATGAGTTGTAATCACTACTAGTGTTCATTTCTTTGCGTATACTATCCTAACATTGGAAGTGAGACGAACTTCTAAGCTTCTCTTCTTCACAACCTCATCAGTTGCTAACTGTAATGGATAGCAACTCCAATATATTGCTTCGTTAATACAACATATGAACATGTGTAATAGATGTTAGGACGCAATGCTAATAACAGCCAACATCCAGTCTTTGATCATATGCATATAATCTGAACATACTTGTCACTTTCAGGTGCAGATTGCAATGCAAACCTCAGGGTTACTCTGAAATGGTTTTCTAACACAAATGTATGACACAATGTTCTCAAAATAGCATATTCGACTATCAATCAATATATCAGTATTATGTAATTAATTTTATGAAATTATAATGGTAGTGTGTCTCCTTGTTCTAGGGTGACCACAACTTTAACTTGCAAATGCGAGGCTTGCATATCAATTGCGCGGGAAGGAGAAGTAAGAGGTATACAATTCACAGACAGCATTTTGAGCGCCAGCATTGCTTTGAAGTTATAAAATACACATGTAAGAGTAATACCGCAGCGTTTCTTAAGTAATACCCAACAACTGCCAGTTCCAGGCACAGAGATGATATCAAAAATAACTCTATACACTCCCTTGGTGTGATTGTTGTACTTAGGAACAATATTAAATCTAATGTTAACCGATCGTTTTTCAACGACTAATCTATTTGTTACAAAACAAACGATAAAAATACTATACAACAATCTTAGCTTGCTTTCTGTTTCTCACTAGATATAGAATTTTGGCTCCATAAAGTTACTTAATGACACGGGACACAAAATATGCGTTTAAAAACTATTGAAGGGTATGGTTACTCAGTGGTAAATCGTTTACATCTGGTGTGGGGTTCCTTGATTCGATCCCCGGTCAAAGTAAGTTTGTAGTGGACAACATTGTGTCCATGGATTTTCTTGCAGTACTCCCGATTCCTTCCACATTCTCATTCCACAAATCCTTAAATCATTATTCACTTGCCTTAATTATCAGTTTCACTTAACGCAAAGAGCATAATCGCCGGACGTTAAACTGAGAGATTTAATTTCATTTGAAATAATTGATAAAAACAAATAATATGCAGCTTCATCAGATTATCTGCTGAAAGATAATGCAATGAACATGAAACTAAATCATCTTGGTTTCAAAACTAGGCATATTCATAAGATCATTACAATAAATAGTATTCATTACATCCAAAGAACTATTCATGGTATTTCAAGGTGCATGACCTTTTGGTACAACCTTCGCCCTATTAAAAAAAATAATAGCAGAAAAGATGTGCATAATAAATTAAAATTATATATATATATATATATATATATATATATATATATATATATATATATATATATATATATATATATATATATATATATATATATATATATATATATATATATTGCAAATTAGCTCTTGCCATTTCCCTTTAGGCGGCAAGGATTCAAATGTCGAAGACAAAAATTACCTTTATAGGGGGAATACACACGAAAAACGGAAATGACCTTTTAGCTACCTTATTTCGCTGCCGTACGGAATCACTTCATGGTAGACAAATCACTCTTGGAAAAATTATTCCATTGGAAGCAAGAAAAAATATCTAGGAAATTCAGGAGAGTTATAGGTGTCGTACTCCCTCGTACATGGTATCCCTTGGTTTAGCAACTTTCCCTACTTATCTCCGAATACAAACCTCAGTAATTGTTTTAATCTGAAGCATAGTTATTTGTTGTGTGGGCTGAATCGTCCATATTCTAAAGAATGTACTATTCCACCAAATATTCGGAACATTCTTTTCTAATGTTCTGAATACTCAGAACTCAGAGAACGTCACGGACTGCTTCGTATCCTCGACTGCCTCGTACTTGCGCTCTCGACTTCGTTCATGCTCTTGGGCTTGCTGACGTTCTTGAACATTTTAGTCTGTTGTTAGCTGTTGTCATTCTTTTATCTTTTCTTTTTTTATTTAATTTTATTGCTTTTTGTTATTTATTGTTATCGTTACATGTTTTATCCCATATATTTATTCTTTTACCCATTTCTGTGCTTCAGTGTAAAGATTTTAGTGTGCAATTTTTTTTTTTTTTTTTAGTTTCCTATGCCCATTTTAGTATTTTCATAAGGACAGTCCGTGTTTGAACACGTATTGGTCGTGACGGGGACGAATAACCTCGATGCTGACGAATCCATTAACCCCCAATCAATCTGAGCAAGTTTCAGATCTCAGTTCAACCAGCTGGTCTCGTCTCGTCTCATATAACCTCAGTGCTGAAAAGGTGTGTTAAACTGAAATCAATCCAACTGAATTCAGTAATGATTGCACTCTTCGCATTGGTGAAGTGACTAGAGAGTATGCCTTTGGTGCCCGTGGCCCCAGTTTTGATATCTGATGGCAGAGCATTAAAATTTGAACAGTGGTCCGGATTCCATCTTAAACTGTAAGTTCATGTCTCATATAGCCTCTGTCTTTATACAAGGGACAGTAAACTTCAACAAACAAACAATAATAACTGTGATGCTTAACATCGGTGCTCCATCGTAATGGCGAGATCCCAGCCTCGATTTCTGGGCGTGTCCACTCCACCTAAGATTCTCCCACGTTACGTACAAATGTTCCAGCATCCAAATGAAGGAAGTAAGAAAACAATATGCAGCAATAAGATTAATTTAAGCATATTTTATATTGAAAAGACTTTGAATTCAGAAAAAGTACTCTGATTGGTCGGACAAATTACTCCTATGAGTTCTTTAATGCAATAATTTGCTGGTTTCTTTTGCTTAGAAATGATCAAGTAATCAACACAAACAAAACTTGCTGAATTTCTCTCAATTAAATTCAGAGGATTGAAATTGAATTGGCGAGTGAAAGAAAAAGAACACTCCCCAACATTTCTTTTTTTTAAAAAAAAAAACACCGGAAATATCACTGCTTATACCAAAACTATTTATATTGGGCATTTATAGCGCATGTTAAGTTTTTTCATTTTCCAAAAAATACTAAACATATTTTGTTATACAGAAATTGTTATGGAGGAATATTCTCCTTTCTGAACCCACGGATTTAACTACAAAATAAAACCAATCAATGAAAATTAGCTCCCTCGAGTTATATGGTTAGCATAGCGTCTTTGGCGCAGGAGACCCGGATTCGATTCCAGGTGGAAGTTCAACTGGTTCAGATCCCACGTGAAATTGTAGGTCCACGTCTCATACAGCCTCGCTGCTGAAAGGGATGGTAACTCAAATCAAGCCAAATAGTAGTAATAATAATAATAACCTGTGTTATATTTTGAAGTTTGGATTCACGTTCCATATAATCCTTGTGTCACGCGCGCCGACTACGTGGGTGCTCCGGGGCTCCGGCACCCACACAAATAATCTTGTGGGTGCACCACACCCACAAGATTTTTAGTTTCAAACTGGATTTGAATCCGTTCCTCTTGCGTTTATGTCAGCCGTGTTACCGACTGAGCTAGGGCAGCCCCCACTTACCCTTGTAATACCGGTATATTTTACTTTATCACAGCACAGCACTTTATGACAATGTTTATGAAAGATTTTAACTAAAAATAAATCAATCAAATATCGAGACTTCCCTGAAAACATAGGCTAACACGTGCCACCATTGATTTGCACCCACAGAAATTTTGGAAAGTCGGCGCCGTTGCCTTGTGTTGAAAAATAACATTAAACTCCAAAGCAACAAACTAGTAAATAAAATTCTGAATACGTTAATTGCTTCCCCTCTGAAAGAATAGCGACTAATCTTAAACTAATAATTTATTACAACGTCAACCAACACACAAACTGACATTAAATCAATTTCCTAATATCAACTATACCAAACACAAGCGATCTACATGTATGAGAATAAAATTGCGTTTGGGTTGTTGAGTTTAGTTTAGCGCCCCTTTCAGCAGCGAGGCTATATGAGACGTGGACCTACTGATTAACGTGGAATCCGAACCATATGAGCTCCCGCCGGAAATCGAACCCGGGTCTCCCACGTCAAAAAAAAATGCGTTTGGGAGAAATCTAAAATATCAAAAAGGAAAACAAAACAAAACAATGAAAAAGAAAATAAGTTTTCAAAGAAATGTAGTTTCTTGTGTACTCTCGTGTAGTAGAGGTCTGCATGGGCTCGAACCTACAAAGCATATATCACTTCGGGGCCGGGCCGGGCTCGGGCCATAAATTTTTAAATATACAACCATATTTCTCGGGCCTAACTTTGTAAATATAGATACTATGCAACGATATACATTGCACTGTTTCTTCCGGAGAACTTTCAAAGCACAACAGCAGAATTAAACCTCTAATTGTTGTAAATGTAAATAAAAACACAATTATGCGCTAATTATTAAGTCTATGTAATTCGGGTTTATTTCGGGTTCATTTAATTACCACACGAGCTCGGGCCTAAATGCAAAAACATATTTCGTACTCGGGTCGGGCCTCACATTGTAAATTCACAGGCCGGGCCGGGCCCGGGCTAAAAATTCCGGCCCATGCAGACCTCTATCGTGTAGGCAATGGTTAGAGTGCACCACGGTGATTTCTACTCGGTTCGCAGAGTTTTCAGTGTTAATCCAGCATTATGAAACAAATGGGAAAACACTCACAAGGGCACTTTCCAAGTTTTTCCGGCCTGACGTTGAAATATCGTGTCACAGGTAATAAGCCGTTTTTGGCATACAGTGCCATCTATGAAACAAATAATGTATGAGTTCCAACTGTCTAGCTGCGTAAATTCGTGAAAGGCAGTCTTTTGAATCAGTAGCTCTGACAAAGTTAAGTCGTGGTATTACCAGTATCCGCAATCTGCATGACAATACTCTATATTGACCCCAACGATTCGTGAAGACTGGGCCTATACGAATCATGGAACTGGTATACCTGACGTGTGATACCTCGGGAGAATTCGGTACAATTCGTGGAGCTGCCTTTCGAACGCACGCTTCACAAAAAGTGAAACAGCAAAAGTGCACCAACAACGTTGCCAAACTTAGAGGACATGGCTCACGACAGACAGAAAAGCAATACTTAAAGTACTATAACACGAACACTAACAATAGTTCGAAATAAACAATAATAATAGCAAAAATGTAACACAAAGACAAGAATAGCAACAAAACGAAGCGTAGTTACAATGCGACAACACTGCAGCCTCAGGAGAAGTTCTTCGTATAGCGCGACAAACGACTCTGGCATAATTTCATGCGTAGGGGTTGACGACCGGGAGACACCCTCGCGTTCTATCGGGTGGGGAAACTGATACATCTAGGTCAAGTTTCATGATTGCTCGCGATCACTACAGTCCAAACGGCTGTTGTAACCAAGACTGAAGCGAAAGACTGTAGCTTCGAGGAGATTCAATATCCACCTTACAGCCCAGATTTAGCATGATGCATGGTTATAGTACAGCATCAATCTTTAGAATTGCAAAAAATCGTTTTTCTCAATTATGTCCAAAACTACGCATGAAGAAAAGCATGTATCTCATCTTTGGTGGACAATTCTCCCCGTTAAGCGTTAATAGGGTAGGGTCTATTATTATGGAATTATGTTTCGAGTTACACAATAAGCAATGTATTGTTTCATATTTTCATTCCGTATTTAGAAGTTCATGAAATTATTAATTTACTACCTAATAAGTAGTAAATAAGCTTTCGATACAATTTCTTTTACGGTATCCAATTTCTAGGTTGAAATTATGGTCACCCCCTAGATGTGGTAGAATCACGCTATTGACAATGGTGGAAATCACAAAGGGAAACATTCCCACAAGGTGTAAGAATCAAATGAAATATTTACTTTAACGTCCCAGGATTATGCATAGAGGCTAAGGAAAATGGTGATGATGAGAAATGTATGAAATGATGGATTGAAGAAAGTGGGAGGAAATGGGAGAACCCCGATAAAATCCACGCAAATGTTGTTTGTCCACCACAAAGCTCACTTGCAGCGAGCTGTGATCGAACCCGGATCCTATGCACCAGACGTGAACGCTCTACCACTGAGCCACCGCTCACCCACAAGGTGAAAGGAAATAAGTGTTGCTTAGGGCAGGGGAGAACGGAGAACTACGTTAAATCAATCCAGAGTTTGTTGATCCAAAGAGAAGAAGAAAGAATGCGTATAAGGCTTTAAAATATTTACTAGGCTAATTGAGACTTGAATGGATTTTTTAAAAAAACTCAAATCATCATGCACGTCATACAATATAATAATTACCGATCGCCATATCGCTATTGGCTACTACAAATTTAGAGCTGGTAACTAGTGTTCAGTAGATATGGTTTCTGCCTAAACTCATCAGGGCTGCGCAGTTTCTGTTTCGGACGAAAATAATTGTCACTGAGTAAGAGAAAACACGAAATGTGAAATCTTTCGTTGTCAAACCAAAGGCCGGGGAGGGGAGAGATGGACTCATAATTTGTATGTGAGAGATACTGGTGACCATTATTTTTGAGTTGGCGAGTGCGTCTGACTGAAATTTTGCGCCCTGATAGAATAGTTTTCTACAACCCAGTTTTCTACAGGCGCGTACCCAGACTTTTTTCTTGGAAGGGGTCCAAAGTTTGGGGGGGGGGGGAAGTCCAATACTACAAGACAATACGTCTATGTATTATTGAACTAATGTTATTCTACACCTAAAAAGTCCATAAGTAATTGTTAAATACTGCATCTATATTCTCAGAAAAAATGATAGAACTAAATTGTTTTTATAAGGAAAGAAAGAGTACAAATGAAGTGTAAGATCAAAATCTTATGCGACACCAATCATTTCCCTGCTAAATAAATGTAGTTCTTAAATGAAAGTGTACAAATATATATCAAGTTAGCAAGCTTCAGGGGGAGGTCCGGACCCGGTGGACTCCTAACGTGGGTGTGCCCCTGTCCCTAACCCTAGGTAAAAAGTGGAAAACAAACAAAAAAACAATAAAAATAAAATATTTTTAAAAATCTTCCTTTAAGAAAATTAAGCGACAAAACAAAACACTTCATACTAAAAAGTTTAAAAAAAATAAATCTTAATAAATATTTATACATAACTATAAAAAAAACAATTAGGAGCGCTCTCATATACACTCATGTCCAAAATTTAAAGGAATGTGCTAATAACAGTGACTATCATGAACAATTGGTACAAAAATGTTTCTACTCACTTAAAAAGCGTGGAACACATATCTGTAGACAAAATAAACGATTGCAATGACATATGAATACTGAAAAGTCTGACTGAATAAATTTACGTCATGGGGGTTACCATTTGTTGGCTTTCACGGGTCCGGATTTTTGTTCACAGAAATGTTCTTTTCGAAATAAACACTCCCTTAAATATTGGATATGAGTGTATAATCAATTTATAAATTCTTCAATTCTCATGTAAATCAAGTAACTGTGTATGTGAGCATTCTTTATACTTTTCTTTTTAATCATGCATGAACAGACTTTTTTAAACTTTTTTTTCGGGAGGAGAAAAAATATTTTTAGTTTTTAGTGCAATTTATTTTATTTTCTTTGTTTTTAAAGAAGTCATTTTTTAAGAAAAGTATTTTTTAATATTTTTTTCATATATGTTACGAAAAATTTTGTTATTGAATATTAACTTGTGACATATTCCTGTGTATTAGAGACTATCGCTTTACTGAAGAGTAAAGATGGTTGTATACGGGAAAGGATAATATCGATCTTGAAATCAAACAAGAGATCTAACTTGAAAACATAAAACATACGTATGTAGAGATATATAATAATAACACTGGAGTATTGTATTGTCAGCGGACTTAAGTCAATATTTCATCATTGTATGACGACGGGAAATCAGTTAAATGAAGGCTGCAAGATTTGTGAACATGGTAGAACTATTGTAAAGAAAAATCATGTACAGAGTGATCATTAAGTCCCGTTACCCCCTATCGCGTGTCCACATATTCATAGATGGCCACACTATATTAATGTGGGATCATGGCATGACAACTCTGAGGTAGTGTGAGGCAGGACAACTATTCTTTACTATTTATTCCAGAGTGCTTGTGTTTACATCATCATTTTCATAACAGAGTATAATTCTCCTCCATATACGGTGTGAAATTCTCCTCAACATTTGGCGTGATGGCAGTAAATGCACATCGAACAGCATCCTTAAGTTGTCAACTGTCTCGTAACATGTGGCGCCAACCTCTTGTTTTTTATGAACCCGCATAATGCATTGTTGAAAAATTAAAGATCAGGACTTCGGGGTGGCCACTCCAAAGATGCAGGTAAATGGACAGAATCATGTCCAATCTATGGAAAAACGTCATTAGATATTCTCTAACGGCAATAGCATAATGGGTTGATGCTCCATCCTGCTGGGACCGTACACGACCGAGCAGTCCCAGATCTTGCAGATATGCAATAAACCAATTACGTAACATTTTCAGATACGCAATGTGATTCACAGCTCCGTCAAAGAAATATGACCCTACCAAGTGGATTGCAGATATTGCAGCCTAGATCATGACATGTGTTGGGTTGTAAGAAACAACAATTCATTAACATCCACGGGAACGGGACTTTGTGATCACTCTGTATAAACCAAAGGTGCGTCTAATGAAAACATCCATATTATCTAATACCTGTAAAAATGACACTAACATGCCGAGATTACAAAGGAAATTTAATTGCCTGGAGTGTGGATGTTTACAAACAAATAGTCGAAACTAGTACCGTTTTTTTTTACAAAAAAAAAAAAAGTTTCTGTAGCAGCAACAAGAGTAATACCAAAACTAACCCCTCTTGTCTTAAAAAAAAAAAAAAAAAAAAATCATCTCCAATTTAATGGCTCGTACTCTCGTGGTTGTAGCCCTGTGAAGGAAAGTTGGATTGGAGTTTTAAATCTTCCTCTTGGTGCAATATCCATCCATCAAAGGGAGATCGTTTTGTGGAGAGAAAGGTTCGACGACTTCTTCATCCAGAGAGGAGTGTGTGTGGGGGGGGGGAGAAGAAGGACGAGGTTTTAAAGGTTATTACTGCAATCAGTCTCAGAAGAAATTCGATATCGTCAACAATGAAGTAAAAAAAAAACTTTGGAGATCTTTTGCAATTTGCATGGAAAATTAACCTTCTTAAAGGGGACAAACAATGACACATCAAGGAGACTTTTACGACTACCAAACAATATCTGCTTTGCTTCTTCTTTAATAACAAAAAAGTTAAGGAAAAAACGGTTTCTTTTAATTTATTTAACGACTGCTAATTTACGTTTATGTTTTGACAGAAATTTTCCTGTTAGATTACAGGTTTCTTATACGGAAAAGAGATCCGTCAAAAAAGCAGATGAAAAAATTTGCGTCGAAGTATGAATGCCTCGAAAATCCTAAATTTCACTTCCGAACTCTGGTATTTTGTCTGAATGTGAAGAACTCAGTTATCTGTTTTGGTGTCGCCAGGCGTCATTGGAAGGATCTTAATTAAGACCTTGCTGTAGAAGTGTTCTCCTTTCTCCAAAATGAAAGTAAGGGCAGGAAAACATACATTATTTATCTAAATTATATTGTGCGTATGTGTAGAATAGTAAAATTTAGTTTTTGTCACACATGCTGAAACTGATAAAATACAACCAAACGCGAAGTAAATTTCACACAAATACAACACAACAGTCTCCAACGGCTGGAATTCGAAAGTCATAAATTTAAAGTTAACGCAGAGTTCCAGCTCAAAAGATGTTTTCGTTTTTATCTAAGACCATATAATTTTCAAATGAGCCCTAATTTCATAAATTTACTATTTCCAAAAGTTTAAGTTTGAGCATTTAATCTCTTTCCATAACGTCAAATACACTCTGTTCGTAAAAGAATGCTGGCGTTCAGTAGGCTACAGCTATTCAGTAATTTACACATGCATAATATATGGTATAAAGAAAAGAAGATATGAGTACCACCATTCTGTTACGGTCACCTCAGGTCACTTCGCGAAAGGACAAGAAAGAAATATTAAAAAATATATATATTGCTGTGAAAAACAAAAAGTCCTACGAAGAATGGATTGGTTTCATCACGTTGTATTTGGAGAGATGACCAAACCCACGAGCCTGCCTCGATAGTGGTAATCTAGCACAATAGCTGGAAAAATGAAATGAAATCTTTGTTTTACGTCCCACGGTTATGCCGGTTAGGCTAAAAGAGATCGTGATAATGAGTACTGAATGAAATGGGGGAATGAAGAAAGTGGGAGGAAGCGGGAGAACCCCGAGAAACCCACGCACACGGTGTTTGTCCACCACAAGGTTCACTTGGCGGAGGCTGGGATAGAAACCGGGGCCCCAAGCACCAGAGGTGAACGCTCTATCACTGAGCCACCGCGGCCCCCTACAATAGCTGGACAGCGAATCAGCATCCGAGTGCAAATGAGTGCATGGACCGATGAGATCAGTGAGCGGGAGAACGAGTTAGTGGAAGCATTATTCAGGACAGCGAGCCCGATCTCAATTAGTGTTTCCGACGAGACGAGAAATACGCCTCATAAATTTTATACAAGTCTTGTCTAGTCTCGATTCTCGAAAGAATTCCTTCTTGTCTTGTTAAATTCTCGAAGAGTTCATTATCTCCTCTCGATTCTTAAAAAAAAAAAAAAAAAAAAAATCTCGTATTGCCTCGAAAATTTTCTTGTCTCGTTTTGTGAATGTGGTATACAAATTTTATGTCCTGATTTTTGTTCCTAATTTTATCCAGAAGTTAGTAACAAAGGAAGTGATATAACAACATTTAAACAGTTTTTATTCCTGGAGTCTGATTTGCATGTTTTTAACGTTGATATATGCTCTTCGTTGTGTTCGTACAAAACTTTATCAATTTATAGCTTTTTTATATTACGAATCATTTAACTCTAAAACAGTGTTTGATATCTAACACTTGGGTGATCTAGTGTTGCTCACGAGATTAATGGAATTTTTCGTCTCATCTCGGTTCTCGTCTCGGAAATGACAGCAAAAGTCAGTGGGGGGATGGGAGCCTAGGTCCCCCAATATTTTGAGTGATAAACATAATTCAAGCTTTTTATAAATATATTTTTTTTAAAGTTTATAGTAAACTCATGATATAGCTACCCAGTGGCGGATCCAGGATATGATCAAGGGAGGGTCTAAACCATAGTTTGCAGTTTTATCCAGTGTAAAGCAGGATTGAAGCCCATTTTATCCAGTGTATACCTGAGCGTCAAGGGGGAGGTATAACCCCTATAGCCTCCCTTGGACCCGCCTCTGTAATCCACCTATCATACTCAGATTTCTGGCTGGCCTCCCAAGTTTTTACCTTCTAGATCCGCCACAGCCGGACGTATCGTGCTTCTCATTTTGTCTCCAATTTCAAAAGATATTTCTCGTCTCGTGAGTAACAGTAATTTAGATGAAGTTAGCGAGCAAAAAATTGAGGAAATGCGGGCTTCATTGATAATACCAAGCACGGCCTTGAGAGCGTGAGCCTCTTTGAAAATTAATGAACGCAAGTCTCATTAAAGACAATGAACCTCAGACCCCCTGCGAGTCCTAGTGGGGCCTGAATGCAAAATTCTCATCTCTGGGAGCCGCAGGAAAAGAGTTCTACTTGACAAGGTCATGGAGAAAAAAAAACTACAATTTTTGGGTGGAAAACCTCGCAGCTAGAAAGGATCTCGCAGGTCGAAAATCTCACCTGGCCAAAACCTCGCCATAACATAACGATTTCTCCAGTGTAGACCAGTGGTTCTCAAGATATGTTGCGACACAGGAGTGTCACGCAGTCTCATAAGGTGTGTCGCAGTATTTTAAAATTTAAAAAATCAGTGCACATTAACTAAACAGTTAAAATCAATTTTGAGATAGACTGTACCAGTCAGCGCCTTCAGCGACAGCAACAATGCTTAATAATACATAGAGTCACTCTTCATAGAAATATATAGTCTTACACTACTATAATTTATCTTATTATCAATAAAAAATCAAGTAAGTGTGTCACAGTGCCATGGGCGTTCAGTAAGTGTATCGCCAATCAAGAAAGGTTGAGAACCACTGGTGTAGAACATTCAACACTCTGCTGTGTGTACACATATTTTTAAAAATAACATAAATTATATAATAATATTTTAAAATAACATATAATTACATAACGATAAACTTGTAAAGACAGTAAATAAGATCACGCGATAAATTTTCATGTATGCGGTATAGGATAAGGATAACCACAATTAAAATCAGTTACCAATGAAGACATTAATGGATTGGCTCTATTAATGACCTCGGACCAGATAATCGCTCTCGGTGTCCGTTGTAAAAAAAAAAATAATCGAAAATTCGCTTCTGTTCAAGTGTTATCGTGCGAAGTAACGGATGGACGTACAAACGTACTTAGGATTTAGGATTTAGATTTCGGGGCTTTCGGATTCTGATGCATACTGGAGAGATTACCTCCAACTAGTGATGCTCTGAAACAACATATAAAGAGATCCCATTACCAAACAGCAATTTGGCAAACGCTGATAAGTGTGAGATCGCTACCAAGGAGGATGGAACTTGGAGGACCAAATTCTGAAGCCAGTTTTGAAAACACTCGAATATATTCCCAACGCTTGTTTAGAGATTAACATGTGTAGCTGTCAGAAACTTGAGTGTGTAAGTTTGAAATGAAAATGTAAGAATAGCGGTTTCTTGTGCACTCCAATGTGTAGTTGTACGAGCGAGTATAAAAATTCAATGCACAGAGTGATGAAGAAGACTGAATGATGCATTAAAAACATCATAAATTTCTTTATCTTTTTCGAGATACAAGTGGCATAACATTACTGAGAACTAATTCTAAAAGTCAAATAACTTGTTCTCTTGTGTAGAGATTCCTTAAACATATGGTTTTCTTCTATTATGTTTCTTATTATAGATTTACTGTATTTTTTTTAAGGGAACCGGTCAAAACCCCCACACTAAGAAATGTCAAAACGCCCACACAAACGGTCATAACCCCCACACAAATGGACAAATCTCCCAAACGCACGAACGGTCAAAGCCCCCACAGCCAAAAACCCCCACACTCAAGAAATGTCAAAACGCCCACACGATCGGTCATAACCCCCACACAAATGGACAAATCTCCCGAATACACGAACGGTCGTAAACCCCACAGCCAAAACCCCCACACTGGTAGTCGGTCATAACCTCCAACGGTCATAACTCCAACACAAATGGACAAAACAGCCACACATAGCAACGGTCACAATCCCCACATAAATGGACAAAACCCCCACACAAATGGACAAAACTCCCACATGCAGAAATAGTCACAACTGCCACACAAATGGACAAAACCCCCACACAACCGGACAAATCTCCCACACTCTGAAATGATCCTGGTTGCATGTCTTGCCCTTGTACTTTTTAGTAACATTTTTTATTCCACTTAAAGTGATGTTGCAACTATTCTTCTTGGGCGTCATAAAGAACCGCAACAAAGACGTGAAATGACGATCATTTCAGAGTGTGGGGGATTTGTCCGATTTTGTGGGGTTTTTGTCCATTTGTGTGGCAGTTGTGACAATTTCTGCATGTGGGAGTTTTGACCATTTGTGTGAGAGTTTTGTCCATTTATGTGGGGACTATGACCGTTGCTATGTGTGGCTGTTTTGTCCATTTCTGTGGGGGTTATGACCGATTGTGTGGGCGTTTTGACATTTCTTGAGTGTGGGGGTTTTGGCTGTGGGGGTTTTGACCGTTCGTGCGTTTGGGAGATTTGTCCATTTGTGTGGGGGTTATGACCGATCGTGAGGGCGTTTTGACATTTCTTGAGTGTGGGGGCTTTGACCGTTCGTGCGTTTGGGAGATTTGTCCATTTGTGTGGGGGTTATGACCGTTTGTGTGGGCGTTTTGACATTTCTTGAGTGTGGGGGTTTTGACCTAGACCCTATTTTAGCAACTGTACACAATCTTAATAACAGGCAAATGCTTCTGCATGATCATTTATAAAATGTGTTAGGCATATCTTATTATATGCTTTTTTTCCTTATCGATATACTAAGTATTAAGAGGGAAAGGTGGTAATACATAAAAAACGTGGATGGCAAATTGTTCATGATTCTCTCTTGAAGGCAATTTTGAAATCTCGTTCCTGCACTATTTCGTTCAGTATCATGGTAATACATAAGTCGAAGAAGTGCCCTAAAACAGCCTTTGTTGAAACAAGATTCTTTTCAGAAAAATGAACAGAAAGCTATATGTTTGCGCATGCTTTAGAAGGTATCAGAGAAACGTATAAAGAAACAGATTTGCGAATTTCTTATAGTGTGTACTAGAGAAAGCTTTCTTTTCATTCTTCGGTGAAATTTTGTGCTTTGACAAAGGTTACTTTCCGAAAAGCCCCTCAATTGATATTAAAAATGAATATTTTTGATTAGATTATAAACAGACTTAATCATCAGGATTATATACTTGCAGGCAGATAAGATTACCTATATATATTAATCATCATCAGCTGCTAATATCTACCGTTTGTGAGGAGGTAACTCTTGGGCCGCGCCATGATTAGTTTCGCACTACACTAATATAAGTATACATTTTTTGAAAGAGCATAAAATCATGGAAAACTTTTCGAGGAAACATTTTTCCGAATTTGATATTGTAAAGAATCTGTGATTTAAAAAACTGACGTCACACGCAACCAATACTGAGTAAAGTGAAAATAATAAGAAAACCATTATATTTAGCTCAAAAATGCATTAGAATTAAATTGTAGAAGACAATTAGACTAACCAAATTTTAAAAATGGATGCTGTAATGGTTAAGGAAATATAGTGAATAGTAGAAATGGTTAAAATTTCGGCTTTCTCCCTCTCCCCTCCCCTCCCGTGAGGTATTTTTTTCTGCCATAAGGCATTTTTGTGATCAGTGTTGGGTATATATTATTCAAACAATATCGGATGCAAAACTGTTACATGATTTGGCCTTAAACTCGAAAAGGTGAGAACTTTTGTCGAGTTGATGCCTAGACTAATATATGAAAGTGACTATCTTGAACCATGAGACCGATCTCGATCAAATTTGCCATATAGATAAGGCTCGGGCCTGGAATGATGTTTTATAATTTCACTTTGACGGTGCAACTTAAGGGAGGGGAAAGAGCAGATATATAAAAATGACCGAAATGGATCTATATTGGTGACGAATAGTTTTCGGGGTCGCTGAGATGAACAATACCACTTAGGATTTTGTTTAAATCCAAATTCAGCACACAGTAGCAATACTTAATTTTTACTCTCATTTTTACCAAACATGTGGCCTTAGGAGTTGTGCATTTAAAGTTTTCGTTTCGACCCAGCAAAGCGGGTAACCAACGCTAGTACAGTATAAAGTAAGGATATTACGGTCTTCGTGTAACTTTAATTTTGTAATTTTGGAAATGAAATAAAAATGAAATTTTTCAGTCTTACGTCCCACGGTTATGCTGGTTAGGCTAAAGGAGACGGTGATGGTGATTAATGAATGAAATGGTGGAATGAAGAAAGTGGGAGGAAACGGGGGAGCCCCGAGAAAACCCACGCACACGGTGTTTGTCCACCACAAAGTTCACTTGGCGGGGGCTGGGATCGAACCTGGGACCCCAAGCACCAGAGGTGAACGCTCTACCACTGAGCCACCGCGGCCTTTTTTTTTTTGTAATTTTGGGTAACATTAATCTTTCCCGGATTGAACCAACACAAGACAATGACGAGCATATGTTTTTGTGGCGATGAGCCTTATGGTTTCTTAAGACATAAAGTGAGTAGAGCTCGCGATCCAAACCGTTTCCGGATTAAATGTTAGCATACAAATACAGTACACATCAAAATAGCTATTTAAAACGCGTTTTACAAAAAGATTCTAATGTAAAAAAGAAAGTTAAATGTTTCAACGATTAAACCCTTAGCAAGAACCACGATAAGTTCATATGAGCCATCATTTTCTGAGTTGATGATATTTGTAAAAGCCTTGCAAACTTCATAGTACACGACCTACAAGATTCACTTAAAAAAAAAAAAAAAAATACAATAGCTCTCGCAAGATTCATTTTTCTTCTTCTTTTTAAGAAAATAAAATCTTCCAAGACCGTAAAACTATCATATTATATAATCAGAAACTATATTATTATAGCTACGGACAACGATTTCCCAGAATGACCTCGATGTGGGCAGTAGGGGTAATCTGAACTTAGGGAATTATCAAGACAACTCTATAACCTCTGCGTATGGTTCACTGGTCGTGCACTTGCAATCTTCATCAGAAAAGACTTACGCTTCGATTACTCCTGTGGCCTCCAACTTCTCAACTATCCACGATATTCTATTGAGCTACATATTACTTGTACACAATGTATTACATCACGACCGCACAAAATACACAAACAAAACAAGAACATAAACAATGCCAGAATAAAGCTTAAGAACCACATTAAAATGCTTGTTCATTGTAAGGAATAATTGAGGCCCTTTTGTACTAAAAGTGGGCTGCAGCTTGTTTATTTTGTAGCTTGCACGAAAGGACGTTGCCCTCAAGGATAAATTACGAAAGAACCACTCACAGCTTATTTTGCTTAATATAGAGATTGTCATGTGATAAAAATGTGGTTTCTTTACATTCAAAGTAATTAGAATTAAAACTTGTTATCAAAAATAAGGCAAAGTGTATAATGAGATTAGAAGTATTTTAGAAGATACAGATTAATTGGGTAATATGATCATTTGTTGATCATTTAAAAAGAATACGCCGATAGATTCAACAGCTATTTTAAGAAACTCAGTTAATTGATTAACATAATCATTAGATGGTCATTTAAATAGAACACGCTGGTAGATTGAGAAGCCATATCAAATATATATCTCTTGGATATAAAGTTAGGGTAAGTGTTTATGAACTAGGAAACCCGGGTTCGATCCCAGCGGGAGTTCGGAGCTTGTGGAGTAATACTGGGCATTAATTGTGCTCCCATGGCTAAGCGGTTAGCGTACGTGCCTTTGGCGTGTGGGACCCGAGATTAATTCCGGCGGGAGCTCATGTGGTTCAGATTCCACGTTAATCAGTGGGTCCCGTGTCATATAGCTTCGATGCTCAAAGGGACGTTAACTTCAAAATAAACTCAACGCAACACAGCGAGAGTTCATGTGGTTTACATTCCACGTAAAATTATAGGTCCACGTCTCATAAAGCCTTAACGGAGAAAGGGACACTAAGTTCCAATTCAACCAACAGATTCAATTAATTGACTAACGGAATCATTTGATGAGATAGCTCGATGATAGACATAGATTCCTACTTTCATTCTGCGATTCTAAGTAAATCAGAGGAACATACTGTACATCAGGAGTAGACAGAGTAACCCGATGTTGACAAATGCAGTGGTAACGTGAATCGATGGTGAAGATGATGCTTTCGCGGGTAGACTACTCGAGGTTCCATGGTGGAGATTATATACTGCCAACACTTCTCTACATCTCTTCTGCTTCGCTCCCTTGAACAG
Source organism: Thermobia domestica (assembly GCF_964235325.1). Classification (NCBI taxonomy): domain Eukaryota; kingdom Metazoa; phylum Arthropoda; class Insecta; order Zygentoma; family Lepismatidae; genus Thermobia; species Thermobia domestica. The sequence goes on from NC_137468.1 coordinate 166,967,251, forward strand.
AAACTTTTTTTTCTTTTTTTAAGTAGGATCAATTATTCTGAAATCAGTTTGCGTTTTCCTTACATAAAAACTCGTTTTCTCCATCCCTAATATACATCGTTTTTTTAAATCACAGATTTCAAGTGCTGCAGACAGTGGCGTATTTACGATTTTGTTTCGGGGGGGGAGGATTTGCCTGAAAATGTGAAAATTCTGCAAGATATTTCATATACTTTACTATAGTAAGTAAGATTTCGGGGAGGGGGCTTAAGCCTGGAAGCCTCCCCTAAATACGCCACTGGCTGCAGGGTTGCTATAGTTCCATAAAACGTAAATGAATTAGTCAGAAACTTTTCGACCGTACCTCGTAAAAGAATATGATAAGAACCCCAGCGCTGAAGACTCTTTCTCATTTGTGTCAGTACTCTGATGGTAATGATGTACGCTTTCGTACATTGGTCATCTGGAAAGGCTGATTAGATATACAAGAAGTGGACATCTAGTTTTTGGGAAGGTCGGTAAAAATGTTACAGAATTGATGCACACATCCTGTTATGTAGAATCAATCTGTGATGGAATTATTTATTGTATTTACTGGTGAATGTATTTGTATTTATTGATTCTTGCTTGTAGCAGTCACCTATCATAGGTTGGTCCGTGTTTTTCGTATGAATACTCGTTGTTATGGCACATCAGTTACCATATATGCCATGCCATAATTTGGAAAAGCATCACGAAAAAAACTGCAAAATGTCTTTTGGAATCATGTAAAGCAACAAAAGTGAAGGATTTTTTAATTTGACGAAATATGTAAAAATGCACGGTAAAGTGCAATACAATTTGGTGGAATATTATAATAAATGGAATTAGTGAAAATGAAGTTGACTATATACCACGAGTAATATCCATTTATGGATAGTTTGTTATACACGTATGTATATCATTCTAGCATAAATATAGTGATATTTTGGAAAAGCCTCGCCGGTTAAATTTCATATTAAGGTGCAGATTGAATTTAAAAGTTTCCCGGAATAACAACAATAATATTGAAGTACTTAACCTAATTTGGCAGCAACGTTAGTAAAAGAGCTCCACCTAAGAATGGGAATATACAGATCTAGATTATGTTTAGTGAGATGAACCATTTTTCATCTGATGGTTGTAGAACCCAGAGGAGGTATGCTGGTTCATGTTCATGCTCCTCAAACTATGTTTAGATGTTTCGTGGAACAATGTCATCCTGGTAGACCCAATCACTTGTGGGAAATCATATCTGCACCATTAGCTGAAAGTAGTCCACGAAAATAGACTTACAGGCGTTGACAGTCATTGTTAAACATACGAATGTAAATGTCACCAAGTGTGAACTACGCACTATGATTCGCTTTCCCAAAGTAGAAACGCATAACGCAGCTGCAAATTGCAATAGAACGAATAAAGTTTACGGCAAAAACTTTGAGTGATGACTACAACGTTATTAACAAAATTTGTTCCTCAAGTCAGAGAGAGAAAATAGCGACTCGCAATATCCGCTATTTTAAGCATGTAGTGTAAAAATAAACTTATTATATGAAGGGAATCTTAAACTACAAAGTCAGAGGTGGGAAGATGGCGCTAGATGATCTATGTTCTGTATTTTGCTATTTTGGTCAAAGTATCAGTAACATCAGTAACAGTTAGTGATCGTGAATTTCTTCTGTACTTCTGATGGGTTGGCTCCTTTCTCCTTCAATTTGTAGAACTGCTTTTGATGCTAAATGTTGAGATGTTAAAAGTGTTTTGTTTCAATGTTGTACAGTGGAGTATGTGACAAAGATGTCATCATTTGTACCTCTGAATGTGTGAAGTTTGGATTTCAGAATTTCTTCTAATGCCATAGCAATAACTCTGCGGACCTTATATCTTATTTTAGTGTCACGATGTTCAAAACATGTATGACCTCTTTGTTTGTGGTTTCGATGGTTTATTGGACAATGGCTTGGAATTGTTTGGTGACTTCTTCATTTAGATCTTAGTTTTTTTCTTCTTGGGATATTTCTTAATTGTTTGCAACCTGCATCTTTTCGAACTTGTTTCTTCTACTTTTCACGCTTAAGATCATTCAGTAAGGTGGGTTGCAGAATCTACAAGGCGTTTGAAAAGGAGAAAAGCATAATTGCCAATCACAGTCAGTTTAACATAGGGAACGGAATAAATGCAGCATTCGGACTGGTTGTTCCCGACTGCCGTAGAAGCGAAACGCGCCCACGTTGTGTGCGGAAGGAGATGAAGATTTAATGAGAGTAAAGACAAGAGAGAAGGAAAAGAAGTAAAGAAAATAAGTGAAGATGTACTAATGACCTTATACACATTAATAAAACTTTTTCAGTTTTTAAAATCTTCTTTCTTGCATTTACTCTTTGTATTATAATAGTAGAATACTCGTTCCTCGCACGGAAAGAATACGCATCATTTTGGACATTAAGGGCTGAATTTGGATTTAAACGGCATCGGAAGTGTCACTGTTCATCTCAGCGACCCCGAAAACTATTGATTCCACAATAACATCGGCATTTTAGATCATTTTTAAATATCTTTCCTTTCCTCTAAGTTGCACCGTCAAATGATGTTGAAAAAACGTCCTTGGCCCGAACCTCATCCATGTGGCAAACTTGATCGAGATTGGTCAAGTAGTACAAGAGGTATGAAGTCACAAACATAATCACTTTCATATATATATATATATATATATATATATATATATATATATATATATATATATATATATATATATATATATATATATATATATATATATATATGCAGATGGTGATCAGAAAAATGGAAACACCTGTAGTTGGCAACACGGCGGATGTATGGGTTGGCAATGGTGTCGTGGCGCCCGCAGCGCCGAACCGCTGGTGGTGGTGTGTTAGGTCGGTCTCCATACTACGTCAGGCGCAGTGAAACAGCAGTGTCCAGTGGCTGCAGCAGACGGAGGTAGTGTAAAATGGAAGACCTCTCAGATTTTCAAAGAGGGCAAATTGTTGGTGCGCAGTTATGTGTAGTGAGGGTGACGGCAGTGGCTACTGTGTTAGGTGTGTCGCGTGGGACAGTGTCGAAGGTGATGACGGCCTACTCAACACACGGGAAAACCACATCGGGGAAGCGGAACAGTGGGCGGAAGAAAATCATGAGTGACAGGTCACGTTGGGTATTAAAGCGCATTGTCACGCAGAACTGTCGTGCCACTGCGGAGCAAGTGACGGAGGAACTCAATCAGCACCTCCCCCACCCTGTTTCGACAATCACAGCCCGCCGCGAATTACATGACATGAACTTACGGAGTCGTGTTGCACGGGCCAAACCGCTCATCAGGGACCATAACGCTTTCGCACGCCGCAAATGGTGCCGCGACCATGCAACTTGGACCGTTGAGGACTGGAAACGTGTGATATGGTCGGATGAGTCATCCTTCACCCTATTCCCAACCACGGGCCGTGTTTATGTGTGGAGAACGCCCAAAGAAGCTTATGATCTGCAGTGTCTCCGCCCAATTGTGAAACATGGCGGCGGCTCGGTGATGCTGTGGGGCGCCATATCATGGTTTTCATTGGGTCCTGTGGTCACACTTAGCGGACGAATCACTGCCAACGATCATATGGCAATTTTAGGAGACCACTTGCTTCCTATGGTCCGGATGTTGTTCCCGGACAATGACGCCATCTTCCAGGATGATGATGCACCCATTCACACAGCTGGCGTTGTTGCAGCGTTGTTTGAGGAACACCGGGATGAAGTTCAACACCTCCCCTGGCCCGCCCAATCCCCAGATCTCAACATAATTGAACATCTGTGGTCCGTCTTGGAAACACGACTCCGGCGACGATTTCCACCTCCATCCTCTCTCACAAAACTGGCCGATGCTCTGCACAAGGAATGGTGTAAAATTCCACTTGCTACCATTCACGACCTCTATGCCTCCATCCCACGTCACATCAAGGCTGTTGTGAAGGCGAAAAGTGGCCCGACACCATATTAATCTGGTAAGTTGCAATTTCGTTCAGGTGTTTCCATTTTTCTGATCACCATCTGTATATATATATATATATATATATATATATATATATATATATATATATATATATATATATATATATATATATATATATATATATATATAATGTTTTAATCCTTTTATTGTCTTCCTATTCATTTAGATTGTGTGTGTCCTTAAATTTTATTTCGAATAGTTTATAGAATATCCTTACTATAATTCGATTTAAGTATTGGTATATTAAAGACATTTTTATTTTGCTATCTATAATTCATAGTTACACTAATTGAATTCAAATACTATATTCTAAATTATTATTATAAAACATATCTATGATTTCTTTCTAATTCTGAAATTCAACCATTCATTTATACTTTTATATAACAAATGTCCTTTGTATGTGTCCGCATATGGGCAAATCAAAGCTTCTTTCTATGTATTCTGTTTCATTTTCTTATCAGGAATATTGCACATGTTAAATTTGGCGTTGATTTTCGTTTTTTCTTTCTTATCTAACTTTTTATTAACCACTTTGATATTGGCTCGTTTCTTTCGTGACCCGGTTTCTGATTGGTTGCTTTTCCATCTTTTTTGCATAGTTGGTATTAGTTCTATTATTATAATTATTACTATTACCATTAATTGTTATGATAGATTTGTAGCACCAGCAACTGGGAATTTTAAAATCAATGTGATTTGAAGTTAGGACAAAGGCTTTTTTTAATATTATCTTTCCGTTTGCAGGCAATCGTCCTTATACATATACAAAGGTTGATTCATTTGTATTTCTCGAGTACGTGAAGCGGAGATCTTGGGTTCAATTCCAGGCGAGAATTCATGTGGTTTGAATTCCATGTTAAGCTGTAGATATGCGTCTCATATAGCTGCGCTGCTGAACAGAATGCTAAACTCCAAATCAACCAATTAACCACTGAATACATGAACTTTTCATGAGATTGGTAGCTCCTTGTGCTGAGGATCAAGATATGTATTATGTGGCTGATGAGTTTCTGTCTTCGTTTTGTGCAATCGATGTTGTAATGTTTATGTGGTGCTATGTTTATCTGGTGAAAGAGTGTTGGGAGAGAAGATATCAGTAGTTTTTAGCAGACATTAGAATAAAGAAAAGAAAGAAAGAAAAATGAAAACAAAAGAAAAAGGAAGAAAGAAAAGAAGGAAAGAAAGAAAGAAAAAGGAAGAAAGGAAAAGAAAGAAACAAAAATAAAACAAAAGAAAAAGAAAGAAAAATAAAGAAAGAAAGAAAAAAGAAAGGAAAAGAAAGAAAGAAAGAAACAAAGAAAGAAAATAAGGAAGGAGGGAAGGGAGCTTCTCAGTTTGAACTGTATGTATGTATGTATGTTCGTGATTATGTCGAGAAATGTTGGTCATATTTCCACGCTGTTTTCACTAATCGAATAAGCTATTCCCAAGGAAGATTCTTACGTATAAAATATTTGAAAATTTTTGTTAATTATTTATAAGAGCAGTAAAAGTCAAAAGACATTGTCCTTGTCTCGTGAAGCGTTGAAATGATTTGAAAAGGAAAATGAAAATGCCTAAAATTTGCTACACAATATAATTCAGTACGATACTAGAAAAACTATATATAAAGTATTGAAATTTCCTAGACAAGAGAAACCCTGCACAGCAAAAGCAATAATGTATTTTTTTTTTTAAATCTTAAATGTTTAACTTTCTTTTCTCATATAGTACAATTAACTTTAATATCAAATAATACTTTCGACGCAATGGGCACTTTCAAATATCTAGGATTAACATTAACAGTAAAGGCCATATCCACGAAGAAATTAAATAACGACTGAAAGCAGAGAATTGGTTTATTAATCAGTTCAAACTCTTTTATCTTCGCGAATACTGTTGAAGAATTTAAAACTTAAAATATATGAAAAGATAATTATGCCTGTTGTGTCATATGGCTGCGAAACATGATCGCTCACTTTAAGTGAAGAATGCAGACTGAAGATATTTGAGAATGAAATCCCGAGGCAAATATTCGAACCCAAAATGAACGGGAATGGGAAATGGCGTAAACTTCATAACGGGAAGCTAAATAGTCTACACCAGGAATGCAAATAGGCAACAAATTTTTACTAGCCCACATTTCACAATAGAAATCATTTACTTATCTTCGCCATGATATTACTTGCCCGCACTGATAAATAAATACTCGCCCGCACTGAAAAACCAGTCGCCCCGGGCGAGTGGGAGAGTGGTTATTTGCATCCCTGGTCTATACCATTTACCTAACATTGTTAGATTCATTAAGTCTAGGAGGTTCAGGTGGGCAGGTCATATAGGCCAGAATGGAAGAAAGTAAGAACGCTTTCAAAATACTAACTGGGAAGCAAATCTGAAAAACAACATTAGGAAGACAGTGCAGATGGGAAGACAATATTAAGACGGATCTCGCAGAAATAGAAATACAAAGTTGAAACTGGATCTAGTTGGCTAAGGATAGAAGTCAATGGAGAGGTTTTGTGAATGCGACGTTGAACCTTAGTGTTCCACAGGCCATATACTTAGTTAACACAAATATCTTAGCAGCATCCAGGACAATTTAATGTTTGGTTGATTGAAGTTTTGCGTCCCTTTTCAGCATCGAGGCCATACGAAACGTGAGTCTAAAGTTTAACGTGGGATCCGAACTAAATGAACTCTGTCTATGAATCGAACCCGAGTCCTCCGCTCCGAAAGAGCGTATAGTAACTAAAAGCATGAAAAAGTTTTTGTTTAATGTTTGATTTCATGTCAAATAATTTTACATATTTAATGGAAAACAACTTAAAGTACGCTCACGATTATTCTCACACAAATTTGATGAAGTTATCATTGAAAAACCTGTGCACACACAAGAAAGACAATACGTCTGGCAACACTGCCATATGTCTGACGTAACTTGTAAATAACGAAATTAGTTCACTATCTTCCTGTCTGTACAAATATATCAAATGCATAATACCGTATATCCTCGAATATAAGACGCACTTCAAGTATAAATTTCAAGTATAAAATGAAGGTATGTCTTGGAATCGCATATAAAAACTACATACAAAGTTATATTGAAGGTTTGTGTTCAGACAGTCAAGTGCTTAAGCAGGATGTCCTCTCATCACACTGAAAATAAGATTAATAAGGTAGTGCCTTTATTTTCTTTTTAATCTTGACATTTAAATATTTAGTTTGAACAAATAAACCTGTATGATTTAATTTTTATTGTCAAATTCTGAGTTGCTTCAGTGAATATCCAGGATGCATCTTAGAATTGAATACAATAAATTGGTACAACTTTTGATGTTTAGAAATAGGGGTGGGCGCGTCTTAGATTCGAGGGCGTCTTACGTTCGAGTATATACGGGATATACTTTGAATTTAAGTAAACAAATTACAACAAAGTAAAGCGTATATTAGTTGCGTTGCTTTCCTCTCTCTAATGTCTGGAACATTAATGATGTTCTCTATATTCATGGATTAGACAGGGACAAGAAACGCCCAATGACCGTAAAGTGCAATGCATCGTCTGTTTCATAGGCACTTTTAGAGCCTTTTCTCATTATCCGGCGAACTGTCGTGAACGGCGATGACGAACTGCCGGACAGGGTAGAAAGACATTGCAAGCAATGGAACTCTTCACATATGCGCGGCAGTCGCCGTCCATTTACACGGCGAGCAAAAACAGCCGGATCTCCTTGCTAAAACCCGGCACGTCAGATCGCCGTGTATAGCCAAGCGGGACATAACAAGCAATGGAGCTCTTCACATATACGAGGCGATCTGCCGGATGGGTGTTGGGGGAAGGGAGCAAGTGTTGCCAGGAAAGAGTACAGAGTGGCTGCGATAATATGGATGTGTGTGTTTTACGTACACACACACACACACACACACACACACACACACACACACACACATATATATATATATATATATATATATATATGTGTGTGTGTGTGTATGTGTGTGTGTGTGTGTGTGTGAGAGAGAGAGAGAGAGAGAGAGTATATGGTTATGTTCTAGCCCAGGACACCTGGAGTAATTTTAACCAAACCAAACTTGTTACATACAATATATGGGAAAAGATCACGTGTAAAAATAATCGAAAACGACCGATACTACCGAAGTGTTGAATCCATAGGTTGTTGATTAAAAAGAGTCCAAATCAATATAAATTATTTTTTTTCTATATAATAGAAGATTGGAGAAATAAACGTCCGGGCAGCACTGGACAAATGAACTTGCAATTCTATAAATTTGTGGTGCCCCAAAATTGAAATATACACTGTCAAATATTTCAGCAATATTACATATTTAGTAATAATACCTTAATGTACTTTCGAAAAGCAAGAGATAATTCATGACGTGATATTTGATAAATATACCGTATTTTATATATTTTATAATTATCTTTAACATTTATTTGGTTGTAATTTCTTGAATAGTCCTTTGAATTCAAGAACTAGAGCAGTGCTTTAAAGAGACTTCAGTCAATAGTCGGAACGCTTAAAACAAAAGAATAATAATGCCTACAGATATGCCTTGGGCTCAGTGGTTGAGCGTTGACTTGGGATTCTGGGATAGATCTCAACCACCGACTATCCTGAAAGGACTTTATGCTGGTTTTTCCAGTCACAACAGGTGAATACCGGGATGGCATATTAAATATTCGGAACCTGGCCGCTATTTTGCTCAAGTCTATCGAAGGGTAAGGGGAAAAAAGAAGGAATGTCACAAAACTACATTTTCGAGAAAACGGCGTTTTAATATTGAAAACCGCGTAAAAAGAATAGGGTTAGTTAAATTTTTTGCCCCGTTTTACATGCACATATATACATCTACTCATGCATGGCATATACAGTCAAATAGTACTAGCGAGGGAACCTATCCAAGTGCAACTCTGACTTCGAGTCGAGACTATGGTCGTTGGATACCTTGTAGCAAAAGAACATAACACGAAAAGTGATACATCCTCGATCGCAACCGTTGCGGAGATATAAGCGTGAAAAGTTAGAAATTGAGCTCCATACTATACATTACAAAGTCAGCTTCCGGGTCAGATTTTTCGGAAACGGTCAGGTAAGGAAACTCAGCGAATACATATCAAATTAGTGTTGGGAGCCCACCACCTTTTGAATGAAAAAATGTTGCCCCCGGGGCACTCGCAGGGTCCCAGGCGGGGTCCAACTCAAAATTGGCAAATGGAACCGGGGGTCAAGTAGCATATTGTATGAAAGCTATTGTTAAATAAAAGAAGATAGAACAAATCTCAACTCTCTATGATGATCCTTTTCGTCTTTACCATCATGTTTCTAGTTCAGCAAATTCCCCGACAGAAATTTCACGGTGCAATCTGCGAATTTGGGGTCCCGATTCGCGAAGTATATACAGTTGCCTTTTGAATTTCTCACCCTCCACGACGGTTGCTATTAACAATGTATCCTTTCTCTTCTAGGACACGCAATCCAATAGCCATGGTCATTCTATGGTCCATTGGTCATTCGAAATCACACTTATACTTGGATAAGGTCCGTTGTGTAACTCTGTGAGAGACTCTGCAACAATTTGTTTAACTTCAATACCTTGCACTTTTAAACGTGTTTTTCTGTTTTGTTATTGTCACAACTTAACGGATTTAGAAGAGTGGCCATATATTTTCTGATGTAGGCTGTATTGACATTTTGACCAGTTGCCCGTTTGCACAGGGTCATCATAGAGAGTTGAGATTTGTTCTATCTTCTTTTACTTAACAATAGCTTTCATACAATATGCTACTTGACCCCCGTTTCCATTTACCAATTTTGAGTTGGACCCCGCCTGGGACCCTGCGAGTGCCCCGGGGGCAAATTTTTTTCATTCAAAAGGTGGTGGGCTCCCAACACTAATTTGATATGTATTCGCTGAGTTTCCTTACCTGACCGTTTCCGAAAAATCTGACCCGAAAGCTGACTTTGTAATGTATAGTATGGAGCTCAATTTCTAACTTTTCACGCTTATATCTCCGCAACGGTTGCGATCGAGGATGTATCACTTTTCGTGTTATGTTCTTTTGGGACAAGGTATCCAACGACCATAGTCTCGACTCGAAGTCAAGTTGCACTTGGATAGGTTCCCTCGTAAGAGTCAGCAACAGATTGGACAAAGAACCCGATAAAGCACATACATGGACATTCCTTCTTTTTTCCCCTTACCCTTCAATTATGGAAACAGTATAGAAAAATCTCCTTCAAGATACCACTTCTCTAGAAAAGGATGAACCCACATGTGTCTCTGATTTTTTTTTTCTGTCTGTCTTAACAAGGCGAGTAAAAGGGACTTTTTTTTTGCGTCTGTCCATTGCAACCACCACAACACGACAAGAGTGACAAGGTTTTGTTTCTTCAGTTGCACAGCAACCCTGCTCGCATACTTTTCATCCACAGCGAAACACCGGGTAATATGAAAGGGTACAGTTCTCGCCTGGCAAACTGCTGCGAACAGCGACGGCAAATCGCCGCATCATCAATGTGGAAGAAGCCTTATACCTTCTGTCAACTGTTCACACGCCTAATACATTATGCAACACACATTACAGAGATCTCAATATGACTGACCCGGTATACGTATAAACAAGAAAAATTGTTCTATTACAATTAGTTGTTGGGTCCAGCACGTAGGATTGTGGTTCTGTGTCTGTATGACGATTTCGCATATTATTTCCGGTTCTTCCGGGTCTGTTTGGCACGACGTAGAGAATTGCAGTGGATTTTTTTTAAAAAAGATAATTTACAAACTATCTTAGAAGTAAATAAAAACTGAGTCTGATTGGCTACTCCCCTTTCCGCCATGAATGCTGGCTCAAAATATTGCTATCTTATTGGACGCAGCGGGCAGAGTAGGGGTGGCGAAGCTGTGACGTATGGCTTCACGATCTTGCTGTTTATTTTACAACATCCTTGGTCGGGCCCTATCCGAATTACTGGAACTGGTCGGTAATGAGTCTGACGACTTTTGGGCGAGTCAGCTCACGAGTAAACGAATTTGCTGAGCCGTTTCATAAATCTTTTTTAGAGAATATATAGAATGTTAGGACCACCAGTTTTTTGAATGATAAAAACAATTCAAGCTATTACTTGTATATTTTTGAAAGTTTATAGTAAACTCATGATATACCTATCATAGTCTGGGTTCTGGTTGTCCCTCTGTTTCTACCTTATACATCCGCCTTTGATTTCAGCGCATGTTCAAGAAGCTGGATGCAAAAATAAAGTAGCCCTGTCAATGTTTTTTTCTTCATTTCATCTTGTTTATGTTATTGTCAAACACTGCAATTAATAAAATAGCCATTAAGCTTTCCAGTTGAAACTATTTTTACCTTAAGACAAACACGATTTAAAAGACTTTTTTTTTTTTTTTGGTCTTGAAAACGCTGAAAAACTTGAGAATATGCACACAGCCACATAAGACGAGACAGAAAAAGAAGCAGGTTACACCAGCAGTGAGCTGTCTATCTCAGTCAGTTGGATGAAATGTGATATTGGAAAGTGGTCCAGGCGCAGTTCAGGAGGTCTACAACACACAATAAATCTTTTAAATGAGAAGAGACTTTTGGAGAAGTGTGTGTGTTTCAGGTCACGTCAAACAGGTTGATGGGTGTCTTTTTCTTTAAGCAAAGAAAAAGACAATTACTTTCTCCTAATCAGTCACTCGAATGGTAGCAAATATTCAGGGAAACTAGTCACAAATCCAAAGACTACAATAGGGAGTCCTACTCGAAACATGGAATCGGGAGACCCGGGTTCGATTCCCGGCGGGAGCTCATGTGGTTCGGATTCCACGTTAATCAGTAGGTCCACGTCTCATATAGCCTCGCTGCTGAACGGGACGATAAACTCAAAATCAACTCGAAACATGGAATAGCGTTTAAACATACTACATCTACAACAAGCTTTCTCAATTCATTTCATATCACAACCCCCTTTGGTTATCTCTTGCCAGTGACCCTCATAAGTACGAGGAACGTTCCGAAAGTAAGTTTCGTCATTTGTTTTGAATGAGAAGATGGTACACCAGTTGGAAAAACAATCGCCATAATAAACGCTCTTGAGTGGATGTGTTGTTCTCTTGGACGACAACACAAATCCACACACAGCAAGACTCACACAAAATCAGATTCGTCGCTTCGGATGGGAGATAATTGGATTACCCTACCTACAGCCCTGATCTTGCCCCACCAGACTTTCACCTGTTCCTTGCATTGAAAGCCGCACTCTCGGGACGTCACTTTCAAAACAATGCTAATTAGAGTAGGCTATGCGGCAATTCTTTGCATCGTAGGGTACCGACTTTTACCAGAATGGTTTCTTCAAACTGATTACATGATGCAAATGTCTCAGTGTCGGTGGTGACTATGTCGAAAAACAGTGCAAGGTGTATAGTTTCTGATGTCATGGTGTATTGGTGTTTGGTAATAAAGTTTCCGAGTGAAACAAATGAGGAAACTTACTTTCAGAATGTCCCCGCTAATTTCCAGTTTGTAATAAGCTTTTTGATTATTGCTACTTATCACTGAATTGTGTATCAATATGCAGTTCTTTTTCGGATTTGTAACTTTATTTTAGTCTGCAGTTTTTTTTATCAGTTTCATCCCTCTTTTATTCCAATTATTTTTAAAACGATTCTTTAAGAGTTTAAAATTCTGTTTAACATATTTTGCTGTACAAAAAATGTGTATCGGAATAAAAAAAAAATTAAAAATAACATTTAAAAATATATTTTAATGCTACTAGATCTTAATTATATTTATCTTTTTCATCTCCGTGAGTGATCCTCATGAATTCCTCTCGCGACCCCACGCTGTTAAATCCCGATCTAGAGCAAAAATATAATGCTCTAGCCTAGCGAAAAGGTTGGCTCGTATTGGTGCGCTCCTAGATTTTATTTCTAATGAAGAAATTATTTTTGTGTCTATTTGCCAACAGAAAGCAATTGTGAAGACATTCAACTAAAAAGTAAGGACTCTAGTCTTCAAAGCCAAAAATGATGACAATAGGAAGTTAATACGTTAATCACTCATCATCCAGTTAAAAGTGCGCCGCTTTATAGGCTCAAATGGAAGCGAGTTTAAAGGTGTTGAGTATCCACGCCATCTTCTTTCTTTAGCGTATTGATTTATCTGAGGTGATTTTGAGTTTTACGTCCCGTTCAGCAGCGAGGCTATATGAGACGTGGACCTACTGATTAACGTGGAATCCGAACCACATGAGCTCCCGCCGTTGATTTATCTGAGAAACAAAGTATTCTTATTTCTTTTCTTTGGCCTATAGACTAATAGGCGGATTCATATAGTCTTTTTCTTTAGCCTGATGATTTATATGGGGATATATATATATATATGGCCTACTTTTCTTTTCTTTCGCCTATTGATTTATGTCGAGAAGGAAATAATATTATTTTTTATTTTATTTTGCCTATAGATTTGTATGGGGACGGAACTATTCAATTTTTTCTTTTCTCCAGATTATTAATGTATATGCGGACGGATATATTCTCTTTTACCTATTGATTTATATGGGGACCGGAATATTCTTTTTCTCTATTCTTTATACTATAGATTGTATGGGGATGTTATTATTCCCTTTTCTTAAGCCTATAGATTTGTATGAAGACTGAACTACTCAGTTTCTGTTCTCTAGCCTATTGATTTACGTAGGAACAAACATATTCTTATTTTTTACTTTCTCAATAGCCTATAGATTTGTATGGAGACGGAACTATTTATTTTTCTGTTTTCTAGCCTACTGATTTATGTAGGAAAGGATGTATTCTTCTTTTTTCTTTTCTTTAGCCTACACTGAGAAAAAAAATGTAGGTGGCATACTTAAAAACGTAGGTTACATTCGTAATTCCTGTAGTTTCTGGACTTAACGTACAACCGTATATAACATCCTGCAGCAAACGTATAGCTGAAAAAGTATGTATTATACGTACTGTCTGCATAAGTGCAATGACGTCATTCGTGTGACGTCATCTGCAGTAACAAGTATATACGGAGGTAATATCTAGCTTTGTGACGTCAGGGTCGTATGTAGCATGTGGGTTAATAATGACGACATACACTGACTATCAGGACGGAGCATGATTTCAAGAAGTATGCAATATACGTTCTGTACGTATGTTTCTTGCGTTCAACCCCGAGACAGCATCTATATTGTACTTGTGCCCCATACGTACGACTAGATACAGTATACGTATTGTACGTATGTATTATACAGATTTTCCTTATGTCGCACACAGCTTGTCCAGATACAGCATACAGAATATCCGTATGCACCATACAGAGTGCATATATGTAGCTTACAGACTGTCTGCATGCAGCATATAGATTATACGTATGTCGCGTACAGGTTGGCCATATGTAATGTATAGATCGGATGTATATAGCTAATAGGTTGTCCATATGAAATATACAGATTTTACCTGTATCGAATACGTATTGCCTTCTTGTAATGTATGGATCGGACATATGCAGGATCTAGAGTGTACGTATAGTGCACCATTATTAAAGTGCTGCAACATACTGCAAAGTGCATGATACATTCTTACTGTAATGTTGTCAAATATTGTTTTACTCTGTATGAAAACAAAAATAGCTTAAAATATGGTTGATCTCCTTTGTGCCAATAATAATAAAATTAACAATACTACACTTTTCAAATCTTAGTTTGGAGCAGTGAAACTGTCCAAAGAAATGTATTTACCTGCAGGGTGTCCTATAAGTTTGGGCTTCCTGCTAATTCTTTGGAAAGCTACTGCAAAGCCAAGTGTTGAAAAGTGACACAAGCGTTAATTTTAAAATTATGGGCACAAAGGAGGTTAACCATATATTAAACTATTTTCGTTTCCATACAGAGTAAATCAATATTACTGTAAGAATTTATCATATGGTTTGCAGTTAGTTAGTTGCAGCACTTCAATAATAATGCAAAATGCACAGCCTTATACAATCCTATATTCAAACTCAAACAAGATTTACGTACAATCATTTATTAAGCTGTTATCATCCATTGCTTGTACGATATAAAGATTAGTTTACCTCATTCCTTTCCTTAATAGTATCTTCTTCTAAAGTGCAGTTGTTACCACAAGAGGCCTGAATAGAATTTTCCAGAAATAACTTCTCTGTACATTTTAATTAACAGGTAAGTTATGTCTTTTCTTTCTTTTTTTTTTTTAATGTCGCAATAATTAAAAGTGTAGTGTCAGCCGAAAACGTATTCGCTTACAAGATGATTCCTACTCAGTACTCGCTATTAAAAATGCAACACCAAGAAGGAGACTGGGTAGATGCGCCAAAGTTCCCAGGCCGATACCTAATAGTAAGTGCAGAATACTCTTAAACGTTCGCTGTATTCGCTGTGTGACAACGTGGTGACAGCGGAGGCGTTGTGCAGCCATCGACTAAACATATTTATTCTTCCCTGCTATAGACGTTCTGCAAATTTGGACTTTCCTGGATGCATCCTTCTTAGTGCAACATTTTAAGCAACGAGCAATTTAACAGTCTCATACATTGCTTAAAGAAAGAGCAATGATTCTCAGAATTACTCGGAAGATATATATACACAATTTAAAACGGTTATTTCAAACTTTGCAATTCAAAGCACGAAAAGAACTATAGATAAAGGAACACTGATTTTAGCCAAATAGTAATTAGTAAACTCAACCACACTCAGTACCATTAGTTGCTTGGTGTTATCCGTAAGTCAGAGATCACGGTATCTCATTTCGTGTAGATTTTTGCATTTGTTTAACGCTAAAAATGTATTTTATCGCTAATTGAACCCAGTACCATATATATACCGACAGGACGTACCTTAGTCACAAGGTGACATGAGTGAAACACTAAACTATTCGATTGACACCTGCGGTCTTGTCAACACTAGAGAAAGTTACAAAGTGATTAAGTAAATACGGAACATAGTTCATAGAAAGTATAGCGATGTATGAAGTCTCCGTTTCATACGACTTGGATAAAGGATACATCTGAAATAGCAACAAAGAAATATATAATGATTTCTCTGGATAATTTGGATTAGTCCAGAATTCGAACACACACACAACACGAACACACACAAGTCCAACTTTTTTTTTTTAAACTTCTTTCTTCGGATTCCCAATAAAGTTGACTACTGAAAAGCTGAGTTATAGATTCTGTATTAAAACAACACCTTCGCTAGACATGTTCAGTATACACATTGTCTTACATACAGAACAATACATTAGTTATTAATGCATGTCTGAAATAATAGTGCTTCGTATAGAATTTTACTTCATCCAATCGCAATAGCACAAAGATAAAAAATATTGCGAGGGATAATGTTCTTATTACAGAGAAAAAGAATTAAAATGACTTAACATTAACAATCATTTTCTTTAAACAGAGATAATATTTTATTATAATTTATGGAAGAAAGAAATAATTTGTAGTACAGTATCTTTATTAGGGTTATATATTCGTACAAAATAATGTAAGTACAACTGGGTCTGTCTTCAGAAAGGACGTACTTTTAGCCACAACCTACACTGCTTCTTTTGACTGTCTTTCAAGCAGAATCCTGGTTTGAAGCACGAAATACCTGCAACAAAAATCAGAAAATATTTAAAATGTTATATTCAGTGTGTTTAATTTGGTTGTACTTAACAATACAAAATATCTTAACCTTTTTGAGATTAAATGGAAAAAATCTGTTCGGTCAGGTATGGACTTTTGGGTTGCACGTAGAAAAAATATGAGGTGTTTATTGATGCTGAACAACAACTCAAAATGTATTACCATTCAAAAGTAAGTGGGTACCCCAATGGTGTTCGGGGTACCATGGGGTACCTAATGTCTGTATTTTTTAGATATATGGAAATGTATGTCTCTAAAATGTAAGGAACTGATATCTGTTTACCGAAAACCTCAACTCGGTAAGCCTTATGGATATCGAGATATGGGAAAATAAAGAACGACACCATAGAAATGTGGGGTTTGCGTACTAGATGGGCAGTTTCGGAAACGTAATTACGAGAGCTTACAACCACCTCAAAAGTAGTTTCAATTAAATACACTACACACACGCCCTGATGGGGGTTTTCGGGTACCATAATATTCGCAGAACTCTCATTTCTAAACATTCTAAAATATGTTTTAATAACGTTTTAAAGAACCTTAGAGGTGTGTGTTTACCGAAACCGCAAGTCGGTACGCCTAACAGTTACCGAAATATGATGAAATAAAAAGTGACACCATAGGTACGTGGAGCTTGCATATTAGACAGTACAATTTAGAAAATTAATTAAAATATGACTATCAAGATATTGTCAAATAAAGGGAGGATCCATACAGTTATGGGGTTTTCGTGTTAGGTGGTAAAATTTCCGAAACCGGCCATGGAAAGTTAATAAGCATCAGTAGCAATTTCATCTTAAAGTAATTAGGTATTTCCATGGAGTTTAAGAACATCATGGGATCTACCAAGATTACATTTTAAAACCTTTGCAAAATATATTTTGACATTTATAAAGAGTATTAGAAATATATATTTACCTAAAACTTCCAGCTAGTACATCTAGCAGCTAGAGAGGCACCATACAATAAAAGCGTATTAGATCTTGAAATTTCAGAAAACAATTATTGATCCTAACAAAAGTTAAATAAGATGGTACTTCTATGGGTTAAGTGAGTACCGCAGGATCGTCAGTACAATTTCGATCGAAAGATTAATTCAGCTCTAAATTTTCTTTGGACAATTCCAAGCGTTCATCGGGCTCTGAAATAAAGTGAACATTTTTTGTCAATATCTAATATAGCAAACGAGATATAAGGAATTGTGTATTTTATGACGTCGTAAAAATAGAGACCCACATGGATTTGTACTTTTGAGTCTTTGCTGTAAGAAGAAGAAATTTTAGAAAACAACCGTATATACCTTAATAGACAATTAAATTGGCGGGGGCACAGTGGCTTAGTGGTAGAGTGCTTACCTCTGGTGTATTGGGTTCTTGGTTCTATCCGCGGCCAAGTCAGTTTGTAGTGGACATCGTATTCGTGGGTTTTCTCGGGGTTCTCTCTTTCCTCCCACCTTTGCATTTCATCAATTCTGCCAACAACATTCACTTGCTTTAATCAAAATCTCCCTGAGACTGAAATGCATAATCGTGGGTCGCTACACTGAAATATTTCCTTTTATTTAATTTAAAATTAAATAGGGAGTTAAGTATGATCGTATCTCTATGGGTTAAGTGAATACTCCAATAGTTTCTGCAAAAAAAAGATTAGTTAAACACCCTACCACTAAGCTACTGTGTCCCCGCCCATTGAATTGTCTATTAAGGTATATACAGTAGTTTTCTGATTTTTTTTCTTATAGGAAAGAGCCAAAAGTACAAATCCGTAAAGATCTCTATTTTTACGTCATAAAATATATAATTCCTTTTATCTTGGTTACTATCTTAGATATTGACAGCGAATTTTCATTCTTTTGCACAGCTCGATGAACCCTTGGAATTGCCTGAAGAAAACCTAGGACTGAACTAATCTTTCGATCGAAATTGTACTGAGGTACTCATTTAACCCATAGAAGTACCATCTTATTTAATTTTGTTGCGACCAATAATTGTTTCCGAAATTTCAAGATCTCATACACTTTTATTTCACAGTGTTTCTCCAGATGTTAGATGTACTAGCTGGAAGTTTTGGGTAAACACATATTTCAAATACTGTTTACAAATGTCACATTATATTTTCAAAAGTTTTTAAAATTTAATATTGGTAGACTCCATGATGTTCTAACACCCCATGAATATATCTAATTACCTTAAGATGAAATTGCTACTGGTGTTTATTAACTGTCCATGAACGATTTCGGAAATTTTAGCGAAATCTAACACGAAAACCCCTTAACTGTGTTGGTCCCCCTTTATTTGACATCATCTTGATGGCCGTTAGTCATATTTTAATTCATTTTCCGAATTGTAGCGTCAAGTATGCAAGACCCACATACCTATAGTATCTCTCTTTATTTTCCCATATCTCGGTATCCATAAGGCTTACCGAATTGCAGTTTTCAGTTAAAAAAAAAATCAGTTCTTTACATTTTAGAGACATGTATTTCCATATATCTAAAATGCAGAAATTAGGGACCGCATTGGAACCCCATTGGAGTACTCACTTACTTTTGCATAGCAGGGTAAAAACGCCAGTGGTTCTCACTTTAAGGTTGAAAACATACTATTTTGTCTTTTCTCTGAGCATTGTGAATCTGTCGGAGCTATACCGTAGTTGGAAAGACTCACTGATCCTTCCTATAATGACCATGTAGTCAGAATTCAAAAAGGAGTAGAAGGAAAAACAATATTTTAAAATCCTTGCACCAGTAGTCCTCACCTTAAAATCAAAATGTTCCAGTAATAGTCAGGATTTTCTATCAGTGTTCGTCACTCAAATAACTTGACATAATTTATTCAAAAACGCACTGTGTATCAGTTTAGGGTTAAGAATACAATATAAAGTAGTAAGCTTAATAACTTTTCATCACTTTTAGCACTCAAGAAAGAAAAGGAAAAAACGTTTTTACATACTTTTTAAAGCAATTTCAGAAAGAAAAATGTTAACTAAATTCTAAAGTTAACTGTATATCACTTTCACGTTAAGAGTACAATATTAAATACTATGTTTAATAACTATACGTCACTTTAAACACTCAAAAATGAAAATAAACGTTTGTACATACATTTTGAAAACAATCTAAGAAACAAAATAAGTTAACTGAATTCAAAATTTAATTATACATCACCTTAAGCTTAAGAATACACTATAAAATACTGAGATTAATAACAGTGCATTACTGAAGAATGAAAACAAAAATGTTTTAGCTACCGATATTGTATTTAGATGTTATTTCTCATTAACAATTTTTTTTTTTGAGAACTCGTGATCAAGTCTAGGGATGCGCAAGAGAAAAGATTTGAGATTGTCTCCTCTCGAAAAGGTGCCGCGAAAGTTATGTATCGTCTCGAAAACTGGATCCGTTTCTATTGGAAGAGCTCTGTCTCGTCTCGAATTTCGTAACAAAAATTATGTCTCGTCTTGTCTCGTGTGCATCCCTAATCAGGTCCATAGCCAAAAACTTCATTTCCGAAGGGTTCGATAGGGCTTTGCGATATCCGAATTTAAATATAGATAATCGATATCGACAAACTATCGAAACTTGTTCGAAATATTGAAAAATACAGCAATATCGAAATATAAACAATATCAAAAATCGAAAATATAGAAATACG
The DNA here is from genome assembly GCF_964235325.1 of Thermobia domestica. Lineage (NCBI taxonomy): Eukaryota > Metazoa > Arthropoda > Insecta > Zygentoma > Lepismatidae > Thermobia > Thermobia domestica. Next base: position 166,987,580 of record NC_137468.1, read on the forward strand.
AAAGAGAGAAAAGAATATGGATATATCGATCAAAAATTTCGATATCGATGTTTTGATATTTGAAAATATCAACCGTTCGATTTAAATATCACACAGCCCTAGGCTCCAACTGTTGTCACCTTTAAAATTAATGTGAAAATTAGTGACTAATATTCTGTAAGTACCATAAGACGGGATTATTTTGCACTTCAGGATTAACTTTGCACAAAATACGGCAAAAGTTTCACAGTCCTCTGTCGGTAAAATGATGGACTGTAAAGAGAAAGTTTCAACTGTCACCGTAAGATAGAACATTGACTATTTGGTTGGCGGTTAACATCAGTTCTAATTACCTGAAGGGTTTGTTGTTGTAGAGGTATGGAAAGCAGTCACTGTAAAGGCCGACAAAATTTGAAAGATATCACCTACAAGAATTTTCGTCAAAGTCAAGTCAGTTTCGTAGAATACTCTGTGTATAATGGGACTTTGAGACAATAGTTGAAATTGAAGTGTGAAACGTTTTAAAGTCATAGAAAAATAAAACTGGGAGAAGGTTGTTTCAGCCTCTAATCGGGGCTACTTTGCACCGATCAAACGTAACCCCTCAGATAGGAAATTATTACTACGGGTACCTCCTGCCATCTAACTTTAGGAAAATTTCATATTCAGGTAAATGTCGGGATGGATTTCTTGTTGGAAAATAAATTACGAAAAGCGGCGGATTCAGAAAAATAGTTTGAGAGTGACTTCACACAGAAAGACTTCCTTTATTTAGAAACGACTAGACTTTTTGAAGGGCTTGAAGCGTAGACGCATAGGAATGACTAACATCAGAATTTTGTAAAAAAGAAATCCTGTAATTTGGGTGAGCTTCAGCCTGAAAGCCTCAAATCCCGTAAATCTTCCACTGATTACGGTTGGGATGATATTCTTGGATATAAAGAGCAACCAAGGCAAATCAGATCTCGAAGATTTTTGCTGTTCTTGAGTTGAAAATTTTTTTGTGGGACATACTAAACTATCAGAACGTGGTTCCTATGTCGGTACCAGAAAATACATAATTTTCTTTACAAATATCAATAATTCGTACTAAGTACTGACACCGGTACCGTAAGTCCAACCTCAATATTTGTAGACTGCATGCAGTTTTGTGTAGGAAGTGAAATGTATCAATAGAAGAGAGAAAACACTGCACAGAAACATTATGTTCGTATGCTGAAAATACTTTTTTGTATGTGTTGCAAAGTATCTTCAGCTATCAGGTTACTTTGCAACAAAGTTTATATGAAATGAAATGAAATGAAATTTTTGAGTTTTACGTTCCACGATTATGCCGGATATGCTCAAGGAGACGATGATGATGAGAATGAATGGAATAGGAGAATGAAAATGTGTGAGAAAACGGGAAAACCCCGAGAAAAATCACACACAGTGTTTCTCCAACACAAAGCCCATTTAGCACGTGCTGGGATCGATCCAGGAACTTCACGCAGGAGAGGTGAACGCTCCACAACTGAGCTACCACGTCCCCCAAAACACAACCTCAGAATATATTTCATATAGAGTAGAAATAACAATATGTTGTAAAAAAAAAAAAATGGCCGGTCTGAAAGGCATGTAAGCTAAAAAATTACAATTGCTACTCGATTTGTTTACTAGCATTGTTTAATTATCTACGGTACTGAACATCGCAACACCAACATCATTATGTTATGTCACATCCTTTCAAAACTATGAAAACTGCAAAGTACCTGCTTTGCTTCGTGATGTCCGAAGAGTAAGACGACTGAAGGCGAAAGCAGGCAAGTGACATACAAATTTATGATGTTGAAGGCATTATTTTTCACAGCTATGGAGAAAAGAGATAGAAACAATAATAACGAAATCTTTGTTTTACGTCCTACGAATATGTTATGTAGGCTGACGGTCACAAATGAGTAATGAAAATTTATGATCTTGGAATACGATTTGGTGGAATAATGAGGGAGAAAAATAATCATTGATTAAATATTAAATTGAAAAGAAATAAGAGCCTGACGCTCAAATACTTATCTATCCGGCACCCATCTTGATCCCTCTAAAATATCATGAAATGCTTGATTGATTCTAAACCCAATAATAGTAATAATAAACACAGAATATATAATTTACGCACCTTGAAATGTAGAAATTAATGGTTGTAATTCCCAGCTTTCCAATAGACCTTTGATTTCTCCAAATGAAGATTCGGATATCTTGTTTCTTCTCAAGCAATAATGGGTTACAATAATCAGTTGCAGTCCAAAGCCAAGTCACTAAGTTAAGTATGAATATAAAAGAATTCATTAGTTAGATGCATACAAAATCCTACGCATGTAAATCCGAATCTACTTATTAAATTGTAAATTTAAACAAACTAAATTATACTACAGATATAGTGACATCAAACATATATTAAATAAGATATACAGGGTGTCTCAAAAGTCCCCTGACATAGGGTAACTCTGTTATTATCCGAGTTATAACAAAATGTCGGAGGGGAAAGCATCTCCAAATATGATGTGTCCAATCTAAAGTGAAGGAATTTTTAAAATCGGATGACCCGTTTGCGCTGTACACTCTTTATGCGCCCAATGTGAAATGAAAATGCAACGTTGCCATTTACCTGGACCCACAACATAAGTGAGTGAAGTTACTGTCTTTTACGCTAACATGTTGATGGCCAGCCTCCGTTTCAAACAGTAACTTCATTCACTTATGTTGTGGGTTCAGGTAAATGGCAACGTTGCATTTTCATTTAAAATTGGGTGCATAAAGAGTATACAGCACAAACATCTCGTCCGATTTTTTTAAAGTGTTCACTTTAGATTGAAAACGTCATATTTCGAGATTTTTTTTCCTCTTACATTTTGTTGTAACTCTGATAACAGAGTTACCCTATGTTAGGGAACTTTTGAGACATCCTGTATACATCATAAGAAGTTCCTTTCTAAATTCTACACGGATGTGGTTAAATTGAATGTGAGGTGGGTGATACACATTAGGCCTTTTGGGAGTACGTCACACGGACGACCGTAATTTTGTGTTCAAAATTTTTATGAACTGGTGGGATATGTGATACATATGGCCACGGGCTAGAATTTTCTCAGTATGTCAAATATGCAATCAGATTTCATGCAGCTTAATTTGGTGGAAAGCTATTGCCAATTGAACGTTACATTTACCTCTTTCTTGCAGATGTTGAACCATGCCGTTAGCACGTGAGGAATGGATCGAAATAATCAAACTGTGGGGCGGGAGGAGTATATGTGCAGTGGTTGCCGATTGCAGAGTCATCCACAATGTGACTCTGTGTCACATGTTTCAGTGTCACAGTAATTAACTAAATTTGAGAAGACGGGCACATTCGTGAACATACATCGTAGCGGTTCAAACTCGCGGGACCTTGTTCCTTCCCCATTTTGAACCGGTACATGAAAATGCCATTTACTCCATGTTTGCCTGCGCCGATTTTGAAAATTCCTTCACTAATCGATTTCTCCCGTTGAGTACTACAAGAACCAGTTAAAATCTCGCGGGCCCTTTATTCTTCCCCATTTTGAACCGGTACATGAAAGTGCGATTTTTTTTCATGCTTGCCTGCGCCGATTTTGAAAATTTCTTCACTAGTCGATTTCTCTCGACGAGTACTACAAGAATCAGTTAAAATCTCGCGGTCCTTTTTTCTTCCCATTTTGAACCGGTACCTGAAAATGCGATTTTCTTCATGTTTGCCTGTGCCGATTTTGAAAATTCTTTCAGTAATCTATTTCTGTCGTCGAGTACTACAAGAATCAGTTAAAATCTCGCGGGCCCTTTTTTCTTCCCCATTTTGAACCGGTACATGAAAATGCGATTTTCTTCATGCTTGCCTGCGCCGATTTTGAACATTCCTTCACTAATCGATTTCTCTCGTCGAGTACTACAAGAATCAGTTAAAATCTCGCGGTCCTTTTTTCTTCCCATTTTGAACCGGTACATGAAAAGGCAATTTTCTTCATGCTTGCCTGCGCCGATTTTGAAAATTCCTTCACTAATCGATTTCTCTCGACGAGTACTACAAGAATCAGTTAAAATCTCGCGGGCCCTTTTTTCTTCCCATTTTGAACCGGTACCTGAAAATGCGATTTTCTTCATGTTTGCCTGTGCCGATTTTGAAAATTCTTTCAGTAATCTATTTCTGTCGTCGAGTACTACAAGAATCAGTTAAAATCTCGCGGGCCCTTTTTTCTTCCCCATTTTGAACCGGTACATGAAAGTGGGATTTTTTTTCATGCTTGCCTGTGCCGATTTTGAACATTCCTTCACTAATCGATTTCTCTCGTCGAGTACTACAAGAATCAGTTAAAATCTCGCGGTCCTTTTTTCTTCTCATTTTGAACCGGTACCTGAAAATGCGATTTTCTTCATGTTTGCCTGTGCCGATTTTGAAAATTCTTTCAGTAATCTATTTCTGTCGTCGAGTACTACAAGAATCAGTTAAAATCTCGCGGGCCCTTTTTTCTTCCCCAAGCCAATATTTTTTTGTATATTTTGAATGTATTCAAGTATGGAACAAAAGTATTATATAATTCCCTTAGTAGGCTTCTCAACTTAATATTTTTCAACTTAAATTTTATTTATTTTAATTATTTATTTTCTTGTGACTCAATATTTAATTGCCATCGTTCATTGGGGAGAAGGGTGGCCATTCTCAAATATATAAATATAGTATTCTTAAAATTTATGTGTTCTCGTACTATTAGTTTCTTCCACTAGACCTGGAAATTGCAAAATTAATACCTGGAAAACCTGCAAAATTCAGGGAAACTGAGTTCCATATTTATGTATGAACACTGCTATTTACAATTTTTTTTTTTTTTCGAATAGGGAGAACTGTACGAAAGGGTGGTTTGAGAATAGTATAACAGTAGGTTTCTGGGAGTGTTGTTCGAAATGAAATCTTTAAGTTTTACGTCCCACTATTATGCTGGCTAGGCTCAAGATGATGGGGTGTTGTTCGGTGGGGGTCAATGTTGCCAATTTTGGGTAAAGTCGCTAAATAAGGGGAATTCGACCTCAACGATAGCGTAGGGTGACCATAAAATTTTCAGTTAAAAACGGGACAGGTTCTTGCAACACTAGACTTTTAGATCTACCTTTGTTCTTATCAGTGCCTTGATATCAGAGTTCCCCCTCTCTCTCTTCGTTACAGAGCGGGTACTTATGAAAAAGGAAAGACACGTTGAAGTTTGTTTAACACACAACCAACTGCTAAAACCTCTGCTGCCTTTCGAGCAGTACTGCGAACTATAGAGTATGTTTAATATAGGGATTTTCAGTTCAATTTTTGCCGCTTTGTTATTATTAATACTTTTGGAGTATTAATAAAAGGAGTAAAGGTACTGGGTTTGTTATTTACTTCTTTCATTTACATAAAACGGGACGAATACTACTTTTTTCCATCTACTGACGGGACGGCCGCGACACGCCCCTAAAACGGGACTGTCCCGGTCAAAACGGGACGTATGGTCGCCCTACGATAACGACAAAAAAAAAAATTCCGATTGGAGACTTTTTTGGGTGATTTTTAAATGACGATTTACCTACTTACACATTTAGCGACTTTTTGCTGCAAACAAAATGTTCATCTGTAGAGAAGCATTATTAGTTCAAAAAAGTTTTTACGTTATTTTTTTCTGTTTGTTTGTTTTAATCAGCGCAAGTGATGAAGAGTTTGGAAATACAGCGTACTCACTACTCCACAATCCTGCATTGTTATGTTACCCTTGCCCTCTAACGAAGAATAACTACAAACTTGATGTCCTTTAGTTCGCAGAGTTTCCGTTGAGAGACACACGTAATACATCATTACCGATAGCAACAAGATTAGCTATAGATGCGTGAAAAAAGGCGAAGAAGGTGTTTGTTATATTTGTCCTCTGGGGTCTTTTAATTATTCTGCACTTTTTCTTTTACAAAAAATTGCTTAACGTAAGTACTGTAGTGTTAATTATTTCGGAACTATTTTGACCACAACATGAACAAAAGTACCCGAAACAACCTGAAATGATCCCTGAATTAAAGGATTGGTTGCGCCCTGTTTACAAAGATGTGAATAGAACCAGCGGCGCAAATCTGTCTTCAACATTGGGGGGGGGGAGGGGAGGGTAAGACCGTTACCATACTTTTTTTGGCGATGTCCAAAATACTTATGAAGTTGAAAAACAATGTTGTGGAGGATCAGAGTTGTCTTTAGCGTTAGGAGGCTGCAGATTTGAGGCTTATTCTGGGGGACATCTCACGTTCCTTTGTAGCAATCGGACAAAAATCATCAAATTTCTCCCAAAAAACACATTTCAAATCGGATTATTTGGGAGAAGTCCCCCTCAGTTCCAAGATTGGAGGGGACATGTATCCGTCATCCCCCCCCCCCGGGGATTTGCGCCAGTGAGTAGAACATATTGTTTAGTTTACATCTACAACTTTTACAATGCTTATAGACAATGAATTTCTCGATTATTTCTTATAGCGACTTTTCACCCAAAATTGGAGTCGTCACCTCTCGTTTCGCAAACTTATTGCCAACATTTTAGAAACTGGCTGCGGGGAGAGCTACAATGGATGATTCAAGTTATTTCGTCGCTTCCGCTGTGAACCTAAGTACAAGATTCCAAAAGTCACATTTTTTTGGTTTCAAACAATATGTCTGCTGGGTGAAAGCATAGACTGGAATGTGTTGCCTTTCCTACCTTATCTTTAATCCCATAGTAGCTCCTTTCCCAAAGTTAAAAAAATGCAATTCTTCCTTTCTTAATAGTACTTATGACCCAAAGTATTACGTAAGCATTGTATGTTACTTATGTAGCTCACAGAGCCGCAGCTATGGGCGAGCAAGCAAAGCACGTGTCCCGGGCGCGTGGTTGGAGGGGCGCCTAAAAGAGAGGTTATATATTAGTACTTTTCCTGGCGGTATTTAATACTTTTCATCAGAGTGCGAAATCATGAAATCAAAGTGAGAGGAGAAAATGAAATGAAATCTTTGAGTTTTACGTCCCACGGTTATGCCGGTTAGGCTAAAGGAGACGGTGATTATGAGAAATGAATGAAATGGTGGAATGAAGTAAGTGGGAGGAAATGGGAGAACCCCGAGAAAACCCACGCACACGGTGTTTGTCCACCACAAGGTTCACTTGGCGGGGCTAGGATCGAATCCGTGACCCCAAGCACCAGAGGTGAACGCTCTACCACTGAGCCACCGCGGCCCTAAAAGTGAGAGGAGACTGGAGAAGTGAAGAGAGAGAGAGAGACACACATAGAGAGAGAGAGAGAGAGAGAGAGAGAGAAGAAAACGCTCGCACTTTTACACTTCAAAGTAAATTAAGTCATTTATTTTTTCTGTCCCCCTCCTCCCCCTCCCCTAAGTTCTACTGTCAAAGTAAATAGCTAAAAACACTCCCAGGCCAGAACCGCATCTACGTTGGAAATTTGATTGAGATCGGTCGGTCGGTGCAAGAGATTAAGAAAAAATGAAATGAAACCTTTGAGTTTTACGTCCCACAGTTATGCCGGTTAGGCTAAGGGAGACGCTGATGATGAGCAATGAATTAAATGGTGGAATGAAGTAAGTGGGAGGAAATGGGAGAACCCCGAGAAAACCCACGCACACGGTGTTTGTCCACCACAAGGTTCACTTGGCGGGGCTAGGATCGAATCCGGGACCCCAAGCACCAGAGGTGAACGCTCTACCACTGAGCCACCGCGGCCCCCGGCCGGGAATCGAACCCGGGTGTCCCACGCCAAAGGCGTGTTCACTAACCACTTAGCCACGAGGGAGCTCATCTGTGAGGCAGTGTAAACCCCCCAAAAAAGAAAGAAAATAAACGCACACTGGATGTTTGCGCAACTGAGGATCAAAACATTCTCAATGGAGTATGAGAAATAGTAAACGTCAATCAATGTGTGCTTTTGCTTATTCATTACTTCGTTAATACTTAATTCCTTCTAGAAATAGTGAAACAATACTATGAAGAAACACTAATTAAACTAATAACGGTTATAGTTAAGGAGCCGTACTTCCCATTTAGGGAAGGACGAGAAACGCCATACTTTCAGGAATTATTCATTGACTACCTAGGATGTTAAAAAGTAGGTAATAGACTGAGTTCTTGCCCTTGTACTTAGGGTGTTTAGGTAGTGCAACAGTAAGATGTATCCTCGTGCACGGGAGATGAGAAGTAGCTGTTCTTAACTATTACCCTAATAACAATTACGTTGTATTTCTTACCATACCGTTTTTACCACCCATAGAATTTCAACCTAGCACTATACTGCATTAGTCACGCCGTAACGAAAGCTGAAATTCAAAGACCTGGCACTCGTAACTGTTGAAGCTGTGTTGTAGCTACCTGTATATCACGCGGCCTGCGTTGGTACTCCTCAACATAAATACGTCACAGCCCAAAGCCAGGAAACATCACAAACAGAAGACAGGGGCACAAGCAGTGCCTGACACTTCACGAACTCAAACCCACCAAGACTCAACTCAACATGACCTTCAATTACGTTCTAGAAACCAAACCAGTGCTAAGGCACAAACTCACCAACTTCCTATATGAAAACACAAGAAAAAAATCTAACGTTTTGGTTCCAAAGTGATGACATAACAATAATACTAAAAAGGTTTTAATTTTCAGTAACCCAAACATTAATTAACTAGGAAACATAACAAAGCAAAAATAAATAAATAAAAATAAATTAAATTAAAAAATAAAAACCTGACAAGTAAGCTCTCCCTGACTACTTTTTTTTTAAATTTCAGTAAGGCTGTAAAATATGTCAATATCTTCGTAATATATATATATATATATATATATATATATATATATATATATATATATTTCATTGTAAACAAGTTCTTTAAACAAAAGAAAGCTCTGAGAGCGCTTACCTCTGACGCGGTAGGTCCCTGGTTCGATTCCTGCTCCCGACAAATAGGCTTTTGGTGAACACTGTAGGTGTGGTTATTCTTAAGACTTTCCAGTTTCCTTACATTTTCTTGATTCCACCATTATCATGTATCTCATCGTCACCTTCTCTCTTACATTGATGTACAATCATGGGGCGTTAAACTAAAAGAAAAAAAAATCTTGCAAATATCCTAGTAAAAATGAGTTTTCTAAACTACACTAGTGGCCCCGCGTAGCGTATTCGCTAACGCTCTCGCCTTCGGTGCGAACGGTCCCGGGTTCGATCCCGGTGGGGGAACTCGGTCGAAAAAGTATCAAAAGATTTTAAGTCCAGCCATCCTGAATGAGGTTTCCTTGGCTTTTCCTCGTTCACAGCAGGCAAATGCCGGAGTGGTACCTAACATATAGGTCCCAGGCCGTTTTCTTCCTTCCCAAATCCAAAAATGAAAATGAAACCTTTGAGTTTTACGTCCCACGGTTATGCCGGTTAGGCTAAAGGAGACGGTGATGATGAGTAATGTATGAAATGGTGGAATGAAGAAAGTGGGAGGAAACGGGAGAACCCCGAGAAAACCCACGCACACGGTGTTTGTCCACCACAAAGTTCACTTGGCGGGAGCTGGGATCGAACCCGGGACCCCAAGCACCAGAGGTGAACGCTCTACCACTGAGCCACCGCGGCCCCATTTTTCCCCAATCCATTCTTCCCTTCCTTTCCCCGGATAGTGTGATCACCGAGGGAAGTCATCCCTCATATGCGACGGGCTAACAAGGCCATTGATGCCGAAAGCCCAGAAATCTAAATCCTAAATCTTCACTACACAAGGGAATTTTCGCGCTGAAAACGGTTTATTAGCAATTATGTTAAGCAGCCCTGTAGTAAATCTGCACCAAGTAATAAATCGTCACATATAAAACGGAATGAATAAACACATAACATTCATTTTGCTAACTTGAAATGTAAAATGTTTCAAAACATTAATATTCAAAGATTTCTCAAAATTCAGATTCACCCATTCCATTGTCCTCAATCATTAACGAGTTTTACAATAGTAAGAATTGTATTCATAAACTACATTACTTACTTAGTACTATATTAAAGCAAGTTACACTAAAAGAATATATAATTAATGGAATATTTAACTAAAGTAATAGTTAACTAGTGTACTTACCCAAGCATTTGTTTCCTTCCTCTCTTCTTTTCCGTTTGTAAACAACCTCGTTTCGCAAGCAAAAGACGGTAGTTCAATGACGTCAGCCATGGCGAAAGAAAGAGGTGTCTATAGGCGGCCTGGATCTCACACACAGATGGACGTATTTAACATATAGCTGAAGTATTTAACATACGTATACGTATGTAAAATACGGAAGATTGTTAGATGTCAGACATCCTGCAGCGACATGATGTAATATCTAAGCGGGTAAAAGGCAGTACCTATGTAGTATATGGATAAAGTACGCTCCGTACAGATTTCCTTAGTAAACATAACGAATCCTTGTATTTGTACAATATACCACTGTCCGGATAATGGATTTTTCTCAGTGTATAGATTTGTATGGAGACGGAACTATTTATTTTTCTGTTTTCTGGACTATTAATTTATGTAGAAACGTATATATTCTTTTTTCTTTTCTTTAGCCTGTAGATTTGTAGAGAGACGGAACTATTCTTCTATTTTTTTGTTCTCAAGCCTATTGATTTATGTAGGAACAAACATATTTTTCTTTTTTCTATTCTTTAGCCTATAGATTTGTATGGAGACGGAACTATTCATTTTTCTGTTTTCTGGACTATTAATTTATGTAGAAACGTATATATTCTTCTTTTTTCTTTTCTTTAGCCTGTAGATTTGTAGAGAGACGGAACTATTCTTCTATTTTTTTGTTCTCAAGCCTATTGATTTATGTAGGAACAAACATATTTTTCTTTTTTCTATTCTTTAGCCTATAGATTTGTATGGAGACGGTACTATTCTTTTTACTGTTTTCTAGCCTATTGATTTATATAGGAACAGACATATTCTTCTTTTTTCCTTTTCATTAGCCTACAGATTTTTATGGGGACGGAACTATTCTTTTTTCTGTTCTCTAGCGTATTGATATATGTAGGAACGAATACATCCTTCTTTTTCTTTTTTTTTAGCTTATAGATTTGTATGGAGGAGGAAACTATTCTTTTTTTCTCTAGCCTATTGATTTAACTATATTTGAACGGATATATTCTTTTTTCTTTACTTTAGCCTATAGATTTGTATGGGATTCGAACTCCTGTTTTCTCTGTTATCTAGTCTATTGATTTATGTAGGAACAAACATATTCTTCTTTTCTCTTTTCTTTGGCCTATGGATTTGTATGGGATTGGAACTACTCTTTTCTCTGTTCCCTAATCTATTGATTTATGTAGGAACAAATATATTCATCTTTTTCTTTTCTTTAGCCTATAGATTTGTATGGGGGAGGGAACTATTTATTTTTTCTCTAGCCTATTGATTTAACTATATGGGAACTGATACACTCTTCTTTTTTCTTTTCTTTTGCCTATTGATTTATACGGGTATAGGAATATTCTTTTTCTTTTTTTTTTAGCCTATAGATTCGATAAAAACGGATTTTTTTCTTTTTCTAGCCTATTGATTTATATGCTGACGGATATATTCCTGTTATTTTTCTTTTGTCTATTGGTTTATATGAGGACGGGGATATTCTTTTTTCTTTCCTCTAACCTACTGATTTATATGGGGACAGATATATTTTTCTTTTTCTTTTCTTTTGCCTATTGATATATATATATATATATATATATATATGGGGGCAGATATATTCTTCTTTCTTCTCTTGTTTTGCCTATTGATATACATGGGGACGGGGATTTTCTTCTCTTCTTTTGCCTATTGATATACATGGGGACGGGGATATTCTTCTCTTCTTTTGTCTATTGGTATATATGTGGACCAGGGGCGGATCCCACTAGTTGCCCACTAGTTACGCTGGGATATGCATGAAATGGGTTTCCCATTGTCTTTCAATGCTAAGCTTCAAACCCCGGAACTTCTCAGCTTGTATGACCTTCCACCTGAAATGTTCTATTTAAGGCATAGTTAATCATCCTGTAACTTGTGTCCAATTTTGGTAAAATTACCATCGGGTGTTAGCTAATAACTTCCTAGTAAACACTGTCCAGAACTGATACTGCTTGACTTCGATGGTCAGCAACTCAAGAGCATTTTATCTTTATCTTAATCATTAAAAAGAACAGGCAAAGTTAGGTGGTTGATATCAATAGTTGTTAAAACAGTCATTTTCAAATCGGGTGCCATGACGGAATCACTGGTAGATTTTATGCCGAGAGAAAATTAAGACAGACACGTACGCAGGAATTCATTCCTGGGGTGTCCAAAGCTTCTCTAGGAGTCCAAATTCAATATGAAAAATGAAAAGAAATGTGAAACCACTCCTCCTCAAGTTGGGATTTCGAGGGTGGAGGTTCAGACCCCCAGGATCTCTCGCCCTGCGTACATCCCTGGATAAGACATTGAAAATAATTAATGATGCAGATTCCCATTACGGAATAATTACTTTCTGAAATTTTTGTTATTGAGTTGCTTGTCTTTCGTATATGAAATGTTTCTTTATTAATAAAAATATAAAGCAACTTAGTTATGCAGAAAATTAAAAAAAAAATAAAAAAAGTTAACTCATACGTTTTAAATTACTCAGTTAGTGTGCGAAAAAAGGAAATAAGAAAGCTCTGAATTATAATGTTGCCCACCTCTAATCAATTATAAAAGTTTGGTCGTATAATCCATGACCATCCTGTATATACAACCCTGCTATTGCTCCATCTGACAACTCCACTGAACCCTGGACTTCCTACTAGTTGGGAATAATTTGCGTAAACTAGTTAACAATTTACTGTCAGTCTGTTTTGAGATATTTCACGCGGTAATTCATTCCTTGCCCAAGACCAAGTGTCCAAGCCGAGGTTTAGAAACCCTCACTGTAGCACAAAGTTGGGCGGGCTTTGTGTCCGATGGCTGCCAAGCGCACATACAAATGAAAGGTCAAGGCTCTTCTAATTATTCTTCACATCTTCAACTGGAAACTGGATATGGCGTTGATGAGGTAATTTGCATGGACGCACTGGGTCGCACCAATCAACGAGACCCTGCAGTTTGCTTTGACGGCCTTGGCATTACATTCAGTGTTGCCAATGTAACACTTTTATACTCGCATGTCATTCAACGCTATTGAGCTTACAGTAGCCGCAAATGATTATGGAAACTAGTATGAAAGCAGGAATAAGTGACTGCACTAGCCCCCACCCAAACAATTGGGAGGTGGGGAATGAAATGAAATATTTCACTTTTACTCCAGTCCTACGGTTATGCCGTGTAGGCCAAAAGAGACAGTGAGGACAGAATGAATAAAATAGTGGAATCAAAAAAGTGTTGACGAAGAGGAACGGGAGAATCTCGAGGAAACTAACGCACAAGCTCCACTTGATGTGACCTGGGATCGAACCAGAGACTCGCGTACCAGAGGTAAATGCTCTATCACGGAGACCCCGTGGCTGGAAGGGACTTACATCGGTAAGCCAATAAAATATTCTCCTGATCGTCTGCATCCCCTTGGATGGTATTCTTGCAAGAATAGTATCGTGACTTTGTTATATGTAGTGCGGAATTTCTCAATCTCGTCTCGACGAGAACTACATTTTAAAACGCGAGACGGGGCGAGAAACAGGAGCGTCATTTCAGATTTTGCTTCGGGGGGGGGCAAGACCCCTTGATATAAGTAAAATTACGCGTTTTTCACTGATTTACTACTATTTTATTGATAAAATCTATATACATCTCAAACTCAGGGGGGGCAAATGCCCCTCCCTGCCCCCCTAAATGACGCCCCTGGCGAGAAACATAGCCCTTCTCGTCTCGTATTCAAGGCAAATTCTCCTCTCGTGGTCAACACTAGCTTATATCATTAGTTTTAAACATTATTCTAGTGTTACAGCTTCGAAATATGGTGTTCGGGGAATATGAAGAACATAAAATGGACAGAGTGAGCAAGAAACGAAGGTGCTTAAAAACGGATAGGAGAGAAGAGGACGCTTTTAGCCAGCATCCTTCGTAGGAAGGCCAATTGGATTGGACTCATCTTGAAAATAAATTGCAGTAGGAGTTTGTTCGTAGTGATAGATATTTACGTAAAATTAAAAAAAAAAAAAAAAACGAAATGAAATCTTTGAGTTTTACGTTCCATGGTTATGCCAGTTAGGCTAAAGGAGACGGTGAAGATGAGTAATGAATGAAATGGTGGAATGAAGAAAGTGGAAGGAAACAGGAGCATCCGGAGAAAACCCACGCACGCGGTGTTTGTCCACCACAAAGTCCACTTGGCGTGGGCTGGGATCGAACCCAGGACCCCAAGCACCAGAGGTGAACGCTCTACCACTGAGCCACCGCGGCCCCTTACGTAAAATTAGAAATATTAGTTATATTGTTCATTAATGTTGATGGCTTTCCTTTTCAAATCCGTTCCACAGGTTGGTTCCAGATCAAAGCTCGTTCCAGCTAGACGTCCTTTCCAGGAGATCAAGGAATGCTGGTGCTGACGTAAGTATGCACTAAACATGTCCGTTCAATTACCATCATATTATTATTTTTATACTTAAACATCTTCGTTGCGTACATTTTAATCATTACTTCAGCACGTTTTTTTTTTTCATTCCGTTATCCTTATTACTATAATTACATATTCTTCCAATAATTATTATGCATTACTCTTGTTTATATGACATAATAATCATTCATAAATATTCTTACTTCGACGAAGACGATACAGTACGATATATGTGTACCAATTTCCCTTTTCTTCTTTTTAAGTGGATCAATTACCAACAACATAGACGGTGCATAAGGAACGGTTTGCGAAGATACCAACAACAACAAGTAAAGCAAAAATATTACTATGAACACTCAAATATAGAATTGTGCAATAACCTAAAATATGTATTTTAAATCATTCCATAAAGTTGAGTACGCCTTTACTCCATAGGATTTTTGATAATAGCATGCAATACTTCTTCAGATTGATGTGGCAGTAAATATCCACATAACATGCATCTAATTTTATTATTTTGTAACTCAGAATTTTGTAATATTTGTAATCAAATATTGGTCACATCAAGATATCAGAAGTGGCAGGCAATGGGGAAGTGGAGGCTTCCCCAACAAAATACTTTCGACGTTTCATATTAGTACAATTATCTTTCGACATGAGGCTCACGGTACTAATAATTATATACGGAATTAATAATACTTTTGTAGGTGAAGGCTCCAATATTAATCAGATTATAGATCTAGGGTATCCCATAAAGAACGAAACTTTTGAAATATCTGTTATTTCTGTTCTAGTAACAAATGAAAATCGTGTAAGGTTCAGTGCTGCCAACTTTCTACAACAGAAATGGCGGACATTTCAAAAGTTGCAACCTTTATGTAACATCCTTGAGTTCAAAATGAGTCCTTCTATATTTTTAGTAACTGGCTTATTTCTTAAATTACAGAGTATATTTTATTATCCCAAGACTTCTACGTATCATCAAACGATAGAGACCATTCGTCCTAACTTAGTTATTCCATGTTTACAATTTAATAGATGTGATAGCATCTATCTATTAAAATGCTACAGTACCAATTAAGAGCGACCGAGCTCTAACCTATAACCTTAGCTTACAAAGCTTTGATTTACGGTTATTTGTGATTTCACGTTTATAGCCAAGACAAATATTTTTAAAAGAGTGTACTTTAAATAAATTAGTTAAAGAAATATTTTTCACAAAGTTTATTCTTTTAAATTATTGTTCAAAGGCCTTTGCCTTTAATAAGCCTTCTCCGAAATAAATGCAAATGAATTGTGCTGCCATATTTGGAGCTATTTTAAGCTACGTTTATATGTTTATGTCCAATCCTTTCGACAATGAGATCTTGGAAACTACAGGCTCTAGAAAGATAACGTTTTCACTGATCGATTGCAAATTTCATGTAGATTGTCCAGTTCTAGTTGAATATTTAAAAAACATGGGCACTATTTCTTTATTACATTTTTACGGGTACATTGAAAGTGTTGAAATTGAAAAAAAAAAAACTAAAGCATCACATCCTAAGCATTATACATTCCAACACCACACTGTTGTATATAGGAGTTGTATATGTCTCAGGCGTTTGTTTCATGGCCAAATAATAATGGAAAAGGAAGGATAACCATTTCTCCAGTCTAAGATGTACCTTTTTCTGGGAGTGTTTTGTCCAATGAACACCATATATAACTGACATTATAATTAATTGTGTATGTAATATATTTGCTTATTACATACTGCATGCAAGAAGAAAGAAAACTCTGGTCATACATGAATTAGAAACTCCAACCGGAAGCTCCAAGGCTGAAATCTTGCAAACGGTGCGAGATATTGAGAAAAAATAATCGAAAAAAGTATCCCCTTTATGATACCTCTTGGCTTTTTCTAATCAATACGTCTTTCACTCGTGTATGTAAAGGGACATGTACAGATGTTGTAAGGAATGATAAGGAGATTTATGCTCATATGCGAATAATGCGCTGTGTAGAGAGCGCAGGTTCAGCTAGTAATTAACAAAAATTGAAAATCAAGCAACTTTTCAAACTCAAAAAATAAACAAATAACTCATCAATTAACAAAAGCAATCATATTCCCATGCTACGCTGACGGTGAAGCATAACAAACATTCGAAGATGAATGAAAAAATTCCGGAAAAGAAAAATCTCACGACTGGATAAACATCGAAGCACCAGGCCTGTAACCTTAGAGATGGATAAGAACAGAGACAGTGTGTGTACGCTGATTAGATAGAACTATCGTTTGAGTATGCAGGAGTTGTGTGAAGTGATTGGTTCCGGACGGCTATTACAAATGATTCACCCGATTCCATAAATTTACTGTAGTTTTATTATTGGACATATTATCACAAACCTTTGTCGACATATTGAAAAACTCAAAAAGTTTTTCGTGTTGCAGGTTCACTTCTGGTTTCTGCCACGAGAGCGCAGCAGTGAGCACTTATTAAGATGGTGACAGGCGCAGAGAAAGTTTATGTTCTGCTCGAGTTTCATTCACATCAGTCTATTCGCAACAACGCAACGACAGTTCCGAACGAAGTTCAACAAAGATCATCCACCAACTGCCAAGACCATTCGGCGACAAACTGCCAAGACCATGCACAGTTTACAGCTTCAGAATGCCTCATTTCTATCTTGATGTTCGTGAATTCCTAAACAGGATATTGAAAACCCGATGGATCGGTCGTAGTGGGGATGATGATCCGCAATTTCTGTTATGGCCTTCACGTTCTCCGGACCTAACCCCATACAATTTTCTTATGTGGAATTATGTGAAAGATACAGTGTTTACTCCTCCTCTACCAACAAACCTAACAGAACTGTGAGTTCGCATGAACAGTGCTTTCGAACAAGCCATATTGAATAAATGCTCAGTGCTGCGCTCTCGTAACAGAAATCAGAAGCGAAAGTGGAAAAAAAAAACTTCGAGATTTTCAGTAAGTCTGCAAGCTTTTGTGACAATATGCTCAATAATAAAACTAAAGTAAATTTATGAAATCGAGTCAATTATTTGTAACAACCCTATACTATGGAAACGTTAGTTCATGAGCTGAGGTAAGCTAGTCGACGAGAATGAAAACCCATTCTACTGGTTAGTGTTGTTCTGCACCACGATAGTAACCGCCTCAACATGACAATGGAAATGTTACTTGCCGAAATGGAGTAGTCAGTAATATCCCAACTCACTTACAATCCTGATTTAGTCCCATCTGACTTTCATTAATATTTTATGCCTTTCTCAAAAGTAACTTTCTTGGAACGCATTTTCAAGACTGTGAAGAATGGGTGTGAATAGGAGAGTGAAAAATCAAAGTCCGAAATTTTTTCAGAGCGGATTTCAGCATTGGGTTGAACTGTCGCAGAAATGATGGAAAACAAGGGACAATACTGGTATTTTGAATAATAGGCAAGCAACATGTGCATTTATTATCACACAAACTTTTCAGTTCTTCCTTCTTTATACAATTTTTACACGGCAGAAGGCAATGCTTCTTTCAGAGTTACTTTCACAGGTTCAAACAAAACACACGCCTTCAATTCGGATAAAATTGAAGAAAGGTACTGTGGGACACACACATACACACAAATGTATGTTGAGCCAAATGACGGAAACTTCCTTATGCTTATTTCGACTAGAAATATCATGTACACGATAATTTAATGAATAATATTGTTCACATCACAAATATTCAACTGGACAAGTCTACAAGTAGAAAAGTCATGTGTACACAATGAGAAGGAGTTTGGTTTGTACGGGATATTTTTTTTTAATTAATATTAAAACTGGAAACAGTACTAGATTTCTACTACTTCCGGTTTTAATAGACATATTAGATTGGAGATGGAATATATTCTGGGGATGCTTAGTTGATTGCAGAAAACCTAATTCCCGTTTTAGCTCCAGCAATCAACGCTAAAACCGGAAGTAGTTAATTTCCGCTACTTCCGGTTTGAAAAGACGAAAAAGAGAGAAAATTCTATCTATTCTTAAAACGATAAATTGACCCCTCCCCTCAAAAAAACGCACCTTGCTAGTTCTTATCGTTTTGGCTCTATATAGATCAATATTGAAGCCGGAAGTTGTAGTGAATTTCTATCTTCCGGTTTTAGTACAGACTTAAAGATACAGATAAAATGTATTCCTGGGACGCTTAATCGATTGCTGGAAAATTTCTCGCTATCTATTACCGTTATTCTTCAATACCAACAACATCAAAACCGGAAGTGGTTGATTTCTACCACTATCGGTTTCGAAAATTACCTACATCAACAAACTCAATTTCTAGCTTTTGATTCTACATCCAGGAAAAGATTGATGGACATCCATCATGAAGTTGTTGATATTTGTTTTGTCTTTTGGACGGACAGACAGACAGATAAGGTAAATACAGGGTGGCGCAGGGAAAAGAGAAATTTTGAATCTAGGATTAGCAACACTGTATTTGTTTGGGATCAGTAAGACAACACTGATAAGACTTTGCCATTTAGTAATAATGAAGTATTGAAGTTGGGCGGAACGTGTATTCGCTGTGAAAGTACTTGATAAGAACGGTGACATTCTATGGCCTCTGAGATCCCCTAAACTCAGTGTTTGCAATTTCTCTCTGTGGCGAATCTATGGGAACACCTCAAAAGCAAAAACTGCAGTACACGTCCTGTAAACATCGTTTAAATGAAAATGAGAGTTAAAGAAGGGCTCACTGGCGTTCCTCAAGACGCAATACACTGAATATTCCAGCGAATTTCCAATATCATAAAGTGTATGCCGAGATGGAGCCCATATTTCCGATGTCATCTACAAGAAATAAAAGTCCCATAGCTAATGCCATTCTTAATGGCATTCTCTCTATATTCATCTGTCTTTCCTTTGTTAATTCATATATTCTATGTCAGTTAAAATTTCTTGTTTTCCTACGCCACTCTGTATATAAAAGAGATTTCGTTGGTTAACCCACTCCTTAAAAATTAATAAATTAAGGTTTCAAGGCCGTGATTTCTGGAGTTTCGGTCTATTAGAGAGAAGCGAGGAGTGTACGGTAATTTTAATACATGGAATTGGCAACTGTGCAGAGTTTCACGTACCAGCCACCTACGGGCTTAGCTGAATGTAAGCACAAATGGCGACTCGTTGGGAAATTTTGTCTCGCGAAGAAGTCCGCTCAGTTATTCGATTTCCGTGAGCGAAACATGTAACCATGGCTGAAATTCACCGGTAGTTGGTAGAGGCTTACGAAGAGACTGTAATGTCTCGCCAGCACGTCAGCTGATACAGGAAAACAGAAGGATCACGTTATGACATCTGATGGCAGAATTGGGAAAGTGTTCGTCACATTATGGAGGATATTCTGCAAGTGAAACACTTCGTAACAACGTGTCTGAACTAGGGATGGCCAGAACCGGTTCCTGTTGGAACCGGTTTTCGGGTCTGAACGGATCCGGTTCTAGAAGATCCGGTTCCGGAACCGGTTTTTCGGATCTAAATCTGGAACCGGTTTTTCGGATCCAGGTCTGGAACCGAAACTTTGTGACGATCCCTACGCTAAACCCGAGCTGCTGGAAGGCTGTGAACAGTGTGCTAGATGAAATGGTGGAAGCGACAGGCAGGCGCCCAGGCGGCTGCCGCTTGTCTCATTTGGCTAAATAAACTGGGTAACTGGCAAACTCAATGGTTAAACAGGCAAACTGGCCAACTGATTTGGCTAAACATCCACTAGTGGAAAAAAATTAAAAAAAAAAAAAACACTGGTGGCCAAAATTTTTTTTCTGGGGGCACAAGAGAGTCTGGGCGGGAGAGCACAAGCGCATGGTCCTCTTTGCAGTGTTTTGAAGGTCAAATTTGTGTCTCCTTTACGGGTCTTTGCGGGCTTTCGGATCCAGGTCTGGAACCGGGTTTTCAGATCCAGATCTGGAACCGGTTCCTAAGATCCGGTTCTGGAACCAGGTTTTCGGATCCAAATGAAAATGAAATGAAATTTTGAGTTTTACGTCCCACGGTTATGCCGGTTAGGCTAAAGGAGACGGTGATGATGAGTAATGAATGAAATGGTAGAATGAAGAAAGTGGGAGGAAACGGGAGAACCCCGAGAAAACCCACGCACACGGTGTTTGTCCACCACAAAGTTCACTTGGCGGGAGCAGGGTTTGAACCCGAGACCCCTAGCACCAGAGGTGAACGCTCTACCACTGAGCCACCGCGGCCCCCTTTTCGGATCCAAGTCTGGAACCGGTTCCTAAGATCCGGTTCTGGAACCGGGTTTCCAGATCCAGGTCTGGAACCGGTTCCTAAGATCCGGTTCTGGAACCGAGTTTTCGGATCCAGGTCCGGAACCGGTTCCTAAGATCCGCAAGTTTACCAGGAAGGAATCTTCAAACTCATCCCACGATGCGACAAGTGCCTCAACCGATATGAAAACTATGTCGAAAAATAACCTAATGTTTGCACTATCTGCTAGCTGTAGTAGTTTTATGAAATAGTATACACACACGTTTTGTAATCCTGTAATATATGTATACTACATGTTTTGTAATCTACATTCTGATCACTCCTCGAACTTACGATTCATTGTTACTTGACTTCGCACAGTGACAATAAGTCAGATATCTGACTTTCAATAGCACTTCACAAGAGCGATACTAAAATTGAAATAATTGCTTTTATATTTTACAATATTGAAAGGTGGAATAATGACGGAGTAAATTGGAGTTGTCTTACAGGTTCGTTATAGGAGTAGCTTCCTCTGACTCAATGAGAAACTTAATCGTATACAATATTCGTATAATTAAGGGCCGCTAATTTTATAAAACATTCTCATCTCAAAAGGTCGCAGCTAAATTAGGCTCCCATTAATGATTATTAAAAGAACTGTTTACTCTTTAGTAACAAAGGCTCTTGTTACTTCAATACTTTTTAATTGCTATTTTCTATAATAAAAAGTAGCACTAATGAAGCACAGTAAGTCTTCGTTCTCCTTAAGTTGTAAACAGAATTCAGTATTTTTAAAAATATCGATAATTACGGAATTAACATGGTAATGACCTTCAGGATGAAAAGATCTGAATAGTAGACTTGAGTTGGAAGGTGCGGAAACTTCTTATATGCTTGTTTTTCGTACATGTGCTTTTAGCTTAACGTGTCACTAAATTTACAACCTGATTCCAAATAATCACGGTAAGTTAGAAGCAAAAAATAAGGGACGAAAGAAATACCTCGTGAAAATGCAAATTTGAAATGTACCACGATTAACTGTAGAGCGGTGTATAGTTTTAATTCAACTTGGAAACTAGACAAACTAAGACTTTAGTACGTACTTACGATTCATTATATATGCATAATATAATGTATCATAAGCCGCACAAAACACAAAAGAAAGGTCTACAAAAAACGTTATTGCTTTTTATGATTTAAAAAAAAAAACACTTTAAACGCCAAGCCCCAAAATCAGACGTTTTACTCCGGAGCTAGGAGCGTTCACTGGCTTATAGAATAACAAGGGAAATGTGCATAAGATATATGCATATGGGCCCCAGTAATAGACCAAGAGCGCATAATATATATGTATGCATATGGCAGTTAAAGTGTTAAGTACCATCTTTTCTTTCCTGTAGTAGCATAGTAGTTCTACAATTAAAAATTACCTTTACAAGATTCAGTACTTGCGAGTTCTATGTTCAGTCTTGGAGTAATTATTGTATTTTCAAACTGACATTGCTGCCAGTAAGTATAATTTCTGCAACCTAACATATCATAGTTGTCTCTTTAGTTACCTAACTACCTTATTAAGTGCCTCAATTTTGATTTGGTGTGATTTTAGTTTAACGTCCCGTTCAGCTGCGAGGCTATATGAGACGTGGACTTACAGTTTTAACATGGAACCCGAACCACATGAGCTTCCGCCGGGAATTGAACCCGAGTCTCCCACGCCAAAGGCGCGTACGCTAACCGTTTAGCCTCGAAGGAGCTCGCAAGTGCCTCAAAATTACACATCTTGTCATGTTATACGGGTTGCCTGAATTCAAACTAGAAGGCAAGAAAAAAGTATAGCACTAAAGATCAAATAAACAAATGCAAGACCACTATTGTTAACGTATAAAATTTCACTTCTAGCCTATCTCGTTCTCGGTTCCGGAAAAATTTTGCTGTCAGCTTGAGATACTTTATTAGAACCTAATATGAGTACAAATGGCTATTTTGGGTATGATGTTACTTAAATACGATAGTAAAAGCTCATTATTCATAGTTTATTCTTTCTTTCCCGCTATATTGTAACATAGGCCCATGTTTCCAATAGGAAACTTGTGGAGAATATACTCAACTTTCTCCATGTATTCTCCTACACAAATGCTTTCTAAACCATATTGGGCCTTATGCACAGTCGGTTTGACGTATGATTAGCCCCATACTAAGGGTTTCACTAACGCATGGTTATCAGAGGATGTATTCAGAACCTTTGATTAAGACGTTGTAGTTGACGAAAGTTAATCACACGTGACTAATTCATTTAGAGTAGAGGGCACCCTAGTTTTGCAACGGTTTAGCCACAATAAACTTACATTATGATAATACAAAGACAATTAATTACCTTTCTTTCTTTCCTTTCACCTCATTGGGTGAATTAAGTATGAAGCAGCTTTAAGCCAAATCCTCTACAGTAGCAGACCTGGTTTTAAAATGAATAGTGAGAGATGAGTAGAAAATTTCCAGTTTTCTGAGGAATACATACAACTGATCGGTAACTTATCTTCCCTTATAATTACAACATAATCCTTCTATTGTTGCTAATATTAATTGACCTCTATTTATTCCCCCTCGTAAATATATCCTTTAGAAATGAATACATTAATTATAATTAGATTTCGTAACTATTTGTAAGTTATAATGTAAAACCATAAAGAAAACATATCGAATTTCGTATTATTTCATATACGTATTAATTTTTACAGACTACGCATGCGCACGTCTGGATTTCGGTAGTTACCACATTTATTTTTCTCACTCGAGGTATTGGAATTATATTAATCCTACTCAAATTAATTTATTAGCTGAACTCCAAGCAGATTCTGAACACCAAAAATTACACACTCCTTAGTACAGAGCTAATACGACAATAACTAATCGCGTGACTAACGCTTGATGAACGAATTGTCTCTGAAATCACCCGTTATATTGAAGTTTTATTTTATGCATAACTTTGCAAATGATAATGTTATTCAATGGAATCTACCTATTACATTTTCAGAACTAGTTGAGTTACTGCTAACACTATGAAACTTTTTTACTAAAACATTTTTTGTCGATGAACATTAATCTAAATAGCTCTACGAAAAATTCGTTTGAACTAGAAAACCCACTGCGTACACCAAACTTCCTTTTTTTTTTTTTTTTGTCTTTCCTATCAAATTAACAATTTTATTCAATACTTGAATTTTTTAATGTACTGTCTCTTCAAAATACAATAATTAAACATATTTTATGTAATTATAACGTCAAAAGAAAAGCTATTGTCCAGGAACTGTTATATATAAAACAATTCTTCTCAGAATATAAACACCTCATCCAGTTCCTTGCCAGGTGGTACAGTGCCAAGGACCGACGAGATGTTACCACGTTGGATAGAAACGGATATGCGCTGTATTAGATAAGATGTGGAGCGAACTTCGCCGGAAACATAAGAAATGCGTCTTCCTACCTCCCTAATGAATTCAAGACTTCTTGTACCCCAAGCACCACTGATTTCAATAGTGATTGGAGTGAAAACAAACTTTTCGAGAAGGTTGTATTTTCTTTGCTTTTCAGCTTCTCTGCAATTAGCAACAACTCCAGCGTTCATTACTGACAGAGGGAGACTTGAATGAGCGTATCAGCGCACAATGTGAAGTCCCACAATAAACATTTACCTCTCATCCATGGAACCAGTGTCATCCCATCCGGTCGCTTTCCATCCGAACGACAGCAACCAGAAGGTTCCCGTATTGAAGGAAATCTAGCTGTGTTGAGGGCTCGTAGTATTATATCATTTACAGAGGAATGTCGGGCGAATCTACCAGCGCTCTTCATGCATGAAAGGCCATGCAGGCCACGTTGGTTAACCTCATCCCCACAAGCTGGACAGCGATGAGGCTCACAAACTGCTAAGCCTAAACGTAAGGCTGCAGCAATTCGAAAGCTTTCATTTGACAAATGAAGGCCTAAAGGCGGAGAAGGTACCGCCATCAACCATGCACCCGCTTCGGGAGACGAGGCAGCAAGAAGCCTGGCTTTATTTTCCGGAACAACAACAGATTGTAACAAATGATTCTCGTATAATTGACATGCAATTGGTGTATACCAAGATGACTGATAACACTTTTTGTTAATCTCCGGAAGGCTTGTATCTGCTAAGTTTGCCCACTTATTAGAGCCTTCTTGAACTGAACCATCTGGATCCAAACAATAACCCTGTGGAAGGAGAGCTTCGATTAAACGCAGAGATCCGTTTTTTATTAATTAACTATTTTTCGAGTTATAATGGAAAAATAAATCTGGAACATAATGTTATTTCTTCATTAAAATTGAAATGCTTAAAAAAAACACTATTTTTTCTTCAAATTTCCGACCAATTGCATCTCTAAATGGCCATAAGTAATATTATACACATGCTGTCGTGTTTGACCCCGGTGGGGTACTGGCTTCGGATGGAAACCCAAATTCACAAGTTGGATAAAAATTAATGACAACACTGCTTTCATGTGAGAGGGGCGTGTCTCAGCATTACAAGATTTCCTTAGCTGATAAGGGAATGTGAGACGACGAAGTGTGGATTCAGTGAAAAGCAGCAATGCCGTAAAATAGAGGAGGAAAGTGGAAGCGTTTAATATGTTTCGGAAAGAAGAACAACGTGCGTGGATCGGGATTGAAGTGGCACGTGGGCACAGTGTACAACAATGTTTTCGGACACTTCGTAAGGTTTTTCGCCATAACGAAGGAACCACTGCGCGGGAACCAACACGACACAAGAGAAGCCGCCATATGTGTGATATGGCGGTCCCTGAGAGACTCCATAAAGATTGACGCGTTGAAATATTCCATTCTATAGAATAAAAGGGAGAATTGTGAAGGCAATGTGTACATTGTTAACTGTATCAAGAATATAACGGTCTCATTCCCTTTAACGTTATTATCATCGGTGAATTTTATAAATTAAAATATGAATTAACACGTACGTATATGTCAAAAATTTATACCACACGTTCTAAGTGAAACAAATACTTAAAAAGATTCTGAAAATTTGAGAAGCATGAATTTATGTTTATGCAATCATCAAAAAGCTTATATTTCCAACGTATTGAGACAGACACACAGATGGTTAAAAAGTAAAGCAAGGGAAGTTCGATTAATATAACAAGCACTACTACGTTGCATAAGTACTATCTGAAAACTCCATGTTTCAGATCACTTCTACGTGCAAAGATTTACGTTAAAAAAGCTTGAAAGCACCATACTTAGAGCCTTGAGGTAATAACAAGTTGTAAGTTATGCAACCCCAATGTACAAAAGACAAGTTGGACTGCATAACTTACCCAAGGCAATACTACTTTGGAAAATAAGATGTTGGTTCTAGGAGCGACAGGAGTAGACGGGCAGGAATGACTTGTAAATGTGTAAATTGTCCTAACACTGTTTTAAAATGTTTCTGTGTTCGCATACTCATTGAACACATCTGAAGTTCAGGAATATTTTGAACACTCCTAGGGCAGTTCCTATCAACCACTGTTAGAGGGCATTCTAGACATTTTGAACACTTCTACGGCAGTTCCTATTAACCCACTATTAGAAGCATTCTAGACATTTTTAACACTCGTAGAGCAGTTCCTATTAACCATTCTTAGAAGGTGCTCTAAACATTAAACACTCCTAGGGCAGTTCCTATTAACCACTGTTAGGGGACATTCTAGACATTTTGAACATTTCTAGGACAGTTTCTATTAACCACTGTTAGGAGGCCTTCTCGACATTTTGAACACTCCTAGAGCAGTTCCTATTAACCACTGTTAAGGGACATTTTAGACATTTTTTGTTTACTGATAGAACACTTCAGGATATTTTTGGACATGCAAAACAATGATCAAAAGTCGTTTCTAAAAAATAGTTCGAATCATAAACTGATTTTTTTTTGCAGTGTATATACAATGATATGAAATACAAACGAAAAAGAAACATAAGAAGTATTATGTAATTGGCTATACTATATACTTTTCCGTCCTGCTTTTTCATGCCCTGGTATAGAGAAACTCAAAACTAATGCTGATTTTACTTATAAGAACTAAATAAATAGCTAGTTATTTTATTTTATTAATCTTTTCATGTATTTTTTGAAGGGGGGATAAGGTGGCTCAGTGGTAGAGCGTTTAACACTGGTGCATGGGGGCCTTGGTTCGATCTCCGGTTAAGTAAGTTTGTGGTGGAAAACATTATGTCCGTGCGTTCTCTCGAAGTACTTTATTTTTTCCCACTTTCTCATTCCACCAATTCTTCCATCATCATTCACTTCCATCATCGTTTCCCATAGTCTAAAGGATATAATCGTGGGATGTTAAACTGAAAGATTTCTCTCGTGTGTTTTTCTTTCATTTTTTTAAAAATAAAAACGTTACGGAGTGGTAGGGAGAGGGGGAACGATCACTCCTTTTGTTCCCGTTACATAAGTGCCCATGTGTGCAATATATATTTACAGATCCTCGGAGTTAAATGGTTGGCGTGAGAGACTCGGCTTCGATTCTCGATGGGAGCTCATTTGATTTGTATTCCACGTTAAAGTATAGGTCCATTGCCTCAGTGCTGAAAGGAAATATAAATTACAATACAACCAAGCAACACACATTCGCATGGAATCTCACGTTATCTGAATCCAACATTAGTTTGCAACACTCATTACAATTCGGTCACTCCCTTGGTAAAGTAAAAGAGAACGTCCGTTTCCTGAGCCCCAGCGACTCGGTTGTGTTGCGTCGATTCCTCCCAGCACAACGCCCTCGGTGCCAATCTCTTACTGCACACACATGTACACATACATACGTATATATATATATATATATATATATATATATATATATATATATATATATATATAAAGATAGATGAACCACAGGAACAGGAACACATACGCACAGACAAGAGAAATACATTCTGGCAGTTTGCCGTAGACGTATTAAGACCCACCTGCTTCCGTCCAAGGCCAGCAATGTTCTCTTGAGCTGGTACCTTCTCAAGGACACTCAAAATTAATGACCAACAAACTGCTCAAAAGGAGTTCGCAAAGTCCTTTTAATAAGTACTTCAACCTGAATGTTTAAAAATAGACACTTATAGAGAAAACACTTCTCAGATAGTATAATAACACTTTAACCAAATTAACATTCCAGGGCCTCCTGGTTGATTAAAAGCTTTATAATGCTTATAAGGATGATATGTATAATGCTTATAAGGACATTCAATAACAAGAACCTTCCATCTACATGAAATATTTACTTACACACATGGATGTAGATTTGAATTTTATACACAGTGCGTTCCACAATGATTTGCCAGCTTTGGCAGACACAGGCGCATTAGCGATATAGTGAGATTTGTACCCATATTTCTAAATCCACAGCTTTGAATTAACAATGTAAGCCGTATTTTATGTAGGGGAGGATAGTTTTAAATATCGGGAAAGGATTTTAACAAATAAGAGGATGATAGTTTTACACATCGAAGTTAATAAATTTTTAAACAAATTCAAAAACTGTTTGCATTTTCGACATACGAGAAATGTCTCATCTCGTGGCAACACTAATCAGAAGCATGGGCACTAACAATCAAGACAGAAGAACAATTAAGAAGATGGGAAAGAAAGATATTAAGGAATATATATGGCACTGTACGCGAAAATGGAATATGGAGGATAAGAACAAATACAGAGTTAGAATTAGCGATACAGTAACGGAAATAAAGAGAGGTAGATTAAGATGGCTGGGGCATCTAGAACGCATAGAAGTTCATAGAGGAGTGAAACAAATCTAAAGGAAACTCTCGAAGGAAGAAAAAGCATCGGGAGACAGAGACTTAGATGGTTGGACTATGTTCTGAATGGTCTTTAAAAAATTAACGACATGGAGAAGTAAAACCAAAAACAGAGAAGAGTAGATATCAATTCTGAAGAAAGTCCAAGTCCTACAACGACTGTAGTACCAATGGGTAAGGTAAGGTAAGGTAAGATGAGCTAAGACATACAAATTAAACTAGAACTCTTTTACAGATGAAACATTTTCTGCGGACATTACCATTTGTAGTTGTGTGGCTTTCATCAAACCACATTGTTTTAGCCCAACCAGCAAGGCAACAGATGATGCAGTCACTTGTAGTTCACTAAAATAGCTCCTTGTGGAAAGACTCAGCGCTGTTCATTGCAACAAAGACTACCATGAAAAGAGAAATGATGATTAACAGAACGATTAATTTAAAAATTGAAGGCCAAGGTAAAAACCTCAACACTTCTTAAAGAAGAAACCGCATAAGTAAAGGAGTTGGGAGTGTTATGTGAACATACAAGTACAAAGCAGTAAAAAAGGTTTATTACATGCACTTGAACAACCAAGCAATAAAATGTATCGCGGCAGCAACCCTGTAAGAATAGTTAATTTCCTTCATTGTGTAGGCGTTAATAATCCTTCCGATGATCATGACTTCTTCTTGTAGTTCTCTGAAAATAAACTGGCGTGTAGCATTAAATGATTTGTATTCGCTAGTTGCAAGGGAATGGAAAGTTCAAGGTCCAATGGAAAACACTTTTGATCAGCTATTAGGCAATACTGCTTTTAACTGGCTACATGGTTCTACTCTTTCCACAACAATGATGGATTAGGACGAACATAATGTAGCAACAACATATAGACAATAATATGCTCTAACAAAGTAGTTTCAAACGGTGTACAGATATCCTTAGGGCACAAATATATAAACTTTTACTTGCACATATTATATAACCTAACATAGAAATTAGAATATTTCGATCCAGGATGCAAAGTCTTTTTTTTTTTTTTTTCAGACGAAGGGAGAGAAAACAGACATAATGTAAATGTCCATTTGAGCCTTACAAATAAAATAATTTTAATAATACATTGCTACCTCAATCTACAAATATCTTGTCTTACGAATCAGTGACGGCCAGTGAATTGTAATTCCAGTTGTGGCAGAAAAAAAAAAAAAAAAAATCGGAGGCAGAAGGTAGAAACTGGACTCACTAATTATCCAACATAACTGATCCAAGCAGTGAGTGAAGTGACATGTAAAAAAAATGTATTTAAAAGCACGTAAATTGCAGACACTCTATTCACAGTTTTTCTAGGTAAATTTGAAGCGTACTGAGGAAACATATCTGGTGCAAACAACATGAGTTCTTTTGTGAACTCAAATCGGACTTTAGCTTCGCAATTACTGTATAAAATCACATACTTCTCCCTTCAATTTTGAGCTGTTAGTTTTTCTCATTTTTGATTCTTCCTTTGGAGATTCAACTTCCTTGGTTCTGTGATTAATCAATTTGGTCTCGTATGACGTTAATGTTGCTTTCGAAATTTGAAATCTAGTGTTGAGCAGAAGAAAGACCTATTTCTCTTTCTTGAAACTTCCCAAAGAAATTTTTACAAGTGGCATTACTTTGTTGATGAAAGATCTGCAATTAAGAAAGCATATTGGTAGTTCTCGTAATATGATTCTATATAAATAACTTATAAAATATTTGCCTTTAATATTAATATTCGGCTCTATCTCCTCTTGATCGTGTCTCTCAAGGCAGTCACGACTCACTCTCTCTTTTTAAATGCAGCTTGATTAGTCTACATTTATTTTATCTGTACTATCTACTACGTTGCATTTATAAAAATCTGCAATACTTTAAATGTTTAACGAAAAGGAAGATATCTGATTCAGCTAAACAAAAAGATATACCTGAGGTTTTTAAGGTCTCCATTTCCCCTGCTATTGCCACTTATTCTTGTCTTATTAAAGAGCAGACTCTTACATGTCTCTTTCGTATTTTAAGTCTCTCTCTGTACATTCGTTGAAATTTTAGAGAATGTTTTTTTTTCTCTCTCTCTTCTATTCCATTTACATAGCCCCAGTTTGGAGGATTACACAAATTTTATTGGTATGGTTCCTTTTAATATACACCACAACCTTTCCTCCGCCATGTTACATATTTTTATTTTTATATACAATATAAAAAAGGTACATACTTTGGATAATTGACAACATACAGGGTTATATGCTTACATATTTTGCTTCTCTCCCGTATTTGTTTTTTATTTTAATTATTATAACCAGCTCTTTCCATTCTATTTTGCGACACAATTCACATGCATATATAACATAAAATGTACAAAGTAAAAAATTATAGTTCCTTGTATTCCAGAACTAATCTGTGATTGTAATTAAAGTTAAATTTCAGAATTGGTTATACTGTTAAAAATTCTTTAGTTTTTTGGATTAGGAATTAGGTACCTGGGCTGTCGGTATCTAAGGTCCATTTAGCCCGTCACATATGAGGGATGACGTCACTCGGCGAGCGCACAGTTTGATGAAAAGGAAGGAAGCGAACTAGGATCATTATGTTAGGTACCTTCCCGGCATTTGCCTGGTGTGAATGAGGAAAACTTAGGAAAAACCTCATTCAAGATGGGTAGCCTGAAAAAGCTATTACACTTTTTCGACCAACTGGTCCCACCGGGAATCGAACTCGGGACCACGAGTATGTTAGCGACTACGCCACGCGGGGCCACTCTTTAGTTTTTTTGTTTATTCTTTCTGGCCATCTTATTTTCATAATTAATTTTCTCTTCTTTCAGAGTTCCTCAATCACGTGTTTAGTAAATAATTTAGATTTCCTTTATCTGTTGGAATTTCTAGCATATTAGGGTTTCTAAATTTGTTTCTCACTGTGATCATTTCTTCTTTTTAACCTAGTTTGTCACAATTCCATAATATGGTACATGTTTCGGTGTTTGCTGTTCCACAATCACATAGGTTATCCACAATGATGTTTAATGTTTACAGATGACATATGTATAAAAGGGGCTATGATCCGACAGGCATTCCATGATCTCTTCTGAGATTTCTCCTGTTTCATTTCTTATTCGCAATGTTGGGAAAAATTCTTTTAACTGCACCTTTGCGTGTAGTTTCCAAATCTTGTTCTCATTTTAAATTCATTGTTTCATTTAGTTTTTCCTTCTTTTCTGGGGGGTATTTTTCCTAATATTTCAATAATTTTACTATATTCCTTCTTTAACCAGTATTTTGGTACATGCTATGGGCAAAATTATTGAAGTATTAGAAAATTGTGTGTGTGACTGTAAAACTCCATGCGTAGTTTTCGTGAAAATGGAGAAAAACGAATTTCATTGTAAACATAAAAATTGATGTTCTACAAGAACCATGCTACTTGTTAAGATGAGGATGATACTGAAGTACACGGTCATTAAGCTCCTTATTATGACACTAGCAACATAACAGTACATAAAATGGTTAATAAGATTAGCTTAAAATCATCAAGAAAGCTTACATTTTAATGTATTTTTACTAAAATATTGTACAGTTCGTCGTACTAAAATATTGACAATGTTACAAAAAGTTTAAGTTCAAATTGCTAACAAACTCTTGCGTCGTATGCTTATGCATTCAGAAACACATCTCGATCGACTATTTGCTCCTGGTATTCAATCCAACTCCTCCTCTCCTTCTCTAAAGTAGTCCGTGCGAGGTAATGCTCAATGAAGGGGGGAATTACACTCTCCTGTTCTGACGCCACTGGAACATTTGCTTGCAATTACTGGGAAACAAAGTGAAACTAATAAGTGTCTGCTCTCGCGTTACAGACTTTCGGAAGCACAAAACCTACTGACGTGCTTGACAATATGAATAGGTTTCACAAGGACCATCTTCCTAACTTGATGTGATATCCAGTCTTTGAAAAAAGAAAAGAAAGCAAATAAAGGCGTTTATGAAGCTATTGAAACATTTTGTGACAACTTTTTTATTCGAGCTCTAAAAAGGTACTTCAGGATAAACGAATGAAAGAGACTGTTTTAGAGCTATAAACCTTGTAAATATGGTTCATTTTTTGTCTGAATAGAAAGAATATACTGTATATTACGTTACACAGACTGCTTTAGACAAGAAGAGGAGAAGGAGTTAGATTGAATACTAGGAGCAAGTAGTCGATCAAGTCGTGTGTTTCTGAATGCATAAGCACAAGGTACAAGCGTTTGTTCGTAATCTGAACTTAAACGTTTTGTAACATTTTCAGTAAAGCGAACTGTACACATACAAGATATATCAGTCAATATATCACATTGAGCTGAAGAAAATAACATTCCTGAGGGCAAATTCTCATGTGTAGTTTTCGAGAAAATCGAGAACGCTAACTTTTCTGACAATAAAAGGTAAGTCGTTCGTTTCCATTAATAATTGACAGTTCTTACTTTGCTGGAAGAAATTTTACTCATGTACCGTATACTGTTTACTAACAGAGTGTATCTGTTATTGTTCGTTCCTTCCAAACGGTGACACATACTACTTGTAAATTCTGCACAAAACTTCACTGTAAATTGATCATTTTGTAATAACTTTTTGTGTATATGTGGAACAAATTAATGCAATCTCCATTACTTTCTACAGGAAGAGTAGATTTGTGATTCGAGATTTTAAAGATACGAGTGATTTTTTGGAACAAGTTAATGGAACATTCATTATTTTCAACCTGAAAATTCAATTCGTGATACAATATTCTGAAGATACAAAAAAGGAGGTTCTCAGCTTCACTTGTATGAGTGTATGTATGTATGTTGGATTGTTCGCCATTATATGGAGAACCGTTACTCACATTTCAATGCGGTTTTCATTAATCGAATAATATATTTCCAAGGAAGGTTTATACGTATAAAACATTTGGAAAATAACAATAATTAATTAATTAATTTTATAAAATCAAAGAATTCCTGCAACCACTGAGAAAGATTCATCCTAAAATATGCTGCAACCTGAAACTTAATATACTAAGGTGGGTTGCCTACAACTACGGTAGTAAGCTCAACTTGGAAACTATCCCTTTTTCTGTGATCGGTCACCCACTGTGAATGTCTTAGCCATGGAAATTTCTAGAACGCATGTCACTATTGTATTATTTTCGTCTGTTTCCTGTTTAATGACTAAGTATCCATAGTTTACTAACAACAAACTTATAGAAAGTCACGATGGGCCACTCGCACAGAGCTTACATCTAGTATCAGAAGTCACAAATTAATTTCAAAATAATTCAGTTTCATTAATCATTCATCTTGTTTAGCCTAAAGGGCATAATCGTGGGACGTTAAACTAAAAAAAAATAATTTCATTTCACAGCTCATCAACTATAATCTCTTCCTCATTTCCTCTTTTTCTTTCATCTTCTTAAACGTAACTCGTGATACAGTTCCTTGTCAACCAACGACTCATCTAGTTTTTCCTTCTTTTTAAAATTTTCTCTCTCCTACTATTCCTAACATTTTCAAATTCGTTTTTTTCATTATGTTCATTCCTCTCCATACCCACATTTTTATGAATACAGTTTTTCCCCATTGTTCATGCATAGTGTTTATGTCTATGCATAATGCCTCACAGTGTACTGTTACAAGTAAAATAATTTACACGAAATATTTCAAATGTTTTCTTATTCTAGGACCTCATACAACAATATGTCCTAAAATGCTTGTTTCGAGATTCCTATCCTTCCTTTTATATCACGTTCGTTCTTTACGTCTTCAGTCACTGACCTCTGTAATTCACTCTGATAGAGCTCCCTAAGGATTATGTGGTTCACGTACGCATCTTTGGCGTGGGAGACGCCAAAAAATGAAACAATGAAATTATCAGTTTTACGTCTCACGTTATGCCGGCTAGGTTAAAGAAGACTACTATGATAATAAGAAATGGTGGAATGAAGAAAGTGGGAGAACCCCGAGAAAAGTCTCACACATGGTATTTGTTTACCACGAAGTCCATTTGACACGAACTGGGATTGAACCAGGGACCCCACGCACAATAGGTGAACGCTCTACCACTGAGCCATCGCGGCCCCGTTGGGAAACACGACTTCGATACCGATGAGTACTCACCTAGTCACTGGCGTCTCATGTATATATATATATAAGTATATATAAGTATCGATTCATAAACAAATGTTCCATTTCGTTCGTATATGAAATCACTTCTGATGTTCTTCTGGTAAATCAATTTGTCAATAACTGTTCTGAAGTTTAGTTTTCATATTTTTTTCTCTATTGATACTATAGCTAATACACTGTGACTATTTTGAGCTGCGGTACTCCTTTGAGCTGCGGCTTTTATATTCTTTATATGGTAAAAACAGCTTTCAATTTCTGAAATCACCATTGGATTATTTAGTATGATTTTCCTTAATTTTGTCGTATGTCATTTTCTTTCTACAGACTCACCACCAATTTCACGACAATATACTAAATGGAATCTCCATTAGACTGCTATCCTGAATATTTGAATTGCCAGGTATGCTGTTTTGTGAATTGTTAACAATATACACGAAACATGCAATGTATCAAATTATTATGATAGTTGCAGAGGCACCTTTAATTACGAACGCTTTGTCCATATACTTTTGCATTGTTGCCTCAAGACACTTCGTGACTTTTTTTTTTTTTTTTTTGTATTTACAGAGGTTAGCTATATAAGACGAGATTTACAGTTTGAAAAGGAAATTACTGTCTATTCCACTGGAATTGAACCCGGGACCTGTCTACCAAGGACATACTGTACAATTGAGGAGGACGGGATACTTCATGAATTCAATCAAACCACGGAAAACACCAGAGCTACTTGAATCTTCGGACTCCTCATGGAGACATACAGCATATTCAAACATCCCAAAGTCTGATGCAATCAATCAAAAGTGAGCGAATGTGACTAATTTTTCTACAAGATTATTACGAGTCTTAATAGAAATGACCGTGCGAACGAATCGTGATAGAATATTTGACGTATTCACCAGGCGCGCACCCAGAAAATTTTGTTGGATGAGTCCAAATTTGGGAGGGGGGTCCAATATTATAAGACACTACTCCTTCATGGCTAAGCAGTTAGCGAACATGCCTTTGGCGTAGGAGACCCGGGTTCGATTCCCAGCGGGAGCTCATGTGGTTTGGATCCCGCGTTAATCTGTAGGTCCACGTCTCATATAGTGTCGCTGCTGAAAGGAGCGTTAAACTCAAAATCAACTCAACTACATGTATGTACGATTTATCCGATGTAATTCTACAGCCGTGAAACGATATCTAATTGTTAAGTTCCGCCATCTATATTCTAAGGGGGAAAAAATTAGTTTTTTTTAAGAAAAGAAAAAATACAGATGAAGTATAGCATCAGATCTTTATGCTACAGCAATCATTTCTGTACTAAACAATTATAGATTATGAAAGTGTACAAACGTATGTCGAATTAAGAAATTTTGAAGGAGGATCCAAACCCGGTAGATTCTCTGTATGGATGCGACCCTGATGCTGACACTAGTTAAACTCAGCATAATCATGTGTTTATTACAGTTCTCATACTTCTTTACTTTTTCAATCAAATGTCGGAAATATATTACACAATTCAGGTCCACTGCTAATTCCTTTCATATAAGAAGCGAGAAAGGAAAAAAAAAAAACAATACTTCCATTTCATAATCTATCAGCCAGTTATTATTTTAAATTAACTTTGAAATTCCGAAACACTTTAGTTTTCACCTCAAATGATAGTTAACTTTGGTCGATAATTTTTTGACTTTTTTCTAAACTTTCACAATCCGTCAGTGCACAGTATTAAAAGATATACAATAGTTTGCAATCGTTCAACAGAATCGTCTACAAAATAAGGTAAGGATAAGATTTTTCTTACAAAAAATGTTCCGAAAAATGCTTCCGTATCGAACAGTCCTTAGATTCACTAGTATTGAGAAAGTATTTTAGGAAAACGAAACATCACAAACCTATCGAGAAGGGTATACGAGAGTATACGGAATATATCCACCTATTTTTTTTTATATAGTTCAGCATATATTTACTTTAATTGCGAGATATAATGGAGAAATAAGGATGGATATAAGCTATAGTTTTGAAAACATTCGAGAATATACCTACCAAAAATTCTAGCACTACATAGCTGATGATTATAAAAAAAGAATAAGTACTAGCAAACACATTTATAAATCAATCAGTATAGCACCACACAACACATTTCCACTTTTGCTGCTTTGAAGTATACTGAGAGAATAATGTTTCTGTGCATAAAGTACAATCTCCAAAGTAAATACCCTCCTAA
Organism: Thermobia domestica; assembly: GCF_964235325.1. Lineage (NCBI taxonomy): Eukaryota > Metazoa > Arthropoda > Insecta > Zygentoma > Lepismatidae > Thermobia > Thermobia domestica. The sequence goes on from NC_137468.1 coordinate 167,024,564, forward strand.
AGAAAAAAAAAAAAACTTCCGTGTTTTTTTTAGAAATGTTACAGCTGAACGTACGTTACTCCAAATACAATACCGTGTTTTTCCGTTTTCCAATCTAATAAGGTCCACTAGTGTGATCCTAATAACTTACAATCTCATCAGGCACACCAGCGAGATCCTAATAACATTACAATCTCATAAAGCCCACCGGCGAGATTGTAATAATATTGTAATCTTATAAGGACCACTAGTGTGATCCTAATAACAGTACAATCCTACAAGGCCCATTAGTGTGATCATATGCAAGTATAACTTATAACAAGTGAACATATGCCTAATCATAAACATATGCTTATTCGTTCAATATATAGTGAAATATTTAATGAATGCTTCTTTTCTATGAAGTGTGAACATTATTTCACTTCCCAACATAACATTTTCTACTAGACAAAGAGATCTATCTTTCAAGATCCAGGAAATGGAACAAAAGTTTCGTTCACAATCAACAGCATAATGAGTTAAGGTCTCAAAACAACAGTACATAAAACATTAGTCCCGGACAAATGGGGATGACATGATGATGTAGAGACACTTGATGGATAGATACTCATGCTATCAGCTAAACGTTGTAAGGCAATAATAATATAATATATTCACACAGAGCCACAAGCAAATAATCCGGAATCATCTGACAAACCTGTATAAATAATGAGAGGAACTTTTGTTAGAACGAATGCCCTCCTATATAAATAAAGATCAATTCAAGATGCTCAGTCTTTCGGCCTTCACTGTATAACATGTTAAGACATAAAATGCGTTGGCAAGATCTTGTGCCAGATAATTATCAACGCTTGTGTAATTGTGTGCACCAAATGTGAGAGTTTATTGATACGAGAGAGATCCTAGCACATGTATCTTTTCCTCAAAACTATCAATCTTCTCTACTCCAGGAAAGAAAGCAAGGAGAAGGAATCTTCAGAAATAACTCATCTACATCTCGTATACACACACTTGATGAAAATAAGAAAGTGGAGTTTGTAAAATTATTTTTATACATTCATCATAAATATTTTGCTATTACTGATTCAGAAATGAACCGATATTTTTAAGAAGATTTTCTCCATCTTTTGGATATGAAATAAAGGAAATTGCTTTTTTTTTTCTTGTCTTTTCAAGATTTTATTATTCAACTACCAACTTTTCTTTACGTCACTGGATTCCACAATTAAGGAAATGTCTTTACAACGTACAATACTTGTAAGTCCTATGTTCAGTTCGAAGTTGGTTATTTTGATACATTTTCAAACTTGCATCGAGCGGTTTGCCTCCAAGTGTAAGTTATGACACGCTACCTACCACAGGTATCATTTTGCATGTCTAACCACCTTATCAGTGCCCCAAAGATATATATTATAGCTACAGCTGATTAGGTGCTTTCGTAATTATTTTATAAATATAATAAATTGACACTGCCTCCAAAAATTATTCACTCAACATATGGACCAGAAACATTAATACCTCCCAGCTAGTCGATACCACCTTATACTCCTTAGTATCTTCCCTTTTAAACTTATATTTGAACAGAAAGTGGCAGAAATCAACCACTTTCGGATTTAACATTGATCGCTATACAATATAAACCGTAGTAGCGAAAGGCGGTTTTCTGCAATGAAAGAGGCGCTAAACTCCAAACATATCAACCAACTTTTTAACAGACCCAACCGACCGTGACAGCACAGACCAGTTTCCTTGTATGTATCGAATGTAGTATTCTCTACTTACAAATATTAAAGTTCTATAATTTTTACATATTCTTACTTCTCCTAGAACAAAATAATAAGCAACAACACCCATTATAATTTCCATAGTAACGCCCTCGCAGTCTCTATTTAACACATTTTCGTCATAATAAGGACAACAAAGAAACGCGAATTCTTCTTGGTTATTTCTGCAGCAAACGATCCTGCAACAATGCATGTGTGTGTTTCTGGATATCAGATGGCAATGAAATATTTTCGAGTTGTCAACTAACAATTTTCCCTTTAAAAGAGTTCCTTTTTAAAAATTTATACAAAGAACTCGCAGGTTGTTAGTTTTATTATCTTGGAGAAATCAGAGAAACAGGCAAAGGATGGAAGGAACACACAGAAGATAAAATCATGCTGTAAGAGTCTTCATTACGAGGACGACTACAAAGGAACATCGTGAAATGAGGACGTTGTTAAAATTTGAAAGAATGCGAGATATGATAATAACAAGCAACAATCATTTTCTTTCCTTCTTTTTTAGTGGCTCGTGTTCATTGTCTATTTATTTCTTTTCTCGAGAATGAATATTACTTGGTATCGTACATGGTGTTGATAACATGTAGGGAAACACTAACCTGTATCGCGCATCTTTCTTAGAAATAGTCAATAATACTAGTTTATACACTCACCAGCCAAATCATTAAGACCACCCACTACTTTTGAACGAAATAGTTTGACTGACGTAACGGTGTTTTGAGCACAACCGCTCGCTCACCAGACGGTCCAGGGGATTTCATTTTACTAGTCACTGTGATGCTTGTGCATAGAATGAAGAAGATGGGAGATATATTAGTTTTTTTAATATAAAAAATAGATTGTGATGGCCAGACGGCAGAGAACGAGCATTTTAGTAACCAGAGATGGAGTGGGTTAGTGGCTCGTGGGTCAAGTTGGCCAGTGGTTGTGGGTCAACAGAACGTGACCCACTGTGACCCACTACCTACTGTGACCCACCGACCTACTCTGCTCAATGTATTATAGATAGTATCTTCTGAACACTGGTAAATTTGTCAACGTTTTACTTTAAGGCTTCCATTTTCCTTTTTTCATTTGTTTCTATTCATTTACCCGGGATGAGTATATCTAAATGAAGAAAGAACTTGAGACACTTTTGGATATTGCTATTTCTAATTGTAATAATAGTAATAGGACTTTCCATTGGCTTTCGAGATACGGTCGAATTTTATACTTTTTCCTTTACGTTGGCATACTTTACCTTAATCTGAGACTCAAATTTCATTCTATTTTCCACTGAAAAGAACCTGTAATTCAACAAGGAAAGAAATTCAACATAATATGGCCTCTGACGAACAATTTACCACTTTATATTGTAAAGGTCAGATCCACCAGTATTGTAGCAAATCGGTGTTTGAACGATTGATCGTAGAAATTTGAACTTCGATTAGTGATAATTTCACAGTCTTGTTTTATTACAAATGTAAACTCTTTCTTCAGTTGATAGGAGGACGTAGATAATGGGTCAGAGTAGATGACGATGGGTTTTGGTGGGTCAGAGTGGGTCCCAGTGGATGGGGTCATGGTGGGTTGTAGGTCAAAGTGAGACATGGTGAGTGGTGGGTCCAGTGGGGCGTAGGTCACGGTGGGTGGGTCAGTGGATCACGGGTCAAGTTTTTTTTGACCCACGCCATTTCTGTCAATAACAGAGCGTATTGCGTGTTCACAAGTTGCTGTGGTTAGCGTATTACAAAGATGGTAAAAAGAGGTGAAACCAGTAAAACAACGACAAGGACTGGGGCGGGCACACTTCATTAAAGATGTCGGACGTTATTGTCTGCTAAGATAGCTAAAACAGACGTAAAGTGTAGCACAATTAACAGCTGACTTTAACAGAGAACAAAGCACAATGCGTCTGAGCATACAGTTCATCGTATATCGGTAGATATGGGCCTCCGTTGCCTACGTCCCACACATGTACCAATGTTAACCACATGGCATCGTCGATTATTACTGCAACGGCCACGTGTCCATCATTGTTGGACCACCGAGCAACGGCACAACGTTGCATGATCCAATGAACCACAATACTGCCTTCATCATATCGATGGCCGAGTCAGAATCTGTTGTCTTCCAGGGAAACAGCTGCTCAAGACGTGAATAGTACAAAACGACGACAGACCGGTGATGGCTCCTTTATGATTACCTTCACATGATATCCATGGCCTAGTAGTGCGTGTGTAGGATACCACAACGGATCCTAGCTATTGGGAGGCCACTGCTTATCATGTACATCTACGTATTAATGTCGGTCATGTTTTCAGCTGGCAATGGCATCTTTCAGCCGGTCAATGCTCCTTGTCACAAGGCCAATATTGTGCTGCAGTAGTTCGAAGAGCAAGCACATTGGTGAATTTCAATTGCTGCCTTAACTCACCCAAACTTAACTTTGTTGAACACCTTTGAGATGTTACTGAACGCCAGATGCGAGCTCATTGACCCTTTCCATGGAATTTAGAGGGATTAAGTGACTTGTGTGTGCAGATGTGGCACACCATGCCTCCAGCTACCTACCAATGTCTCACTGCTTCCATGCCAAAGCACATTGCTGCTGTCCTGCGAGTTGAAGATGGACAAACCAGATATTAAGGTAGGTAGCCATAATGTTTTGGTTAGTCAGTGTTTCCTGCGCCGGTCTGTGTGTAAGTTTACAGCTTTGTGCTATTTTCGAGGTATGCAAATGATCACATTGTTATATTTGTATAAGCAATATATTTCATACAAAGGATTTATAACTGAACATTTCAATATCCTGTCCGGAGTTCCTCAAGGACTTCATCTAAGCCCTCTGTCGTTTCTTCTTCTTAACGACATTCCTCTCTACATTGAAAATTCTCAATTTCTTCTCTTTGCCGACAGTATGAAGTTGTGTTCTAAAGTAAGTTCAACTGATGACTGGTAAAACTTCAACAGGACATACAGAGGGTTCCAATTTGGTGCAACAAGAACAAACTAAGCCTTAAAAGTGTTCAATGTAAATCCCTCATTCAAGAGGAAAGAAAATCCTATTCACTTTGTCTACAGAATAAATGAAACTGTTTTGTCTAAATCAAATACTATCAAAGACTTAGGAGTTATTTCTGACAGCAGACTAACCTTCACTCAAAAGATTGTCGAAGAAATAAGTAGTTTATACAGAAACTTAGGTTTTATTTATACGATATTACAAGATTTCAACAAAGAAACAAAATTTATTACTTCTTATTTGTGAGATCAAAATTAAAATACTGTTGTACTATTTAGAAATCAAATGCCAGTAAGTACTTTGAAGCAATGAAAAAAACTAGCTTAAATTTTTAATAACGCTTGTATACAAGAAAACTAGTTTCTACCCAAAGTATGTCCCTTGTGAAGACTTAGTGACCAACCTTAATTTTCAAACACCAGCAAAAAAAGGAGATGTGGGTATTTGCTCTCTTGTTCATACATAAATTACTAAACTAAAACTGACTGTCCAGAATTACTTTCAGAATTGTTTTTGTGTGTCCCAACAGATAAAACTAGAATAGCAAACACTGGAACATTCCATTGTAAGAAAGCAAGAACTAACATATTATACATATCTTCTTTGTTGAGAATATATGCTTCATATAATGAAATCATTATCATGTAATAGATATATTCAGTATATCCTGGTTCAGGTTCAGGTTACAGGTTCAAATCAGGGGTACAAGTGGGGGAACGCGGAAGGATGCCGTTACCCCACTTCCTAAATAATTACAATGGGCAAAGACGGTCACAGCGGACGGCGTGACGTCATCCGTCCTCCTACCTTTTCAAATCCACTTTTACCTCTGCTTCAAATCGCTTACTGAACAAGAGCTTGTGCATGTTTAAAGGATCGTATATATTCGTTACTTATGTACACGACAATATAACTGGGCATTAAGCCTCTTGCGTTGCTCTTATGAAATCAATAAATAAGAATATTTTTTTCTGATTTGTTCGGTTAAAAAAAGCAAAGAAAACTTTGAATTTTACGTGCCAAGAATTTGCTCTATAGGTTAAAGGAGACGGGTGATTAATGGAAGAGAAGAATTATACAAGAAATGGATGGAATAAGAATATAGTGGAAATCGGAAAATCTTGAGAAAACTCACGGATACGATTTTGTCCACCAGAAACTGTCATGGACTGGAATGGAATGACAGTTCTCTTGCAAGAAACAAGTGTTCTACTAGTGAGCGACAATGACCACGATTTGTTCGTAAATCTAACCTTCATATTTCTACACAAAATTTATAAGTATGTTAACTACATTTACATTCTTGCGTTTCTTAGTTATAATTCATTTTTTTAAAATATGGGAAATTCAATATTTTCTGCTCGGGTAGCTTAGAATTAATATACCTGGAGCATGAGTATATGATGGAGTACATAGCGGGAAGAATGCAGTAAACCTTTGTCTTTAAATCCAGTAAAACGTTAAACACAAAAGGTAAATTACTATAGCTATGCGATTTTCACTTTATCTCTTCATGGCTGTGTTGAGTTTACCAATTACAATTTTCGGTGCTAAATGTTGCCATTTCGTAAAGAGGAGAACACTAAAATGTACACTTATTCATTGTATTTTCGATGTTTATTCATTAACCCTTTCAAACATTATTTCATTTTCATCGTTAAAAAAAATGTGTATTTCCGAGAATCCAAAAGGAAACCGTCAAAAGGCACGTTATCCTAGTAATGGTACAATCTGGGATCCATTTAAGGTACCAATCGTTTTGAAATGAAGCATTGCATTATAAGCATAAGAAATATTAGCATGATAAACATGTCCATTGGAATTAACATAGAGACTGAAAGGACTAATGAAGAAACAATCGCATCCTTGACTCACAGATGATTCTAATATTGCCGTATCATAACGTGTATTAATTGAAATGAAAGATCCATCTCATTGTATATATGAATTCATCACCTGTTTTGCTTTTCAAAGTGATGGAAATATAATAGGCAACATTAAAATTGGTTCTTTATTGCTTTGAGAAAGTCTACTATGAAAAAAAAAGTCGTGCTATATCTGATATGTTGTCACTGTTAAGTTGAACTATCCATCATGTGTTACGTCAATTAACAGGTCAAATTACATCTGAACGGAAGAAAATATATATAGATATACTTATATATTTTAAGGTCCTAGATCTTGGTTATTCACAACTTGTACGAGGGCTGCTATATATATTTCTGGCCTAATAATGAAAATACGAATATTTATCAACGAAAATGGTTTTATTGTTTTTCAAAATATTCTCCATCAAGATTTATACACTTTTGCATGCGCTCAAACCAATTTTCGAAGCACTTTTTCCACTCCGATTGAGACACCTCCAAAACATGGTTTTTGAATGCTTCAACAGCATTTTCTGGCGACGAAAATCGTTGACCACGCATTTTTTTCTTGATGTGTGGGAATAAAAAGAAGTCATTGGGTGCCAAGTCAGGGCTGTACGGCGGATGACCCATCACTTCGACGTTTTGGCCGGTCAAAAATGCGCTGGTTTGAGCCGATGTGTGAGAGCTCGCATTGTCATGGTGCACAATGATTCGTCTTCTCTTGTTCATTTTTCGAATTTCTCCGAAGACTTCAGGCAAACAAATGGTGGTGTACCACTCAGAATTGACCGTCCTACGTTGCTCAAGCGGAACAGTCGCCACATGACCAGTTATGCCGAAGAAACAGGCGACCATTTGCTTCGAAGTGCTTCTTCCACGAACAACTTTCGTTGGATTTGGCTCGTCTTGGAAGACCCACACGGTCGATTGCTGTTTTGTTTCGGGCTCATACGCATAGATCCATGATTCGTCACCTGTGACGATCTTATAAACGTCTTTTGAAGCACCGCGATCGTATTTTTTCAGCATTTCTTTACACCAATCCACACGAGCTTTCTTTTGAGCGATTGTCAAATTGTGCGGGATCCAACGAGAACAAACCTTTTTTACGGCCAGGTGTTCATGCAATATCGAATGTATGCTGGTGGAAGAAATGCCTAGGCATGCCTCTATCTCACGGTAAGTCACATGACGGTCTTGCATTATCAGTTCACGTACGGCATCGATGTTTTCTGGCACAACGGCTGTTTTTGGACGACCTTCACGGAATTCGTCTTTGAGCGAGCGTCGGCCACGATTGAATTCGTTGTACCAGTTTTTCACAGTGCTATAGGATGGTGCTTCGTCGCCATACAAAGATTTAAGTTCATCGATGCACTCTTGTCGTGATAATCCACGTCGAAAGTTGTGAAAAATGATCGCACGAAAATGTTCACGAGTTAATTCCATTTTTTTGCCAAGTTGATTTCTTCAAGTACCTGTAAAAGAAAAAAAAATTGTCGTAAGTCAAAAAGTTCTGAGTACATTTATGCTACAAAATGTCAAACTTTCCAATGGAAATGTCAGATTGCACCTGGCAACACTTAGTGTTGCCTAGGCCAGAAATATATATAGCAACCCTCGTATTGAGAAAATAATAATACTGCTGCAAAAACAAGGGATGATTTCACTTGAGACAAGCTATAGGAGCCCTAGGGCTGGGTGACGATATCCTGTCTACAGGGTGTCTGAGAAGCCACCGTAACCGAAGTTTGAGTGCCACAAAGAACTGTCAGTGTAGTTTTAATTGTGTTATTGTTAATGCTGCTTTCATAGTTACAGACGGTAGTATCTGGTACCTCTGCATTCAAGGCCCTGTGGAGCATTTCAGTTGTGAAGCCATAACTTAAGTCACTGGTTGTAATTACACAGTTGAAGAACGGTTAGTGGTAGGTGTATGACGGACCACACACAGGGCAAACAATGACATAGGTAAAGACTGCGTTTATGGATTATTTTAGGAAGGATCTACCTCGTAAAATGACCTTGCTTTTTTGAGAGAAATGTGCGTTTGCTTGAGGATGTGTTAAAAGACAAGCTGCGTAGTGGACGTAAGAAGACGCGTAAGAAATCAAATGCTGCCGTCGCTCGGTCAGTTGCGATGTCTAAAACTAAATCGCTTTGCAAAAGAGTAGCTAAACTGAATATACTGACATTCCGGGGTACGGGGACCGAAACGAGTAGGCTTCGGTACATACAGCAAGTGATGCAGCCATTTCTTTTCGGTCGCTTTTAATCTTCAGGTATACCCAGGTACCCATTTTACCCTGAGATGAATTAGAATAAAAATCAATAACATTTCCCGCCCTCACCAGAGATCAAAGTCAGTTAGTAGGAATGATAAGTTTAGATTTTCTCCTGAAGAGACTGCAAAAATACTGATAACCCATATTAGGCATATCAGAGATATGCCTCAAAGAAGGGCTCTTCGAAGCTCTGGGCGGGAATTGCCCTGAATCATCACTGATTTGCAGGTAGACAACATCTTATCGACTATACCACTGCGATTCGAATAACATTGTACGATCCTCAAATAAAGAGAAGATTCATTAAAACAATGTAAGAAACGGTCACACCACCAAATGAATGTAGCAGTATGCTGTGCAATATATTGCATTGTAATGGTGTATTTTGAACATCACTTCTTCTATGTCGAATTTTAATGATCATCAGTTATCCTAATCATCAATCCCATGAAACAAAAACTAATACTCAACCCCACGAATCATGTCTTGGAAATCATGTATGACGAATCATACTCGGTGCTCCATTAGAACAACGTAGCTAAAGATTACGTTAATTACACTCAACAAAACAATCGTACTACTAACAACTTTAATTCTATGTTCTATCTACGTTTTCTGGCAGCTAATGAAAATAATGGTGCCTCAAATATTAAAAAACAGATATCTCTTTAGTTAAAAAGAAGGTAAAAGACAAATTGTTAAGCATTGATATATATTCTTTATGGTTTATAAGGTTACCGTCATGTTGAAAGAAAAAGGGAGCCAGAAATATACTTTTAAAATAAAAATATTCATTTATAACTGTCCGGCATGAAAAGCATTTTCCGAAATCAAAAACTGAATTAGAATTATTAAGTTTTAACATAATTTTACTATTTCTATACATTAAAAAATGACCTCAGGAGAAGAGAAATGAAATTTGATATAACTACTATTAAAAAATAATTTCGAAATATTCAGGGGCGAATCACTACATATTTTGCACATTAATTATTACACAACCTTCACGTTAACTTAGTACCTATCATAAGCGCATTTATCACGCTGATATCGTATAAGTTCGTTTCCGACTTTCCTCTCTCCCAATGGGATACGTTACCAATTTCTATTTCGAAATCTATTTGGGTAAAGAAATAAACGTAAAAATAATAGTTTCCAAAGCATTTATTTAATTTCCCTTCAGCTCATTATTTCCTCGTTTAAATTATGTTCCTTCACTTGTTTTTCCACGAAATATCACCAGGAGTTACTTTACATGCTTTTCTTTTAGCACTAAACATCACTCGCGCTTCAGATCTCACACATTTAGCAAAAATATTCGAAGGAGCTACGCGTTGTTCATGCATACTACTCGCATGGGTATCTCGAACTACATCAAACGACCCCGAATGCCCTACGTTTCTTAGAGTAGTAATGCTACAAGGAGGTCGATACAGATTAAATTCTGGTATAGTGGGTTCTATTCCTGACGGAGTGGATTCCACAAATCCTCCTGATGTTGCATAGAATACTTCCACTTTGCTGTCTGGCATCTGAGGATCGAATTTGTTCCAATCGGGTGATGTTTCATAGTTTTTGGATGCTAGAACATCAGAACTTGGAGAAGATATGGAATCTCGAGCGACAGCAACGTTACATACAACAGCCCTGATGACAGTTGAAGATACAGAATCCTCGGTAGTTGTTGAGGGCATACTTGGAAACGAAAAATGACTCCTTGTTTTACATTTTAATATGTTAAAACACGGGTCTGAAATATCTTCCACTCCGCTTTGAAACCTACAGGAACTGTTGTTTCCATACATCATGGTGTCCGTTGAAGAAGCTTGATCTTTCCCATCACTTAACGTAGAGAATGCGCTCGGAGTTTGTGCAAACAGAATGGTAATTGAATATGATTTCTTCTGAGCCGCATAAGCTGCTGCGATGGCGTTCCAAATGTTTGTTTTTGGCAAACCATTGCTACGTAACGTGACGGAGTCCTCAAATGGGACCTTATCTTCAGCCAATGTGGCGAACTCATCATCAAATACAAGGCTACTGAGTGTTTCAGACGTCTCACTACATCTGTTTCTGAAGAACAATCTACTCAGAAAGAAAGACTGTCTCGAGGAATGATCTGATTTAGTTCTTTTTCTAATTCTTTTGATGCTATTGTGATATTTAACAATAGGTTCTGACACACTCGAAGTAGGAAGAATTCCAAAATCAAACGTTTCGCTACAACCATTCACAGATTTAGTCCCATCATGTTTGCTTTTACATGTCACACAATTTGTGAACACTGAACTAATGGCAGATACACAGGTCCGATACAAGGAAACTAAGCAAGACGAAAATTGCGGAACTGACATATCTTCGATTCGTCAGTAAACACCTCATAACCATGATTAATATGCATGTAGATTGTTCATCCAACAATGTCTTATTTCATCCATTCTTTAATGTCAATCTGGCAATTAGATACAATTCTACAATATTATTAACGTTTAGCAAAAAGGAATAAATGTCCAAAAATGAGGCATACTCAATCGATAATCTTATTGAGATGAATACAACGATTTGGGTAAGTGTAAAAACTTATGCATAGTCATCGAGAAAGTGGAGAAAGGCTAATTAATTTGTAAACCTAAAATCTGAGGTACGAAAATTACGTTACTCATTTATTGAGGTGAAACTTACTTTATATAGGCTACTTAATTTCTTCACTATGACACTAGCACAAACCTATTTCTCAAAACTACTAGTGTTGAAAGGGGCCGTTCACATATTACATAACGCTATTTTTAACGAATTTTCACCCCCTTCCTCCCCTAGTCACACTTCGTAACGCAAGGTCAAACCCCTCCCCCCTTCGTTACGTAACACTTTTTGATTTTTGTTTTTCACCAATTTTGCTTATTTTGGGGGTTATTCAATAAAAAAAATTAATGGTAAGATTTTTTATTACAAAATGCTTGTATTCTGAATTTGTACTTTTTTCGTCAATAAATCAAAGTATGTATTAGAAAAATGAAATCTTTGAGTTTTACGTCCCACGTTTATGCCAGTTAGGCTAAAGGAGACGGTGATGATGAGTAATGAATGAAATGGTGGAATGAAGAAAGTGGGAGAAACGGGAGAACCCCGAGAAAACCCACGCACACGGTGTTTATTCACCACAAAGTTCATTTGGCGGGGGCTGGGATCGAGCCCGGGACCCCAAGCATCAGAGGTGAACGCTCTACCACTGAGCCACCGCGGCCCAAAGTATTTATTAGAAAATGGTAGGATAGTAATAATATTTTAATCCCATAAGATTACTTAATTAACCAATCCTAATTCTTCAAAACTGCATACTGTCGTTTCCCCAAGGAGATCGCTACCATCTTTTTCGGTAACCGATGATAACAAGGAGGAAATACTGTCGAAAAATACAGGTGAAACAGGATCTAAAGAACCGAGATCGATCTCTTTTTCAGGGATCCAGGACGCTTCGTGCATTTGAAGTTTGCCAGTGTTGACGATGAAAAGTTCTCTTCCTCGTCAACCACAAATTCGAAGTGACTGCACACGTAAAAAAGTAGGGACATCTTGTTTGTAAACAAGCTTTCGAGCATCTTATTTGGACTTTGGAATCCAGTTTACCCCTTTTCAAATTCTTCTTATCCTAAATCGGTGCGAATAAACTCGATTTCTGCAGAAATATTCAACTCCAATAATAATAATAATAATAATAATAATAATAATAATAATAATAATAATAATAATAATAATAATAATAATAATAATAATAAAGTAGTACGAGATGAATATCCGACTAGTTAGGTTTTTAATTTTGGTCTGCAAATTGTGGACCATTCCGTCGCGGAAAATATTATTTCACGAAAAATAATTTCTTGTTTTACATGCGAAATTTCTTAGAAGAAAAGAGTGAGTAACGATTCAAATCATATTCTCAGAGATAACTATACGAGTGAGGACACGAGTGCATTTTCGAGCGGTATTTACGATTAGTAACAACTAACTCCAGAAAAGCGTGTTCCGTATATGTAATGCTGCGACAGCCACAAAACAGTTTCATTGTATTGTCGTAATACACACAGGGTTCATCACCAATCATGCTGGTATCTAGTGCATCTTCGAATCCCTTCTGTATGATTCAATTTATATAGGGTATAGTTGGAAATTTTCCAACAATAGCAATATTTATTTATCTACACTCCATATATATATGTATATATCTATATCTATCTATCTATCTATCTATCTATCTATCTATCTATATATATATATATATATACGTATATATATATATATATATATATATATATATATATATATATATATATATATATATATATATATATATATATATATGTGTGTGAAAGTGACTATGCTTGTAACTTTCACCCTTGAACCACTCGACCAATCTCGATCAAATTTTTAACATAGATGAAGTTCTGGCCTGGGATGTTTTAATCATTTCACTTTGAAAGTGCAACTTGGGGGAGGGGAAGGTACATAAAAATGATTTAAAAAATGTTAGTGTCAAACCCATAGTTTTCGGAGTCGCTGAGAAACAGTGACATTTCTGATGCCATTTAAATCCAAATTCAGCCCCGCAACTTGGATGAAGGGGAGGGGTTGCATATAAAAATGTTAAAAAATGACCAATATTAGTATCAAATCCATAGTTTTCGAGGGCGCTGAGACGAACAGTGACACTTTCGATGCTGTTTAAATCCAAATTCAGCCTCCATCAGTGCTCCTAAGAGCTGGATAATGACATGTAAAAATAATTGAAAATGACATATTAGTTTCGAATTAATAGTTTTTTTTTTTTTTTGGTCTCTAAGTTGATTGGTGACAGTTTTGGTGCCCTTTATGTCCAACCTGAAAGATGTTCTCCCTGTGCGAAGAACGGGTATTCTGCCAGCTTATTCATAAAAATGAAAAGAACTGAATAAAATAATTTCTTTAAAATATTGTATATAAATCTGAGAATAAAAATAAAACGTACTGCAAAAAGGATGCGTTACATAACGCAGGGCCGAACACCTCCCCCCTTTGCCGGATGACCCCTAATACACGTCTAAAACGTTTCAAAATCAAATATTTTACAATTATACATATGTACAGTACTATAAAATTATGACACATTATAGGTACTAGAATTATAGTATTTAGAAATGGCTTCTAACAAAGTTGATTCATAAGACTTGTAATATTTCCACAACTCAAACAGCAGGTGCCTATATACGCCGTGATCGGCCGTAAGTACAAAGCCAAACTTGCCCAAGAGGTAGCGTGGCAAGCGAACTATTTATACGAAGGCCACCACTCCGTCAGTATCTTCAATCAGTTTTTAGTGATAGTGCTGATGAGTGCTCAACAACGTCTGATACGTGAACTGTTACTGTTGAATTCGGACTCGAGCATAATCTTGCGGCAGCAACCTAAAACATTTCGTCATGCAAAAGGAAAAAAAAATGCAGTGAACTACAGCACAGCAATGATTCAGAGACTTTGCGCTGGTTGTAAAAACGGATCAGCCTAGGCGCCCCAGGATAACATATTCTGAGGACGACATACAATTGAGGAAAATCCATTCACCTGCACACGACAACACTCGGCATGTTCCAGACCACTGTATTGTGCCACCTTCACGAACTTGGAAAAAACATCATAAGCTTCCGCATTATGTCACACGAGTTGATCGCAGCTCATTCCCAGAGGAGAGTGGATGTGTCCCGACAACTGCTTCAAAATTCATATGATATAAGTTTCCTGAAACGGATTGTGTCATGCGACGAAAAGTTATTTTTTTCTCCCGAAATCTGAATGTGCAAAAACAGTGGTTGAGCAAGGGTCAACTTGCAGAACCGGTCTCAAACAAAACCATTTCAGGCATAAAGCCATGCTCTGTGTATGGCAACTACCACGGGTAATTTAATTCGAGACCCTTCCTAACAATCATTCTAACAATGTTAACATTTATTCCAAAAATTGGAGCGGATGTAGGTTGCTCTACTCCAAAAATATCCCGCATTGGTGAACTGAAAGCGCGCGTTGCTGCTTCAGGAAAAAGCAAAAACATAAAACAAAAAATCAGAAACTTGACGGCATCCAATTGATGCCATACCTAGTATATAGTTCTGATCAAGCCTCTTTGGATTACTATCTGTTTTGACCCATGGCGCATTTCTTGAAATCAGAATACTTCACCATCCAGCAGGATGTGGAAACAGCACTGACTGGCTTCTATGTTTCGACAAGACGTGGTGTCGACGTTGAATCAAGGAATTGACAGGAAGGTGACTGTACTTTGAATGTTACTGTAATAAATATAAGTACGTTGTGTACCAGAATATTGCAAAACCTATGACTCAGCCTTGTATTATTATTATTATTATTATTATTATTATTATTATTATTATTATTATTATTATTATTATTATTATTATTATTATAGTATTTTTACTTCACAATATTTTACGATTTATTTAAACATATAGTTTTAAGAAATAGGCCCCAGGATAACAGTTCATACTATGTTTAGTGAGACATAGACATTGGGGTGAATCAAGTATAGAGGACAAGTGGGTAATGCTAAGGAAATGTAGAACTGCCAACAAAGCGATCGCTTGCATTTTGTAAATTGGTAAACACAGTATGTAGCAGATGCCTTCCTTTGTGAGTAGATAAGTGGACACGTATCAGCTCGGCCACTGCTAACTTTGGAATCATATACGCTAAGCAATATCTACCAACTGTTCGAGACTACAGCATAGCTGCTGTTACAGGGTTATCTAGGAAGGATTCCGACATTAGATGTGGTGCTGATTGTCGGAGATAGAAGCAGTCCCGATACAGAAGCAGCATCGTAAAAGCAGTTCCGAAGAAGAAAATATATAGTATGGGATAAATCGGGTAATCCGGGACGAGGTAAATTGGTATAGTCAGTGATGATGTAAGTGTGGTGGCCTGGGGAATAAATTCTCCTCGGGGCATATCTCCGATCGTGCTCACGCCGCCTTCCCACTTGTGTACTGAAAGTGCTCTCCTGGAGGACTTTTTCTGAGATTAATACCTGAAGGATATGAGCAAACATTAAAATATAACAAAGATAGAACATAACAAGTGTTCGACACCATGACTATTGTATTGGTGTTTCTCACAAAGATGAATTCATGTGTGGAAAGTGCTAAGAGTGGGTTTACTATGTAGTCAGGAGATGCTTTACAGCTGTCATTGGAAGACAATTCCTAGTATCATAAAACTAAATACAAATTTGAAGGACAAAGGATATAAGAGCAATTTATGTACTAGGCAAGAAAGTGTTTATTGCACATCAATACGTCACAGTACATGCACTCTGCTATTAATGAAGCCATGTACAGTGAAAACGGACCACTTCTGGGGTTTTACTCTTCTCTACATCTTCTGGACAAGAATGTAGATTACTTGTCCATTGCAATTGCAATTTTTACAAAGTAGACTCTTGACTTTACGCCTGATAATGTGTTTTGAGAGTTCACATTGCATTTAGGAGACGTAGGTATACCTATACCTACGTATATATACCTATTTTTATACTTATACCTATTGTAGGTATACGTCTAGCAGTAGCAGAATCTGTTATTTCAATGTTATTATGTTGTACCCATTTCGCCCCATAGGTTTACTCGCTTCGCTCCTACTGTTGGGGCGAAGTAGGTAATTCGCACATCTCCTTTAAATTAAGCACTACATGCAAATCCCTGTGTATATTGGTATAATTTTACTTGTGAGCGAATATTATATTTGTACCAATAGAAACCGCCCGCAACGATAACATCGTTTATAGTTGAAAAATAACCGATCTGTCTCCAATGACACTATAGCCTAAAATTATCATAAACTCTTAATTTATGTTTAGTATCAGTTTGGTAATTGATTACAGAAGACAGCAGAAAAATACCCGATAATACAGAAGGTACTTTCAGGTTTATGGTAACGAATTTGATCACTTCGGCAACACGCGTGAACACGTGCGAGAAGTTATTGCGGATAGTTCGAAAGTACTGTGTATTGGCTTGCAGAGAGAATGACTGTTGAATGTTTGACTGGTCATATGGCTCCGAAAAATATGGCGTTTTGTTAAGGGTTACGTTTGTGCACTTTCCAACATAGCTTGTAGTTTATAGCCAAACAAGTAAACAGTGTATGGCAAGTTTTCATGTGTCAAAATAAATAAATAAATGAATAAATAAAAACGCTGTCTTGAATCACAACAAAATGGGTATCCCCTGTTACAGATTGGTGCTCCAATATTGGGTGTCGTAAATACCAGACCCGATCGAAATACCTCGATGTAGTGAAAAAAGTACGTTCCTTCGTGCAACGTCCCAAAGAACAGTACCAAGGGCAGTACAACGTTCCACCACGGGTGTATAACGCATACTCGTAATTGCGCAAGACTTCATATAGTAAGAAAAGCACAACCCTCGAATTCATATGCTCCATCCCTCACATTCCATGGAGAATAAGATGAATAGTCGCAAGCGGTCATATATATACAGTCACATTTGATCGTTCCCGGACTCTAGAGGTCGTTCTGACTGGGCACGTGAAAGTGCGGAAAGTTTTCCACGTGACTCTATGGTTGTTGTTGGTTACTGCTATATTGGCAAACTTACGCTACGCACAGTGGAAAAAATAGCTGAAAACAATAGTTTATTACAAGACGAACAGTCTGGAGCCATTATATCGCCATGATGTTCTATCACTATATTGCAAGGCATATTTCTCGTCATTTTTCAGGACAAGACGAACATTCTGAAAACGTTATACCGCCATGATGTTCCATCACTATGTGGTAACGCCATATTTCGTGTTGTCATTTACCAGGAAGGTGTCCAGTTATATAGCGAAGTCAACGGTGAAGTACCTGGAACAGACGGTACGTGAAGTGAGAATTCATGCAATCCTGTGAAGTTCCCTGATTTATCTTCCATGGATTTTTGTCGCCGCCCGTTGTGAAGCTTTGAGCGGTTGATAGCCGTGCACAGTTGATAATCCTTGGAAAGTTTGTCAAGAGGACTGGAACAGTCTTGTTCAAACTGTGTTTTAAGGTACTCCCTTCAGTAGAAATTGAGATGCAAAACGATAGCTAACAGGTAAGGCGTGCACATTGAACACAAACGCTGATAGTGTCGTGAATTATTGTATTATATTACGCGAATTGTTATACGTAAGACATTCCAGAACAATAATATAAGTATTTTAGAGAAACTCATTGATTTTTATGTTATTACGTTATTTTTTATTTATTTATTTATTTATTTATTTATTTATTTATTTATTTTTGCTGAAGGAAAGGCATAAAGTGGAGGGCGTACTGGGCTCGATGAGACAGTCTATCTGTAGATGAAATCTGCGGATAGTTATAAAGTAGTGATGATTTTAGACAATTTCTCTCTGGGAGGAGAGGAATTTCAATATACAGGAAGATAAAGTAATAACGTGAAGATACCACTAACCCTTGTTGAAGATAACTGGACAATTGCCCCTGGAGAATTTCTCAGCTCCGAGGGACAATTCCCACCCGGCCACCCCACGGAAATCATCACTGGTTGTAGGAGCTGACGAACAATGAAGAGGAAGGAGAAAGAAACGAAAAAAAAAAACAACAAATAATTAACTTTGTCTGGTTTAATTTTCCTAAATGCCTGTTTTCATGAAATGAAGCAAGTCTAGGATTAGTATTAGGAATTAGATTTCTGGGCTTTCGGCATCTATGGCCATGTTAGCCGTCACGTATAAAGGATGACGTCCCTCGGCGAGCACACTATCCGAGGAAAGGGAAGGAAGGAAGCGGCTTGGGAACTATATGTTAGGTATCATCCCAACATTTGTCTGGTGTGAATGAGGAAAACCTCACTCAGAATGGTTGGTCTGGAAAAGCTTTTACACTTTTACGACCAAGTGTCGCCATCGGGAATCGAACGCGGATCGCTCGCACCAAAGACTGAAGTCACTAGGTAAAGAAAAAATAATGAAGCTAGCATTGAAAGAATAAATCTCTAAAAATGCTACAAGGAAACATAATGGATTTTAAAATACTGAAGCCGCAACTTAACTTTTGTTTCCATGACAGAAAAGATCCATGGTTTTCTAGGTATTGTTCGGGGTCGATCTCTCTCTCATTTTACTTGCATTCATTCCTTAGATATTACTAGTATAGTAATAAACTTCGGGAAATTTCATTTAGCAGCAACTTTGGGGTGAGAAAGAGGGTTTGAAACTCAATGGATTGGAGTTTGTGATTAACGCTTTTCCTAAGTCAGAAGGTTATACATATAGATTCCTTTACTACTACTAGCTAGTCATCTTATCTTTCACCAGGCGATACAGAGCATTTCAGCTAAATGATACATACATTATTAGTTGCAAAACTATTTCTTTTTACTGTTTCTTGCAACAGCTTAAAGCACTGAAGTCATTTTTTGAAACAAACGTCTATCGGAACCAGATATCGAAGGACATCAGCAGCCTGCGTATGAATATATATAGGCTACATACACGTAAAGAAGAAAAACTAGTTCTTTGTTCCAAACGTAACATTACTATGTAGAACTCACCGAACTGGAAATCATAAAGGACTCAGTGACTCGTAAACATGGAACTATTACAACAGACGATATCATTGAGGCACGAACAAAATCACTGTCAAAAAAATAATGTACGCTTTTTGTTTCTTGTAAATGGTACTATGTTGAAATAAACGTTTTTTTTTACAATAAATATAGAACAAAAATTTGTTATTTAAATGTCGTCATTTATATTCATTTGAAAAAATGAAAACAGCTAAAGTATGAATAAATTAAATTGTCTTCATTATAAAGAATGGGTCAATATTTTAAAGAAAGGAGATAAAACAAACTGCATATTACCGAGAAATATTGTTTTTATTAATTTAACAAATCTTCTTTACACTCCGTGTGTAGATGAAGTAACTAGAGATTATGAACGTGTGCACAGATGTCGTGAATCAGTGAAAACTGACCCATGACCCACCGTGCCCATTACCCACCGTAGGGATGCGCACGAGACTAGTCGAGACAGAATTTTCCTGACAAAATTCGAGTCGAGACACAGCTCTTCTAATAGAGAAACATACATTCTTCGAGTCGAGACATCACTTTTACAGCACATTTTCGAGACGAGACAACCTCAAATCTTGTCTCGTGCGCATTCCTAACCCGCCGCATATATTTTTCACGCCCTACCCTAGCCAACTGTTTTAAGTTGATCATAAGGAAGCGGGTGAGGTTACATCAAAGTTGCACCACCCGAGTGTGACGTAATGTCACGTGATAGTATCAAGAGGGTAAAGGTGTAATAAAACGAGCCCTGCGGAGTTTCTAACCCTCTTCGGTCGCTAACGCTCGTTCAGCTATGTTTCGTAACGTAAGTAAATCACTTTTTTTTTTTTAAAAAAAAAAAAACAATATAGTTATGTGTGTAAAGTGGAGAAATTACCACGTGACATTTCGTTACGACCAAATAGTGCAAATTCAATGTAAACTTAACTACATCCAAAGGTAGGCAAGGAAGCGAATACCTACCTTTCCGCCTCTTGGTGCCTCCGGCACATCTCCCTCTCTAACTCCCCACTACCTCCTACAACCTCTTACTTCGCGAGGGCTCCACTTCTTCCTCTCCTGTTGGTTTATAACGTCATTGTTTGTAAGGGTTATCAGAAATCTCTAGGTAAATGGTGGAAAAAGCACAATTTATGCATTATATATCTTATTACAAGAGGAAATGAGTATTATTTTCATATTATTTTAATTAAAAAGTTTTATGAAAATTTAAAAAATAAAAAAAAAACTTTCCTTGAGTTGGGTTTGAACCCACGTCAAAACGATTTTCATTACTAGCAGGCTCGCTAGCATACTTGGCTACGAGGACCGGCAGGACATGGCGTTTGATTTGTGCTATATGTCTGCCACGTGGCAAGAAACGGATAAATCCAATCAATTAGAACCGTGTATTTAGCTCCTATGGCTAGGGTCGAGTGTGATTAAAATGTATGACCACCCACCATGACCCAGTGTGACCCACTCCGACCCACCAAACACCATGACACAATGACCTACTCTGACCCACCAAAACCCATCGTCATCAACTCTAACCCATGATCCATGCCCTCCTCTTCATTGACTAAAGGGTTTACACTTGCAATAAAACAAGGCTGTGAAATATACAGAATTTCAGCTCTAAGTTGAACGGCTCGTGAGATACTCAAATTTTTCGCAAAAATTTGGACCCCCATTCATCCCTTAGGATATATATATTATAATGAAAGCGATATATTAACATCCCAGTTGGGATTGGGGCCTAACTATATTCCAAAAATCATTTCATTTTGCCATGATGATCACGTACACACAGTTAAGGGTCTACATTAATTTTTTCATATAATAATTCATATATTAGAGGTGATTCAAAAGTTAATTCTTTTCCAGTAGCCAGCTCCTCTAAACACGCACAGAGTGTCTTTCGAAAGCCAAGCAGTAAGTCCTATTGCTATTACAGTAGAGCGTCGATCATCCGAAGTAATTGGGGGACATGGGTGTTCGGAAAACTGGTTTGTTCGGATAATCGAACTGTACATGTTTATTTGCCATGCGCGGAGCGGCACGCCTCAACTCTAAGCTGGCGCAGCTGTTGCTGTGAACAGCTTTGATACTACCGCTACTTCTACAGCCAGTGCCAAACCGACAGAAGTGTGCTGATTGTTGAAACACAGTGACTGGCGGCTTGGCCGGTCAGCAGCGCCTTATGAAGGCCCCATTAGAAGCAATGTTCCGCCAGCGGTGGCTCAGTGCGGCGACTACTGTGGGAAACTTGGTTTGGGAGTGAGGGTATGATGGACGGTAGGGTGGGAGAGTAACAGGTGCGAGCGAGTACACAGTTCGGTTAAGCGGTCGTTCGGTTGACCGACGTTCGGATAATCGACGCTCTACTGTATTACAATTATAAATAACAATATCCAAAAGTACCTAAAGTTCTTTTTTCACTTAGATATACTCATCTTAGGTAAGTAAATAAAAACATATGAAAAACGAAGAAAAATGGAGACCTTGAAAGTAAATGTAGACAAGTTCATTAGTGTTCAGAAGACGCTGTCTACAATGCACTGAGCAGAGTGGGTCGTTAGTCGTATTGGGTCATGGTGGGTCAGAGTGGGTCACAGTGGGTGATGGGTCGCAGTGAGTCAACTCCTGTTGTCCCACGATCCACTGACCCACTCACAAATCTTGACCCACTTGATCCAGGACACTTTTCATCTCTTGTCTTTGGGTACAATAGGACAACACAGAAGCAAGTATTTTATATCAAACAAATATTAGATGGTTTGTTGAATTGGAGATTAGCTTCCTTTTTCAGAATTGAGGCTAAATGAGACTTGCATTTATAGTTTAAGATGGAATTAAAATCATTGTAATTCGTTGAAATTTCAAGGCTCTCGCTCTAGTGATGCCAACCCGAAACGCTAAAAAAAAAAAAAAAAAAAAAAATCCCATCTTCAGAGGCGAAAAATCCCATTTTGCACCTCAATTTTCCACGTTGCACTATTATTATTCTCAATAATAAAATAAAATCTATTATATAAAAGAGAACGCACAAATCCTTTGTTAGCTCATCACGCTAATACGGCTGAACCAATTTCTTTCATTTTTGGGGGGTTATTAGGATTTGGACCCTAGATGGTTTTTATCATATCACTTTAATTTTTAATTACCAGTGTCTTGAGATAATTGACCATTCAAGTGTCCATAACGTACAAATCCTTTGTTAGTTCATCATAGGTATAAAAATAAACGTATTTATATGCAACCCGCATGACCGTGTCACTCGGCGGGTTAACATAAATGACAGGCGCTATAATGTTAACATTTACTGCAATTTGAAAGCGAAAAAGTAAAAATTATCTAAGTAACAAAGTTTATTGCGTTCCGGGGTGACCGCAGCGAAGCGGGGTGAACGCTGCTAGTATTGAAATAAAACTTATATATGACGTTTGTTACTTTTCTCAAGTTCTGGGTGAACTTTCAGTAAACTTCGGACTTCTACGTTTATAAAAATAGGTTCTAAATAACTATTTTCCCTAATAGTAAACAAATATATTTTGTTTTATCGTCAGAAATGCAGTGCTCCATCATACTTTTGTATCATCACCTTATACTGAGCCGAATGATATGATATGAAATCTTTGTTCTCCATACCTTTCTTGTGGAACGTTTGAAAATTACCTAATTCTCGCTTGTTATTTTTCTTTCTTTCTTGCATTCGTTCACTGTTTTATTTTCTTCTTGCTTTAAATAGCAGAGCACAAATTTAGTTTAGTTTCTTGCTACTTAATTTTTAAGAATCACATATCTTCCTCACTAGCCAAAAGGAAACAAATACACCAATAACACCATTGGTCATGTGACAAAGGACTACCAGCGTCATCGCTACATTGGAGCAACTATAAAACAAAAATAGATCACAGCAATTACTATCAGTCTTTTTGCCTGGAAGTTTGAGAGCAACTCAACCCAAAGCCTTCAGCTTGCTCGGAGCTCTAGGAATCCTATCCTGCTACTCAGTTGGCTCGAAACTGTGGGATCCCTAACCTCACTTCACCCAGCTTGCATGGAGCTTTGTGGCTTTCTAATCCCCTTCTGCTTGCGTGGAGCATTGGGGGTCCTAAATTCACTTCACCTAGCTTCCTCAGAGTTCTGTGGAGATCCTTTCGTAGGCTGCTCGGCCTTAAAATACCTTTCTTTACCCGGTATCAATACACTATTTATATGAAAGTAATTTTATATTACACCATTTATAACAACGAAATTTTTAAATAAAATTCGGTAGTGAGAAAAACATTCAAGTGTGTAATTTAGCTCTACCTACACCTACATACGTAGAACTTTATAATATAATACCTTGTACCGAATAGTATCAAATCGATTGCTTTTTATCCTGTAACAAGA
This sequence comes from Thermobia domestica, assembly GCF_964235325.1. NCBI lineage: Eukaryota > Metazoa > Arthropoda > Insecta > Zygentoma > Lepismatidae > Thermobia > Thermobia domestica. Next base: position 167,048,495 of record NC_137468.1, read on the forward strand.
TTTTCTTAGCTCGTTGAATCGCTCGTGGATAAAAACAGTGGCTACACTAATACTACAGTAGCCTTATAGAGAAAGACAGAGTTATTATAAATGATGGACCCATTTTTAAAAGTTCATAGTAATTAAAGTACGTTCGAAAATGAACAATCTTTATACCAATGGAAAGAGGAAGGTTGAAAGTTTCGGTGGGCAATTATGGTTCCCCAAGCGGCCGGTAGAGTTCGCGTGGCAGTAGGCGGCCATTCGTTTCCCTCTCAGAAGTAAACCTTACGTTTCGGTGAATCGAGTTGCTGACTGAGACACATATGAGAAAGTAGTACTAAATGTGGTCAGTATTTCAGTGAAGTTGTATTTGCGAAGCGCCAGGGGTTTAGGAGATACAGTTACTAGAACATCACATGGAAGTACAGAATAGTCTTCATACAGTTGGAGGTAAAAGCTCTGTAAGACCTCTTGTAACGACAAAAGGTGAATAACAAATATATGGGTACATATTAGGACTAGGGGGAAGTCATATAGTAAGGATATATCTGACGGCGGTCATCTTGAAATCCGCCATTTTGAATTAAGGTTAAGTTTTTAAAATAGGAATAGGGTCATGTGATACATGATTTAAGGCGCAAATTTAATCAGAAGAACAATGGTGACGTTAATTTTGATTTACGCGCAATTGGTAAAAAGTTACAGGGAAATTAAATATTGTTGCAGCATATGTAATAGTCCTTTACCACACCTTGTAAATTTTGTATTAAGATAATAATTAAATAAAAAGCAGGTGGATAAATATTAGGTCTATGGTAAGAGTTGCCTTGATGACGGCCATGTTCAAATCCGCCATTTTGAATCAGACTAAAGTTTTAAACAAAACGCATAACAGTGACACCTTATTAATAGCAAATTTTACCATAAATCCAACGGTATAACCATTTTTGCTTTATCATTAACCAGCACAAAATTAAATAGGAATAGAGTAATGCAATAGATGACTTCGGGCTAGAAGTTAATCAGAAATACAATGGTGGCGTTACAATGTTAGTTGTTTGGTGCTGTACTTGCACGGCATTTCGTTGTTTTTCTTGTATCCTGTTCACATATATTTCTCGCTCGCCATTAAAAACTATTGTCTGATTCAAAATGGCGGATTTGAACATGGCCGCCATCAAGGCAACTCTTACCATAGATCTAATATTTATTCACATGCTTTTTATTTAATTATTATCATTAACACAAAATTTACAAGGTGGTGTAAAGGACTAATATATATGCTGCAACAAATTTAATTTCCCTGCAACTTTTTACCAATTGCGCGTAAATCAAAATTAACGTCACCATTGTTCTTCTGATTAAATTTGCGCCTTAAATCATGTATCACATGACCCTATTCCTATTTTAAAAACTTAACCTTAATTCAAAATGGCGGATTTCAAGATGGCCGCCGTTAGGTATACCCTTACTATATGACTTCCCCCTAGTCCTAATATGTACCCATATATTTGTTATTCACCTTTTGTCGTTACAAGAGGTCTTACAGAGCTTTTACCTCCAACTGTATGAAGACTATTCTGTACTTCTATGTGATGTTCTAGTAGCTGTATCTCCTAAACCCCTGGAGCTTCGCAAATACAACTTCACTGAAATACTGACCACATTTAGTACTACTTTTTCATATGTGTCTCAGTCAGCAACTCGATTCACCCAAACGTAAGGTTTACTTGTCAGTTGTGAGTAAGATGGCTACCGTGGAGCACAAGGTTTTCTGCGTTCTTGAGTTCGCAAGAAGTGAGTTACAAATTGTAGAAAATTCGGTTATGTTAAGGAAGCTGTTTACGTCCCACCTCTACCAATAACTCTGGACGACCTGCGGAACCGTATCACAGCTGCCGTGCACTCAGTAACAGTAGATACACTTGCTCGTGTGTGGGACAAGTTCAGCTACCGCATAGATGTTTGCCGTGCAGCAGACGGTGGACACATTGAACATTTATAATGTATTAAAAAAAAAAAAAAAAAAAAAAAACTTTGAAACTTCCACTTTCTATTGGTATGAAGATTGTTCATTTTGGATTTGTACTTTAATAAATACACATCTTTAAAAGCGGGTCCATCACTTATAATAACGCTATATATCATCTTTATTCAATACAGACACATAGTACTATTGTATATACCTAGCATACAACTGATCACTCTGATTTTCGCTAATTATCTATAATTAAAAGCATTAAGTGCGTCTGTCCCTTAATATTGCTTATGAAAGAATTCATATTAGTGCTTACTTGAATCGGCTATCGGGAAAGTTATACACGAAAAACATGTTTATTTTGTCATTTAGGTACAGTGTGACAAATGCATGTATGTAAATATATTGCGAACATGCAATTCGCTTATGAAAAGAAAGTAAGAGATCTAATAAATAGAATTTACTTTCTAATCCAACGTCGTAGTCACGATGCATGTCAATTTATTATCAATATTTTCGAAACGTTCATGACTTTGCTCCAGAACAATCTTTCCATCAATAATTCATGCGGCTCTTTGGCAGAACAAAGGAAAATTGCCTGTCATCAGAGAATCTCATATTTCTTACATTACTTCTTCTTCTTCCTTAGGATGTCAGACTCTTGATTTGTGAGAAAATATATTTGTCATATTTTTATGTGTATTTGTGGACTGAAAGCAAGAGAAAACAAGAAGTATCTCTTGTCGCAGTTCTGTCTTTTCAAATATTTCCAATTGTCCTCGCGTCAGACAGAAAAAAATAACATTCCTCACAGAATGCAGAGGAAACCGAAGTATAAAGGAAACTGCAACTTCAACTTATAACTTCGACTGAAGTTATCGCGAATTGCATATTATTATTGCCTTCCGTAGTTCATTAATCATTGAACAAGGCAAACAAACACGAAGTGACGAGACATAATTACAGAAACATCTGCACAAGTTCTTCTTATAATACATGAAATGAATAGGATTTTTAATGTACTGATAAATAAATAACACAACATGTTTTGCTCACAAGCAGTACTTATTGCTAGCTACAAACTATGGAAATAATTTATTTTCATCAGAACTGAAATCAATAGACGGATGAGCAGATATTCATTTTCTCGTAAAAGATACATATTCCAGAGAAGTGGTACTCAGTAGTTTTCATTGACCAGTCCACATTAGCGGGTACTCAGTGTCGACCTATGAATGTATGCACATTCTGCAAAGGTTTATTTCAAAGCAAGCAATGCAAAATTTGCGATTTAGTTTGCGATAATCAGCATAGCAGTTATAATGACGGTTTGCACTTTTTGCTTTATTACTGTACGCAGAATTTTGCAAAGACTGGCACTGGCAGAACTACAATCCTAGAAAATCCGTGATGTGGTGTAGATTTTCTATATTGTGTATTGTCCCCTATGATGTCGTATCGTCCATGAAACTTAGTTCTGATGTCACTCTCAACTCTATATTTAAAAATGAATCACTGAATCAGTTTCCGTTATAAGTGAGTGAGGAATAGCCCGATCTGAGAAGAAAAGCTTTGAAATAGTATGGGATTTTTCAAACTACATATTTACATGGAACAATTTACTATGCTGTCTATGCAATTAAGACAAAATACAGAAATAGACCAGACGTTGTTCTACATCTTGCAGTTTCAACATTGGATCCACGAATCGGGAAGATTTGGGAAAATAAACAGCAGAAAATACAGCTTTCGACAGTTGACGCGATGTTCCTGGATGGGTTTTGGGCAAGAGCTTATGAACATGCCCCTTCCGTCGCTTTACCAACCTCAAATCTGGTGAATGATGGCGTGCACTGTCTACAGTGATGTCTGTAGCCGGTTTGTGATACTCCTTTGTATAGGTGGATTCTCCCTAGTGACTAGAACCCCAACTTCCCGAATTCTAGCTCGTGTTCGGCTAGTGGCGGGTCTGTTTCTGCCCCACATGAATCATCCCACGCCTCGCCCTTCCTGCTCCTTTCAACTCCCATAATATGTCATTTTTGAATACAGTGAATCCACTCTCCTTGCACAGTTTGATAATGGCACTATAAATAGTTCACGTTGGAAAGGGTAGCTATGTAACCCTCCCAATAAGCACTTATTTTCGGCGGCATTTGTCCCGATATGCACTTACTACATCTGTCACGCACAGTCAATGATCCAAGATGCCCATACGACTGGCAGCTTCCTTCTCTTGCTGCTTGGTGGTGCTATACAAGGTGTGTAATTTTGTCATCATAGATCGGAAACAATCTCTGTATTAGAATTAAACATCTAAATGGATTATAGTGCCTTTTACTTTGCAGGTCCCCAATATTTGTTCCTGTCTTTTGCTAGCATGCGTGTATCGAAAATCACTGGCACGCAAAGCATTTATATTAAAGGCGGAAGATATGGGTCGTACGTATTACGTACACTGGCCATCAACACGTTAGCTTAAAAGACTTCATTCATTTATGTTGTGGGTGGGTCCAGGTAAATGGCAACGTTGCATTTTAATTTAACATTGGGCGCATAAAGAGTGTACAGCCCAAATGGTTCGTCCGATTAAAAAAAAAAAAAAATCTTCACTTTAAATTGAAAATATATTTGGAGACGGTTTTCCCGGTTACATTTTGTTGTAAAGACTTTTGAGACATCCTATATATATACCAATGCGTACATAATTATGTGCTTATACAATATAGATATTTGTGGTTTCGTAATGTGAAGCTTCCAGCATTTAACTACGTTTCTTTTTCCTTTTTAGGTAAGGAAGTTTTACACATATACATACATAAAAGGAATGTGAAATACTTGGATAATGTTACATATCGTCTGGTTCAATGCGGAAGGGCATTAAGTTAATTTAGAAAATTTTACAAAAGAAGCAAAACAGTTTTTACAATATATTCCAGTCATTGTAATTTCTTTAGATACATTATACCTCCTTTCCTTAGTCAGAAATTTAGAGCAAAACTTCTTTGAATCAAGGACTGGAAAAATCAATAAACTATACAATTTTACACTGGTTTCATCAATATTAGATATTATTTAGCTCTTTGTTAAAGTGGCCGTTGAAATACTGACTGTTAATTCCAATCACTACAAAGGAACACTTTTAGGATAACTAGTTTTCCAAACTTTAGCAACCAAACATATGTAACAAATATATGAATGAAACTGGTTGTATGATCATTTGTGAATATACATACGTATTTTCGCTACCTTTATTCCTGAAAAATATCCAACATACTTTGATGAATGAAAAATGAAATGAAACGAATTCTTTGTTTTACATCCTACGGTTATGTTGGCTAGGCTAAAGAAGACGGTGATGATGAGAAATGAATAAAATGGTGAAATGAAGAAAGTAGGAGGAAACAGGAGATCCCCGAGAAAGCCCACGCACGCGGTGTTTGTCCATCACAAAGATCACTTGACACGAGCTGGGATCGAACCAAGGACCAAATGAACCAGAGGTAAACGATCTACCACCGTGGTCCACTTAAACGAATGATCGAAAAGAGGAAGCAAAGGTGTGTTAAACAAACATCTGTTTGTGAGGACACCCACAAGCACTAACGTGCTTTCAACTGTGTATAACTCTATATGGCATTAGGCTCTCGTATATTGCCTTTTTGTACCGTGTTCTGAATTGGATTACGTAAAAATTAGTTTAATGATAAAATTGGGGTGTGTCTAATTTACTGACCAGAACATTTTCTTGGCCACCGCCAAAACTATGAAGGCCACCAACTTGAAATTTTCACCAAATATGCCCCTCAATACCCCCAATATATCCAGCAAATTTCATTCAGATATCTCAATATTTACTATTAATCTATATCAAAAAATTGTTAAAATCTTGGTATAACTTGGCCACCGCCAAAACTATCAGGGCCACCAACTTCAAATTTTCACCAAATATGCCCCTCAACACCCCCAATATATCCACCAAATTTCATTCAGATATTTCAATATTTACTATATATCTATATTAAAATATTGTTAAAATTTTGGTATAACCTGGCCACCGCCAAAACTATAATGGTCACCAACTTCAAATTTTCACCAAATATGCCCCTCAACACCCCCAACATATCCACCAAATTTCATTCAGGTATCTCAATATTTACTATATATCAATATTAAAAAATTGTTAAAATTTTGGTATAACTTGGCCACCGCCAAAACTATGATGGCCACCAACTTCAAATTTTCACCAAATATGCCCCTCAACACCCCGAATACATCCACCAAATTTCATTCAGATATCTCAATATTTACTATATATCTATATAAAAAAAATCTTAAAATTTTGCTATAACTTGGCCACCACCAAAACTATGATGCCCACCAACTTCAAATTTTCACCAAATATGCCCCTCAACATCCCCAATATATCCACCAAATTTCATTCAGATATCTCAATATTTACTATATATCTATATCAAAAAATTGTTAAAAATTTGGTATAACTTGGCCACCGCCAAAACTATGATAGACACCAACTTCAAATTTTCACCACATACGCCCCTCAACACCCCCAATATATCCACCAAATTTCATTCAGATATCTCAATATTTACTATATATGTATATTAAAATATTGTTAAAATTTTGGTATAACTTGGCCACCGCCAAAACTATAATGGCCACCAACTTCAAATATTCACCAAATATGCCCCTCTACATCCCCAAAATATCCACCAAATTTCATTCAGATATCTCAATATTTACTATATATCTATATTTAAAAATTCTTAAAATTTTGGTATAACTTGGCCACCGCCAAAACTATGATGGCCACCACCTTCAAATTTTCATCAAATATGCCCCTCAAAACCCCCAATATATCCACCAAATTTCATTCAGATATTTCAATATTTACTATATACCTATATAAAAAATTCTTAAAATTTTGGTATAATTTGGCCAACGCCAAAACTATAATGGCCACCAACTTCAAATTTTCAGCAAATATGCCCCTCAACACCTCCAATACATCCACCAAATTTCATTGAGATATCTCAATATTTACTATATACCTATATCAAAATATTGTTAAAAGTTTGGTATAACTTGACCACCGCCAAAACTATGATGGCCACCAACTTCAAATTTTCACCAAATATGCCCCTAACACCCCCAATATATCCACCAAATTTCATTCAGATATCTCAATATTTACTATATATCTATATAAAAAAATTGTTAATATTTTGTTAAAACATGGGAACCGCCAAAACTATGATGGCCACCAACTTCAAATTTTTACCAAAATTGCCCCTCAACACCCCCAATATATCCACCAAATTTCATTCAGATATCTCAATATTTACTATATATCTATATCAAAAAAAATTTAAAATTTTGGTATAACTTTGCCACCGCCAAAACTATGATCGCCACCAACTTCAAATTTTCACCAAATATGCCCCTCAACACCCCCAATATATCCACCAAATTTCATTCAGATATTTCAATATTTACTATATATCTATATTAAAATATTGTTAAAATTTTGGTATAACTTGGCCACCGTCAAAACTATAATGGCCACCAACTTCAAATTTTCACCAAATATGCCCCTCAACACCCCCAATAACTCCAACAAATTTCATTCAGATATCTCAATATTTACTATTAATCTATATCAAAAAATTGTTAAAATCTTGGTATAACTTGGCCACCGCCAAAACTATCAGGGCCACCAACTTCAAATTTTCACCAAATATGCCCCTCAACACCCCCAATATATCCACCAAATTTCATTCAGATATTTCAATATTTACTATATATCTATATTAAAATATTGTTAAAATTTTGGTATAACCTGGCCACCGCCAAAACTATAATGGTCACCAACTTCAGATTTTCACCAAATATGCCCCTCAACACCCCCAATATATCCACCAAATTTCATTCAAGTATCTCAATATTTACTATATATCAATATTAAAAAATTGTTAAAATTTTGGTATAACTTGGCCACCGCCAAAACTATGATGGCCACCAACTTCAAATTTTCACCAAATATGCCCCTCAACACCCCGAATACATCCACCAAATTTCATTCAGATATCTCAATATTTACTATATATCTATATAAAAAAATCTTAAAATTTTGCTATAACTTGGCCACCACCAAAACTATGATGCCCACCAACTTCAAATTTTCACCAAATATGCCCCTCAACATCCCCAATATATCCACCAAATTTCATTCAGATATCTCAATATTTACTATATATCTATATCAAAAAATTGTTAAAAATTTGGTATAACTTGGCCACCGCCAAAACTATGATAGACACCAACTTCAAATTTTCACCACATACGCCCCTCAACACCCCCAATATATCCACCAAATTTCATTCAGATATCTCAATATTTACTATATATGTATATTAAAATATTGTTAAAATTTTGGTATAACTTGGCCACCGCCAAAACTATAATGGCCACCAACTTCAAATATTCACCAAATATGCCCCTCTACATCCCCAAAATATCCACCAAATTTCATTCAGATATCTCAATATTTACTATATATCTATATTTAAAAATTCTTAAAATTTTGGTATAACTTGGCCACCGCCAAAACTATGATGGCCACCACCTTCAAATTTTCATCAAATATGCCCCTCAAAACCCCCAATATATCCACCAAATTTCATTCAGATATTTCAATATTTACTATATACCTATATAAAAAATTCTTAAAATTTTGGTATAATTTGGCCAACGCCAAAACTATAATGGCCACCAACTTCAAATTTTCAGCAAATATGCCCCTCAACACCTCCAATACATCCACCAAATTTCATTGAGATATCTCAATATTTACTATATACCTATATCAAAATATTGTTAAAAGTTTGGTATAACTTGACCACCGCCAAAACTATGATGGCCACCAACTTCAAATTTTCACCAAATATGCCCCTAACACCCCCAATATATCCACCAAATTTCATTCAGATATCTCAATATTTACTATATATCTATATAAAAAAATTGTTAATATTTTGTTAAAACATGGGAACCGCCAAAACTATGATGGCCACCAACTTCAAATTTTTACCAAAATTGCCCCTCAACACCCCCAATATATCCACCAAATTTCATTCAGATATCTCAATATTTACTATATATCTATATCAAAAAAAATTTAAAATTTTGGTATAACTTTGCCACCGCCAAAACTATGATCGCCACCAACTTCAAATTTTCACCAAATATGCCCCTCAACACCCCCAATATATCCACCAAATTTCATTCAGATATTTCAATATTTACTATATATCTATATTAAAATATTGTTAAAATTTTGGTATAACTTGGCCACCGTCAAAACTATAATGGCCACCAACTTCAAATTTTCACCAAATATGCCCCTCAACACCCCCAATAACTCCAACAAATTTCATTCAGATATCTCAATATTTACTATTAATCTATATCAAAAAATTGTTAAAATCTTGGTATAACTTGGCCACCGCCAAAACTATCAGGGCCACCAACTTCAAATTTTCACCAAATATGCCCCTCAACACCCAGAATATATCCACCAAATTTCATTCAGATATTTCAATATTTACTATATATCTATATTAAAATATTGTTAAAATTTTGGTATAACCTGGCCACCGCCAAAACTATAATGGTCACCAACTTCAAATTTTCACCAAATATGCCCCTCAACACCCCCAATATATCCACCAAATTTCATTCAGGTATCTTAATATTTACTATATATCAATATTAAAAAATTGTTAAAATTTTGGTATAACTTGGCCACCGCCAAAACTATGATGGCCACCAACTTCAAATTTTCACCAAATATGCCCCTCAACACCCCGAATACATCCACCAAATTTCATTCAGATATCTCAATATTTACTATATATCTATATAAAAAAATCTTAAAATTTTGCTATAACTTGGCCACCACAAAAACTATGATGCCCACCAACTTCAAATTTTCACCAAATATGCCCCTCAACATCCCCAATATATCCACCAAATTTCATTCAGATATCTCAATATTTACTATATATCTATATCAAAAAATTGTTAAAAATTTGGTATAACTTGGCCACCGCCAAAACTATGATAGACACCAACTTCAAATTTTCACCACATACGCCCCTTAACACCCCCAATATATCCACCAAATTTCATTCAGATATCTCAATATTTACTATATATGTATATTAAAATATTGTTAAAATTTTGGTATAACTTGGCCACCGCCAAAACTATAATGGCCACCAACTTCAAATATTCACCAAATATGCCCCTCTACATCCCCAAAATATCCACCAAATTTCATTCAGATATCTCAATATTTACTATATATCTATATTTAAAAATTCTTAAAATTTTGGTATAACTTGGCCACCGCCAAAACTGTGATGGCCACCACCTTCAAATTTTCATCAAATATGCCCCTCAAAACTCCCAATATATCCACCAAATTTCATTCAGATATTTCAATATTTACTATATACCTATATAAAAAATTCTTAAAATTTTGGTATAATTTGGCCAACGCCAAAACTATAATGGCCACCAACTTCAAATTTTCAGCAAATATGCCCCTCAACACCTCCAATACATCCACCAAATTTCATTGAGATATCTCAATATTTACTATATACCTATATCAAAATATTGTTAAAAGTTTGGTATAACTTGACCACCGCCAAAACTATGATGGCCACCAACTTCAAATTTTCACCAAATATGTCCCTAACACCCCCAATATATCCACCAAATTTCATTGAGATATCTCAATATTTACTATATATCTATATAAAAAAATTGTTAATATATTGTTAAAACATGGGAACCGCCAAAACTATGATGGCCACCAACTTCAAATTTTTACCAAAATTGCCCCTCAACACCCCCAATATATCCACCAAATTTCATTCAGATATCTCAATATTTACTATATATCTATATCAAAAAAATTTAAAATTTTGGTATAACTTTGCCACCGCCAAAACTATGATCGCCACCAACTTCAAATTTTCACCAAATATGCCCCTCAACACCCCCAATATATCCACCAAATTTCATTCAGATATTTCAATATTTACTATATATCTATATTAAAATATTGTTAAAATTTTGGTATAACTTGGCCACCGTCAAAACTATAATGGCCACCAACTTCAAATTTTCACCAAATATGCCCCTCAACACCCCCAATAACTCCAACAAATTTCATTCAGATATCTCATTATTTACTATATATCTATATTAAAAAATTGTTAAAAATTTGGTTTAACTTGGCCACCATCAAAACTATGACAGACACCAACTTCAAATTTTCACCAAATATGCCCCTCAAAACCCCCAATATATCCACCAAATTTCATTCAGATATCTCAATATTTACTATATATCTATATTAAAATATAGTTAAAATTTTGGTATAACTTGGCCACCGCCAAAACTATAATGGCCACCAACTTCAAATTTTCACCAAATATGCCCCTCGACATTCCCAATATATCCACCAAATTTCATTCAGATATCTCAATATTTACTATATATCCATATTTAAAAATTGTTAAAATTTTGGTATAACTTGGCCACCGCCAAAACTATGACGGCCACCAACTTCAAATTTTCACCAAAAATACCCCTAAACACTCCCAATAACTCCAACAAATTTCATTCAGATATCTCAATATTTACTATATATCTATATCAAAAAATTCTTAAAATTTTGGTATAACTTGGCCACCGTCAAGAATATGAGGTCCAGCAACTTCAAATTTTCACCAAATATGCCCCTCAAAACCCCAATATATCCAGAAAATTTCATTCAGATATCTCAATATTTACTATATGTTTATATGAAAAAAATCTTAAAATTTTGGTATAACTTGGCCACCGTCAAAACTATGAGGTCCACCAACTTCAAATTTTAACCAAATATGCCTTTCAGTACCCCCAATTTATCCAGCAAATTTCATTCAGATATCTCAATATTTACTATATATCTATATCAAAAATTGTTAAAATTTTGGTATAACTTGGCCACCGCCAAAACTATGAAATCCACCAACTTCAAATTTTCAGCAAATATGCCGCTCAGCACCCCCAATATATCCACCAAATTTCATTCAGTTATCTAAATATCTACTATATATCTATATCAAAAAATTGTTAAAATTTTGGTATAACTTGGCCACCACCAAAACTATGATGGACACCAACTTCAAATTTTCAGCAAATATGCCCCTCAACACCCCAATATATCCACCAAACTTCATTCAGATATCTGAATATTTACTATATATTTATATAAAAAATTGTTAAAATTTTGGTATAACTTGGCCACCGCCTAAACTATGACGGCCACCAACTTCAAATTTTCACCAAATATGCCCCTCAACACCGCTAATATATCCACCAAATTTCATTCAGATATCTCAATATTTACTATATATCTATATTTAAAAATTGTTAAAATTTTTGTATAACTTGGCCACCGCCAAACCTATGAGGTCCAACAACTTGAAATTTTCACCAAATATGCCCCTCAACACCCCCAATATATCCACCAAATTTCATTCAGATATCTCAATATTTACTATTTATCTATATCAATTTTTGTTTAAAATTTTGGTATAACATGGCCACTGCCAAAGCTATGATGGCAACCAACTTCAAATTTTCACCAAAAATGCCCCTAAACACTCCCAATAACTCCACCAAATTTCATTCAGATATCTCAGTATTTACTATATATCTATATCAAAAAATTCTTAAAATTTGGTATAACTTGGCCACCGTCAAAAATATGAGGTCCAGCAACTTCAAATTTTCACCAAATATGCCTTTCAAAACCCCAATATATCCAGAAAATTTCATTCAAATATCTCAATATTTACTATATATATATATGAAAAAATTCTTAAAATTTTGGTATAACTTGGCCACCGTCAAAACTATGAGGTCCACCAACTTCAAATTTTAACCAAATATGCCCCTCAGCACCCCCAATACATCCACCAAATTTCATTCAGATATTTCAATATTTACTATATACCTATATAAAAAATTCTTAAAATTTTGATATAATTTGGCCACCGCAAAAACTATGATGGCCACCAACTTCAAATTTTCACCAAATATGCCCCTAACACCCCCAATATATCCACCAAATTTCATTGAGATATCTCAATATTTACTATATATCTATATAAAAAAATTGTTAATATTTTGTTAAAACATGACCACCGCCAAAACTATGATGGCCACCAACTTCAAATTTTTACCAAAATTGCCCCTCAACACCCCCAATATATCCACCAAATTTCATTCAGATATCTCAATATTTACTATATATCTATATCAAAAAAAATTTAAAATTTTGGTATAACTTTGCCACCGCGAAAACTATGATCGCCACCAACTTCAAATTTTCACCAAATATGCCCCTCAACACTCCCAATATATCCACCAAATTTCATTCAGATATCTCAATATTTACTATATATCTATGTTTAAAAATTCTTAAAATTTTGGTATAATTTGGCCACCACCAAAACTGTGATGGCCACCAACTTCAAATTTTCACCACATATGCCCCTCAACACCCCCAATATATCCACCAAACTTCATTCAGATATCTCAATATTTACTATATATCTATATTAAAAAATTGTTAAAAATTTGGTATAACTTGGCCACCGCCACAACTATGACAGAAACCAACTTTAAATTTCCACCAAATATGCCCCTCAACACCCCCAATATATCCACCAAATTTCATTCAGATATCTCAATATTTACTATATATCTATATTAAAATATTGTTAAAATTTTGGTATAACTTGGCCACCGCCAAAACTATAATGGCCACCAACTTCAAATATTCACCAAATATGCCCCTCAACATCCCCAAAATATCCACCAAATTTCATTCAGATATCTCAATATTTACTATATATCTATATTTAAAAATTGTTAAAATTTTGGTATAACTTGGCCACCGCCAAAACTATGATGGCCACCACCTTCAAATTTTCATCAAATATGCCCCTCAAAACCCCCAATATATCCACCAAATTTCATTCAGATATTTCAATATTTACTATATACCTATATAAAAAATTCTTAAAATTTTGGTATAATTTGGCCAACGCCAAAACTATAATGGCCACCAACTTCAAATTTTCACCAAATATGCCCCTCAACACCCCCAATACATCCACCAAATTTCATTGAGATATCTCAATATTTACTATATACCTATATCAAAATATTGTGAAAAGTTTGGTATAACTTGACCACCGCCAAAACTATGATGGCCACCAACTTGAAATATCCAGCAAATATGCCAATCAACACCACCATATATCCACCAAGTTTCATTAAGATATCTCAATATTTACTATATATCTGTATCAGAAAATTGTTAAAATTTTGGTATAACTTGGCCACCACCAAAACTATGATGGCCACCAACTTCAAATTTTCATTAAATATGCCCCTCAACTCTCCCAACTTATCCAGCAAATTTCTTTCAGATATCTCAATATTTACTATTAATCTATATCAAAAAATTGTTAAAATTTTGGTTTAACTTGGCCACCGCCAAAACTATCAGGGCCACCAACTTCAAATTTTCACCAAATATGTCCCTCAACACCCCCAATATATCCACCAAATTTCATTCAGATATTTCAATATTTACTATATATCTATATTAAAATATTGTTAAAATTTTGGTATAACTTGGCCACCGTCAAAACTATAATGGCCACCAACTTCAAATTTTCACCAAATATGCCCCTCAACACCCCCAATAACTCCAACAAATTTCATTCAGATATCTCATTATTTACTATATATCTATATTAAAAATTGTTAAAAATTTGGTATAACTTGGCCACCATCAAAACTATGACAGACACCAACTTCAAATTTTCACCAAATATGCCCCTCAAAACCCCCAATATATCCACCAAATTTCATTCAGATATCTCAATATTTACTATATATCTATATTAAAATATTGTTAAAATTTTGGTATAACTTGGCCACCGCCAAAACTATAATGGCCACCAACTTCAAATTTTTACCAAATATGCCCCTCGACATCCCCAATATATCCACCAAATTTCATTCAGATATCTCAATATTTACTATATATCCATATTTAAAAATTGTTAAAATTTTGGTATAACTTGGCCACCGCCAAAACTATGACGGCCACCAACTTCAAATTTTCACCAAAAATACCCCTAAACACTCCCAATAACTCCAACAAATTTCATTCAGATATCTCAATATTTACTATATATCTATATCAAAAAATTCTTAAAATTTTGGTATAACTTGGCCACCGTCAAGAATATGAGGTCCAGCAACTTCAAATTTTCACCAAATATGCCCCTCAAAACCCCAATATATCCAGAAAATTTCATTCAGATATCTCAATATTTACTATATGTTTATATGAAAAAATTCTTAAAATTTTGGTATAACTTGGCCACCGTCAAAACTATGAGGTCCACCAACTTCAAATTTTAACCAAGTATGCCTTTCATTACCCCCAATTTATCCAGCAAATTTCATTCAGATATCTCAATATTTACTATATATCTATATCAAAAATTGTTAAAATTTTGGTATAACTTGGCCACCGCCAAAACTATGAAATCCACCAACTTCAAATTTTCAGCAAATATGCCGCTCAGCACCCCAAATATATCCACCAAATTTCATTCAGTTATCTAAATATCTACTATATATCTATATCAAAAAATTGTTAAAATTTTGGTATAACTTGGCCACCGCTTAAACTATAATGGCCACCAACTTCAAATTTTCACCAAATATGCCCCTCAACACCCCCAATATATCCACCAAATTTCATTCAGATATCTCAATATTTACTATATATCTATATTATAAAAATTGTTAAAATTTTGGTATAACTTGGCCACCGCCAAAACTATGATGGCCACCAACTTCAAATTTTCACCAAAATTTCTCCTCAAAACCCCCAATATATCGGTGCAGAATTTGAGTAGAATTTGAGCTCTCAGAAAAAACAACTCCCAGAATTTGAGCTCTCAATTTTAGTGATCTAAGTCCACTTAAAACTTGCGCCACTAGCAGATCAAATTCTGAAACTCGGTGTAGAATTTGAGAAGAATTTGAGCTCTCAGAAAAACCAACTCCCAGAATTTGAGCTTTCAATTTAAAGGCTCTAAGTCCATTTGAAAGGTGGTCCTGCCAACTTCACGCTGCAGGACCACCAAAAGATCCACCAATCAAGATAATGAATCATAGATTATCTTAGAAAGCACTGTTTCCTTCAACATTTCTTCTGCACACACATTAGGGTCTAGTAAAACAATCATATCTGGGACTCATGTTTTACCATCTGAATATTTGGAAGTAATGGTAGCCTACAGTAACTAAAGGTTCAATAATTCGAGATAAACAAAGAAAAAGAGGCAAATATAATCTTAAAATATAGTTTATAATGTGGATTTCTTGTTGTGTTTCATGTTTTTGTTCCCCTTTACCATCCGTCTTATCGTTTCCTTTTCTAGACCTATTGTAACCCCTAACATTTTCAATCGCATCACTAAGACTAATGTATAAGAAATAAGACAGAAAAAATTATGCCAGTGAAGATAGAATATTTGTATGCTGCGACCGAATTAAGTCAGAGTGTACATATAAAACTACGGTATATAGTATAAGAGTGTACTAAATTTCTGAAATGTTTTCGTAGCCATATTTCACAATTGTATAATTTATTATTAGTCGATATGAGTTTACAAGAAATTTCAAGAACTGGATAAAAGCCTTGTTTGCTGCTTGTAGTATAAATAAATGGCGTAGAATCTAAATTGTAGTAGTATTACAATCATTTTGTACTTTAAATATATAGCTTGACAGCTACCTATTTGAAGTTGCCGTATTACAATATTTGTACACAATAATGTGCTGAAGCGGTGACGATATGTGCATATTTTTGTAAGTTTCGAAGTATGTTTAAAACATATTCTTCATGCATTCAAAAGATTAAAATAACTGCTCACGTTTAGTTTCAAACACTGTTTACAAATCCTCAAGGAAGTATTTTAATTGGGCAGAACCTCTCATACAAATTTCGAGGTAACTGCACATATAGTAATCCAGGCTTTTAGGAATTTTAAGTTTACTGGGTAAGAAGAAGTAAATTCCTGGTTTCCAAAAATGTGTTCCACTTGACTACAACAAAATGAAGTGGTTTGGAAACAAAGTGTTTTTTTTTCTTAAAGCTTATATTCTACTCAAATTCTGGAACGAGTTTCTGAATTTGAGCTTTTGATAGTCCTGGTACGATGCGTTCAAAATTGAATCGATGAGTAGAAAAACGAGAACATTCCAAAAATAAAGGATAACATTCCATGATAACAATTTCTCTATAACTAAATATCCAATCCCATTACGTTTTTGGATTTTTGCGAAATGAAAGGTTTTAACATACGCTACAAATCACCCATACAGATTTTTTGTACGTAAACAATGGTATTTCCGGTAAGCAGTTTTACTTTTCGTTTTTCAAAAGTAACGTGTTGGGGAATATTCTCCTTTTTCTACTCACTGATTCAATTGCATCTTTTAAGTGGACTTAGACCCTTTAAATTGAAAGCTCAAGTTCCGGGTCTTTTTTTAAAGCTCAAATTCTACTGAATATCTGGAAGGAGTTTGAGAATTTGAGCTTTCGGTGGTCCTGCAGCGTGAAGTTGGCAGGACCACCTTAAAAATGGACATAGAGCCTTTAAATTGAGAGCTCAAATTCTGGGAGTTGGTTTTTTTTGAGAGCTCAAATTCTACTAAATGTATGGACATAGTTTCAGAATTTGAGTTTTCGGTGGTCATGCAGCGTGAAGTTGGCAGGACCACCTTTCAAATGGACTTAGAGCCTTTAAATTGAAAGCTCAAATTGTGGGAGTTGGTTTTTCTGAGAGCTCAAATTCTGCACCGAGTTTCAGAATTTGAGCTGTTAGTGGCGCAAGTTTTAAGTGGACTTACACCTTTCAAATTGAAAGCTCAAACTCCGGGAGTTGGTTTTTTTGAAAGCTCAAATTCTACTGAATATCTGGACAGAGTTTCAGAATTTGAGTTTTCGGTGGTCCTGCAGCGTGAAGTTGGCAGGACCACCTTTCAAATGGACTTAGAGCCTTTAAATTGAAAGCTCAAATTATGGGAGTTGGTTTTTCTGAGAGCTCAAATTCTACTCAAATTCTGCACCGAGTTTCAGAATTTGAGCTGTTAGTGGTCCTGCCAACTTCACGCACCTTGTCTGTGTATGCCAACATAAATTAAATTCATTAACTGCGCATTTTGTGTCTCGCTTATGTTTGGGCAGCTTCACATCTCTAAAAATCTAAAGTTCGGTTCCCAATCAAAACCCTTTCTTTTTAACAGTATTTTAGTCAAAAACTAATTTTTTTTTATACTCATTGTTTATTCTATAATATAAAATATTCTCTTCTCTCTTTTTTTATTTCAAAATACTAACGAAAAAATTACTGCTAATCGTTACTGCATCTTTAGTGCTTCTAGAAAACATATAGTTCAGTTAGTGTTTCACTATTAATGTAGTTATGGCCAATTACATGTTATGAAACTCTCATAAGATATACATGAGGAATTATTCATTGCCTCAAATTCCAGCAAAATTCAAAAGCACTGATAATCTCTTCTAGTGCAATCGTTAGTGCATTGTTAGTGCTTCTTAGTGCACCAACATCTAACTTTAATGCTTCATTAGTGTAGGTTCTACGAATAAAAGAAACATTGGGAGTAAGCGTGAACTTTGCCACCGCACTTCAAGCACTGACAAAAAGAAATAGTGAAATTCGTTAGTACATCGTTAGTGCTTCTAGAAAACACTAATAGTTTGGTTATTGCTTTAGTACTAGTGAGGTTATGGCCAATTACACGTCACGAAACTCCAATAAGAAATACATGGGGATTTTTTTATTGCGTCAATTTTCCGTCAGATTCAAAAGCACTAATGATCTCTTCTAGTCCAATCATCAGTGCTTCTTGGAGCACAAACACCCAACATTAGTATTTCAATAGGTTGGACGCCAGAAGCGAAAAAACATTAGCTTCCCAAGAAAGCACTAACGATGAAACCTAGTGCAATCGATAGTGCATCGTTTGTACTTATAGAAAACACTATTAGTTTCGTTAGTGCTTCAATATTAGTTTAGATATGCCTAATTGTATGTAAGAAAAACAGGGGAATATTTCATTGGGTCAAGTTCTCGTGAAATTCAAAAGCACTAATGATCTATTCTAGTGCAAACGTTAGTGCTTCGCTAGTGCTTGCTAGTGCACCAACTCTGAACATTAGAGTTTCTCATCTTGAATGTTTTTGTGGGGAGGAGCTAGCATTGCTAGAGCTTTATAAAACACTAAGAATTGTCGTTAGTGCTTTAATGAATAATGCTGACAGGACTAAATTTAAATTTATGGAATTTTACACTAATTGTCCAACAAAGGTGTGATAACTGCCAATGGTTAGTGCACTGTTAGTGCTCCACAAAACGCTAATCTCTAACGTCTGTGCCATCACGGTTTAAGAGTTATTAGATCTAATAAATAACTTGGGCGGGGTTAACTCCAGGTTTTTCAACTTTTACACAATTATTGTAAAATTTGATAAATTTTAATTGAGTTCCGTCCGAGTTATTCACTAATACATCTTAAACTATGATAGCACTATCGTGACTGCTTAGTATTTTTAGAACACTAAAAAAAGCACAAACCTTTAGCGATTACCCTACTTTTTGATGGACAATTATTGTAAAAATCGATAAATTTAAATTTATCCTAATTAATAACTCCTAAATTATGATAGCACTAACATTAGTGCTTAGTTTATGGAACACTAACCGCGGGTATTGTCTTATTCTGCCTGTCAATTAGTGTAAAATTGTATAAAAATTGAATGATTTGAAGCCCGTGTTGTTCATTAATAACTCCTAAACTATGGTAGCAGTAACGTTAATGCTTAATGTCATTTGCAGCGCTAACAGTGCACTAACCTTTGGCGTTTATTGCACCTTTGTTCGACAATCATTGTAAAATTCAATCATATTAAATTTAGTCCTTCAGGAGCGAGGCTATATGAGATGTGGACCTACTGATTAACGTGGAATCAGAACCACATGAGCTCCCTCCGGGAATTTAACCCGGGTCTCCCACGCCAAAGGCGCGTACGCTAACCGCTTAGCCACGAAGGAGTTTAGGGCTAAAAAAGTTGACGCTAAATATTGTTAAATTGGCTTCAGCTCACCAAGCTCTAAGTAACCATTAATAAAGAGAGGGAATATTAATATTCCAAAAAATAATCTTACTGTAATTTGTTATATCTTTAGTTCGTACGAGCTCGTAATTTTACAGAAAATAAGTCAACAGCGTCGAATTTTTGACACAGTGAACAGCCAGTGCTGATTTTTTATTTCTTTTATTTCTATTATTATTTCTTTTCGTTAAGAAAAGTCATCTACAGGCAATAATGCAAATTATATGATATACTTTTAAACATGGTAATTCTTCTACTGGTTCTATCAGAACAGAGGTTAATTGTTCATGCTATTGCATTACAGTGGACTTTATGTTCCTACAGGTTTTTAAGAAGAAATTTGCGACTGTCCATCTGTTTTTTTGCGATAAGGTGACTAAACTATTTGCTTTTCTTACAAAAATGTTATATATATTTTTGCTTCGTCCAATTCTTATATTGAACCTTGTGCCTTGGTAGATTGGGTTAAGATGATAGGGGGCGTTCAGAACAATCGCATTCACCCAAAGGGGCGCTACACTCGAAAAGGTTGAAAACCACTGCTCTAACGAATGAAATATTTTTTCTTAGTACTTGAAGTAGGGGCGGTCAGCGTGTAATTACTCTCTATTATTGCTTTGGTTCTAGAGTGCTATACTGATGAAGTACAGTGAAACCTGTCTTCAGCGGAATCGAGCGGGACTCGCAGAAATTTCGGTTAAAGACAGGTTTCCGCTTAATGGAGATAGACCTTTCCTTTAAAAAATATATATATGCTTATAACGGACATAATGAGAAAATATATTGATGTACGGAACTTGTTCAACTACAGTACTTTTTCCTTCTACGGATTAATACCCCCCAAAAAACTTAAAATAAACACAAAATATGCTGTGCACATTTTCCTTTATTTTTCCCAATAGTCAAGCAGGATTTTTTGCATACATTGCTACTACTTGGCTGCGGTATACTTCAGGGCACAGAAAAGCTTTCTCTGGAATTTTGAAAGTCCTCTGAGCTCTTTCCTCCTTGTTTTCACGACACGTGATGGAGATATATAACTTCTGCTTTACCTCAATTCCTTTTTTCCAGAACTTTGTTTTGTCAGTTTTCTTCTCATTTTTGTTGGCTGTCGCTAGTTGCTACACAAGCGGAACAGAAGCACGCCTACAAAGAAGACTGACAGCTGACATGCTACATAGGACTAGCGAAAAATTGTGGGAGCTGAATATGAGTAGTGATTGACGAAGGTCAACACTACCCATAAAGATTTAACAAAGAACGAAGTATTTATCGCAGACAGTATATGTTTACCCTCTCACAGGATGGTTAAAAATTTTCTAAACGATGTAGTCTGAAACTCAGAATTTTCCGTTAAAGGTTTATTTTGCTTTCCGTTGTCCGCATAACACAGTTTCCGCTTAATGAAGGGACTTTTACATGTCTTTTACTCCAAAATCCATGGGACCATGAAATATTTCCCTTTAAGACAGTTTTCCGTTTAATAAAGGGTCCGTTGAAGGCAGGTTTTACTGTACTAGAGGTTGGTGCACTAAGAAGCATTAACGACGCTCTAAAGCATGGCACTATTCTTTCGTTAATGCTTGAAGTGGGAGCAGCGTGAACTTGGCCCCTAAATGTTTTTTACTTGTAGCACCGACACTAATGAAGAACTAACGTTAAGTGTTGGTGCACTAAGAAGCACTAATTATTCACTAACGAAATGCACTAGAAGAAATCAATAGTGCTTTTGAATTTGGCGGGAATTTGACGCAACGAGAAATTCCCCATGTATTTCTTTGGGAATTTCGTGATATAATTTTTCCATATCTAGACTAATGATGAAGCACTAACGAAACTATTAGTGTTCTCTAGAAGCACGAATGATGCTCTAATGAATAACACTTTTTTGTTAGTGCTTAAAGTGGGGGTCAGCGTGTAATTACTCTCTATTATTGTTTTGGCTTTAGAGCATACTAACGAAGCACTAGTGTTAGAGGTTGGTACACAAAGAAGCACTATCGATTGCATTAAAGTGATCATTAGTGCTTTTGAATTTGGCGGGAATTTGACGCAATGACAAATTCCCCATGTGTTTCTTATGGGAGTTTAGTGACATGTAACAGGCCATATCTTAATTAAAAATGAATCACTAACGAAACTATTAAGGTTTTCTAGAGGCACTAACGATGCACTAACGAATACCACTTTTTTCTAGAGTCTACACTGATCCACTAACATTAGGGTTTGTTGCATTAAGAAGCACTAACAAATGGCACTAATTTTTTAGTGCTTGAAGTGGGAGGCAGCGTAAACTTGGCCTACAAAGGTTTATTTACTTGTAGCGTCTACACTAATCAAGCACTAGCGTTTGAGCTTGTACACTAAGAAACACTAACGATGCACTAACGAATGACACTAATTTTATCGTTAGTGCGTCATGTGGGGGCCAAGTTCAGGCACCTCACCGTTTATATTAGTTGCCCTTACATAGAAATACATAAAGTTTCTAACAAATCATAATAAACTTATTCTAACAATACCTTAGTGTAACAATTAAATATATAATTCATATAACGATATAAAATCTAACAATATAAATTTTAAGATATTTAAATTCAATTATCATAACAATAATATATTCTAATAATTATTCAAATATTTGAAACTTTCTATGGTTAGAATGAGGTACTTATCATTTGTTGCAAACTATAAGGTTTGTATAAATGCAGTCAGGTAATAAACAAAGAAACATGCTTATTAAGATTTACCATTTTTTAAATAAAATAATTGTTTACAACGGTACGATAATATCTGTCACAGAACCGAGATCTGAAATTGTAGCATTTTCCAATAACGCTTACTTACTAGAGTAGGGTTGCCATATTTCAATTGAAAAATGAAACGGTTGTTTTTTAGTGAAAGATTTAATCTTAGGGTACGGTTATGCTGAAATTTTCCTTTTTAATCCTTTGTTTTTGGTTTCCTATCAGGAATCTTTCTTCATAGGACATCAAGTTTACGCCAAGTTTAGCGATCAGTTTTTCTCACTCATGGCAAATCATGGCTGCCAGCGAAAACCTTCCAAGAGTTTCTGCAGATCAGGCATCAACGGGATATTTGAAAACTTTTATGCTGCTTATTCCTTATTGTGCGATAATATTATGAATCAAACATGTTATTATGGTCTTCACATCATTCATTTTCAGAGCACAACTCTGAAATTTAGTTTAGAAGTGAAGAAATTACAGCAGCGAATGCCCTGAACAATAACTTGAAGTAAAGATAACATCGCTGAGCTACTATGTGTGAGAATGAATAGCCAATCAGCGGGCTGTGCACTTGATCTTCCACTGCAAAACACAAACATTTTTTCTTGAAAGAGGAAAGAAGTTATGAAACTTCACTCGGAATCTATATAACGAAGTTTTATTTTAACAGTGTGTTCGTTTTGCTTTTACTGTCTCGTTTAAGGAGGAAAAGGGAAGAATGAAAAATTAAATTTTTGGTATAAAAGTACCCTAATAAAACTCTTATTTACCAAAAACTAAAATAATAATGTTGCATTTCACAGAATACTCCACTTCTAGGAAGAATAAAATTCTCACTCGTAAGTACACATTCACAGAATCCACTACACGTCGTGGTTTAATTTTGACAGATTTGAAGTTCAACTTCCAGCAGTTTCAACGTCATTTTACCCCTTTCTTTATTAAATCATGGATTGTCGCAAGTTTCATTTGAAACAAGAACTGAGAGCAGAAATAATACTTTTCTTAAGTAATTCATTTGTCACATAATTTCGGGAAATACCAAAGCTTGTCCGAGAGGTCGGAAGAGTAAGTTGGATTTAGAGAGACTGCCGGCTATTTCGGGAGAGATGACAAGCCTACTATTAACATCAGTTTTACAATTTACCGTTGAAGTTACTTCTCTCGTTTGTACACTGAATATACAGTAAAGAAACTTTCAACTGCAACATAGTATTGCAAAAGGCAAAGACATACTAAACTAGCCTCTTCGGTTTACTGCAATTCTTCTTTAGCAGTACTGCAATTCTCCGCGGTGGCTCAGTGGTAAAGCGTTCACCTCCGGTGCTTGGGGTTCCTGGTTCGATCCCAGCTCGCGCCGTGTGGACTTTGTGGTGGACAAACACTGTGCTCGTGGGTTTTCTCGAGGTTCTCCCCTTCCTCCCACTTTCTTCATTTCACTCATGTCTCATTATCACCGTCTCCTTTAGCCTACCCGGCATAACCGTGGATTTTTACTTAAGGATTTTTTTCATTTCATTTTTCACATTTACAACATATACATTCAAAACAATTTATACAATAATGTAAAACAATATTCCTATATTCATAGAAATAATGTAATTAAATTATCCATTTAAACGTAATTTAATTGATAATTTATTAAATTGTAAATTGGAAAAAGAAATTCTTCATTTCTCTGAATAATAAAAATCAAAATTTCCTTTTCTATAAAAAAAAATCGAGGAATTGCTGAATTAATTTTGTCTCTTACTGCTAAGAAACATTTTTTCACGTTTCAATGCTGAACATGAAAATCATCTACCAGTCGGAGACATTAAAAAACGTGGTGAACAAAATCGATAAAAAATAACCGGTAAAACACACTGGTATATGGTAAATATTATGATAAATGAAAAAAGTTAGAGAATATATTGGGGTTATTGAGTGATACATTTTCGCCAAATTCCAAAATGCAGACCATTAGAGTTTCGACTGAATCAAAATTTTAACCGGATTCTGATATACATACCGTAAATATTAGGATAATTCACTGAAAGTTAGGGGATATATTCGCAGTACTCAGATATATAATTTTTTTGATATAGGTATATAGTAAATATTGAGATATCTCAATGAAAGTTGGTGGATATATTGGGGGTGACCATTAATCTATTTGGGGAAATTTTCAAGTTGGTGGCCCTCACAGTTTTGGCGGTGGCCAAGTTATACCAAAATTTCAACATTTTTTATATAGATATATAGTAAATATTTAGGTATCTCAATGAAACTTGGTGGATATATTGGTGGTGTAAAGATATATATTAGGTGATAAATTAAAGTTGGTGGCCCTTATAGTTTTGGCGGTGGCCAAGTTACATCAAAATTTTATTTCTTTAAATATAAATATATAGTAAATACTGAAATATCTCAATAAAATACGGTGGATATATTGGTGGTGTAGAGGTATATATTTGGTGAAAATTTCAAATTGGTGGCCCTCATAGTTAAGGCGGTGGCCAAGTTAAACCCAAACTTATTTTTTTTATATAGATATAAGTAAATAATTAGATATCTCAATGAAAATTTCAAGTTGGTGGCCCTCATAGTTTTAGCGGTGGCCAACTAATACCAAAATTTTAACAATATATTAATATAGATATATAGTAAATATTGAGATATCTGAACGAAACTTAGTGGATGTATTGGCGGTGTAAAGATATATATTTGGTGAAAATTTCAAGTTGGTGGCTTTCACAGTTTTGGCGGTGGCCAAGTTATTCCAAAATTTTAACAATTTTTAAATATAGATATATAGTAAATATTGAGATATCTGAATGAAGTTTGGTGGATATATTGGGGGTGTTGAGGGGCATATTTGGTGAAAATTTGAAGTTGGTGGCCATCATAGTTTTGGTGGTGGCCAAGTTATACTAAAATTTTAAGAATTTTTTGATATAGATATATAGTAAATATTGAGATATCTGAATGAAATTTGGTGGATGTATTGGGGGTGTTGAGGGGCATATTTGGTGAAAATTTGAAGTTGGTGGCCCTCACAGTTTTGGTGGTGGCCAAGTTATACCAAATATTAAACAATTTTTAAATATAGATATGTAGTAAATATTAAGATACCTGAATGAAATTTCGTGGATGTATTGGGGGTGTTGAGGAGCATGTTTGGTGAAAATTTGAAGTTGGTGTCTATCATAGTTTTGGGGGTGGCCAAGTTAAACCAAAATTTTAACAATTTTTTGATATAGGTGTATAGTAAATATTGAGATATCTGAATGAAGTTTGGTGGATATATTGGGGGTGTTGGGGGGATATTTGGTGAAAATTTGAAGTTGGTGGCCATTATAGTTTTGGCGGTGGCCAAGTTATACCAAAATTTTAACAATATTTTAATATAGATATATAGTAAATATTGAGATATCTGAATGAAATTTGGTGGATATATTGTCGGTGTTGAGGGGCATATTTGGTGAAAATTTGAAGTTGGTGTCTATCATAGTTCTGGCGGTGGCCAAGTTATACCAAAATTTTAACAATTTTTTAATATAGATATATAGTAAATATTGAGATATCTGAATGAAGTTTGGTGGATATATTGGGGGTGTTGAGGGGCATATTTGGTGAAAATTTGAAGTTGGTGGCCATCATAGTTTTGGTGGTGGCCAAGTTATATTAAAATTTTAAGAATTTTTTGATATAGATATATAGTAAATATTGAGATATCTGAATGAAACTTGGTGGATATATTGGGGGTGTTGAGGGGCATATTTGGTAAAAATTTCAAGTTGGTGGCCCTCATAGTTTTGGTGGTGGCCAAGTTATACCAAATATTAAACAATTTTTTAATATAGATATGTAGTAAATATTAAGATACCTGAATGAAATTTCGTGGATATATTGGGGGTGTTGAGGGGCATATTTCGTGAAAATTTGAAGTTGGTGGCCATCATAGTTTTGGCGGTGGCCAAGTTATACCAAACTTTTAACAACTTTTTAATATAGATATATAGTAAATATTGAGATATCTGAATGAAATTTGGTGGATATATTGGGGGTGTTGAGGGGCATATTTGGTGAAAATTTGAATTTGGTGTCCATTATAGTTTTGGTGGTGGCCAAGTTATACCAAAATTTTAACAATATTTTAATGTAGATATATAGTAAATATTGAGATATATGAATGAAATTTGGTGGATATATTGGGGGTGTTGAGGAGCATATTTGGTGAAAATTTGAAGTTGGTGTCTATCATAGTTTTGGCGGTGGCCAAGTTATACCAAAATTTTAACAATTTTTTGATATAGGTATATAGTAAATATTGAGATATCTGAATGAAGTTTGTGGATATATTGGGGGTGTTGAGGGGCATATTTGGTGAAAATTTGAAGTTGGTGGCCATTATAGTTTTGGCAGTGGCCAAGTTATACCAAAATTTTAACAATATTTTAATATAGATATATAGTAAATATTGAGATATCTGAATGAAATTTGGTGGATATATTGTGGGTGTTGAGGGGCATATTTGGTGAAAATTTGAAGTTGGTGGCCATCATAGTTTTGGCGGTGGCCAAGTTGTACCAAAATTTTAACAATATTTTAATATAGATATATAGTAAATATTGAGATACCTGAATGAAATTTGGCGGATATATTGGGGGTGGTGAAGGGCATATTCGGTGAAAATTTGAAGTTGGTGTCTGTCATAGTTTTGGCGGTGGCCAAGTTAAACCAAAATTTTAACAATTTTTTGATATAGATATATAGTAAATATTGAGATATCTGAGTGAAGTTTGGTGGATATATTGGGGGTGTTGAGGGGCATATTTGGTGAAAATTTGAAGTTGGTGGCCATCATAGTTTTGGTGGTGGCCAAGTTATACCAAAATTTTAAGAATTTTTTGATATAGATATATACTAAATATTGAGATATCTGAATGAAATTTGGTGGATGTATTGGGGGTGTTGAGGGGCATATTTGGTGAAAATTTAAAGTTGGTGGCCATCATAGTTTTGGCGGTGGCCAAGTTAAACAAAAATTTTAACAATTTTTTAATATAGATATATAATAAATATTAAGATACCTGAATGAAATTTGGTGGATATATTCGGGGTGTTGAGGGGCATATTTGGTGAAAATTTGAAGTTGGTGGCCGTTATAGTTTTGGTGGTGGCCAAGTTATACCAAAATTTTAACAATATTTTAACATAGATATATAGTAAATATTGAGATATCTGAATGAAATTTGGTGGATATATTGGGGGTGTTGAGGGGCATATTTGGTGAAAATTTGAAGTTGGTGTCTATCATAGTTTTGGCGGTGGCCAAGTTATACCAAAATTTTAACAATTTTTTGATATAGGTATATAGTAAATATTGAGATATCTGAATGAAGTTTGGTGGATATATTGGGGGTGTTGAGGGGCATATTTGGTGAAAATTTGAAGTTGGTGGCCATTATAGTTTTGGCAGTGGCCAAGTTATACCAAAATTTTAACAATATTTTAATATAGATATATAGTAAATATTGAGATATCTGAATGAAATTTGGTGGATATATTGTGGGTGTTGAGGGGCATATTTGGTGAAAATTTGAAGTTGGTGGCCATCATAGTTTTGGTGGTGGCCAAGTTATACCAAAATTTTAACAATTTTTTGATATAGATATATAGTAAATATAGAGATATCTGAATGAAATTTAGTGGATATATTGGGGGTGTTGAGGGGCATATTTGGTGAAAATTTGAAGTTTGTGGCCGTCATAGTTTAGGCGGTGGCCAAGTTATACCAAAATTTTAACAATTTTTTTATATAGATATGTAGTAAATATTGAGATATCTGAATGAAATTTGGTGGATGTATTGGGGGTGTTGAGGGGCATATTTGGTGAAAATTTGAATTTGGTGTCTATCATAGTTTTGGCGGTGGCCAACTTATACCAAAATTTTAACAATATTTTAATATAGATATATAGTAAATATTGAGATATCTGAATGAAATTTGGCGGAAATATTGGGGGTGTTGAGGGGCATATTTGGTGAAAATTTGAAGTTGGTGTCTGTCATAGTTTTGGCGGTGGCCAAGTTATACCAAATTTTTAACAATTTTTTGATATAGATATATAGTAAATATTGAGATATCTGAATGAAATTTGGTGGATATATTGGGGGTGTTAAGGGGCATATTTGGTGAAAATTTGAAGTTGGTGGCCATCATAGTTTTGGTGGTGGCCAAGTTATACCAAAATTTTAAGAATTTTTTGATATAGATATATACTAAATATCGAGATATCTGAATGAAATTTGGTGGACGTATTGGGGGTGTTGAGGGGCATATTTGGTGAAAATTTGAAGTTGGTGGCCGTCATAGTTTTGGCGGTGGCCAAGTTAAGCCAAAATTTTAACAATTTTTTAATATAGATATATAGTAAATATTAAGATACCTGAATGACATTTGGTGGATATATTCGGGGTGTTGAGGGGCATATTTGGTGAAAATTTGAAGTTGGTGGCCATCATAGTTTTGGTGGTGGCCAAGTTATACCAAAATTTTAACAATTTTTTGATATAGATATATAGTAAATATAGAGATATCTGAATGAAATTTGGTGGATATATTGGGGGTGTTGAGGGGCATATTTGGTGAAAATTTGAAGTTTGTGGCCGTCACAGTTTAGGCGGTGGCCAAGTTATACCAAAATTTTAACAATTTTTTGATATAGATATATAGTAAATATTGAGATATCTGAATGAAATTTGGTGGATGTATTGGGGGTGTTGAGGGGCATATTTGGTGAAAATTTGAAGTTGGTGTCTATCATAGTTTTGGCGGTGGCCAAGTTATACCAAAATTTTAACAATATTTTAATATAGATATATAGTAAATATAGAGATATCTGAATGAAATTTGGTGGATATATTGGGGGTGTTGAGGGGCATATTTGGTGAAAATTTGAAGTTTGTGGCCGTCATAGTTTAGGCGGTGGCCAAGTTATACCAAAATTTTAACAATTTTTTGATATAGATATATAGTAAATATTGAGATATCTGAATGAAATTTGGTGGATGTATTGGGGGTGTTGAGGGGCATATTTGGTGAAAATTTGAAGTTGGTGTCTATCATAGTTTTGGCGGTGTCCAAGTTATACCAAAATTTTAACAATATTTTTATATAGATATATAGTAAATATTGAGATATCTGAATGAAATTTGGCGGATATATTGGGGGTGTTGAGGGGCATATTTGGTGAAAATTTGAAGTTGGTGTCTGTCATAGTTTTGGCGGTGGCCAAGTTATACCAAATTTTTAACAATTTTTTGATATAGATATATAGTAAATATTGAGATATCTGAATGAAGTTTGGTGGATATATTGGGGGTTTTGGGAGGCATATTTGGTGAAAATTTGAAGTTGGTGGCCATCATAGTTTTGGTGGTGGCCAAGTTATACCAAAATTTTAAGAATTTTTTGATATAGATATATAGTAAATATTGAGATATCTAAATGAAATTTGGTGGATGTATTGGGGGTGTTGAGGGGCATATTTGGTGAAAATTTGAAGTTGGTGGCCATTATAGTTTTGGCGGCGGCCAAGTTATACCAAAATTTTAACAATATTTTAATATAGATATATAGTAAATATAGAGATATCTGAATGAAATTTAGTGGATATATTGGGGGTGTTGAGGGGCATATTTGGTGAAAATTTGAAGTTTGTGGCCGTCATAGTTTAGGCGGTGGCCAAGTTATACCAAAATTTTAACAATTTTTTGATATAGATATGTAGTAAATATTGAGATATCTGAATGAAATTTGGTGGATGTATTGGGGGTGTTGAGGGGCATATTTGGTGAAAATTTGAATTTGGTGTCTATCATAGTTTTGGCGGTGGCCAACTTATACCAAAATTTTAACAATATTTTAATATAGATATATAGTAAATATTGAGATATCTGAATGAAATTTGGCGGAAATATTGGGGGTGTTGAGGGGCATATTTGGTGAAAATTTGAAGTTGGTGTCTGTCATAGTTTTGGCGGTGGCCAAGTTATACCAAATTTTTAACAATTTTTTGATATAGATATATAGTAAATATTGAGATATCTGAATGAAATTTGGTGGATATATTGGGGGTGTTAAGGGGCATATTTGGTGAAAATTTGAAGTTGGTGGCCATCATAGTTTTGGTGGTGGCCAAGTTATACCAAAATTTTAAGAATTTTTTGATATAGATATATACTAAATATTGAGATATCTGAATGAAATTTGGTGGATGTATTGGGGGTGTTAAGGGGCATATTTGGTGAAAATTTGAAGTTGGTGGCCATCATAGTTTTGGTGGTGACCAAGTTATACCAAAATTTTAACAATTTTTTGATATAGATATATAGTAAATATAGAGATATCTGAATGAAATTTGGTGGATATATTGGGGGTGTTGAGGGGCATATTTGGTGAAAATTTGAAGTTTGTGGCCGTCATAGTTTAGGCGGTGGCCAAGTTATACCAAAATTTTAACAATTTTTTGATATAGATATATAGTAAATATTGAGATATCTGAATGAAATTTGGTGGATGTATTGGAGGTGTTGAGGGGCATATTTGGTGAAAATTTGAAGTTGGTGTCTATCATAGTTTTGGCGGTGGCCAAGTTATACCAAAATTTTAACAATATTTTAATATAGATATATAGTAAATATTGAGATATCTGAATGAAATTTGGCGGATATATTGGGGGTGTTGAGGGGCATATTTGGTGAAAATTTGAAGTTGGTGTCTGTCATAGTTTTGGCGGTGGCCAAGTTATACCAAATTTTTAACAATTTTTTGATATAGATATATAGTAAATATTGAGATATCTGAATGAAGTTTGGTGGATATATTGGGGGTTTTGGGGGGCATATTTGGTAAAAATTTCAAGTTGGTGGCCCTCATAGTTTTGGTGGTGGCCAAGTTATACCAAATATTAAACAATTTTTTAATATAGATATGTAGTAAATATTAAGATACCTGAATGAAATTTCGTGGATGTATTGGGGGTGTTGAGGAGCATATTTGGTGAAAATTTGAAGTTGGTGGCCATTATAGTTTTGGGGGTGGCCAAGTTAAACCAAAATTTAAACAACATTTTAATATAGATATATAGTAAATATTGAGATATCTGAATGAAATTTGGTGGATATATTGGGGGTGTTGAGGGGCATATTTGGTGAAAATTTGAAGTTGGTGGCCATCATAGTTTTGGCGGTGGCCAAGTTATACCAAACTTTTAACAACTTTTTAATATAGATATATAGTAAATATTGAGATATCTGAATGAAATTTGGTGGATATATTGGGGGTGTTGAGGGGCATATTTGGTGAAAATTTGAATTTGGTGTCCATTATAGTTTAGGCGGTGGCCAAGTTATACCAAAATTTTAACAATATTTTAATGTAGATATATAGTAAATATTGAGATATATGAATGAAATTTGGTGGATATATTGGGGGTGTTGAGGAGCATATTTGGTGAAAATTTGAAGTTGGTGTCTATCATAGTTTTGGCGGTGGCCAAGTTATACCAAAATTTTAACAATTTTTTGATATAGGTATATAGTAAATATTGAGATATCTGAATGAAGTTTGTGGATATATTGGGGGTGTTGAGGGGCATATTTGGTGAAAATTTGAAGTTGGTGGCCATTATAGTTTTGGCAGTGGCCAAGTTATACCAAAATTTTAACAATATTTTAATATAGATATATAGTAAATATTGAGATATCTGAATGAAATTTGGTGGATATATTGTGGGTGTTGAGGGGCATATTTGGTGAAAATTTGAAGTTGGTGGCCATCATAGTTTTGGCGGTGGCCAAGTTGTACCAAAATTTTAACAATATTTTAATATAGATATATAGTAAATATTGAGATAACTGAATGAAATTTGGCGGATATATTGGGGGTGGTGAAGGGCATATTTGGTGAAAATTTGAAGTTGGTGTCTGTCATAGTTTTGGCGGTGGCCAAGTTAAACCAAAATTTTAACAATTTTTTGATATAGATATATAGTAAATATTGAGATATCTGAGTGAAGTTTGGTGGATATATTGGGGGTGTTGAGGGGCATATTTGGTGAAAATTTGAAGTTGGTGGCCATCATAGTTTTGGTGGTGGCCAAGTTATACCAAAATTTTAAGAATTTTTTGATATAGATATATACTAAATATTGAGATATCTGAATGAAATTTGGTGGATGTATTGGGGGTGTTGAGGGGCATATTTGGTGAAAATTTAAAGTTGGTGGCCATCATAGTTTTGGCGGTGGCCAAGTTAAACAAAAATTTTAACAATTTTTTAATATAGATATATAATAAATATTAAGAAACCTGAATGAAATTTGGTGGATATATTCGGGGTGTTGAGGGGCATATTTGGTGAAAATTTGAAGTTGGTGGCCGTTATAGTTTTGGTGGTGGCCAAGTTATACCAAAATTTTAACAATATTTTAATATAGATATATAGTAAATATTGAGATATCTGAATGAAATTTGGTGGATATATTGGGGGTCTTGAGGGGCATATTTGGTGAAAATTTGAAGTTGGTGTCTATCATAGTTTTGGCGGTGGCCAAGTTATACCAAAATTTTAACAATTTTTTGATATAGGTATATAGTAAATATTGAGATATCTGAATGAAGTTTGGTGGATATATTGGGGGTGTTGAGGGGCATATTTGGTGAAAATTTGAAGTTGGTGGCCATTATAGTTTTGGCAGTGGCCAAGTTATACCAAAATTTTAACAATATTTTAATATAGATATATAGTAAATATTGAGATATCTGAATGAAATTTGGTGGATATATTGGGGGTGTTGAGGGGCATATTTGGTGAAAATTTGAAGTTGGTGGCCATCATAGTTTTGGTGGTGGCCAAGTTATACCAAAATTTTAACAATTTTTTGATATAGATATATAGTAAATATAGAGATATCTGAATGAAATTTAGTGGATATATTGGGGGTGTTGAGGGGCATATTTGGTGAAAATTTGAAGTTTGTGGCCGTCATAGTTTAGGCGGTGGCCAAGTTATACCAAAATTTTAACAATTTTTTTATATAGATATGTAGTAAATATTGAGATATCTGAATGAAATTTGGTGGATGTATTGGGGGTGTTGAGGGGCATATTTGGTGAAAATTTGAATTTGGTGTCTATCATAGTTTTGGCGGTGGCCAACTTATACCAAAATTTTAACAATATTTTAATATAGATATATAGTAAATATTGAGATATCTGAATGAAATTTGGCGGAAATATTGGGGGTGTTGAGGGGCATATTTGGTGATAATTTGAAGTTGGTGTCTGTCATAGTTTTGGCGGTGGCCAAGTTTTACCAAATTTTTAACAATTTTTTGATATAGATATATAGTAAATATTGAGATATCTGAATGAAATTTGGTGGATATATTGGGGGTGTTAAGGGGCATATTTGGTGAAAATTTGAAGTTGGTGGCCATCATAGTTTTGGTGGTGGCCAAGTTATACCAAAATTTTAAGAATTTTTTGATATAGATATATACTAAATATTGAGATATCTGAATGAAATTTGGTGGACGTATTGGGGGTGTTGAGGGGCATATTTGGTGAAAATTTGAAGTTGGTGGCCGTCATAGTTTTGGCGGTGGCCAAGTTAAACCAAAATTTTAACAATTTTTTAATATAGATATATAGTAAATATTAAGATACCTGAATGAAATTTGGTGGATATATTCGGGGTGTTGAGGGGCATATTTGGTGAAAATTTGAAGTTGGTGGCCATCATAGTTTTGGTGGTGGCCAAGTTATACCAAAATTTTAACAATTTTTTGATATAGATATATAGTAAATATAGAGATATCTGAATGAAATTTGGTGGATATATTGGGGGTGTTGAGGGGCATATTTGGTGAAAATTTGAAGTTTGTGGCCGTCACAGTTTAGGCGGTGGCCAAGTTATACCAAAATTTTAACAATTTTTTGATATAGATATATAGTAAATATTGAGATATCTGAATGAAATTTGGTGGATGTATT